>NW_027596099.1:1892500-2600000 GCF_964194155.1 Cetorhinus maximus | reverse complement strand
CTGGTGGTCAGATTCGACACCCCAGATTAAGCATAAAACGTCCTTTATTTTAAATGCATATCAGGAACAAGCATGATCGAACCATCCTTTACAAATCACGGGTTGTGGAAAGCTTTGTTTTGTTTTCACCCAGATTGTTGTTTGTGCATAGAACTACTCCCTAAAATGGTAGTTGAATCAGCAACATTCAAATGGTTAATACTATTTTTTTACTTTACTCTTCCATGGGAATTGGACGACACTGGCAAGGCAAGTACTTGTTGCTCATCCTAAATTTCACTAAATTTAACTGATTGGCTTGCCACACCATTGAATGGGGCAGTTCAGAATCAACCACATTGCTCTGGATCTGGTGTAACATATAGGCCAGACCAGGTTTGAACGGCAGATTTCTTTCCCCAAAGGCCATTCGTGAACCTGATGCGTTTATTTGTTTTTCTTTGTGCAGCAATTGTTATGACACAGCAGTTGGTAAAGGCTGAGTTATTTAAATCCCAGAGGAAATCTACAACAACTGTCATAACCTTTATTTACAACTTGTGTGTTTTAGATGCAGCTCTGAATTCAGGAATAAGACCAAAAGCCTCGGGAATATTTTTTAAAATAAAACCAACAGAAAATTTTCTTTATTTAGCAACAAATTACGCGCATGCCCATGTCGACAAATTGCTCCGGTAATAACTTATAAATAAATCCCCAAATTAATCACTCCGGGGTAAATCTTCACCAAGGCAACAATTATCCATAAACTTAACGCAGAACCAGGCAAATCACATTTTAACTTACGAATTCAAAATGAGGCCTATTTGCAAACTTAGTTGTGGGCTGACAGGCTGGTTAGATGTGAATAACTCTGACTGACACACACAAACTCCTTTCTGTTTATACCTCGCTTCCACTTTGATTTTAAATTTTCCACAGTATTACTAGGATATTTTATAAACGTATTCCTCTCCTAACAATAAACATTTCATTAGAACAATTTTACTAGTGCTATAAACACATCCATTGGCTTCTCCAAGGTACCTTCAGGATATTACACCTACTTTTGCATGGTTTACTTAAAATGCGGTTTACTTAAAATGCCAGTTGAACTTTAACTTTTAACTTCCTTACGTTGACCTAAATAACCTCTCAAAATCACTCTTCATCAACACAACCAGATGAGCAGGTTTTAATGCAATGACGCCAGGTACATAAACATACAGATCGACACAGGCTCGACTGCAATTTCAATTTTAAAATAATTTCACGTTACTGTATAGGCACTAATGTCTTCATGACTCAACTAACAATGGTTTCATTGTCACCATTACTGCAACATGTTTCTCAATTTCAGATAATTAATTGCAATTAATTTCCACCAGCTGCCGTGTGTGGTTTGAATCCGCGTCACCAGAACATCAACCTTGGCTTCTAGATTCCGAGTCCAGTTATCTGTCCGTGCACATCAAACACCGTTACCTGCAGGCCCCGGTGCTAAATGCTGCCAAGACGGATAAGGGTGAGTGGTTCATTTTTTTTCGCCCGGCACAAGCATGATGGGCCAAGTGGCCTCTACCTGTGTGAAAAACGTTCTAGTAAATGATTCTATGTTCAACATTTGATCATCAGAAATCGTGGTTTACCAATGGGTGGCCAAGAGACATGACAAACAGGAATTGAGACCCTCTGTCCGGTCACGTAACACAGTTAACAACAACATTTCCTCCATTACATTTTTTTTCTTCATGATTACTTCAATCGATTCTGTTGGAGGGATCTGCTGGTCAAACACCGAGTTCTGCATTTCTTCCTTGTAGACATTTCAGCACAGAAACAGTGCGCCATCGGCTTCAAAGTTCTTTGTTTTTTTCTGAGACATTGTAAGTTCCTTATACGGGCAATAATTTCTTTTTTTTTTCTCTTCCTTTCTCTTACTCTCACCCGACATGTGGTTTCAATATTTCGTCCTGGAGCGGGTGCCAAGTGCATTGTCGGGGTTTGGTATCCATTTGGAAAGTGCGACGGCCACTGTTACGAAACCTGTGTTAACGATTCTTAACCACTACCAGACCACCCCCACCCCCACACATTCTACCCCCAGAAACGAGAGGACATCAGAAAATGTCAGTGCATTGTTCTGCCATTTTAGGTGTCATTTTGGAGTCAGCCACATTGCTGTGCATGTGGAAACATCTGTAGGCAATGCAGGGTGAGGACGGCAGGTTCCCTCACTTAATGGTTATTATTGATCAAATGTAGTTTTTAGGAAAATCCGGTGGTTTTGACGTCATCGCTAGTGAAAGTGGATTTATCGCCCCATCTTGAAATAATTAACTAAATTTAAAATGCTACAACTTCTCTCTGTAAGATTTGAACACGTCTTTCCATGGACTTTCCAGACCTCTAGGAAGCTTGTTCAGTAAAATGACCGCTTACCGCCGCTTAATTCAGTGGTGTAGTACACACCGAAGGATGCTGATAGAGGATTCTATGGAAGTGGCTGTCTGGCCTGATTCTGCGAGTGTGACTATTTTGGAGTCGTTCATGAGTGCCGTACATTTTCCAGTTTCACCTTCCTCCCTGCAAATATGACGATCATCTGATCCGAATGAGAACTGATCCAGGGGCAAGAGGCGAGGGCCTAAGAAGCCAGTTTTATTCGCACGATTTATAAAGCATCTCATCAGGAGTTAGGATTCAAGGGTTCTCCGCAATCGAATGAAAACTGAATTCAAGTTAGCTTCTGTCGAAGCCTCGGGCAGAATCACATTATATCTCCAGTATTGTCGATTATTTGTTCTTGCAAAAAGTAATCACCCAAATAATACAGCTAAAACATAGAAATCTCTACCTCGTCGAAACGCTTTGGCAGTTTCAAACAGAGATTTGTGCTTCAAAATTTCACCTGAAATCCAACAATAAATATATCACAGGTGAGTGTTTCTCTGACCAAAATAGCATCAGCAGAAAAAAACATTAACTCTTCGCGTTTCTGAAAGTGTTAGACTGACGTCAGGTAGATAGTGGAGTGCGTGGTATTGCATAGAAGTGAATGTCTCCTTGATGTGTTTATCCCTGTAGGCAAAATAGGCAACGAAGACATGAGGAAAGCATTTTCTTTTCCAGAGGTGAGTGGGGGAGGTCGGGCACCTGCTGCCTGAGAGTTTAATGAAGGCAGCTGCAATCAAAACATTTAGAAGGGAATTTGGAACACAGGCAAATTTCATTAGCAAAGCACCAATTAGAACCTACGTTCAGCATATCATTAAATCCTGACCTGCAGTGTTGAACTATTGAAAATAACGTTATTTGGAAACTCAGCAATGAAGGGCCTGCACATTGTCCACAGAGACTGGCCGTGAGTTGTTGTATCGTATCCCGAGTTGCTTACTACGGCAGGAATCTCAGACTTTGATCAGGCTGTCAGAATGGCTACGGCTGGCCGATCAGCTACATATTCCCGTTACATATTAAATTGACTAATAAACTGCTCATAACGAATCTTACAATTCAGGTGATTAGGTGAGTAATCCTTGAGCAAATATTATGTGCCTCGTATGGTCAATGGAATGATCAAAACTTCAAACTTGCATTCCGATGAATCCCAATAAAGACGTTGCTGTTTAACCTGGCCGTTGAGGGTTGTCTCAGTATTTCTTGTCATCCTCGAATCCAAACAATAGAGAGACCATGTCAAAGGACTTCAGATATGTTTTACAACATTCGAGACAGTCAGAGCAAAAAGCAGCGATGGGAACATTTGTTTTATTCCTTCACAATTTTATGGTGGCTGTTAGGACGTGGAGCGTACATTGCCCATTCATAATTGCCAATGTTGATCAGCATGTAAGTGCCAGGATCTCTGGTTCAAGGCATAGGTCAGGCTCTATAAGGTGGCAGTGGACGTGGAGCCACATGTTCGCCAGACTGGCCTGTCTTTTGGGAAAGTGTGAGGGAATTAAAATATAGATCCATGAACGAAAGAGTAAGGGGCCAATGGGACATATGGCCATGGGGTACATGATTGAGAGGTTTGATGCCGAGTGTTAGAGGTCGGGTGTTGCCCAGGACATTACATTTTATGGGCATTGGAGAGCTGCTTTCTGCTGCAGTAGAGTGCTTCAGTTGGAGTTTGGTGACTGAGTGTGTTTAAGGGTTAAATAAAGCGTAAAATAATGTCTAAAGTGTAGTATTTCTATAATTGATCAATTAACGAAAGATGAGTTTTAGTCCAGCCTTAAAATATGCATACAGGCTCTGCTTGCAACTGCAACGAGATAAATAGATAACCAGCCTAATGACGTTTTCGACAGCCAGGTTAAGAGAGAATAAAAGTAAGATTTCTTATAGTGCTCTCTTTTGTCTGCAGTGGCGAGCAGAATTGGTTAATGTAGAATGCTTCAGTTGGAGGTTGGTGACTGAGGGAGTTTGGTGTGAATGGAGGACGTGCCCCTTTATTTTTCTACCGTTCCTCAAAAAATATGTGCAACGGCCTTGGTAAGTAGGACGTGGCCAGTAAATTTAAAAAAATGTCTTTCATTCTTTAACAAGTATAAATGGTTGGATATAAGTAAGAAGAACCATGGATAAGGGAAAATTATGACCAATATAATAAAATAATTTAATATATGCAATGCAAACTAGAATAAAGTTAATGTAAGTGATGTAGCTTTAAGACTTGGCAGGGCAGTTCGGTCGAGTGGAATGCGTTTCTTGTAATATGTGCTATGTCATGGACGCTACCAGTGCCCTAGATAACGACATGTGCAAGAATTACTGCCAACTGCTGTAACCTGCGCTCGAGTTTCAGAGCCCGAGTGATGTTTACAGTCTCTGTGGCGCATCCTCGAGTCTGAGAGCTAAGTGGTTAGACTCCAGCTTAAGGGCCGGAGACATAGGCGGAATGGGTGACCAATAGGCTGTCCAAGAGAAGTAGGCAGGTAGTGCAGGAGGCCTCTGGGGTTCCATTCACAACTTGGTTTTCCGATTGGAAAGCTGGCGATGGCGTTCAGAGGGCTGTAGTCAGACCGAAGTTTCTGGAACCACGAGCAGCTTAACTGTAAAGGAGAGGAGGAGGAAGACAGGAAGTGCAATGTTGTCAGGATATTCATTGGGTAGGGGAAGAGACTGGCGTTCCTGGGAACGGAGACGTGACTCCAGGATGGTATGGTGCCTCCCAGGTGTGAGTTTCAATGGTGTCACCGAGCGGCTGCAGGATATTCTTGTGGGGAGGGTGATCAGCCAGAGGTCGTGGCCCACTTATAACCAATGAATTAGGTAGGAAGGGCTTGTCGTCCAGCAACGAAAATTTGTTGAGCAAGGTAGAAAATTAGCAAGCAGGAACTCAGGCAGAATTTTCCGTGCCCGCTGCCGGCGGGCCTGATGGGTGGCGTGCGTGGAACTGATGGCGGGACCCATTACACCACAGCGTTAAGTCAGGTCGCGATCTTCCGTATAGCGCACCATGTTTTCCACCATCAGTCGGTGGGTGTCGATTTATAATATATCAACAGACAATTAAAAGGCCATCCCGCCAGGCTCTTGGAACCCCGCCGTGTCGCCCGGTCACGTCGGCCGCAAGACACGCTGACGCCTCTGTCCGTGTCTCAATTCACACTCGGATCGCTGCATCTCCAATTTGACAGGGAGGGAGGAGAGGTCAGAAAATGACAGGGTCACATTAGCATCTTAAAACTCCAACGTAGACATACTCACAGAAACATTAATTTAAGGCAATGTGCTAATAGCATCCCCCACATTCCCTGGGTGTCCCGAGTCCCTCTGTCGCTTTGTCCCTACCAGATGTTACAGCGCAGTGACATACAGTCGGGAGAGGTTGGCCCTGAAGGCCTTCAACAAGACCACTGTTTTTCTGATGTCAGTAGACATGAGGGCAAAAGAAGGGAATGGAAGCCTCCTGCAAACTCCCACCTACCATACTCCCAAACTCATCAATCTCTACGCCTCCATGTTAAACTGCACTTGAAAGAAGCACTGAGTGTATCGAGGGCACATAATGTTCTCTGCTGTGGTACCTGCTTGTATATCACCAAGAGTGGCTTAGGGTCACCGTTAAAGACCCAGGTGGCCAAGCCCTGAAAGGCACAATAGGCCTTTGGCAGGTGAACGAACAAGAGAGAAGGTTCTACTCGATATCATCCACACCAGTTTACCAGCTGCAGATGCATCTGTCCCTGAGGGTGTTGGTAGGAATGACCACTACACAGTCCTTGTGAGGACGGACTCCTCAAACAGATTACACTCTCCATTGTGTTCTCTGGCACGCATTGCTTTCAATGAGGTCGATTCAGAACAGATCACCCAACTCAACTCTCAAAATCCATAAGGCACCATGGGTCATTAGCAGCAGCAGAATTAAATTCAAACACAACCTTTAAGGTCATAGCCTGGTATATTCCTGACACTACCATTACCTTCAAGCTAAGGTATAAAGCCTGATTCCCTGAAGAGTGAAGGAGAGATCAGAGCCAGGCATATCTAAAATAGAATGATGTTCTAACCTTGTTAGAAGTAACATCATTGATGGATTGGTAGAATTATTGCTGCTTACGTTAGCAATTCTACTGTATATTAGGTTAATGATGAACATTCTTGATATGTATGTATTAATGGAATGTTGTTAAGATGTCTTTGACTTGGCATCTCTTTGACTGTCAATCACTTTTCATGTAGCTTTAAGGAGATTAAAAAGAGGAGGTGTGAACTGAGAATATATTTGGCCACGTTTTGCATTTGGTCGCCAATGAGTCCAGCTTCATCTTTAAACCAGAGCAAAAAAGTGCATGCTGATTGGCTGGAAGAATAGCTTGTGGATTCAATTATATCAATGATAGGGTGCTGTAGGAATTTCAGAAGCACTCTGCCCTTGGAAAAGAATGAAAATACAGGGTCCAAGCTAAGTTTAGTCTATTTTACGGAAGCCAGAAGCACTAGTCCCATTGGTTAAGAACTTCAAATATTCGGGTAGCATCGAGTGAAGGTAGATATGTAAAACATATTTCCGCTGCTGGTGAGTGACGCAAAGGAATACACAGACTCACAAATCATGGCAGAAGTTTGGAATTCTCTTCCACAAATGGCAATTAGTGTGACGAAGTTGCTAACTTTAAAGCTGAGATAGAGAGATTTTAGAACTGCCAATGTTTTGAGCGGAATGGGGCAAAGTCAGGTTTATGGAGTCAGGACATGGATCAGGCACAATTTAGTTCAATGGTGGAACAGGTTTGTGGGGCTGACTGGCCTCCCCCTGTTATTCTGGCTCTCAGTGCACTCAGTTATTCCACTTTTTCCCTCTCTCTCTATGAATTTCAAAATTGTTTCTGTTTCACACAATTCCCGAAGCTTAGCACAAGCCTCCTGCACAGAACACAGCTCTTGTGTGTCTGCATGTGTGCACCAGTCAGTGTGTGGATGAATGCATGAGTGCAGCCACTTGGTACTGTAACAAGTTTCTAGAGGTGTGCCCACGAGCTGCACATCGCCGCGCTGTGGCCCAGGCCGGATCTTGAGAAGTAAATCCATCTTAGGCGGTGTTCAGTGTTCGACGCCATATTCGGCACAGGGTCCGAATCCATTATCTCATCAGACATCACCTCAACTGAGTCACTGTTGGGCTGCTCGATCATATTGTGCACCTTCTAGGGGTCGCCGGGGCGATGAGAGACCATGGGCATTGGCATCTTGCAACACGCCCCCTGGTCTGGAGGAGGAGAGGGGAGAAAATGTGTGAAAAGGCATAGCATTACCAACTGATGTTTAGAGAGAGGCGCAGGAGTGTGAGGCGGTGCCCTTGACGCTTCTCTGTTCAGGGCATCCTTCACCCTCTGTAGCTTACCCACCTGTACCTGCATTGCTCTGTCCAAGAGGCTGCCCGCCCCCTCCCTTGGTCTGAGAAACATGCGGCATTGTGCCGCTGTGTGCCAGGCTGCCCACCGCCCACGCTCAGTGGAAGTGGACGTGAGGAGCCCACATGGGTTATCTACATGGAAATTGCCTCTGTTCAGCAATTCAGCGTTAAATGTGCTGCTTTTCCTGTTTGAGCCTCTCCAGGCAAGTTCCAAATTTGGTCATCGCAAAATAGGGCCAGATGAGAACCGGGCCTTTAGCACCCGCTCTCATCCTTACCCTGAAACCAACCCCACTGTGTTTACCCATTGAAACTGGTGATACTTGGACAGTGGACACTCTGAGTATTGTCCACCCAGTCGGGCAGTTAGTGGCTGGACCGTATCATGGGCTGATTCATTCCTGTCAGATGATCACACTTTGTACAAGACTGTCAGACAGGATGGCATCTGCTGTCTGGTCAGTTCCGTGTTCCAGGGAAATATTTAACAGGCCGGTAAACTGTGCAAAGTGACTGATGTGAGCTACAACTCTGATGACTGTCATGGAGTTCTTTATACACACATTGCATTCCAGATATCTCCAAATATTTTTCCCATTCCTGGATACAAGAGCCTTGTTATGTCTCCAGCAGATGCCCAGGCAGACAATTAATCACCCATTAAAGGGAGGTTAAAAGAGTCATCACGGCTCAGAAAGATCTTTGGCCCATCCAACTCATGCAGAGAGACGGCAGTGAGGGTTCAATACCGTCAGGTGCCCTGGGAAGACGGAATGGGTAGAGGGTTGTTGGAATGAGGGAACGAAGATGAGCTTTTCCAGGGTTGGAGGTGCCGAGTTCGGAGACAATCAAGCCGTTAGTGAGTGGGTGCTAGAGGAGTTAGATGATTTAGAAGGATGGTTTGCAGACTGTATCTTTGGGTGAGCTCAGTCACACCAGAGAATTGTCAGGGCCTCATTGGAATCAGTGAGAAAGACGCTGACACTACCATGGATAAGCCACACTTGGAGCACAGTTCACAGTTCTGGTCTCCATATTGCTTGGCCTGTCCACACTGGGGACACTGTGCGCTGCTCTGGCCTCAATATACCTCAGTTAGGCCACACTTGGAGCACAGTGCACAGTTTTGGTCTCGATAATCCTCAATTAGACGCAACTTGGAATACTGTGTACAGGTTTGCTCTCAATATCTCTTGGCCTAGCCACACTTGGAGGACAGTGCACATAACCCGATGTTAGACCACGCTTGGAGCACTCTGCAAGATCTGATCTCCAATTACTTACATCAGGATTACGGTGAAATTCCAAAACCTGTCGATGAAACAACACTCGAAGACTCGGCAACCAGTGAGGACGATAGATATCGATGTAAACAGGACTTAGCTAGGAGGGCAGGATGTGAAGTAAAGTGGCAGATGGAATTTTGTAGAGAGAGGTATGAGGTAATGCACTTTGACAGAAGGAATAGGCAGAGGCAATGTGGGCTTCATTGCACAATTTTAAAGACCGTTCAGAGGCATATGGGGTGTTCTGACATTAAATCCTTGACATTTGGAAGGGGAGGATGAAAGAACATTTAGCGTAGCGTGGAGGGTATTGGGCTTCAACGTTTAGAATTCACTCATGGGATGTGGGAAACGCTGGGTAGGCCAGCATTGAATGCCCCTCCCAAACTGAACCTTGGGATGTTGGCGGTGAGCCGGTGCAGGCCCTGTGGTGTAGGTACATCCACAATGCTGTGAGGGAGGGAGTTCCAAGATTTTGACACAGCGACAGTGAAGGAACGGCCGGTATATTTCCAAGTCTGAATGGTGAGGGGCGCGGACGGGACAGGTGGTGGTGACCCATGTGTCTGCTGCCCTTGCCCTTCTAGATAGTGGAGGTCGAGGGCTTGGAACGTGCTTTCGAAGGAGCCTTAGTGAGTTGCTGCAGTGAATCTTGTAGATGGTACACACCCTGCTGCCACTGTGCGTCGGTGGTGGAGCGAGTGAATGTTTGTGGATGGGGTGCCGATTAAGTGAAGCAGCTTTCTTTTGGCTGATGTTTGAGCTTCTTCAGTGTTGTTGCAGCTGCACTCTTCCAGGCAATTTGGGAGTATTCTATCACACTCCTGACTTATGCCTTGTAAATGGTGGAGAGGCTTTGGCGAGTCTGAAGGTGAGTCACTCTCCGAAGGATTGCCAGCCTCTGACCTGCTCTTGTAGCCACAGTATTGATATGGCTGCGTCCAGTTCATTTTTTGGTCAACGGTAACCCCCAGGATGATGATAGTGGGAGATTCAGTGGCGAGAATAGCATTGAATCTCAAGGGGCGATGGATTGGTTCTCTCTTATTGGTGGAAGTAATTACCCGACACTCATAAATACAGTTATTCGTTATAAAATAAGGGGAATTTATTCTGAACAATTATAAATCCTTGGTTAGGCCGCAGCTGGATTAATATGTCCAGCTCTGATCGCCACACGTGCGGGAGGATGTGAGAGCCCTGGAGGGGCTGCTGTGGAGATTTCGAAGATTGAAACCTGTGTATGGTCCACACAGATGGTCAGTGAGCTGCTGGACCCTAACCTGTGCTGAATCATTCCTGTCAGATGCTCACACATTATTCAAGTCTGTCAGACAGGATGACAACTGGTGTCAGGCCAGTTCCGTGTTCCAGGGAAATATTTAACCTGCCAGTTATCTGTTCAAAGTGAATGATCTGTGCTTTAACTCTGACGGCCAGCATGGAACTCTTTATAAACACATTGCATTCCAGACATCTCCAACCACGATACAGGAATTGTTTAGACTCCAGCTAATGTCCATCACTGGGTATCATTTAAAGACCCATTAAAGGGAGGTTCAGAGAGACATCACGGCTCACGAAGCCATTCGGCCCATGTAGCTGTAGGGTTTTTCAATATTAGTTCATGGGATGTGTGCATCGCTGTATGAGCAAGCATTTATTGCTGATCCAAAATTGCCCTTATTCAGAGGGCGGTTAAGAACCAACCACACTGCTGTGGGTTTGAAGTCGCATGTAGGCCAGGTCAGTTATGGACGGCAGGTTTCCTTCCCTAAAGGGGATTAGTGCACCTGATGGTGTTTTTACGACAATCAGCAAGGGTTCTTGGTCATCATCAGAATTTTTATTTGCGACATTTGTTGAATTCAAATTCCATCATCGGCCATGGTGGGATTGGAGCCCGGGTCCATCGAGCATTAACCTGTGTCGCTGTAATGCTGGCCCAGTGAAAATACCTCGATGCAACTGCCTCCATTGTGGCCGAGGCACACGGAATGAATGGATGGACACGGGTCGGGGAGCGAGGGGATAAGTAAAGGGTTTCGAAAAGAAGGAAGCATCAGAGTGAAAAAATAATTGGGATGTGGGTAGCCTGGGAAGGGTGAGGGGATGGTGGCAGTGAAGCTTGGGACTTTTGGTGGGGGTGTGTGTGGATGTGGCGGGAGGCTTTCTAATTGTTTAATTCAAGGCACATTGGAGGTTGGGAGGGGGCAATTATCTCACTGGGGCAGTGGCTGACACAGACAACCCTACAAAGCACTGATTTCCCTATGCTTAACACAGCCCAGGAGATGCCACCGGGAATATTGTACATACTGCGGGCTGCAAACTCACTGTGGAGTTTGGGGTTCGGTGTTGGACCCGAAATTCTACCCCAGTGTCAAAAGCTGGTATGGGTGAAGGCCAGTAGGAAAATAATGGATTGTGCTGAAGACCCATCTGGTTCAGTGATGTACCATAGGGAAGGAAATCTGCCTCCATTACCCGGTCTGACCTACAGGTGACTCCAGACCCACAGTAACGCGCTTGCATCTTGAGCGCGACTCAATTCGGATTCTGATCGGCCTGTCACCATTATGACGGAGAGGGAGGGGAGGTCAGGATATGGTAGGGCCATGACGACACGTGACTCCAATTCCGTCACACTGGTGGATACGTACTTTACGTCTCCCAGGCTAGTCCGTTACCTTCCCTGGGTATGTCCTAACCCACTGGCGGGGCAGTCGCACCAGCCGTGATGGAAGACTGGGAGAAAGTCTGGAGTGTTTGGCCCTGACACTCCTTAACCTTGACTCCAGACTCCATGATACCTCATGTTATCAGTGCAAAAAGAGGAAAGGACATTTTCTGATGATGCTCACTGACCCTTGACATTAATCTCTGCTCCTTCATGTCAAACAACGCTAGATTGAATCGTGTTTGCTGCTCTCTATATCTCCATCGGGCCGCAGACCACTTCAGACCAAAACTGCAGCGCCCAAAATACCACCTGTGATATTTCTGGCTTTGTAGCGAATTCCGCAACCTGATGTCAAAATGGCTTCCTCCATCGGTTTCTCCGTGGTTATGGAAAGCACAATAGCTTTGTGTGCAAGCAACGAGGTTAATCAGCTATCTCTGATCACAATTGGCTTTCAACTTACTATGAAAACGAGAGGTTGACGCACGACCGTTTACAATTTGATATGAAAAGCACGCCCTGGGGCCTTAGGAGAATTTGGATATTCTCATTGTGAATTAGAAACAGATGTAATTGTCCACAAGTGTAAACACATGGCTCCTTCCTTTCTCTGAAACAAGGCGATAGTCTTTACAGCTTTTAAAATTACCCCACTCTGGTTTAGTGTCAGGCAGAGTCCAGCATACGTCCCATACCTTCCTATACCCTAAACTTAGAGATATAGACCCAAACGCTGACACTTAAGAAATAAACGAATTAAGCCCTAAAATGTGACAATGATATAAACGTGTTGAGAGAGAGAGAGAGAGAGAGAGAGCTAAAGGGAGATGGAGAGAGAAAGAGAGATGGAGAGAGTGGGGTGAAAGATTAAAAGGGAAAAAGAGGGAAAGAGAGGGGGTGGTAGACAAAGAGAGAGAGAGAAAAAGAGAGAAAGCGAGAGTGGTGGGTGGGGAGGGAGATCAGCAAAGAGAGAGAGGGGGTGAGATAGAAATTCAGACAGATAGATGGAGAAAGAAAGATAAATGGGGAATAAAATATGTGCAGATAAAGGGAGAGATAGAGAATAAACTAATGACTTGGTTGGATATACTATCTATCACTAGAAAGGTGTAAAACACTTTCAGGCCAATACACTCATGTCGAATATTCGCCAGTGCTGAAATCCGGGACATGCGACAGCTGATCTGTGCACAGGAAGATCCCACCAGAACGCCTTAATACTGGGAAACCTGATTTAGTGATGTTGGTCGATGGATAAACCTTGGTCCCAGGACAGCAATGAGGGCTCCCCAGCTCTTCCCCCATTAGTGGTTGTGGTAGATTTTAGAAGGTGGGAGATTTGGGAACCTGTAGAAACAGATTTCATTGCATTGACAAAGGAATGAACTGGATGATGCTGAAAATTTCTTTTTATGCAATGAGTTGTTGTCTTCTGGAAATCGCTGCCTGAAAAGTCATTGGGAGAAGATTCAAAACGAAACTTCAAAAGAGGAATTGGGTAAATAACTAAGAGGGAAAACTTTGAAATTGCTAAGGCCAAAGAACAGAGGGAAGAGGGAATACCAAAACAGCAACTACAAACTGCTATCAAATGTACAATAGCCCATATGGCTTCAACCCCTCCTGTAGGAATCTCATTTAATACACAGCAAATAATTCCTATGAACCTTTGTCAGCTCAATCATTATTCAGATCTGTCCCTCTCCTTATTAATGATAAACTGATTGATTCCAGGTAATGTTGGGCTCAGTTAGCGAACTGTCCCTTGAACCTGCCAAAGGTGGAGCCTACCCGCGCCGCCTGGGTGTGATTATTAACCACCAAATGCTCTGTGTGCTCATATATAGAGCGTCTGTGCTCCAGCTATCTCATTGTGACCAGGGAGGAGATCAGTGGAGAATGAGGAAAGCACTGCTATTGGTTCTGTGGCTCCTGGTGCTGGTGCAGCCCATCACTGCCGAAAGTGAAAGCTTTATATGCGGAGGTTAGTACATCTCTCAGTGCACAAGATAGAGAAACGCTCGGAAGGACAAGAGAAGGTCATTCGTCCCATCAAAGCTGCGTTGCCATTCAATTGGTTTTGAACCCCCTCATCCCCATTTGGTTTCGCAACACGTAACCTACTTTCTGAACATCAAATGGTTAATCTCGATTTCCAACATTTTCCCAGAAAGGTCATTTCTCCTTCTCCAGCCTCTTCCATTAACCGCCAGGCAGCTGTCCACAGCTGGCTCATTTCCCTATCTGCATGCTGTCGCTTGGCGATGTCCTGTGTTAATTAGTTACAATACTTACAAATTCTCCCCCTGGACTCGGTTCTCGTCATGTTTTATAATCTCCTCCAGCCCGGATATACTGCGAGGTGCCCGCACTCCCCATATTCCGCCCTCTTGATGCTTTGTGAGATGCTATCCATTAGCTACTAGTGGCCGTCCTTCCGGCTCATGAGTTTCAGTAATCCTCCATAACCGTCTCTACCTCCCTCTCTCCCTTTAGGACATGCCGATCACTGGCCTCCATACGCCTCGGTAAGACCACACTTGGTGCACTGTGCACAACTCTCGTCTCCACATTCGTTGATTAGACCATACTTGGTTCATGGTGCACAACTCTGGTCTCCATATCCCTTAGTTAGACCACATTTGGAGGACAGTGCACTGGGCTGGTCTCCATTCCCTTGGTTAGGCCACACTTGGAGCACTGTGTGCAGTTCTGGTCTCCAGATACCTCCATTAGAACACACTTGGAATGCCACGCACATTTCTGGTCTCCATATCCCTTGGTTAGAACACACTTTGAACACTGTGCAATGCCCTTCTCTCCATATCGCTTAGTAAGACCACGTCTGGAGCAATGTGCACAATTCTGGTCTCCATATCCCTAGATTAGACCACACTTGGAGCAATGTGCACAGTTCTGGCCTCCATATCCCTTGGTTAAACCATACCTGGAGTACTGTGCACAAGTCTGGTCTCCATATCCCTAGATTAGACAACACTTGGAAGACTGTGCACTGTCCTTCTCTCCATATCCCTTAATTAGGCCACACCTGGAGCAGTGTGCACAGTTCTGTTCTCAATGTTCTTTGCTAATCCCACACTGTGAGTGCTCTCCACAGATTAGGTCTCAATATACGTCAGTGAAGCAAAATATGGATTCTTGATCGTCAAGACTGGTGGCACCAATGAACTCTCCCCCTTCTTTTCCAGGTGTGATCATGGAATGTGGTAAGTTTGGAGGGACCTGTAGGAATGGAGGATGCAACGAAGGCGAGATTGAGGTGCCCTGGGAAACCCCGGCAAGCAGGAAGTGCTGCAAGGCAAAATGAGTTACAAAAATGGCAAAATTCCACAATGCAAAACTCATAAGACGTTCCGACTGAAGCTATCTGGAAATTCTGTAATTCACGCAATGCTACATTGCTATCCAATGACCCCCGAACCACTGTTTTCCGAAGCATGTGAATAAAAATGGCTGCGTCAATCACCGCCTCTTGTCCGTGTCTCATTTCTCACTCAGTTCGGAGCGTCACCATATTGACAGGGAGAGAGGGGAGTCCAGGGAATGGCAGGGTCACATTGACATACAGGGGATTCAATTGTAACGGTGATAGATCAGCGTTTCTGTGGCCGAAAACGAGGCTTCATGGAGGTATGCTGATTTCCTGGTGCTTGGGTCAAAGGTGTCTCTGAGTGGCTACAGAACATTCCTGAAGGGGGGTGGAGAACAGCCAGTGGTCGTGGTACACATTGGCACAAACGACATAGGCAAAAAAAAGGGATGAGGTCCTAAAAGCAGAATACAGAGAGTTGGGAAGAAAGTTGAAAAATAGGACCTCAAAGGTAGTGATTTCAGGATTAATACCAGTGCCACGTGCTACTCAGAGTAGAAACAGCACGATATATCGGATTCGTACGTGGCTGAAGAGATGCGGGGGAGGTATTCAGATTCCCGGGACATTGGGCCCAGTAATGGGGGAGGTGGGCCCAGTACCAACTGGATGGGTTATACATGGACTGGACTGGGACTGAGGCCCTGGGGGGAATACTTGCTAGAGTGGTTGGGGAGGGTTTAACGTAAATTGGCAGGGGGATGGTAACCTGTGCAAGGAGTCAGAGGAGGGGGAGTCAAGAACAAGAACAAAAGACAGAAAGGGGAATAAGGAAAGTGATAAGCAGCGAAATCAAGGTCAAGAATCAAACTTGGCCTCAGTGAAAAATACTGGGAATGGGACAGACAACGTTAAAAAGACAAGTCTTAAAGCTTTGTGCCTTAACGCGGGGCACATTCGCAATAAAGTGCACGAATTAACTGAGCAAATACATGTTAACAGGTTTGATATTGTCTGGATTAAGGAGACATGGCTGCAGGGTGACCACGGATGGGTTATGAACATCCAGGGGTATTCAGTATTTAGGAGGGACAGACAACAATGAAAAGGCAGTGGAGTTGCATTGCTCGTTAAAGTGGAAATTAATGCAATAGTTGGGAAAAATATTAGCTCCAACAATGTGGAATCTGTATGGGTGTTGCTGAGAAACGCTAAGCGGCAAAAAACCGTTTGTGGGGGCTGGATTATAGACCCCCAAACTGGAGTGGTGATGTTGGGAATGGCATTAAACAGGAAATTAGAGACGCGTGTAATAAATTAACATCTGTCATTATGTGTGATTTTAATCTGCATGTAGATTGGGCAAATCAAATTAGTAACAATACTGTAGAGGAGGAATTCCTGGAGTGTATAGCGGATGGTTTACTGTACCAATACGTTGATGAAACAACTAGACAACAGGCCACCCTAGACTGGATATTGTACATTGAGAAAGGAATAATTCAAAATCTAGTTGTGCGAGGGCCCCGGGGGATGAACGGCCATAATAAGGTCGAGTTCTTCATCAAGGTGGGGAGTGAATAACTGGTTCTGAGACTAGGGTCTTGAATCTTAATAAATGACACTATGAAGGAATGAAGCGTGTGTTGGCTGTGATGGATTGGGAGACGTTACTTAAGGGAATGACGTTGGATAGGCAATGGCAAACATTGAAAGAGCGCATGAGTCAACTGCAACAATCATTAATTCCTGTCTGGTGCAAAAGTAAAACAGGAAAACAGCCAAACCATGGCATTCAAGGGAAATTAGGGAAAGTATTAAGTCAAAGGAAGATGCATACAATTTGGCCAGAGAATACAACAGGCCTGAGGTGTGGGAACAGTTTAGAATCTAGCAAAGGATTACCAAGTGATTGATTAAGAAGGGGAAAATAGGGTATCAGACTAAGCTTGCGGGGAACATAAAAACTGACCATAAAAGCTTCTATAAACATGTGAAGAGAAGAAGATTGGAGAAGACAAATGTAGGTGCCTTACAGTCAGAAACAGGGAAATTTGTAATGAGGGACAAAGAAATGGCTTATCAACTAAATAATTTGGTTCTGTCTTCACAAAGGAGGACAAAAATAACATACCAGAAATGTTGGGGAACACAGAGTTTAGTGAGAGTGAGGAACTGAAAGCAATCAGTGTAGGTAGTGAAACGGTGTTGCGGAAATTGATGGGAATGAAGGCCGATAAATCCCGAGGGCCTGATAATCTACATCCCAGATGAGTTAAGGAAGTGCCCAAGAAATAGTGGATGAATTGGTGGTCATCTTCTGAGAGTCTATAGACTCTGGACCAGTTCCTACAGATTGGAGGACAGCTAATGCAACCTCACTATTTGAAAAGGAAGATAGAGCGTAAACAGGGAATCATAGGCCTCTCAGACTGACGTCGGTAGTGGGGAAAATTCTGGAGTCCATTATAAAGGATTTAATAGTTGAGCACATGGAAAACAGCAGCAGAATCGAGCAGAATGAGCAATCGATTTACGAAAGGGTTTACAAATCTACTGGAATTTTTCGAGGATGTACCTAGTAGAGTTGATGAAGGGGAGCCAGTGGATGTGGTTTATTTCGACTTTATGAAGGCTTTCGATGGAGTCGCACATAAGGGATTAGCCTGTAAGATTAAAGCGCATGGGAGTGGAGGTAGTGCACTGAGATGGATAGAAAACGGGTTGGTAGACAGGAAACAAGCAGTAGGAATAAACGGTCCATTTCCGAATGGCAGGCAGTGACCAGTGTCGTGCCACAGGGATCGGTGCTGGGACCCCAGTTATTCACAATATATATTAAGGATTTAGATGAGGCAACTAAATGTTAGATCTCCAAATTGGCAGATGACACATAGCTGGGTCTCCCATCTGGGTGAGCTGTGAGGAGGATGCAGAGATGCTTCAGTGTAATTTCGACAAATTGAGTGAGTGGGCAAATGTTTGGCAGATGCAATATAATGTGGATAAATGAGGTTATCCATTTTGTAGCCAAAACAGGAAGGCGGATTATTATCTGAATGGCTATAAATTGAGAGAGGGGAATGTGCAATGAGACCTGGATGACCTCATACACCAGTTGCTGATGGTCAGCATGCAGGTGCAGCAGGCGTTAAAGAAGGCAAATGGTATGTTGACCTTCATAGCGAGAAAATTCGAGGGATGTTTTTGCTGCGATTTTACACAGCCCTGATGACGTACGGCTTGGGAGACAAATTTAGTCTTTCACTCTGTTGGTCTCAGTTAATGAACTGGTTAACAAGCTCAAGGTGGAGCCAACGCTAATCGTGTGGCTGTGTGAATATTAACTATATAATGCAACGTGCGTTGATATAAACGGCAGCCGTAATCCAGTCACCTCATTGTGACTCTGAGGGGATCAGCGGATGATTAAGAAAGCTCTACTCTTGGTGCTTGGATTCCTGGTGAAGGTACCGGCCATCGCTGAGGTAGCAGCGCTGAGTGCAAGGATGCCCGGCGAGTACAAATCTACCAGGAATAAAACAGCAGAAACATTCAGAGATTGAAGAAGAGGCCATTCAGCCTCTTTAGCCTGTGATACCAATCAATTGGAACCGGAACTTCATCCGCCCATCTTTGTTCCCCGACCATTAAAACGTTCCCCATCAGAAAGCTGTCCATTTCAGTTTTGCACCTTTCCTTAACATTATTCTTTTTCAAATTGTTCATCATTCTCGAATATTCTAGTCTCCTTGTGCTTCCCATCTATGTGCTGGCAATCGGCGATATCTTGCGTTATTTTTCCCTCGGTTAAACCACACTCAGAGTAATGTGCAAAGATCTGGTCTCCATATCCCTCAGTTAGATCAGTCTTGGAGCCCTGTGCACAGATCAGGTCTCCATAACCCACAGTTAGTCCACCCTCGGAGCATTGTGGACAATTCCGTTCTCCATATCCCTCGGTTATACCACACTCGGAGCACTGTGCACAATCCGGTCTCCATATCCCTCATTTACAACACACCTGGAGCACTGAGCACAGTTCTTGCCTCTATATACATCGGCTGGATCACATTGGAGCACAACACAATTTTGGTCTCCATGTGCCTCGGTTAGACCACATTCGTAGCACTGTGCACAGTTCATGTCTTCATATCCCTCAGTCACAACACACCTGGACCACTGAGCACAGCTCTTCCTTCCATATACATCGGTTAGACCAAACTCGGTGCACCGTAAATAGTTCCAGTCTCCATATCCTTCTGTCACAACACACATGGGGCACTGAGCACAGTTCTTGCCTACAGATCCGTCGGTTAGACAACACTGGGAGCCCTGTTTACAGTTCTTGGCTCCAGAGAATTTGGTTACATCTCATCTAGGTGCGGCAGGGATCTGAAAGTTGTTATCAATAAACTCTTCCTTTCTGTTTCCCTGAAGCTCTCGAAGGATGTGAGGAGAATGCGAAGGATGCGTCTGCAGATTGGCACCATATTCCAGACATGCGAGGGAGATCAATGGAGACTGCCTATTATGGCTCAGGTGATGCAGAAATAACTTGGTTGCATAAACAGAACATGTCCAATCTGCGATTCGCCCGTGATTCCGACTGAAGCAATCTGTATTTCCTGTAATCCCGGCTATGATACATTGTGTGGAACGAATTACCGCTGACCAACTGCTTTCTGAATCATGAGAATAAAACTGGCTGTGTCGATCGCCGCCTCTTGTCCGTTTCTCATTTCTCACTCGGATCGATGAGTCACCATACCTACAAGAAGGGGGGAGGTCAGGACATGACAGAGGCATATTGACACCAGGCACCTCCAACAACATGACACCCTAGGAATCGTAACTTAAAATCCAATGTCATAGGTTCATGGCCCACATCCCATGTTTACTCATATCCGAATGAATGGGCAGAGCTGCCCGACATGATTCCACAGGGACATACAGTAAATAGAGGCTTGCGACAGGAGTTCTGCTCAACATTGACTCAAGTCTCTCTGATGTCACAATGAATGAGGTCAAATAGGGGAATGGAAACCTCCAGCTGTCAACCACCTATCACTCTCCGGAATCTGATCAATCTCTACTCATCCATGTTCAACACGACATGGAAGATGCACTGAGGGTATCAGGGACAAATAATGGTCTTTGCTGTGGGGCCTGCATGTCCATCACCAAGTGTTGCTCTTGGTCACCGTTACAGACCCAAGTGGCCGAGCCCTGAAAGGCAGAATAGGCCCGAGGCAGGTTAACCAACGAGAGGGAAGATTCTAATCGACCACATCCTCACCAATCTACCTGCTGCAGGTGCATCTGTCCCTGACGGTGCTGGTAGGAATGAACGCCGCACAGTCCTTTTGACGATCGGCCCCTGCCTTCACATGGTGGGCATTGTGTTTTGTGCAACTTGGCATTCATTGTGATAGACACAGAGCCGGTCACATAACTCCAATCATGGAATCCACTGTGCGCTGTGGGCCATCAGAAGCAGCAGAATTGAATTCGAACTCAACCTTATATTCATGAACTGGCATTTTGCTCATGCTACCACTAGCATCAAGCTAGGGGAACAAGCCTGGTTCTCGGAAGAGACAAGGGTAGGATGTCAAGAGCAGACCCATGCATAACTGAAAAATGAGGTGCTCACTTTGTTAAACATCACCTAATTGACACATTGCACTAATTGATGAGGCTGACATTAGGAATTGTACTGTGCGTAAGCTTAGCAATGAAATATCTTAATGGATATATATTCTTGGAATGTTACAGGCAAAGATATGACATAGAAGCAGGGGTGGGCCACTCGGACCCTCAAGTCTGCTGTGCCATCCAACTGACCTGTTTGTGTCTTGAATTCCACATTCCCATCTACGCCCATAACCCCAGAGAACATTGGTCACCATGCATCACTAGAATCTATCTACCTCCGCATTGAAAATATTGACTGAGCCCACCTCCACCGCCTTCTGAGGCACATAGTCCAAAAGCCACACAAACATGTGAGAGAAAATAATTCTCCTCATCTCCATCCTGAAAGGGCGATCCCTTATTTTTAGACGTTGACCCCGTCCCTAGTTCTGTTCTCACCCACAAGATGAAGCATCCATTCCACGTCTACCTTGTCGAGGCCGTTCAGGATCTTGTATACTTCAATCAAATCGCCCCTCACTCTTCTAAACCCCAGTGGAAACATGCCAAGTCTTTCCAACCTTTCCTCATAAGTCAACCCACTCATTCCAGGTCTCAATCCCTTAAGCCTCCTCTGAACCGCATCCAATGAATTTACATTCATCCAAACATAAGGAGACCAAAACTGCACACAGTATTCGAGGTGCGTTCCCACCAATGCCCTGTATAACTGAAGGATATCGTCCTTACCTTTATGTTCACTCCCTCGCGTAATGAAGGTTAACATCCCATTAGCCTTCTTAAATTAATGCCAAGAGTGAAATGTTGTTTCAATGCCTTTAAGTTGACATCCTATTAAAAGCCTAAGTGGAATAACGCAGCATTTTATATTTGTGTGCCAGTGCGTCTAGGAATAGCATTATTGAGAATCAAAAACTAGACGCTGATTGGCTGAAATGAATGCCTGGGGATAAGAGAAGGGCAAAGATGGCACGAGTAAATATTAGATTGGTATACGGAATCCAGGAGAACCCTTCCCATTGGTCAAGGTTTGTAAATATAGGGGATAAGTTAAGGTTATTTTGTTCCCTTCTAACCTTTGAAGAAGGTTCATAGGGACTGGAAACGCTGTTTCTCTCTCCGCAGATGCTGTCAGAGCTGCGGAGGTTCTTTCCAGAATTTTCTGTTTGCAATTCACATTTCCAGCATCTACAGCATTTTTCTTTTGCCTTCGAGGAATCAGGAAGTTCTGTTCCCATTGGTCAAGAATTGCAAATATAGGGGAGAAGCGAAGGGTAGGTTGTTGTGGGTAAGGCAGGGAGCCCCGTCCTTTTGGTTAGAAATCGCATTCATTCATCGAATGGTGACGTTTTGACATGTAGATGAAATCTGCGCTGCTTGGGTGTGGTGGGGATGTGAGTGTGGGAGGTGTGCTTGGGGGGTGCTGGTGGGATAGTTGGTGTCGGGGTTTGTGGGTGTGTGTGTGTGGGGATGCAGGGTTGCAGATCCTTTGGGGGCACCAGAGGTATCGGCTCGGGAGCAGGAAGATAATCCATTGCTGGCTATTTTCTGGCGACCTGTACGTTGGAAAGTAGATTCAGTGTAAGGGAAGGGGAACTGAAATGGCGGGTCTGAGGACACGTGACGCTATAGGGTGGGTCATGATGGGCAATCAAAACAGCCGGCATATTGACAGTGGAAAGCTGCGTGGGTATAATGGGATAGTTGTTTCAGAGACGCGACACAGTCACGATGGGCCCAATGGCCCTCTTATCTGCTGTATTATCCTTACCTTAATCGCAGAAAGATATTTCTATAAACTTTCCCATGTTCAATCCTTACACAGGACGGACTCTTTTGATTAACACATACGTGCCTTGCGACACACATTTAATCATTGATTGCAGTTACTGTTACTCTCAGTGAGTAACGTATCCCTTTAATGCCCCAAAGCTGGAGCCAATCCTCACCGTGTCTGTATGGGTAGTTGTGTGTGTTTATTAACTACAGTTTACACTCTGAGTTCATACAAAGAGCTCCTGTAGCCCAGGCAGTTCACTGTAGCTCTGAGGTGCTCATAGAAAGATGAGGAAAGCACTGCTCTTGGTCGTTGTATTTCTGGTACCGGGACACATCATCGCTGCAAAGTATATTTAGCGAGGTCTGTGCAGAGCTGAGGTCATCATATGCCTTGGTTAGACCACACCTGGAGAAATGTGCACAGTTCCGGCCTCCCTATCCCTTGGTTGAAACACACATGGAGTACTGTGCATAATTATGGTCTCGATATCCCTCGGTTAGACCAAACTCAAAGCACGGTGCACAGTTCTGGTCTCTGGTCTCCATATCGCTTGGTTAGACCACACGTGGGTCACTGTGTGTAGTTCTGCTCTGCATGTACCTTGGTTACGCCACCCATAGAGCCCTGTGCGTAGTTCTGTTCTCCATGTCTTTTGGCAATACCTCACAGACCAAACCGGCAATGATGATGTATCGGGTATGGTTATGAAACGGTGACTTCAACTTTTAGGGTGATACATAACAAGTGTTTGAGCGAGAGTAGATGGTCCTTACTGGTGGCATCAAGGGAGGATTCCATTCTGCATTTCAGCTTTGACCGTTGCATGTGACGCAATTAAAGGGGGCACCTGTCGATGGGGGCACTGCCGCAGAAACGAGGGTTTGAATCGCAACAAGCTCTATTGGTTGTTTTAATGCTGCGTGGTGAAGCGAATTAGAAAAATGGGAATCGATGGTTGGCAAGCAAGGCCAGCGACAAAAACCCGACTTCCAGAGCCCGTGATTCCAGCACCGCCTTGAGGCTCCACGGACTGTGTAGTCCCCGTGCACCCTGACCCACTCGTTCCTCAATCATGTGAATAAAACTGGCTGTGCTCAACACAGCTTCTTGTAGGTTTCTCATTTCTCACTCGGATCGGTGTGTCTCTAAATTGACAGGAAGGGAATGGGGAGGTCAGACAATGGCAGGGCCGCATTCAGGTCTTGTAGCTCCAACATAATCATTTTCACAGAGAATTGCCTCAGAGCCATTATCCCAGACGTGTCCATCGCCATTCCTGGGTATGCCCCTTTCCCACTGGCAGTGCCATAGTGCTAGGGAGCAGGAGGTCGTTTCGATTGGAGTCCTCAATATTGGCCAATGTCATCAGGTCCAACATGGGCAAAAAAATGTCTCCTCATGATTCGCGTCAACAGACCTCCCTCAGCCGATGATCCAACACAAGTGCTTTTGGAGTAAAGGGATGTTTGTCAGGTTGGAGCATGTAGAAAGTGATGTTCCCCCAATTAATTACATGAGGAATACGGTGAAATTCCAAAACTTGTCGATGAAAAAATAATTGAAGTCATGGCAACCACTGTGTGCGATAGAAATCGATGGAAACAGGATGTAGATAGCAGGGCAAACTGGGCAGATAAGTGGCAGATGGAATTTTGCAGAGAGAGATATGAGGTGATGCACTTTGTCAGAAGGAATACGGGGAGGCATTATGCGCTCAATGAAGCAATTTTAAAGAGCGTTCAGAGACAGAGGGATATGGGGTGTTCCGAAATGTTATCTTTGACATTTGGCAGGGCAGGATGAGAGAGCAGTTAGCGAAGTGTGGAGGGTATTGGGCTCCATTGCTTAAAATTAATTCGTGGGATGTGGGCGTCGCTGGCTAGGCCAGCATTTAATGTCTCTCCCAAATTGTTCCTTGAGAACGTGGTGACAGCCGCTACAATCCCTGTGGTGTAGGTACGCCCATAGCGCTGTTAGGGAGCAAGTTCCAGCATTTTGTCCCAGCGACAGCGAAGGATTGGCCGATATATTTACAAGTCAGGATGGAGAGTGGATTGATGGGCAACTGCCAGGAGATGCTGTTCCCATGTGTCCTTGTCCTTCTAGATATTAGATGTCGTGAATTTGGGCGGCCCTGTCGAAGGAACCTTGGTGAGTTGCTGCTGAACATCTTGTGGATGGTAAACACTGCTGTCACTGTGCGTCCTTGGTGAAGGGAGTGAATGTTTGTGGTTGGGGAGACATTCAAGCGGGGCTGCTTTGTCCTGGGTGGTCTCGAGCTCATTGTGTTTTGCTGGAGCTGCACACGTCCAGGCAAGTGGAGAGAATTCCATCACAGTCCTGACGTGTGCCTTCTAGATGGTGGACAGGTTTTGGGGAGTCAGGAGGTGAGTCTGTCGCCGCAGGAGTCACAGCCTCTGACCTGCTCTTGTAGCCACAGCATTTATATGGCTGGTCCAGTTCCGTTTCTGGTCAAAGGTAAGCACCAGGATATTGATAGTGGCGGATTCAGTGATGGTAATAACATTAAATCACACGGGGTGTTGTTTAGATTCTCCCTTGTTGCAGATGGTCATTACCTGACACTCATAAATACAAGTGTTGGGAACTAAATCAGGGGATGTTAGTTTGAACAATGATTAATCCCTGCTGAGGCGACAGCTAGATTAATACATCCAGCACTGATCAGAACACATGAGGGAGGATGTAAGAGCCCTGGAGGGGCTGTTGAGGATATTTAGAATATTAAAGCCTGCACAGTGTCCACACGGACGGGCAGTGAGCTGCTGGACCCTATCCTGGGCTGTCTCATTACTGTCAGGTTCTCACACCTTGTTCTACGCTGTCAGACAGGGTGGCACCTGGTGCCCGGTCAGTTCCGTGTTCCAGGGAAATATTTAACAGGCCGGTAAGCTGCACGAAGTAACTGATGTGTGCTCCAACTCTGATGGCCGGCATGGAACTCTGTATACACACATTGCATTCCAGACATTTCAAAACTTTTATCCCACTCCTGGATACAGGAGTTTAATTTAATCTCCAGCTAACAACATTCACTTGGAGACAATTAAAAACCCAATAAAGGTAGACTCATAGAGTCATCAAATCTCCAAAGCCATTTGGCCCATCCAGGCAACGCAGATAGACGGCAGTGAGGAATCAAAGAGAACAGGGAACCTGGGAAGTGGGAATGGATAGAGGGTTGAGGAAATGATTTAAAAGGGAAGGATTTTTGCAGGGCTGGAGGTGCCCAGTGCGGAGACAATTGGTATGTGAGTTGTTAGGCTCGGTTTGGGGCACAGGAGGGGTTGGACAGTTGATAGGGGCTCGACAAGTAGGGGTGGACGCTGTAGGCTGTACCTCAGGGTGAGCTCAGTCACACCAGAGAAGGACCATGCGCTCACTGGGCGCAGTGAGTGATATACACTGACCCTTCAAAGGATAGATTTCACGATGCTGAACACAGCCCCCGAAAAGGCCGACTGGATGATTGTCCGGGCCCCTGAATGCAGACTCACTGTAGGCTGTTTGGTTGGGTAAATTATACTCTCGGACTTAAAATAAAACACAAATACCGGGGATGGTGAGAGTGAAACTAATGGATTGTGGTGAAGATCCACCTGGTTGACTCGTGTCCCTTAAGGAAGGAAATCTGCCATTTTTACCCGGTCTGACCTGCATGTAACCCCAGACCCACAGCAACGTCGTTAATTCTTCACTGCCCATCATTTCTCATTCGGGTCGGTGCATCACCATATTGAAAGGGATGGAGGGGTTGGCCAGTGACTGACTGGAGCACATGAACCATCATGAAGCTCCGATGTGGTCATCCTAAAAGTAACAGACTGAAGGTCAATGTCCCTGGCTCGTCCATCACCATCCCCGGGGCATGTCCTGTCCCCCTGGCAGGACACACCCAGCAGAGGAGCCAGCATTTTGGCAGAGAGTGGGGAGGGACTGGCTCTGGCCATGTTCAGCATTGACTCCTGTCTCCATTGTGTTTCACTGCATCAGGGGGAAAACAGAGGGATAGGACACGCTACCCTTAACCCCCCACCCTCATTCAGCTGATGATCCTGTTATCCTCCATGTTAAACAGCGATTCACAGAGGCAATCAGTGCACACAGTTGGGATACAGCATTGCCCATCACCAAGAGGGGTCACACCGAGCACTGAGCTCACACTAAACACAGAGCACTCACTGAACACAGAGCTCACTCCTAACACAGGGCACAATCTAAACAGAGGGCCCACAATGAACACGTGGCCCACACAGAACACAGGGCTCACATTAAACGCAGGGGCCATAATGAACACAGAGCTCCATCTGAACACGGGGCCCACACTGAACACAGAGCCCACTCCGAAGGGGCTGCCCACCCTCAACACAGAGCACACGCTGAACACAGGGCTCACACTGAACAAAGATCCCACACTGAATAGAGGGCCCACCCTGAACACAAGGCCCCACACTGAACTCAGGGCTCACACTGAACAAAGATCCCACACAGAATAGAGAGCCCACCCTGAACACAGGGCCCACACTGAACACAAGGCTCACACTGAACAAAGATCCCACACTGAATAGAGGGGCCAGCCTGAACACATGGCCCACACTGAACACAGAGCCCACTCTGAAGGCGCTGCCCAACCTCAACACAGAGGACACGCTGAACACAGGGCTCACACTGAACAAATATCCAACACTGAATAGAGGGCCCACCCTGAACACAGGGTCAACACTGAACACAGGGCCCCACACTGAACACAGGGCTCACACTGAACAAAGATCCCACACAGAATAGAGAGCCCACCCTGAACACAGGGCCCACACTGAACATAGGGCTCACACTGAACAAAGATCCCACACTGAATAGAGGGCCCTCCCTGAACACAGGGCCCACACTGATCAAAGGGAACACACTGCAAATTGAGCATACACTGAACACCCAGCTCACACTGAACACAGTGCCCACTCTGAACAAAGGACCCACACTGAACACAGAGACAACATTGAACACAGAGGCCACACTGAACATAAAGCAGATACAGAACACGGAGCTCACACTGAACACAGGGCCCACACCGAACACAGGGCCCACACTGAACACAGGGAACACACAACACAGCGCCCGTCCTGAACACAGGGCTCACTCCTAACACAGAGCCCAATCTGAACACAGAGCACACACTGAACACATGGCCAACACTGACACAGGGATCACACTAAACGCAGGGTCCACACTGAACACAGAACTGCATCTGAACACAGAGCCCACAATGAACACCGGGCCCACACTGAACACAGGGCCCACACTGAACACAGACACCACACTGAACACAGAGCTCACACAGAACTCCGGGCCCACACTGAACACAAGGCTGACACTGAACACAGAGACCACTGTGAACACCGGGCCCACACTGAACGCAGGGCCCACACTGAACACAGGGCCCACATTGAACCCAGAGGGCACACTGAACATAGAACCCTCAATGAACACTGAGCCCACACTGAACACAGAGCCCACTCTGAAGGCGGTGGCCACCCTGAACACATTGCTCACACTGAACAGAGATCCCACACTGAATAGAGGAACCTCCATGAGCACAGGGTCCTCACAGAAAACAGGCAACACACTGCACACTGAGCATACAATGTGCACTAGGTCACTTTGAGCACAGAGCCCACTCTGAACACAGGGCCCACACTGAACACAGAGCCCACACTGAACACAGAGCCCAATAGCCCACATTGAACACAGAAGCCACACTGAACACAGAGCCCACTATGAACACAGAGCACACACTGAACACAGAAAACACTCTGAAGGCGGTGCACACCCTGAACACAAAGCATACGCTGAACACAGAGCCCACCATGAACACAGGGCCCATTCTGAACACAGGGCCTACACTGAACACTCAGCTGACACTGAACACAGAGCCCACACTGAACACAGGTCCCACACTGAACACAGGGCCCACATTGAACACGGGGCCCACACTGAACTCAGAGCCCCCACTGAACACAGGGCCCACACTGAACACTGAGCTCACACTGAACACAGAGAACACACTGAACGCAGGCCTCACACTGAAAACAGGCGGACACTGACCACGCAACCAAAACTGTTTGGAGAGAACACAGTAAACACAGAGCCCTCACTGAACGCAGGGCTCACTCATAACACAGGGCCCAATCTAAACAGAGGACCCACACTGAACACATGGCCCACACTGAAAACAGGGATCACACTAAACGCAGGGTCCATACTGAACACAGAGCTCCATCTGAAAAAGGGCCCACACTGAACAACAGCCCAATCTGAAGGCGGTGCCCAACCTGAACACAGAGCAACCGCTAAACATAGGGCTCACACTGAACAAATATCTCACACAGCATAGAGGGCCCACCCTGAACACAGAGCCCTCACAGAACACAGGGAACAAACTGCACACTGAGCATACACTAAACACCCAGCTCACACTGATCACAGAACCCAGTCTGAGCACAGGGCCCACACTGAACGCAGAGCCCACACTGAACATAGAGCCAACACTGAACACAGAGCCCTCACAGAACACAGAGCCCTCACAGAACACAGGGCACACACTGCACACTGAGCATACACTAAACACCCAGCTTACACTTATCACAGAGCCCACACTGAACACTGAGCCTTCAATGAACACAGAGACCACTCTGAAGGCGGTGCCCTCACTGAACACAGAGCACACACTGAACACAACACTCACACTGAACATAGAACCCACACTGAATAGCGGGCCCATCCTGAACACAGGGTCCACACTGAACAGATGGCCCACTCTGAAGACAGGGAACACACTGGTGATTGTGCATACATTGAACACCCAGCCCACACTGAACACAGAGACCACTCTGAACACAGAGCTCACACTGAACACAGAGCCCACTCTGAACACAGAGCTCACACTGAACACAGTGCCCACACTGAACACAGACCAGACACTGAACTCAGAGAACACACTGAACGCAGGCCTCACACTGCATATAGTGCCCAGGCTGACCAGGGAACCAAAACTGAATAAAGAGAACACACTGAATACAGCGCCCTTACAGAACACAGGGCTCACTCCTATCACAGGGCCCTACCTGAACACAGGGCCCACACTGAACACAGGGCCGACACTGAACACAGGGCTCACACTGAACACAGGACCGACACTGAACACTGGGCTCACACTGAATTCAGGGTCCATACTGAACACAGAGCTCCACCTGAACACAGGGCCCACACTGAACACAGAGCCCAACCTGAAGGCAGTGCCCACACTGAACACAGGGCTCACACTGAACAAAGAGCCCTCACTGAATAGACGGCCCACACTGAAGACGTGCTCCACACTGAACAAAGGGCCCACTCTGAATACAGGGCCCTGTCTGAACACAGGGCACACAAAAAAAATAGTGCCCACTGTGAACATAGGGCCCCATTTGAACACAGGGAACACACTGCACCTTGAGCATACACTGAACACCCAGCTCACACTGAACACAGAGCCCACATTGAACACAGATTCCACACTGAACACAGAGCCCACACTGAGCACAGGACCCACACTGAACACAGAGCCCGCATTGAACACAGAGCCCACACTGAACACAGAGCCCACATTGAACACAGAGCCTCCATTGAACACAGAGCCCACACAGAACACAGAGCCTGATTGAACACAGAGCCCACACTGAACACAGAGCACACACTGAACACAGAGAACACACTGAACACAGAGCCTGATAGAACACAGGGCCAACTCTGAACACAGAGCACACACTGAACACAGAGAACACACTGAACGCAGGTCTCGCACTGATAACAGGGTGCACACTGACCACGGAACCAAACCTGTATAAAGAACACACAGTAGACACAGCGCCCTCACTGAACACAGGGCTCACTCATAACATAGGGCCCAATCTGAACACAGGGCCCACACTCAACACGTGGCCCACACTGAAAACAGGGCTCACACTAAACCTAGGGTCCATACTGAACACAGAGATGCATCTGAACACAGGGCCCACACTGAACAACAGCCCAATCTGAAGGCGGTGCCCAACCTGAACACAGAGCAACCACGAAACACAGGGCTCACACTGAACAAAGATCCCATACAGAATGGAGGGGCCACCCTGAACACAGGGTCCACACTGAACACAGGTCCCTCACAGAACACAGGGAACACACTGAACACATGGCCCACTCTGAACACAGAGCCCTCTCTGAACACAGAACCCACACTGAACACAGAACTCATATTGCACACAGGGCCCACACTGAACACATGGCCCACTCTGAACACTGGGCAAACACTGAACACATGGCCCACTCAGAACACAGGCCCACACTGACCGCATGGCCCACTCTGAACACAGGGCCCACACTGAACACTGAGCTCACACTGAACACAGGGCCCACACTGAACACAGAGCCCACAGTGAACACAGAGCACTCTCTGTAGGCGGTGTCCGCCCTGAACAAGCAGCCCACTCTGAACACGGGGCCCCCACTGAAAACAGAGCCCACATTGAAAACAGAGGCCAGACTGAACACTGAGCCCTCACGAACACAGGGAACACACTGAACACTTAGCATACACTAAACACCCAGCTCATACTGAACACAGAGCCCAGTCTGAGCACAGGGCCCACACTGAACACAGGGCCCACATTGAACACAGAGGCCACACTGATCATAGAGCCCTCACTGGACACTGATCTCACACTGAACACAGGGCCCACACATAATACGGAGCCCACAATGTACACAGAGCCCACTCTGAAGGCGGTGTCCTCCAGAACACAGGGAACACACTGTACACTGAGCATACACTAAACACCCAGCTCACACTGAACACAGAGCCCACACTGAACACTGAGTCCACAATGAACACAGAACACACTCTGAAGGTGGTGCCCTCCCTGAACACAGAGCACACGCTGAATACAACACTCACACTGAACATAGATCCCACACTGAATAGCGGGCCCATCCTGAACACAGGGTCCACACTGAACACATGGCCCACTCTGAAGACAGGGAACACACTGAACACAGTGCCCACACTGAACACAGAGCCCACACAGAACACAGAGCCTGATTGAACACAGGGCCAACTCTGAACACAGAGCTCACACTGAACACAGAGAACACACTGAACGCAGGCCTCACACTGATAATAGGGCGCACACTGACCACGGAACCAAACCTGTATAAAGAGCACACAGTAAACACAGTGCCCTCACTGAACACAGGGCTCACTCATAACATAGGGCCCAATCTGAACACAGGGCCCACACTCAACAAGTGGCCCACACTGAAAACAGGGCTCACACTAAACCTAGGGTCCATACTGAACACAGAGATCCATCTGAACACAGGGCCTGCACTGAACAACAGCCCAATCTGAAGGCGGTGCCCAACCTGAACACAGAGCAACCGCTAAACATAGGGCTCACACTGAACAAAGATCCCACACAGAATAGAGGGGCCACCCTGAACACAGGGTCCACACTGAACACAGGGCCCTCACAGAACACAGGGAACACACTGAACACATGGCCTTCTCTGAACACAGAACCCACTCTGAACACAGAGCCCACACTGAACACAGAGCTCACATTGAACATAGGGCCCACACTGAACACATGGCCCACTCTGAACACAGGCCCACACTGAACGCATGGCCCACTCTGAACACAGGGCCCACACTGAACACTGAGCTCACACTGAACACAGGGCCCACAATGAACACAGAGCACACACTGAACACAGAGCGCTCTCTGTAGACGGTGCCCGCCCTGAACAAAGAGCCCACTCTGAGCACAGGGAACACACTGAACACAGAGCCCAAATTGAACACAGAGGCGACATTGAACATAGAGCCCACACTGAGCACTGAGCTCACACTGAACACAGAGGCTGATTGAACACAGGGCCCACACTGAACTCAGAGAACACACTGAACGCAGGCCTCACACTGAATACACAGCCCAGGCTGACCAGGGAACCAAAACTGAATAAAGAGAACACACTGAACACAGCGCCCTTACTGAACACAGGGCTCACTCCTAATACAGGGCCCTACCTGAACACAGGGCCCACACTGAACACAGGGCCGACACTGAACACAGGGCTCACACTGAATTCAGGGTCCATACTGAACACAGAGCTCCATCTGAATACAGGGCCCACACTGAACACAGAGCCCTCCCTGAAGGCGGTGCCCACACTGAACACAGAGCTCACACAGAACACAAGTCTCAAACTGAACAAAGAGCCCACACTGAATAGACGGCCCACACTGAACATGGGGACCACACTGAACAGAGGGCCCACTCTGAACACAGGGCCCTGTCTGAACACAGGGCACACGAAAGAAAATAGTGCCCAATGTGAACATAGGGCCCCATCTGAACATAGGGAACACACTGCACATACCGAACACAGAGCCTGATTGAATTCAGGGCCAAATCTGAACACTGAGCACACATTGAACACTGAACTCACAATGAACACCGAACCCACACTGAAAACAGAATATTCTCTGAACACAGATCTCCCTCTGAACACAGAGACAACTCTCAACACAAGGACCCACAATGAACACTGAGCCCTCTCTGATGACAGTGCCAACCCTGCACACAGGGCCCACTCTGAACACAGAGCCCACACTGAACATGCAGACCACACTGAACACAGAACCCACTCTGAAGACAGGTCCGACTCTGAACACAGGGTCCGCACTGAACACTGATCGCACACTGAACACTGATCTCACACTGAACACTGATCGCACACTGAACACTGATCTCATACTGAACACTGATCTCACACTGAGCACTGAGCTCACACTGAACATAGAGCCCCTTCTGAACACAGAGCCCAGACTGAGCACAGAGCCCACATTGAACACGGAGACCACACTGAACACGGAGCCCACATTGAAATCGGAGCCCACGCTGATCAGGGAGCACACACTGAACTCAGGGCCAAATCTGAATTCAGGGCCCACGATGTACAAAGGGCGCACACTGCACACAGTTGACCACACCTTTGGCTACGTGCACACTTCCAGTCTCCATATGTCGCAGGGAGACCACACTTGGAGCAAAGTGCACAGTTCTGGTCTCCATATCCCTCGTTTAGACCAAATTCGGTGCACTGTGCGCAGTTCTAGCATCCATATCCCTCGGTTAGTCCACACTTGGAGCACTGTGTAGAGTACTGGTCTCCGTATCCCCCTGTCAGACGACACTTGGAGCACTGTGCACAGTTCTGAATTATCTATCTCTTGCTTAGTCCACGCTCGGAGCACTGTGCACATATCCTGTCGCCATATCCCTCGGTTACACCATACTTGCTCAGCGACTCTTGTCCGTGCCCCAATTCACTGTCGAATTGTTGTGTCACTGGGACAGTGGAGGTCCTGAAACCACAGGGTAATGTTTACACTTTGCAGCCCTGAAATACTGACCTTGTGGGGTGGGGTCGGGGGAAGGGATCGAAATAGTCTAAAAGTTACAGATAAAACAATGGATGGAAATACATTTAAAAATAATCGAAATAGGTGGGAAAAGAAAACATGTGTATAAATTATTGGAAAATAGGGGGATCGGAAAGGGGGTCGGGATGGAATAGAGAGATCATGATCTAATGTTGTTGAAGTCGATATTCAGTCTGGAAGGCTGTAAAGTGCCTAGTCTGAAGGTGAGGTGCTGTTCCTCTAGTTTGCGTTGAGCTTCACTGGAACATTGCAGCAGGCCAAGGATGGACATGTGGGCATGAGAGCAGGGTGGTGTGATGAAATGGCAAGCGACAGGGAGATCTGGGTCATGCTTATTGACAGACAGTATTGCCTCATCCGTTGGGAATGAGTTAGCAACATCAGCCAGAAATCAGTGAGTGAGGCACTGAAATATTCATCACCAAGAGTGGCTCGATATCGCCACGGCTGATCCAGTTCAGCCGAGCCTTAAGGACACAAGTAACCGAGATACTTGCAGGGCAGAATTGTAAACAGTACTACATGTGAAGTCTATGGTGACCAGATCGCTTGGTCTTCGGCAAGTGGTAAGGGAAGCAAACAGCAGGCCTGAACCTGCTTGACCTCAACCACAACAGGCAACCTCTCCCAGTTGGCCCTGTCCATGACCGTTTTGGTAGGGGCGAACACCACGCCGTCTTTGTCAAGACAAATCCTGTCCTCACACAGATTACACACTCGATCGTGCTGTGGAACTCCCATCGTGCAAATGGGACAGATTCGATAAAGATCGAACGGCCCAAAACTGGGCATTGGTGAGGCGGCGTGGAGTGAGACAGAGAGAGAGAGAGAGAGGCTGAGAGAATGAGGACAGATGTAGGAAGACAGAGAGACAGAGCAAGGCAGAGGGACATATATATAGAGAGCGAAGGTGGCAAAGAGATTTTAAGATGGATAGGTCGATAGATAGATAGATAGATAGATAGATAGATAGATAGATAGATAGATAGATAGATAGATAGATAGATAGATAGATAGATAGATAGATAGATAGATAGATAGATAGATAGATAGATAGATAGATAGATAGATAGATAGATAGATAGATAGATAGATAGATAGATAGATAGATAGATAGATAGATAGATAGATAGATAGATAGATAAATGGAGGGAGATAGACACAGAAAGAGAACGTGACAGAGAGCAAATGAATGAAGTAAAAGTGTTCGGGAATTAAAGATGTTCATTTGTATAGCGCCGTTCCCAGCCTGTGGATATCCCAATGTGTTTCACAGCCAATGACCTTTGGATAATAGTGCGCAGGAGTTGGGAGGGCCAGCAGGTTGATCATCAACTAACTGGACAACAAGCTCCGCCACACAGAATGGAGAATGGGGATAGGACAGGTCCGCTTCAGAGGCAAATGATTAACACACTGACAACGGCTTTAAATAAGAAATATTTAACTCTCTCGGCTGATGTTGAAGGCTGAGGCAGAGACAGTGAGAAACAAATAGATAATGTGAGAGGAACAGGAGAAGGGGAGGGAGGGAGGATCGAGGAGCAGAGGGCTACGATTGAAGGAGATTGGCTGAAGAAGCGATGGTGACACAAGGAGAAACTGTTTATTTGCATACCAAATGGTTCCAATCGGGAATGCACAGGCGGATAGCGCGCTGGAGGCAAACTCAATCGAGCCTTTCGAGAAAAGAATTGGACAATGGCCTGACCAGGAAAAACAAGTGTGGCTCTTCAGTGGAAAGACCCCTTACTGGCACTGGGTGAGTTACTCCTGCAATGAGTCAGGGCAGATCAGAGGGGCCAATTGGCCTCTCATTGACTTGCAGTCGTTCAATGTTTCGATGATAAGTAGGGAAAAGTGAGGAGAGAGAGGGAGAGGTAGAGAAGGGGACAATGCGAATGGGAAAAGAGGAAAACAAATCATCGTGACAGAAAGCTAGAGGGGGGGTAAGAGAAAGGGGGAGAGAGGGAGTCTTTCAGGGCACGATGGAAGAGTGAGAGGGACAGAGTGTGTGTGTGAGAGAGAGTGGGAGGAAAGAGAATCAGAGGTGAGGAGAAAGAAAGAAAGATACGGGCGAGAGAGAGAGAGAAATACAAAGAGAGAGCGAGAGATGGGGAAAGGCAGGTTGTGAGAGGCAAAGGGAGAGACAGGCATAGAGATTGGGGTGAAAAGTTGAATGGCAGAGAGACAGAGAAACCTGCAACAAGACAGAGAGAGTGGAGAGAAAAAGCACGAATTATGGATAGATAGTTATATAGAGATTGATCGATAGATAGGCGGATAGATAGATGGACAGTTGGATAGATGGACAGATGGATAGATGGATAGTTAGATAGATGGATGGATAGATAGATAGATAGATAGATAGATAGATAGATAGATAGATAGATAGATAGATAGATAGATAGATAGATAGATAGATAGATAGATAGATAGATAGATAGATAGATAGATAGATAGATAGATAGATAGATAGATAGATAGATAGATAGATAGATAGATAGATAGATAGATAGATAGATAGATAGATAGATAGATAGATAGATAGATAGATAGATAGATAGATAGATAGATAGATAGATAGATAGATAGATAGATAGATAGATAGATAGATAGATAGATAGATAGATAGACAGATAGATAGATAGACAGATAGATAGATAGACAGACAGACAGACAGACAGACAGACAGACAGACAGACAGACAGACAGACAGACAGACAGACAGACAGACAGACAGACAGACAGACAGACAGATAGACAGATAGATAGATAGATAGATAGATAGATAGATAGATAGATAGATAGATAGATAGATAGATAGATAGATAGATAGATAGATAAATGGAGGGAGATAGACCCAGAAAGAGAACGTGACAGAGAGCAAAAGAATGAAGTAAAAGTTTTCGGGAATTAAAGATGTTCATTTGTATAGCGCCGTTCCCAGCCTGTGTATATCCCAATGTGTTTCACAGCTAATGAGCTTTGGATAATAGTGCGCAGGGCCAGCAGGTTGATCATCAACTAACTACCGGTTGGTTGGGCAACCAGCTCCGCCAGGCAGAATGGCGACTGGGGACAGGACAGGTCCGCTTCAGAGGCAAATGATTAACACACTGGCAACGGCTTTCAATGAGAAATATTTAACTCTCTCGGCTGATGTACAAGGCAGAGGCAGGGAGAGAGAAAAACAAATAGATAATGTGAGTGTAACAGGAGAAGGGGAGGGAGGGAGGCTCGAGGAGCAGAGGGCTACGATTGAAGGAGATTGGCTGAAGAAGCGATGGTGACGCAAGGAGAAACTGTTTATTTGCATAGCAAATGGTTCAAATCGGGAATGCACAGGCAGAAAACGCGCTGGAGGCACACTCAATCGAGCCTTTCGAGAAAAGAATTGGACAATGACCTGACCAGGAAAAACATGTATGGCTCTTCAGTGGAAAGACCCCTAACTGGCACTGGGTGAGTTACTCCTGCAATGAGTCAGGGCAGATCAGAGGGGCCAATTGGCCTCTCACTGACCTGCAGTCGTTCGATGTTTCGATGATAAGTAGGGAAAAGTGAGGAGGGAGAGGGAGAGAAAGAGGTAGAGTGAGAGAAAGAGAGAGAGAGAGAGAGAGTTAGAAGGGGACAATGCGAATGGGAAAAGAGGAAAGCAAATTATCGTGAGAGAAAGCTGGAGGGAGGCCTAAGAGAAAGAGGGAGAGAGGGAGTGTTTAAGGCCACGATGGAAGAGTGAGAGGGGCAGAGTGTGTGTGTGAGCGAGAGTGGGAGAAAAGAAAATCAGAGGTGGGGAGAAAGAAAGAAAGATACGGGCGAGTGAGAGAGAAATACGAAGAGAGAGGGAGAGATGGGGAAAGGCAGGTTGTGAGAGGCAAAGGGAGAGACAGGCATAGAGATTGGGGTGAAAAGTTGAATGGCAGAGAGACAGAGAAACCTGCAGCAAGACAGGGAGAGTGGGAGAGAAAAAGAGAGAATTATGGATAGATAGATGTATAGAGATTGATCGATAGATAGGCGGATAGATAGATGGACAGGTGGATAGATGGACAGATGGATAGATGGATAGTTAGATAGATGGACAGATAGATAGATAGATAGATAGATAGATAGATAGATAGATAGATAGATAGATAGATAGATAGATAGATAGATAGATAGATAGATAGATAGATAGATAGATAGATAGATAGATAGATAGATAGATAGATAGATAGATAGATAGATAGATAGATAGATAGATAGATAGATAGATAGATAGATAGATAGATAGATAGATAGATAGATAGATAGATAGATAGATAGATAGATAGATAGATAGATAGATAGATAGATAGATAGATAGATAGATAGATAGATAGATAGATAGATAGATAGATAGATAGATAGATAGATAGATAGTTGGATGATAGATAGATGGATGATAGATAGATGGATGGATAGGTAGGTAGAGACTGAGAGGATGTTGAGACAGAGAAAGAGAACATTGCAGAGAGCACAGGAAATGAAGACAAATGTGGGCGTGAAATAAAGACGTTCATTTATATAGCACCTTTCCAAACATAAGAATGTTCCAACGTATAGCACAGCCAAAGTAACCGCGTTGAAGTGTAGCCATTGATCAAATCTAGGAACACATGGAAGGCGATGCTCTCATATTAAGCTCCCACCATCAAACATGCAGCACCGGGAAAGGGGTGTTAGTAAAATTGGTTGGTGGGTAAACATTGTTCCCACTTGGGCACTGGGCAGAGCTCTGCGCAAGTCTCATTCCAATATTGACAATGGAATGGTGTCCAGAGTGGGGGATTCACTATCAATAAGAAACGCATTGAAAATCATCTGTAATGAATCAGTTGGAAAGAATTGCTTTTTACACTGAGAGTTCTGACCAGGAATGCGCTGCCTCAGTTGGTGGCAGGAGCAGACCGAATGAGTATCTTTCAAATGGGAATGTTGAGAAAGAATCGAAATGATTTTTTTTAATGGCAGGGTGATGGGGAAGGAGGAGAGGCTGAGTAGGAATGATTGTGCCAGCATGGACACAATGGAAAGAATGGACTCCTTGTCTGCTGTAGGATTCTTACAGCGACCACGGCAAAGGGTTCCTTTTAATCTAATCCAATTCAAGAGTTGCTCATATTTGTACGCCCCCTCCCCCACCCCCACATTTATTAATGAAAACCTGGCTTGAATTTAAGTTATCTTTTAAATACATTAATTCCATTCAAAAACTCATTCCTGTCACTGCTGGCCTCAGCTAGCGGACTGTCCCTTAAACAAGGTGAAAGATGAGCCTATCCTCACTGTCTGTGTGTGTTTCTGTGTGTGTGTGCTTGTGTGAGTATGTGTGTGTGTGTGTGTATGTGTGTGCGTGCGCGTGTATGTGTGTGTGTGTGTGTGTGCATGCTTGTTTGTGTATTTATGTCTGTGAGTGTGTATATGTGTGCGTATATGATTCTAGGTGTGTGGCTCATCTAACCAAAATAGAGCTGGTTAGACTGCAAGTTTTAAATAACCAAAGAAGTGAGGTGTAAAACAGGCATTTCAAATGGAGATGAGTAAGCTTGGGTGAGGTATCAGCAGAGATGGTGTGCATGAAGTTTGCATGTTTTGTTAAGTGAAGAAGTGTTTGATCTTCAAAGGGGCCATGAGGCGATTTTTACACCTGACATGACAAATAAGGCCGGGTTATTAATGTGATTATTCTCAACAGCGTCGTCCATAATGATAACATGGAAAATTGTGTTTGTCTTGGGAAAAGTAACTCCTAAAAACTAGTTGAAACGATGAGATTTACAGATCAAAAAGGGCGAAATATATTTGAAGAAGGGTGGGATGCTGTGTAAGGTGTGGCCGAGTGAGATCTTGGAAGGTGCATTCATTAGAAACAGACTTGGGGGAGAAGCTTGTAGCTCCGCCACCGCCCAAACCCCTCACCCCATCCCCTGCAGAAATTTGCTGTCTCAGTAACGAAATTTGAGGGAAAAGCCTTCGAAATCACATTAACCATTGGGTGCTTGTGGCAATATTCCTGGGTGTGTTAATAATTTGGAATTCATTTGAACTGTTGCCTTAAAGGGGCTGTGTAGCTGGGAGTCAGGTTAAAGTAGAAATCTGGGGAACTGTTATAAGTATGTAACTGTAATCTTTTGCGTGCGTTTAAGTTTTTTGGTTGTTAATAGATTATAGTGGACACATTACTTCTGAATTCAGTGCACAAGCCTGCTCGTAATAAATACAAATTGCAAAATTGTCGCGATAGCTTGTCCAATTTTCCCTTGGGAGGTTGGTCAGCCTGATAAATAACACCTGCCGTATCACAGCAATTCATAGAGAGAGGAAGTGGATATTTTGCCCCTGAGCCAGAACTGCCAGTTAGATACATTTTGTATGATCTGGACATTAACACCAACTGCAACATTTGGATGGGCAATGCTCCCTGCAGGAGAGGCGATGGTGCAATGGTTTGTTGTTGGGATAATGATCCAGAGAGCCAGGATAAAGCTCTGGGGTGCGAGGGTTATAATCTCACCACTGCAGCTGTTGGAATTAGAATTCAATACAAATCTGGAATTTAAAGTCTAATGATAACCACGAAACCATTGTCGATTTTCGTAAAATAATATCTGCTTCACTAATGTCCTTTAGGGGAGGAAACCTATTTCCAATATTTTTAATGTATTCCACGGATTATTTATCTATACCTTTTATGCCCTTTTAGTCTTATTTCGCCCCACCCCTACTAGAGCTATCTGTACCTTGCCTGTCCTATAATCAATTCTTAACTCGCACATTCTTTTAGATAATATCACCACAATCAACACTTATTTGCTCTTTTGTCTGAAACATCTTTTGGTTAACTCCTCCTGTCACCTCTTGCTTATCCCAAACACCCAATCCCCTCTCCTCCTCCTCCTCCTCCACACACACACCCCCCCCACCCACCCCCCCACCCCCACCAACACCAAACCAGCTTATATTTCACCTCTCACCTATTTTTACTTAGTTCTGTTGACGGGTCATGAGGACTCGAAACCTCAACTGTACACTTCTCCGCCGATGCTGCCTGACCTGCTGAGTTTTTCCAGGTATTGTTTTTATTTTTTGTTGAGGAAATCCGACATCCTTACCCAGTCTGTCCTACATGTGACTCCTGACCCGCAGCAATGGTGGTGTTGACTCATATATGCTCTCTGAGCCAGGGGCAATAAGGTATTGACAATAATTGCCAGAGGTGGGGCAATCAAGAACAAGAACAAAAGACAGAAAGGGGAATAAGAAAAGTGATAGGCAGGCAATTCAAATGTAACAAGAGGGCCTCAGTGAAAGATAATGGGAGTGAGACAGACAACGTTAAAAAGACAAGCCTTGAAGCTTTGTGCCATAGCGAAAGGTACATTCGCAATAAAGTGGGTGAATTAACTGCACAAATAGTTGTTAATAGGTATGATATAGTCGGGCTTATGGTGATTTGGCTGCAGGGTGACAACGGATGGGCCATGAACATCCAGGGGTATTCAGTATTTAGGATGGACAGACAAAAGTGAAGAGGCAGTGGATTGTATTGTTGTTTGAAGAGGAAATTAATGCAATATTTGGGAAGAATATTAGCTACAACATTGTGGAATCTGTAAGGGTGGAGCAGAGAAACACCAAGGGGCAAAAGAACGTTTGTGGGGATTGTATTATAGGCCCCCAAATTATAGTGATGATGGTTGGAATGGCATTAAACAGGAAATTAGAGACGCATGTAATAAAGGAACATCTGTCAGTATGGTTGACTTTAACCTGCATATAGATTGGGAAACCCAAATTAGTAACAATACTGTAGAGGAGGAATTCCTGCAGTGTATACCGGATGGTTTTCTGTACCAATACGTTGAGGAACCAACTAGGGAACAGGCCATCCTAGACTGGATATTGTAAATTGAGAAATGAATAATTGACCATCTAGTTGTGCGAAGGCCTTTGTGGATGAACGGCCATAATATGGCTGAGTTCTTCATCAAGGTGGAGACTGACATAACGGGTTCTGAGACTAGGGTCTTGAATCTTAATAAATGAAACTACGATGGTATGAGGCGCGACCTGGCTATGATGGATTGGGAGACGTTACTTAAAGGAATGATTTTGGATGGCAATGACAAACATTCAAAGAGCACGTGGGTGAACTGCAACAATTAATAATTCCTGTCTGGTGCAAAAGTAAAGCAAGAAAATGGCCAAACCATGGCTTTCAAGGGAAATTAGGCAAAGTATTAAGTCCAAGGAAGATGGATACAATTTAGCCAGAAATACAACAGTCCTGAGGTTTGGTAACAGTTTAGAATTCGGCAAAGGAGTACCAAGGGATTGATTAAGAAGGGGAGAAAAGAGTATCAGGCTAAGCTTGTGGGGAACATAATAACTGACCATAAAAGCTTTTTATAGGCATGTGAAGAGAAGAAGATTAGTCAAGATCAATGTAGGTCACGTACAGTCAGAAACAGGGGAAGTTGTAATGGGGGACAAAGAAATGGCTGATCAACTAAATAATTTGGTTCTGTCTTCCCAAAGTAGGACAGAAATAACAAATCAGAAATGTGGGGAACACAGAGTTTAGTGAGAGTGAGGAACTGAAAGGAATCAGAGTAGGTAGGGAAACGGTGTTGGGGAAATTGACGGGATTGAAGGCCGATAAATCCCGAGGGACTGATAATCTACATCGCAGATTACTTAAGGAAGTGTCCTAGAAATAGTCTATGCATTGGTGGTCATCTTCGGAGAGTCTGTAGATTCTGGAACAGTTCCTACAGATTGGAGGACAGCTAATGTAACCTCACTATTTAAAAAAGGAATGTAGAGATAAAACAGGGAATCAGAGGCCTGTCAACCTGCCGTCGGTATTGGGGAAAATTCTAGAGTCCTTTATAAAAGATTTATTAGTTGAGCACTTGGAAGACAGTAGAAGAATCGGGCAGAATGAGCAATGGATTTACGAAAGGGCATTCATGCTTGACAAATCTACTGGAATTTACAGAGGATGTAGCTAGTAGAGTTGATGAAGAGGAGCCAGTGTATGTGCTTTATTTCGACTTTCAGAAGGTTTCCGACGGAGTCCCATATAAGGGATTAGCCTGTAAAATTAAAGCGCATGGGAGTGGAGGAGGTGCAATGAGTTGGATAGATAATGGGTGGGCAGACAGGAAACAAGCAGTAGTAATAAACGGTTGATTTCTGAAAAGCAGGCAGTGACCAGTGTAGTGCCACAGGGACTGGGACCCCAGCTATACAATATATATATTAATTATTTAGTTAAGGGAACTGAATGATAGATCTCCAAATTGGCATATGACACATAGCTGGGTCTCCCACCTGGGTGAGCTGTGAGGAGAATGTTGAGATGCTTCACTGTGATTTGGACAAATATAGTGAGTGGGCAAATGTTTGGCAGATGCAATATAATGTGGATAAATGAGATTATCCACTTTGGTAGCCAAAACAGGAAGGCAGATTATTATCTGATTGGCTATAAATTGAGAGAGGGGAATGTGCAATGAGACCTGGGTGTCCTCGTACACCAGTTGCTGATGGTAAGCATGCAGGTGCAGCAGGCGTAAGTTATGGGAAATGGTATGTTGGCATTCATAGCAAGAGAATTCGAGTTATGTTCTGCTGCGATATTACACAGCATCGATGCCGTACGACTTGGGAGACAACATTAGTCTTTCAGTCTGTTGGTCTCGGTTAATGAATAACTCGTTTAATAAGCTCAAGGTGGAGCCAGCGCTAACCGTGTGTCTGTGTGAATATTAACTACAGAATGGTACGTGCGTTGATATAAAGGGCATCCGTAATCCAGTCACCTCATTGTGAATCTGAGGGGATCAGCGGAAGATGAGGAAAGCACTACTCTTAGTAGTTGGACTCCTGTTGCTGCTACAGCCCATCGCTGAGGGTGGACTGTTGAGTGAATGGATGCCCGGTGAGTACAAATCTCCCAGGAAGAACAGAGCAGAAACATTCAGAGATTGAAGAAGAGGCCATTCAGCCTCTTCAGCCTGTGATACCAATCAATTGGTGCCGTAACTTCATCCGCCCATCTTTGTTTCCCAACCGTTAAAATCTTCCCAAACAGAAAGCTGTCCATCTCAGTTTTGCACCTTTCCTTATTTTTTTTCTTTTTCAAATTATTAATCCTTCCCGAATATTCTAGTCGCCTTGTGCTTCCCATCTATGTGCTGCCACTCGGTGATATCTTGCATTATTTTTCCCTCGGTTAGACCACACTCTGAGCAATGTGCAAACATCTGGTCTCCATATCCCTCAGTTAGACCACACTTGGAGCCCTGTGCACAGGTTTGGTCTCCATAACCCACAATTAGACCACCCTTGGAGCATTGTGGACAATATTGGTCTTCATATCCCTCGGTTATACCACACTCGGAGCACTGTTCACAGTCCGGTCTCCATTTCCCTCAATTGCAACACACCTGGAGCACTGAGCACAGTGCTTGCCTCCATATACATCGGCTGGATCACATTTGGTGCACTGAGCACAGTTCTGGTCTCCATATGCCTCGGTTCGACCACACTTGTAGAACTGTGCCCAGTTAAGGTCTTTATATCCCTCAGTCACAACAGAACTGGAGCACTGAGCACAGCTCTTGCCTCCATATACATCGGTTAGACCACACTCGGTACACCGTGAATAGTTCCGTTCTCCATATCCTTCAGTCAGAACACACCTAGGCCACTGAGCACAGTTCTTGCCTACAGATCCCTCGGATAGACCACACTTGGAGCGTTTCTCACAGTTCCAGCCTCCAGAGAATTTGGTTAAATCGCACCTAGGTGTGGCAGAGCTCTGAATGTTGATATCAATGAACTCTTCCTTTTTGTTTCCCTGAAGCTCTCGAAGGATGTGTGGAGTTAAGAGGCGTCTGCAGATTGGCACCATGTTCAAGACATTGGAGACAGATCAAAGGAGATTGCCTATTATGGCTCAGGTGCTGCAGACATAACGTGGTTGGATAAACATAACATGTCCAATGTGCGCTTCGCCCGTGATTCCGACTGAAGCAATTTGTATTTCCTGCAATCCCGGCTCTGATACATTGTGTGGATCCAATGACCATTGATCTACTGCATTCTGAATCATGTGAATAAAACTGGCTGTGTCGATCGCCGCCCCTTGTCCGTTTCTCAATTCTCATTCAGATCGATGTGTGACCATATCTACAGGGAGTGGGGGGAGGTCAGGACATTACAGGGCCATATTGACACCAGGCACCTCCAACAACATCACATTCTAGGAATCGTAACTTAAAATCCAATGTCATAGGTTCATCGCTCACATCCCTGGGTTAGTCATGTCCCAATGAATGGGCAGTCCTGCGCGACAGGATGTCACAGGGACATACAGTAAATAGAGGCTTGCTACAGGAGTGCTCAACATTGACTCAAGTCTCTCCGATGTGACAGTGAATGAAGTCAAACAGGGGAATGGAAACCTCCAGCTGTCAGCCACCTACCACTCTCCGGAATCTGATCAATCTCTACTCATCCATGTTCAACACGACATGGAGGATGAACTGAGCCTATCAGGGGCACATAATGTCTTTGCTGTGGGACCTGCATGTCCATCACCAAGAGTTGCTCATGGTCACCGTTACAGACCCAAGTGGCCGAGCCCTGCAAGGCAGAATAGGCCCGTGGCAGGTTAACCAAAGAGAGGGAAGATTCTAATCGACCACATCCTCACCAATCTACCTGCTGCAGGTGCATCTGTCCCTGACGGTGCTGACAGGAATGAACACCGCACAGCCCTTTTGAGGATAGGCCCCTGCCTTCACATGGTGGGCATTGTGCTTTGTGGAACTAATGGCATTCAATGTGATAGACACAGAGCCGGGCACATAACTCCAATCATAGAATCCACTAGGCGCTGTGGGCCATCAGAAGCAGCAGAATTGAATTCGAATCAATCCTGTACGGTCATGGCCTGGCATTTTGATTATGCTACCACTACCATCAAGCCAAGGGAACAAGCCTGGTTCCCGGAAAAGACAAGGGTACGATGTCAAGAGCAGACCCAGGCATAACTAAAAAATGAGGTGCTCTCCTTTTTAAACATCACCTAATTGAGACATTGCACTAATTGCTAAGGCTGACATTTGCAACTGTACTCTACAAAAGCGTGGCAATGAAATGTTTTAATGGGTATATATTATTGCAATGTTACGTACAAAGATACAACATAGAAGCAGAGGTGGGGCACTCGGGCCCTGAAGTCTGCTGTGCCATCCAACTGACCTGTTTGTGTCTTGAATTCCACATTCCCTTCTACGCCCATAACCCCAGAGAACCTTTGTTCACCATGCCTCACAAGAATCTGTCTACCTCTGCATTGAAAATATTCACTGACCCCACCTCCACCGCCTTCTGAGGCACAGAATCCCAAAGCCACACAAACATCTGAGAGAAAATAATTCTCCTCAGCTCTGTCCCAAAAGGGCCACCCCTTCTTTTTAGACGCTGCTCCCCGCCTCTAGTTCTGTTCTCACCCACAAGATGAAGCATCCATTCCACGTCTACCTTGTCGAGGCTGTTCAGGATCTTGTATACGTCAATCAAATCGCCCCTTACTCTTCTAAACTCCAGTGGAAACTTGCCCCGTCTGTCCAACCTTTCCTCACAAGACAACCTACTCATTCCAGGTATCAATCCCTTAAGCCTCCACTTAACTGCAGCCAATGAATTTACATTCTTCCTTAAATAAGGTGAGCAAAACTGCACACAGTATTCGAGGTGCGGTCTCACAAATGCCCTGTATAACTGAAGTATAACGTCCTTACCTTTATGTTCGCTCCCTCGCATAATCAAAGGTAACATCCCATTAGCCTTCTTAAATTAAAGTCAAGAGTGAAATGTTGTTTCAATGCCTTTTAGGTGAAATCTTATTAAAAGCCTAAGTGGAATAACGGAGCATTTTGTATTTGTGTGCCAGTGAATCGAGGAATAGCATTATTCAGAATCCAAAACTAGATGCTGATTGGCTGGAAATAATGCCTGGGGATTAAAGAAGTGCGAAGATGGCACAGGTAAATATTAGATTGTTATAGGTAATCCAGAAGCACCCTTCCCATTGGTCAAGGTTTGTAAATGTAGGGGATAAGTTCAGGTTAGTTTGTTCCCTTCTAACCATTGAAGAAGGTTCATAGGGACTGGAAACTTTAACGCTGTTTCTCTCTCCGCAGATGCTGTCAGAGCTGCTGAGGTTCTTTCCAGAATTTTCTGTTTTCAATTCACATTTCCAGCATCTGCAGCATTTTACTTTTGCCTTCGAGGAATCAAGAAGCTCTGTTCCCATTGGTCAATAATTGCAAATATAATGTAGGAGCGATGGTTAGAGTGTGGTGTGTAAGGCAGGGAGCCCCGTCCTATTGGTTAGAAATCGCATTTATTCGTCGAATGTTGACGCGCTTGATATGTAGAAGAAATCTGCGATTGGAGGTGGTGGGGGTGTGAGTGTGGGAGGATTGGGTTGGGGACTGGTGGTTCAGAAGTGGGTGTGGGGGTTGCTGGGTGTGTGGGTGTGGGGAGGCATGGTTGCAGACCCTAAGGGGACACCATAGGTATCGGGTCGGGAACATGAAGAGAATCCATTGCTCGCTATTCTCTGGCGAACTGTACGTTGGAAAGTAGATTCAGTGTAAGGGAAGGGGAACTGAAAGGGCAGTTGTGAGGTCATGTGACGCTATAGGATGGATCATGAGGGCCAATCAAAACAGCCCGCATATTGACAGAGTAAAGTAGCGTGGGAATATTTGGATAGTTGTTTCAGAGAGGCGACATAGGCACGATTATCCGAATGACCCACTTATCTTAATCGCAGAAAGATATTTCTATAAACCTTCCCATGTTCAATACTTACACAGGGCGGTCTCTTTTGATTAACACATACTTGCCTTGCGAGACACATTTACTCATTGATTCCAGTTACTGTTCCTCTCAGTGAGTGACCTATCCCTTCAATGTGCCCAAGGTGGAGCCAATTCTCACCGTGTATGTATGGGTGTCTGTGTGTGTTCATTAACTACAGTTTATACACTGAGTTCTTACAAAGAGCTTCTGTAGCCCAGGCAGTTCACTGTAGCTGTGAGGAGCTCATAGGAAGATGAGTAACGCACTGCTCTTGGTAGTTGTATTCCTGGTGCCGGGACACATCATCGATGCAGAGTATATTTAGGGAGGTTAGCTAACCTCCCTGTCGCCAATCTATGAAGCCATTCACAAGAACAGAAGTAGGCCATTCACCCCATGAAACATGTGCTGCCATTCGACTGGATCATTTTTGAACAGTTTTTAAATCCATTTGTCCGGCAACGCAGATAGACGGCAGTGAGAGATCAATGAGAACAGCGTCCCAGGGAAGAGGGAATGGAAGCATTCTTGTGGACATGACTTAAAAGGGAAGGAGTTTTGCAGGGCTGGTGCTGCTCAATGTGGAGACAATTGGCATGTGGGTTGTTTGGCTCGGTTTAGTGCACAGGAGGGGTGGGAGTGATGATAGGGGTTCGAGAAGGAGGGGTGGACGCTGTGGGCTGTATCTCGGGTTGACGTCACTCACAACAGAGAAGGGCCATTGTCTCACTGGTCTCCAGTGAGTGATATACACTGACCCTACAAAGCATAGAGTTTCTGATGCTGAACACAGCCCCCGGAAATGCCGACTGAGGGATTGTCCGGGCCACGGACTGCCGACTCAAAGTAGGGTGTGAGGTTGGGTAAATTATAGTATCGGACTTAAAATAAAACACAAATACCAGTGATGGCGAGAATAAAACTGGTGGATTGTGATGAAGACCCACCTGGTTGTCTCGTCTCTCTTAGGGAAGGAAATCTTCTGTCTTTACAATCTTTACTGCCCCTCATTTCTCATTCAGGTCGGTACATCTACATGTAGAAAGGGAAGGAGGGGTTGGCCAGTGAATGGCAGGAGCACATGAAAAATCTTGAAGCTCCGATGTGGTCATCCTCAAAGTAACAGAGTGAAGGTCAAAGTCGCTGGATCGTCCATCACCAACCCAGGGGCATGTGCTGTCCCCCTGGCAGGACATACCCAGCATAGGTGCCAGCAGAGTGGCAGAGATTGGGGAGGGACTGGCGCTGGCAATGTTCAACATTGACTCCAGGCTCCATTGTGTCTCGCAGCATCAGGAGGAACACAGGGAGGGATACAACTTGCTAACACTCACCGCCCACCCTCCCTCAGCTGATGAACCTGTTCTTTTCCATGTTAAAAAGCGATTCACCGAAGCAATGGGTGCACACAATGGAGTCTGGTTGGGATACAGCATTGCCCATCACCAAGAGTGGCTCAGTAGGACCACTACTGACCGAGGCAGGCAAGCTGTATTTGTCATATCCGATAGACCTGCCCTTTATCAGGTGGAGAGGGAGCCAGAAAGAGGGAAACATCTACCTTAACCTCCCCTCGCGAATGTATCTGTCTACGTTGACAGCGTTCATAGGAGAGACCAGTGCACAGTCCTTGTGAAGACAAAGAGCTGTCTTCACACCGCGCTCACCTTCCATCGTGTCGTGCGGCTCTACCATTTTGTTCAATGGGGTAGATTCAGAACTGGCCCAGCAGCTCAAATAATCCATGAGGATAAGTGGGCCACCAGCAGCACAATTGCGCTCAAACAACATCTGGTCCAGCATATCTCAGAGTCAACCATTAGCGTCAAGCCATTTTGGTCACCTACTCGCTCTCGCTGGAATACTGCGAGACCTTGGTCATGGGCAACATGCAACAGGGCCCCTAGCCTTGTGGAGAAGAAGGAAGAGGATGTGCGAACACGAATAGCGGCACCAACTGATGTTGGGAGAGAGACGCAGGAGGGTGCGGCGGTGCCCTTGGCATTTCTCCGCTCAGGGCATCATTCACCCTCTGTAGCGTGGCCACCAGCACCTGCAGTGCTTTGTCTGAGAGCCTGCCCACACACTTTCACTTGGTCGCAGAAACATCCAACATTGTGACGCCGTGTGCCAGGCTGGCCACTGCCCACGTTCAGTGGAATGGACGTGCGGAGCCCACACAGTTTATCCACATGGACATTGCTTCTATTCAGCAATTCAGCATTAAATGTGGAACAGTCTCTGTTTGAGCCTCTCCAGGCAAGTTCTAAATGTTGCCACGGCCAGTTAGGACAAGCATGAGGACGCCTTTAGGTCCCACTCTCAACCTCCCTCTGAAACCCAGTCGGCAGTGTTTAACCATTTGAAATTCGTGCTACTTGGACAGTGAACCAGTTTGAATATTGTCCACAAAGACGGACAGTGAGCTGCTGGAACCTATCCTGGGCTGATTCTTCCTTTTAGATCCCCACACCTTGTTCAAGGCTGTCAGACCGGATGAAAACTGGTATCCGTTCAGTTCCGAGTTCCAAGAAAATATTTAACATGCCGGTAAACTGCTCAGAGTGGCTGATTTACGCTTCAACTCTGATGGCCGGCGTTCACATTGCATTCCAAACATCTCCAACCATTTATCCCGCCCCTGGATAGGGGAGTGAAGTTTAGTCTCCAGGTAATGGCCATCACTGGGAGACAATTATGTAGACAATAAAGGGAGGTTCATAGAGTCACCACGGCCCAGGAAGCCATTTGGCCCATGATAGCCGGAGTGAGGGATCAATGAGCTGAGCACACTTGGAAAGGAGCAATGGATAGAGGTTTGTGGTAATGGGGGCGTAGAGAGCAGATTTTCCAGGGTTGGAGGTAGCGAGTGGGGAGACAATTAAGATGTGAGGGGCAGGGTTGGAGAGCAGTTAGGGACTGTGGAAGGAGGGGTGGAGACTGTGTCTCTGGATGATCTCAGTCATACCAGAGAAGATTCAGGGTTTCATTTAAAGCAGCCAGTGAGACACTGACCCTACAATGTATAGGCCAGACTTGGAGCACAGTGCTCAGCTCTGGTGTCCATATCCCTCGGCCTGGCCACACTTCGACAACAGTGCACTGTTTTGGTCTCCACATCCCTCAGTTATACAACACTTGAAGCACTGTGCTCAGTTCTGCTGCCCATAATCGTCGGGTGGACCACATTTGGAACACTGTGCACAGTTCAGTTCTCCATATCCCTTGGCCTGGCCACACGTGGAGCACTTTGCAAAGTTCTGGTCTCCATATCCCTCAATTCGACCACGTTTCGCACTCTCTGCACAGTTCTGGTCTCCAAGTCCCTCGGTTGACCATACTCGGAGCACTGAGCACAATTTTGACATCCATATCCCTCGGTTGGAGCACTGTGCACAGTTCTGGCCTCCATATCCCTTTGTTCGGCCACACATGGAGCACTGTGCACAGTTCTGGGCTCCATATCCCTTAGTTCGGCGACACATGGAGCACTGTACACAGTTCTGGCCTCCATATCCCTTTGTTCGGCCACACATGGAGCACTGTACACAGTTATGGGCTCCATATCCCTTTGTTCGGCCACACATGGAGCACTCTGCACAGTTATGGGCTCCATATCCCTTTGTTCGGCCACACATGGAGCACTGTGCACAGTTATGGGATCCATATCCCTTTGTTCGGCCACACATGGAGCACTGTGCACAGTTTTGGGATCCATATCACTCAGCAGGACCACACTTGGAGCACTTTGAACATTTCTACATATCCCTGGTTTGGGCCACACCTGGAGCACTGTGCACCGATCTTGTCTCCCTATTCATCGGTTAGAACGTGCTTGGAGTACTGTGCACTGTTCTGGCCGCCATGTCCATCGTTTAGAACAAACTTGTAGCAATGTGTACAGTTCTGTTCTGTATATCCCTTGGCCTGGCCATACCTGGAACACTGTGCACTGTTCGGGTTTCATTTACCCTCGGATGGATGACAGCTGGAGCACTGCACTGTTCTGGTCTTCATATTCCTCGGTTAGACAGCATTTGGAGCATTGTGCACAGTCCTGGTCTCCATATCCCTCAGTTAGACCCATCTTTGAGCACCGTGCTCAATTTCGGTCGCCATATCACTCGGCTGCCTATACTTGGAGCACTTTGCACCGTTTTGGCCTCCATATCCCTCGGTTGACGACACTTGGGGCACTGTGCAGAGTTCTGCCCTCCACATCCCTCTGATCGGCCACACGTGGAGCACAGTGCACAGCTATGGGCTTGACATACCGCTGGGCTAGACCACAATTGGAGCACTGGTCCCCATATCCCTTTGCTTGGCTACATTTGGAGACCTATGCACAGTTCCTGGTCTCTATATCGCTCGGTTAGACCACACGTGGCGCACTGTGCACAGTTCTGTCCTCCGTTTCCCTTGGCCTGACACAACTGGAGCACTGTGCGCAGTTCTGGTCTCCATATCCCTCGTTTGGAATACATGTGGAGCATTGTGCATAGATCCGGTCTCCCTTTTCCTCGGCTAGACAATTCTTGGAGCTCTGTACACAGTTCTGGCCTGTATATCCATTGATCTGGCCACACTTGGAGCACTGTGCACAGTCCTGGTTTTGTAGACCCTCGGGTAGACCACATTTGGAGCACTTTGCAAAGTCCTGGTCTTCATATCTCTCGGTTAGACTACGCGTGGAGTATTCTGCGCAGTGTTGGTCCCCATGACCTTTGTTTCGACCCCGCTCCGAGCACTGTGCAGAGTTTCGGTCTGGGGATCACTCGCTTGCCCATATTCGGAGCACTGTGCATTGTTTTGGCCTCCATGTCCTTCAGATGACCACACTCAAATCACTGCGCACAATTTTGGCCTTCGTATCCCTCGGTTGTCCATACAAGGACACTGTGCACAGTCCAGGTCTTCCTGTCCCTCGGATAGACCACATTTGGAGCACTGTGCACAATTCTGGCCTCCATAATCCTTAGTTAAGCCGCACTCGGTGCACTGTGCACAGTTCTGGCCTCGATAAAATTTAGTTAGGCCACAGTTGGAACACTGTGCACAGTTCTGCTCTCCATATACCTTGGCCTGGCCACGTTTGGAGCACTCTGCACAGTTCTGGTCTCCAACTCCCTCAGTTACACCACACTCGGAGCACTGTGAACTGTATTTGCCTCCATAGATCTCGGTTCACCATAACATGACAAAGTTATGCTCTCCATATCCCTTGGCCTGGCTGCACCTGGAACACTGTTCACAGTTCTGGTTTCCTTATACATCGAACGGATTACAGCTGGAGCACTGTGCACCGTTCTGGTTTCCTTATTCCTCGAACGGATTACAGCTGGAGCACTGTGCACCGTTCTGGTTTCATATCACTCGAACGGATTACAGCTGGAGCACTGTGCACCATTTTGGTTTCCATATCCCTCGAACAGATTACAGCTGGAGCACTGTGCACCGTTCTGGTTTCCTTACTCCTCGAACGGATTACAGCGGGAGCACTGTGCACCGTTCTGGTTTCCTTATTCCTCGAACAGATTACAACTGGAGCACTGTGCACCGTTCTGGTTTCCTTATCCCTCGAACGGATTACAGCTGGAGCACTGTGCACCGTTCTGGTTTCCTTACCTGTCAAACGGATTACAGCTGGAGCACTGTGCACCGTTCTGGTTTCTTTATCGATCGAATCGGATTACAGCTGGACCACTGTGCACAGTTATGGTCTTCCTATCCCTCCTTTAGACAGCAGTTTGTGCACGGTGCACAGATCTGCTCTCCATGTCCCTTGGTCTGGCCACACTAGGAGAACGTTGCACAGTTTTGATATCCATATCCCTCGGTTAGACCAGACTTGGAGCACTATGCACTGATCTTGTCTCCAAATCCCTCAGTGATGCCACACTCGGCGCACTGTGCACAGTTTTTGCCTCTAATCTCTCGGTTCACCATTCTTGGAACACTAGATAAAGTTATGGCCTCCATATCCCTTGGCCTGGCTACACATGGAGCACTGTGCACAGTACTGGTCCTCATCCTCCTCGTTTAGAACACACCTGAATCACTGTGCAGAATTCTGGTCTCCTTGTCACTCGGTTACACCACACTTGGAGCATTGTGCACAGTTCTGCTCTCCATGTTGCTGGGTTATGCAACCCATCGAGCGCTGTAAGTAGTCCTGTTCTCGATGTCCTTTGTCTTGGTCTCCCAGACCAAACAGATGATAGTGCAATATCGGGATGTAGTCGTGAAAGGGGACTTCAACATTTACAGTGATGCATAATAATTGATTGACCGAGAGTCGAGTGTCCTTACTGGCGGCAGCAACAGCGGATTCAATTCTGCATTTCAGGATTTTTCTCTGCATGTGACAGTATTAAAGAGGGCACCTGTCAATGGGGACAGTGCTGCAGAAACGAGGGTTTGACACGCCACAAATGCTATTCGTTGTATTACTGTTGCGTGGTGAAGCGTATCATAAAATGAGGAATCACACATAGGCTAGCAAGGCTCCTGACTCCAGAACCGCCTTGAGGCTCCACGGACTGTGTAGGGCCCGTGTACCCTGACCAACTAGTTCCTGGATCATGTGAATAAAACTGGATGCATTGATCACTGCTTCTTGTCCATGTTGCATTTCTCACTTGGATCGGTGTGTCTCCACATTGACAGCGAGAGAAGGGGGAGGTCAGTCAATGGCTGGGCCACATTCAGGCCCTGTTGCTCCACCATAATCATAATCACAGAGTCATAAATCAGAGCTATTTTCCCGGACGTGCCAATCACCATCCCTGTGTATGTCCCTGTCCCAACAGCATGTAGATAGTGCTGTTTCCCCAATTACATACATTAGGAATACGGTGAAATGTCGACACTTGTCAATGAAACAATCTTTGAAGCCATGGCAACCGGTGAGGACGATAGATATCGATGGAAACAGGACGTAGATAGGAGGGCAGAAAAGTGGCAGAAGAATTTTGCAGAGGGAGGTAAGAGGTGATGCACTTTGACGGAAGGATAATGGAGAGGCAATATGGGCTGCATGACACAATTTCACAGAGCATTCAGAGACAGAGAGATAATGGGTGTTCCGAAATGTTATCTCTGACATTCGGCAGGGTAGGATGGGAGAGCAGTTGGCGAAGCCTGGAGGGTTATGGGCTTCATTGGTTAAAATTCATTCAGGAGATGTGGGCGTCGCTGGCTAGGACAGCATTGAATGTCCCTCCCAAATTGCCCTTAGAGAAGGTGGTTGTGAGCCGCTGCAATTCCGGTGTAGGTACATCCACAGCGCTGTTAGGGAGGAAGTTACAGGATTATGACCCAACAAAATTGAAGGAACGGCCGAATTATCTCCAGGTCTATGATAATGATTGGTCTGGAGGGGAACTTCCAGGTGGTGATGTTCCCATGTCTCTGCAGCCCTTGTCCTTCGAGACGGTAGAGTTGTGTTTGGGCGGCGCTGTCGAAGGAGCAATGGTGAGTTCTTGCACTGCATCTTGTAGATGGTACACACACTGCTGCTACTGTGCGTCGGTGGTGGAAGGAGGGAATGTTTGTGTATGGGGTGTCGATCAAGCGGGGCTGCTTTGTCCTGGAAGGTGCCGAGATTCTTGAGTGATGTGGGAGCAGCACTCATCCAGGCAAGTGGAGAGAATTCCATCACACTCCTGACTTGTGCCTTGTAGGTGGTTTTGGGACGTCAGGACGTAAGTTACTCTCGGCAGGATTGAGAGCCTCTGACCTGCTCTTGTAGCCGCAGTATTTATATGGGTGGTCCAGTTCAGTTTCTGGTCAGTGATAATCACCAGGATGATGATAGTGGAGTATTCAGTGATGGTAATTCCATTGAATGTCACGGGGCGATCGTTGGATTCTGTCTTGTTGCAGATGGTCGTGACCTGACTTTCTTAAATACAAGTGTTGGGTACAAAATCATGGGATGTTAATCTGAACAATTATAAATCCCTGTTTATGCCGCAGCTAGATTAATACATCCAGCAATGATCACCACTCATGAGGGAGGATTCGGGAGCCATGGATGAGCTACTGTGGAGATTTGGAAGATTGAAGCCTGTGTATTTCCCAGACAGACGGGCAGTGAGCTGCTGGACCCTATCCTGTGCTGATTCATTACTGTCAGATCCGCACACCTTGTTCAAGGCTGTCAGACAGGAAGGCAACTAGTGTCCGGCAAGTTCCGTCTTCCAGGGTAATATTTAACAGGCCGGTAAGCTGCTCTAAGTGACTGATCTACGCTTCAGATCAGACCGCCGACAAGCAACTTATTATAAAAACATTACATTCCCGACATCTCCAAATTTCATCCCACTCCTGGATACAGGAGTGCAGTTTAGTGTCCAGCTAATTCCCATCACTGGGAGGCAATTAGTACTCAACAAAGTTAGGTTCATTGGGTAGCCCGGTTCACGAAGCAATTCGGCCCATCCAGTCCGTTCAGATAGACAGCAGTGGGGGGTCAATGAGGACAGGATTCCTGGGAGGGGAAAATAGATAGCGGGTTGTGGGAATGAGGTAATAGTGAGGAGATTTTGCAGGGCCGGGGGTATCGATTGGAGTGACAATTGGGATGTGGGTTGGGGGCGGGATGTGGGAGGGTGTGGGAGAGGAGATAGGGGGCCGAGAAGATGTTTGAATGCTGTATCTCTGGGTGAGCTTAGTTACACCAGAGAAGGGTTAGGAACTTACTGGGCGCAGTGGGTGATATACACTGATCCTACAAAGGATAGAGTTCACGATGCTGAACGCAGCCCCCGGACATGCCGACTGGAGGATTGTCCTGGCCTCTGACTGAAGACGCACTGTAGGGAATGGGTTTTGTGGAAATTATAGCCCTGGATTAGAAATAAAACAAAATATCGGTGATGTTGAGCATGAAAACAGTGGATTGTGAGTGAAGACCCACCTGGTTGACTCATGTACCTTCGGGATGAAAATTTGCAGTCTTTACCCGGTCTGACCTACATTTGATCCCAGACGCACAGCCACGTGTTTAACGCTTAACTGCTCCTCATTTCTCATTCGGAACGATGCATCACCATATTGACACGGAGGGAGGGTGTGGTCAGAGAATGACAGGATCACATGAACCATTATGAAGCTCCGATGTGGTCATCCTCAAAGTAACAGACTGAAGGTCAAAGTCCCAGGCTCGTCCATCAGCCTCCCCGTGGCATGTCCTGTCCCACTGGCAGGACACACCCAGCAGAGGTGCCAGCAGAGTGACAGAGAGTGGGGAAGGACTGGCTCTGGCAATGCTCAAAATTGACTCCAGGCTCCATTGTGTCTCATGGCATCAGGGGGAACACAGGGAGGGATACATCCCGCTGATCGCCACCGCCCACCCTCCCTCAGCTGATGAACCTGTTCCCCTCCATGTCAAACAGCGATTCACAGAAACAATGAGTGCACACAAAGGAGCCTGGTTGGGCTACAACATTGCCCATCACACACAGTGTCTCATTAGGATCACTACTGACAGAGGCAGGCAAGCTGTATATGTCATATCCGATAGATTTGGACTTTATCAGATCGAGATGGAGCCAACAAGAGGGAAACATCTACTTTAACCACACCTCGCGTATATACCTGTCTCCGTTGACAGTATTCATAGGAGAGACAACCGCACAGTCCTTGTGAAGTCAAGGAGCTGTCTTCACACTGCACTCACCCTCCATCGTGTCCTGTGGCGCTTCCAATGTGTTCATTTTGACAGATTCATATCAGGTCCAGCAGCTCAAAGCATCCATGAGGCTATGTGGGCCAGCAGCAGCACAATTGTGTTCTACCAGAATCTGTAACCTCTTGCCCGGCATATCCCCCACTTTACCATTCCCATCAAGCCATGTTAGCCACCTGCTCGGAATCGCTGGAATGATGCGTGACCTTGGTCACTGGCTTCTTGCAACAGGCCCCCTAGCCTGGAGGAGGAGAGGGAAGAGGATGTGCGAACAGGAATAGCGGCACCAACTGATGTTGGCAGAGAGGCGCAGGAGGGTGAGGTGGTGCCCTTTGAGCTTCTCCGCTCAGGGCATCATTCACCCTCTGCAACTTACACACCAGAACCTGCAGTTCTCTGCCCGAGAGCCTGCCCACAGTCTCCATTGGTAAGTGAACCATCCGGCATTGTGCCGCTCTGAGTCACTCTGCCCACGCTCAGTGGAAGTGGACGTGAGAATCCCACACAGGTTATCCACATGGAAATTGCATCTATTAAGCAATTGAGCGTTAAATATGCAGCTGTCTCTTTTTGAACCTCTCAAGGCAAATTCCAATTGTGGTCATCGCCAATTAGGACCAACATGAGGACCAGACATTTAGCGCCCGCTCTCACCCTCACTCTGTAACCAACCGCACAACGTTTAACTATTGAAAAGTGTGATACTTGGACAGTGGATATCCTGTGTAATATCCAGGCAGACAGGCAGTGAGCTGTTGGACCCTATCCTGGGTTGGTTCATTGCTGTCATGCCATCACACCTTGTTCCAGGCTGTCAGACAGAATGGCAAATGGTGTCCGGTCAGTTTCGTGTTCCAGGGACATATCTAACAGGCCGGGAAACTGCTCAAAGTGACTGATGTGCGCGTCAACCCTGATGGCCGGGATGGAACTCTTTATACATACATTGCATTCCCGACATCTCCAACCTTTCATCCCACAAATGGAAGCTCGAGTGCAGTTTAGTCTCCAGCTAATGCCCATCACTCGGAGACAATTAAAGACCAAATAACGGGACGTTCAGAGAGTCATCACGGCTCAGGAAGCAATTCGGCCCATCCAGTCCACACAGAGAGACGGCGGCGAGGGATCAATGCTATCAGGAGCCCTGGGAAGAGGGAATGGTTAGAGGGTTGTGGGAATGAAGTAGTAGAGAGCAGACTTTCTAGGTTTGGAGGAGATGAGTACGGAGATAATTACGATGTGAGGGGTCGTGTTGGAGAGGAGCTAGGGGCTCTGGAAAGAGGGATTGAGACTCTATCTCAGGGTAATCCCAGTCAAAGCAGAGAAGGATAAGGGTCTCATTGGGAGAAGTGAGTGTTACACTGACCCTATAAAGGATATACCACACTTGTAACACTTTCCACAGTTCTGGTTTTTATATCCCTCAGTTAGACCACACTGGGTGCACTGTGCACAGTTCTGGTCTCCATATCCTTTAGTTATACCCCACTTGGACCACGGGTCACAGTTCGGGCCTCCATTTCCCTCAGTTCCACATCTGGGGCATTGTGCACAGTTGTGGCCTACATATACCACGTTAGGATCACACTTGGTTCATTGTGGGCAGTTCTGATCTCCATATTCATCGTTTGAACCACACTTGGAGGACGGTGCACATTACTAATCTCCATATCCCTTGTCCTGGCTACATGTGGAGCACTGTTCACTGTTCTGGTCTCTGTACCCATCATTTAGACCGCATTTGGAGCGCCTTACACAGTTCTGGCCTCCATATCCCTCGATGTACCACACATGGACAATCTTCACAGTTTTGGTCTCCCATAACCCTCGGATAAACCACATGTGGCTCAGTGTGCACAGTAATGGTCTACATATCGTACGATTAGACCATACTTGGTACACTGTGGACAGTTCAGGCTTCCCTATGCCTCGGTTAGACCACACCTGGAGCACTGTGCACAGTTCTGGTCTCCATATCCCTCGGTTAGACCACACCTAGGGGAACTGTGTACTGTTCGGGTTTCCATATCCCTCCTTTGTGCAACACCTGGACCACTCTGCACAGTTTTGGCCTTCAGATCCATCGTTTAGACCATACTTGGTGCACTGTGCACAGTTCTGGGCTCCGGCCCTCTGTTGGAACACACTTGGCGCACTGTGCCCAGTTCCTGTCTCCATACCCATTGGTTAGACCACCCGTGGAGAAATCTGCAAAGTTCTGGTCTCAATATCTCTCCTTTATACAACACCTGGAGCACTGTGCAGAGTTCTGGTTTTCATATCCCTCGTTTGGACCAGACTTGGTGTACTGTTCACAGTTCTGGTCTCCAGAATCCTCGGTTTGAACACATTTGCAGAACTATGCACAGCTCTGGCCGCCATATCCCTTAGCTGGGCCATGAATGCTGCACTACCTGCATGTCATGAATGAGTACCCTTCAGTTACATGGCACTTGGACATTCGGGGAAGCTGAATGATGCCGTCAATGATCTCTTCCCCTCTTGTTCACAGATAGGCCTTTCGGATGTGGTGACAATCCAGGGGCCTGAATAATAATGTAATTCAAGGAATGTGATTACACGATGCTTAGGAAATGCTTCTTTTTCTTCTAGTGCTCCAAAGCTTACTGAGTTACACAAATGTAATCTGAGCCTCGGTGAGACGCGTCTGAATCTCTGACTGAAGCTCACTGGAATTTCTGACATTCAGGCCCCGTTGCTTTCCGTGGATCCAGTGATCCTTGACCCAGTGCTTCCTGAGTCATGTGAATAAAACTGGCTACATTGATTACCACTTTGGTCTGTGACTCATTTCTCACTCGGTTCGGTGTGTCACCATATTGACAGAGAAAGTGGAAATGTCATGAACTGGCAGGGCCACATTGACATCTTTTATCTCCAATATTGTAACACTCACACAATCATACCTTACAGCCAGTGTCCCAACCACACCCTTCAAGTTCTCTGGACATGTCATGTCCTATTGACAGGACAGGTCCACCAGCCATGACGGCCCAGTGACATACAGTCTGTGTAGGCTTGGCCTGGGATTCTCAACATTGAATCCACTCTCCATGATGTCTAACAACATCGGGGCCGACGACGGGGCAGCAATCCTCCTGCTGATCCCCACCTGCAACCATCCGTGAGCTGAAGAATCAGCAGTCATCCATCTTAGACAACACTTGGAAGAACCACTGAGGGTAGCAAGGACACATCGTGTAATCTGGTTGGGGCCCGTATGACCGTCACTAAGAGTGGCTAAGTAACACCATTACAGACCGAGGTGGTCGATCTCTGAAAGGCAGACTTTGCTTGAGTCAAGTGGTGAGAGAACCAACAAAAGGTGAAAACAAACTTGACCTTGTCCTCAACAATCCACTTGCCGCATATGCATCTGCCCCTGACAGGGTTGAGTAGGATTGACCACCGCACAGCCTTGGTGAAGACAAAGTCCTGTCATCACACTGTGGGCACACTCCATCGGGCTGTGTGTCACTCTCATTGCGGTAAATGAGGTAGATTCTGGACAGGTCCGGCAGCTCCAATCCTGTCATGCATGAGGAACTGTGGGATACCAGCACTGCAAAATTGTATCCAACCACAATCTCTGACCTTATGGTCCCGGCATTGTCCTCAGTCTCCCATTACCATCAAGCCAAGGGGTAAAACCTGGACCAATGACGTGTTCAGGAGACGATGTCAGGAGAAGCACCAGACACACTGACACATGAGATACCAAACGTCAGGCATGTGCCAGGGCAGCAGGGGGAACTCTCCAACTCTTCTTCCAATTAGGACTTTGGGGTAATTTCAAAGGCGTGATATTTGAACCTAATTGGAAAAAAATTAACATGATTAGGAAAAGAAGTAGAAGAAAGATGCGAGTTTTCCTTCTGACACAGAGAGTTGTGATCTGGAATGTGCTGCCTGAAAGGATAACAGAAGCAGATTCAATAGCGACTTATCAAAGGGGGATTTATTCAGAAATTCAGTGGGATCATAATGGCGGGGCGATGGGTGAAGAGAACAGGTTGAGGAGGCAAAATTCATCAGCTCATTCGAAGAGCCAGCAGAGGTTGGGTGGGCCAAATGACCCCCTTCATTGCAGAAAGATATTCACTTCAAACACAATGAAGCAAACCTTTCGACCTCCAGCATTTCAAACATTACACAAATCCGTCTCTCCGAATAGTAAAAGTGCAGCCAAGGGAGACACATTTAGTCTTTCGCTTGAGAAAATGTTGATCTCCTTTAATGATCAGCTCCTTTAACAAGCTCAAGGTGGAGCCAGTTCACACCATGTGATTGTCTTAATATTAAGTACAGAATACTCCGTGCGTTGATATAAAGGGCAGTCGTAATGCGGTCACCTCATTGTGACTCTGACGGGATCCGCGGAAGATGAAGAAAGTATTACTCTTGGTGCTTGGACTCCTGGTGCTGCTTCAGCCCAGCGCTGTGGGTGGAGGAGTGAGTGCAGGAAGGCGGCGTGAGTACAAATCTCCCAGGAGTGACACAGCAGAAACATTCAGGGAATGAAGAGGAGGCCATTCAGCCTCTTCAGCCTGCGCAACCAATCAATTGGTGTCTTAACGTCATCCATCCAACTTTGTTCCTCAACCCTTAACATATCTCCCAAACAAAAAGCTTTCCACCTCAGTTTTGCACCCTTCCATGAATCGCCTTTAAAAGAAAAATAATCATCTTTCTCGATAATAACCCAAGCAACTACCATAGTTTTCTTTTGCCTCCCAACTACGTGCTGACCCTCGGTGAGACCCTACATTAACTATAAACGTTGGTCAGTGTTTTATGGCCCTGCCGCAGAGTGCCTGCCCCTGGCGGATGTGGCGAGACATTGTAATCCCCATGCACTAAGCTGGAACTGTAATGTACTCCAGGGCGGTAGGGTAACTATAACCCTGGCCTGTGGTTCCGAACCCCTCCATTGCCCCACCCCCTCCATGTAGAGGCTGCGGCATTTCCCTTGTGCACAGTTCTAGCCTCCATTTCCCTCGGTTAGACCACACTTGGAGCACTCTGCACAGCGCTGTTCTCAACATAGATAGGCTGGACCACATTTGAAGTACTGTGCACAGTTCTGTTCTCCATATACCTCATTTCGCCAACACCTGGAACACTGTGCACAGGTCTGGCCTCCATATTCCTCGGTTATACCACAGCTGGAGAACTGTGCATATTCTGGTCTCCATGTCACTCTTTTGCACATTCTGGTCTCCATGTCACTCCTTTAGCCCAACCTTGGGGCCCTGTGCACAGTTCAAGTGTCCAGAGAATTTGGTTTAATGACATCTTGGTCGGCAGAGCTCTGAAACTTTGTAACAATGAATTCTTCCTTTCTGTTTCCCAGGAATAGCTACAGATTGCGGTTTTTTGGGAGGCTCCTGCAGATTTGGCCGATGTTATTGGAATGAGAGGCACGTCGGGGCAAGCTGCCAATTTTGGATCACTTGCTGCGTAAGATTATAGTTGCCTAAACATAACATGTCCCAATGTGCGATTCGTCCGTGAATCCGAATGGAGCTAACTGTAATTTCCATAATTCCGGCTCTGATGCATTGTTTGGGTCCATTGACATCCGACCCACTGTTTTCTGAATCATGTGAATAAAACTGGCTCTGTCGATCACCACCTCTTGTCCGCGTCTTTGTTCTCACTCGCATCGTTGTGTCACCATATCGGCAGGGGGGGTGGGAGGTCAGGAAATAACAGGGCCACATTGACACCCAGCTGCTCCAACATAATTACACTGTAGGTATCATAATTGAAAAGCCAATGTCATAGGTTCATCGCCCAAATCTCTGGGAAATGTCATAACCCACTGAATGGACAGTGCTACCCGACTTGCTTGCACAGGGACATGCAGTCAATGTAGGCTTGCGACAGGAGTGTTTAAGAAGTGTAGCAGGGATAATCGAGGAAATTACAGGCCGGTGAGCCTTACGTCAGTGATAGGGAAATAATTGGAGAAGATTCTTCGTGACAGGATTTTCTACCATTTGGAAGCAAATGGGCGTATTAGTGAGAGGCAGCATGGTTTTGTGAAGGAGAGTTCGTGTCACACTAACTTGATCGAGTTTTTCGAGGAAGTGACAAAGATGATCGACGATGGAAGGGCAGTCGATGTTATCTACATGGATTATAGTAAGGCCTTTGACAAGGTCCATCATGGCAGACTGGTACAGAAGGTAAAGTTGCAGGGGATCAGAGGTGAGTTGGCATGATGGATACAGAATTGGCTTGGTCATAGAAGACAGAGGGTAGCAGTGGAAGGGTGTTTTTCTGAATGGATTGCTGTGACTAGTGGAGTTCCGCAGGGATCCATGCTTGGACCTTTGCTCTTTGTGCTATACATAAATGATTTGTAGGAACATGTAACTAGGCTAATTAGTAAGATTGCAGATGACTCTAAGGTTGGAGGAGTTGCAGATACTGAAGAGGATTGTCAAAGGATACACCGGATACAGATCGGTTGGAGACTTGGGCAGAGAAATGGCAGATGGAGTTTAATCCGGACATATGCGAGGTAATGCATTTTGGAAGGTCTAATCTAGGCAGGAATTATACAGTAAATGGCCAAACCCTTAATTGCTTCGATGGGCATGGGATTTGGGTGTACAGGTCCACAGGTCACTGAAAGTGGCAATACATGTGGATAAGGTAGTCAGGAAGGCACATGGCATGCTTGACTGCATTAGCAGTGGTATTCGGTATAAAAGCTGGGAAGTCATGCTGCAGCTGTATGGAAACTTGGTAAGGCCACACTTGGAATATTGTGTGCAATTCTGGTCAGCACATTACCACAAGTATATGGAGGCGTTGGAGAGGGTGCAGAGGACCTTTACCAGGATGCTGCCTGGTCTAAAGGTTAGTAGCTGTGCGGAGATGTTGTAGAAACCCGGATTGTTCTCACTAGAGCGATGGAGATTTAGGGGCGACTTGATAGAAGTTTACAAAATTATGAGTGGCATGGACAGAGTAGATAGTCAGAAGCTATTTACCAGGGTTGAAGAGTCAATTACTAGGGGACATAGATTTAAGGTGAGAGGAGAAAAATACAAAGGAGATGTGCAGAAAAGTTTTTTTACGCAGAGGGTATTGCGTGTCTGGAATTCGCTGCCAGAGGAGGTGGTGGAAGCAGGTACAATAGTGCTGTTTAAGAGGCAGCTTGACAAATACATGAATAGGATGGGAATAGAGGGATATGGACACCAGAGGTGCAAAATGTTTTAGTTGAGGGCAACATGATCGGCGCAGGATTGGGGGCCGAAGTGCCTGTTCCTGCGCTGAAGTTTTCTTTGTTCTTTGTTATTTGAGTGCTCAACATTGATCCATTCTCTCTCATATCTCATGACAGGGGGGCAAACAGGGGAATGGGAAGGCCCTGCTGACTCCCACATACCATTCTCCCGAATCTGATCAATCTCTACTCCTCCATGTTAAACACCAGTTGGAAGAATCACTGTGTGTATCAAGGGCACATAATGTTCTCTGCTGTGAGTCTGCATTTTCATCACCAAGAGTGGCTCAGAGTCACCGTTACAGACCCAGAAGACCGAGCCCTGAAAGCCTGAAGAGGCCTGAGGCAGATGAACGAACAAGGAGGAAGGTTCTACTCGACATCATCCTCACATATTTACCTGCTGCAGATGCATCTGTCCCTGGCGGTGTTGGTTGGAATGACCACCGCAAAGTCCTGGTGATGACGGAATCCTATCTTCTCACTGAGAACACTCTCCATTGTGTTATCTGGCACTCTTTGCTTTCAATGGGATAGTTTCAGAAGAGACCACATAGCTCAAATCTCAACTTCCACAAGGAGCTCTGGGTCATCAGGAGCAGCAAAATTAAATTCAAACACAACCTGCAAGGCCATGGCCTGGCATTTTCCTGACACTACCATAACTTTCAAGGCAATCGATCAAGCCTGATTCACTCAAAAATGCAGTAGAGAGTGTCAAGAACAGAACCAGGCATATAGAAAAGAAAATGATGTTCTAACCTTGATAGGAATCACCTCATTGATATATTTGTGTAATTATTGTTGCTTAAGATAGCAATTCTACTGTACATAATGTAAGTGATGAAATTCCTTGATAAGTACGTATTATTGGAATATTGATAAGATGCCTTGAATTGGCATCTCTTTAACAGTAAAATTGCTTTCATGCATCTTTAAGGAGATGAAAAAGCGGAGGTATGAACTGAGATCGCATTTGGCCCCATTTGTGCTCCAGTGGGTCCAGCATCAGCATTAAGCAGGAGCCAAAAAGTGAATCCTGACTGCTCAGAGGAATAGTCTGAGGAATCGATTTCTATGGATAGGGTGCATGTGATGGGGAATTCGTTGCAGGACAGTCAGGAACAGTCTGCACTTGGAGAAGAATGAAAATATAGGTTACAAGCTAACGCTAGTTTGTTGAAGGCAAGCAAGAAGCACTGTTCCCATTGGTTAAGAATCTTAAATATTAGGGTAGAATAGAGCGAAGTTGGATATGTAGAAGATATTCATGCTGCTTGGTGAGTCTCGCAAAGGGAGACACTCAAAGAGTAGCAGCGAGTTGGAACTCTCTTCCACAAATGGCAATTAGTGTAAGTAAGTTGCTGTCTTTAAAGCTAAGATGGAGAGATTTTTCAACGACCAATGTTTTGAGGGGAACGGGGCAAAAGCAGGCTTATGCACTGAGGACATGGACTTGTGTGCACCAGTCAGTGTTTGGGTGAATCCATGAGTTGTAGCCTGTTGGACACGATAACGCAGGTAGACCAATTCAGGAGCTGACGGTCCACTAGTGTGGCCCAGGCCGGATCTTGCGCATTGAATCCAATTTTGATCGGGTTGAGTGTGAGACGCCGTTTTAGACACAGCGTCACTAACAGTACCTCCAACAGGCATCACCTGAACATGGTCATTGCCGGGCTGCTCGACTATGTTGGACACCTTCCCGGATTCACCGGAAAATGAGATTTCTTGTCGATTGTCATCGTGCTGGACCTCCACCTGGACCGCACGGCGAATGGGAGGATGTTGTGAGCCAGGGAGGACAGTGCCAGCTGTTGATGGAGGAAAGGGTCAGGATGGTGACCTGGAGTCAGTCAGCTCCGCCTCTGCAGGGCATCACTCCACCTCTGCAGCTCCTCCTTCAGAATCTCCAGTGCCCCGTCCTAGAGACAAGGCCCCTGGGCAGGGCAGCAATTTAACCTTGTGCCGCTTTGTGCCAATGTGTCCACTGCCCGCATTCAGTGGAAGTAGGCGTGAGGAGCGCACACATGCTCTCGAGTGAAAATTGTGTCTGATCAGCACTTGAGTGTTGAAGGGAACGCCAAATTGGGAGAATTGTCCCACGGACAAGTCGATCAACGGCCTGATATAGATACTCAACAAATGTTAACCTAAATCCAATGGCCTAGACTTCCCCATCACAGTCCTTGGGAATAGTCATCGCCAGCGGAAAAGCCGGCTGACCAGAGCTGGCAGTTCATTGTCATACAGTCAGCAGGGGGCGTCCCTGGGTACACTCGACATTCACCCCACATCTCGTGAAGCCTCAATGCATCGGGTCAAAGAATTGGCCTGTAGTCTCCATTTGGCACACAATGGCGTCAGTGTGTATCTTCTCCAAGAAGCACTGCACCAACACACCGAGGCTTCTTCAACAGTGCTTTCCAAATCCATGATCCTGCACCACCTGGAAGGACAAGGGCAGTGGGCACATGGGAGGACAATCTTCAAATGTTCCCTCCAAGACACACACCATCCCCATTTGAGCTATATCACTGTCAGTGCACTGTCGCTGGGTCCAATCCTGGAACTCTCTCCCTAACAGCGCTGTGGGTGTACCTACACAACACGGGACTGTAGCGGTTCAAAAGGCGGCTCACCGGCCACTTTCTCAACTGCTAATTACAGATGGGCAACAAATGTTGGCCTTGATCGTGATGCTCATATCCCTTATATAAACAAATGTAGAAATATACACTGGTGATAAAACATCTCCCCACATTATTTCACAGCATTAGATGAATTAATCTGATGATATGTGGACACTCAGTAGTTGAGGGTTTGTGTCTTGTTCACACAGGCAGGCAGTGATCTGCTGGATCATATCCAGGGACAGCTCATTCCTAACCGGAGTCAGACAGGACGGCGACTGGGGAAAGGGCAGTTCCGCTTCTGGGGAAAATTATTAACAAACCTGCAGGGGCCTAAAATTATGAATATTTAACCATCTGGGCAGATGGGCAAGACAGGGTGAGAGAGAGAGAGAGAGTGAGAGAGAGAGAGAGACGGAGAATTAGCATGAGTGCAAGGTCGAAATGGGGAAGGGGTTGCAAAGGTGACAAAAATAGCGATACAGGAGAACAGAGCGCGATCCTGGAACTCTCTCCCTTACAACAAAGTGGTTGTACATAAAGCACACGGACGGCAGCGGTTCAAGAAGGCGGCTCACCCACCACCATCTCAAGAGGGCAATTGGGTTGTGCAGTAAATTCTGGACCTAGCCGGTGAAGCCCACAGACCGTGAATGAATGAAAAAAAGATAAAGAGATAGTAATCGAGATATGGAGAGGGAGAGAGGGAGGAACTGAGCAAGAGATTCAGAAATGGTGGGAATAAGGAAAGTTGTAGATAAACATAGACGGTGGTGGGAGGAGAGAGAGTGCGAGATAGGGGGAAATGCAGGGAGACATTGCATGACAAAGAGGGAGGGGGAGAGAGACTGTGAGATGTAGGCCCATCTGCAGTCAAATTAATGCCACAATGATTGGGACATTTACCTGGGCACTTTTTACTAGGAGGCAGTCATACTATCCAAGCAGGGTCTTCCGATTTGTTTAGTGGTCAGGGAAAGGAGGGCGTGGCTGCGAGTGAGGGAGGCATGGGGATTCAGGAGGTAGAAATGCAGGTGCCTCGGGCTTCACGATTGTGCAACAGGCTCTTGCGGCCTGTAAGGATGGAAGCGGCAGCTGCAGAGTTCAGGGGGACAATGACCATGGCACCATGGTACCAGGAGCCATTTAAGTGGTGGGAGGTCATGGGAAAGTTTTGTTGTTGGGGACGTGCAGTCAAGGAAGCAGGCACTGCAGAAAACAGCGAGAGTCTGGGGGTCAGTATGCAGCATGGCCAGTTCGTGGCACTGGGCTGGAGAGGGGCTTTGCAGTGGGAGGCTGGGAGTCCGGTGTATGTGTTCCATTGACACATTGTGTATACCCAATGACTCCTGCCCCACTGCTCATTGAAGCACGTGACAACAACTAAGTGCATTGATCACCGTCCCTTGGGGACACTTCAGTGCGGCTGCGTCAATGTATTGAATGTGGTGGGGAGGGGAGGTCAGGAAATGCTTGGGGTACATTGGCATCTTCCCGCTCAAACGCAGTCACACACTCGCAGAATCGGAGCTCAGAGACATTATCCCCAGTCCGGGGCCATCACCATCCCCGGGAATGGCCTGTACGCACCGGCGGGGCAGCCCCAACCGTGGTCTGGAGGGGCTGGCTCAGAATGCCTCCAACTTCGAGCCCAGAGTACATGACGCCTGGAGGCATTACGTCAAGCACAGGAGAGGAAATCTGGAGAAGCAGCTGAACGGCAGTATGCACCAGCGTTCAGAACAAGGTGGTGAATTAGTGTTCAAATGTCATCACTTGTGTCAGACTGGACACATGGAAGTCAATTTGCCCGCAGCAAGCTCCCTCAAACACCGGTGGAAACATGGCTGGAGAATCTGTATCATTGATACTGATCGCCAGATAAATATTGGTCCCATGGCATCATTTGTTACTCCTCAACTCTTCTTCCAGTAGTGGCAGTGGGGTCTATTCCAGGGTGGGAGATTGGGAAATCAGTAGAAATATATTGATGATAATTCACAAAGTAAGTTGAGGGAAGATATAGAGAATTATTTTATGACACAGCGAGTTGTTGTGATCTGGAATGTGCTGCCCGAAAAGTTAACAGAGTCAATGGAAACTTTCAAAAGAGGAATTGTATCAAGAATTGACAGGGGACATAATGGCAAGGCGATAGGGGAAGAGAAGTGATGGAGGAGGCATAATTCGGTAAAGCTCTCAATGAACCAGCAGAGACACGATGGGCCAAATGGCCCTCACCACTGCTGAATGATTCTAACTTTGTTGCAGTGAAGAATTCCTTTAATCCTTCACCGCGTCAATCATTTCACATATCAGTGTCTCTGCTGATTAATAAAATCCGGTTTGGTAGGCAAACTTGGACGTGGATTCCAGTTACCGTTGGTCTCAGTTAGTGAAGTGTTCCTTTGACGTGCACAAAGTTGAGCCAATCCTCACCGTGTGTCTGTGACTATTAGCGACAGAATTCTCTCTCAGTTCATATAAAGAGCATCCGTACAACAGTCATCTCACTGTGACTCTGGGGAGCTCAGGTGATGATGTGTAAAGCATTGCTCTAGGTGCTGGGACTGCTGGTGCTGATGGTGACCAAGCTTATCGGCAGGTCATCCACGGAGGTTATCTCTCAGTTTCCAAAATCTAGAAACATTCTCTGAAATAGGAATTGGCCAATCAGCCCCTAAAATCCTGTAGTCTCATTTAATTGGATCACGGCTGACAGCTGTCTTAATACCATTGAACAATCTTCGTTCCATGACCATTAAAATCCTTTCCAAACAGAAAGCTGTCAGCCGCAGTGTAAGCCTTGTTCAAAGCTGGGCAGTTTATTTTTAATGACCCAACCTCAACTGTCAACCATCGAGAAGCTTTCCTCAGCCACCTCGTATTTCCCATCCACATGCTGCCCCTTGGTGATATCTTGAACTAATCATACAGAATGTTTCCCAATCTCTCCATGGTCTCGCCCGTCTGTCTACCTGCCATCTCCTCCATCTCAATAAACCTTCCAGATACCTGCGCACCACCAATTCTGTCCTCCTGCCCATTTTGAGGTTTTAACTGGCCTGCCATTGGCGACCGTGTCTTCAGCTGATTGGGACCAAGGCTGGAAGTTCCCATTGTAACACTATCCACCCCTCTCTCCTCCCTGGAGATGGCCCTTCAATCCATCCAATTCGAGTGAGATTCGCATCACCTGTCACTAATTCCGGTTCATGTGACCCTGTGTCAATTCATTTTTCTAACATGCTCTCATGAGGCAACGTGTGAAATTTCATGAAGTTGTTGCATAAATTGTATCATTCTGATTGCACACAGATCTGGGCTCCATATCCCTTTTTCGAAAAGACTTAGAGCATTGTGCACAATTCTGGTCTCCATTGCTCTCGGTTGGGCCGCATTCGGAGCACTGAGCACAGTTCTGTACTCCATATATATCAGTTTGACCACATTTAGAGCATTTTAAACAGTCTTGCTCTCCATATCTCTTGGTTAGACCACACTAGGAGCACATAGCACATTTCTGGTCTCCATATTCCTCGGTTAGACCACATTCGGACACTGTCAATAGTTCTGGTCTCCATACCCCTCGGTTAGGCCACACGTGGAGCGCTGTGCACAGTTCGGTCTCCATATCCCTCGGTTACACAACATTTGGAGCACTGTGCACAATTCTGGTCTCCATGTGCGTTGGCTAGCCCACACCTGGTTCAGGTGCACGTGGACGCCCAGCGGTTCTGACCAGAGTCACTAATGAGATCATTCTTATTGATTCTAAGCCCCTATCATGCTGTGTGACGAGGTTGGAAGTTTCTGTAGCAGATTCCCATTTTAAGACAAATCAAACCTCCCGTTCATGTTCAGGTGCTGCCAACCTCTTGGAGTAATCTGGAGGAATTATGTCCCGCCGCGAGACCCGACTGAGGCTCCGACTGAAGCGAACCGGAATTTCTGTCATTCAGGCTCTACTACATTCCGTAGGTCCAATGGCCGATGACCCTCTGCTTTTTGAATCACGTGAATAAAACTGGCTGAGTTGATCACCACTTCTTATCGGTTTCACATTTCTCACTCAGATCGTTGTGTTACCCTATCTACAGTGAGGGAGGGGAGATCATGATGTGGCAGGCCACACTGGCTTTCAGTAGAGCCAAAAGTCACCCCCATAGTTTCGCACCTAATGGCTAATGCCCCAGGTTCACCCCTTGCGATCCCTGGGTATGTTCTACCAAGCAGACCCTCAAGGTATGAAGGCACACTGGTAGGACATAGGGAGGCCATGGGTGGGGGCGGTGGCATAGTGGTTCTGCCACTGGGCTGGTAACCCAGAGACCCAGGGTAATGCTCTGCGGACCCTGCTTCGAATCCCGCCATGGCAGATGGTGGAATTTGAATTCAACAAAAATCTAGAGGTAACAATTCTAACATTGACCAACGAAACTATTACCAATTGTCATAAAATCCCATTTGGTTCACTACTGCCCTTTAGGGAAGGAAGTCTACCATCCTTAACCTGTCTGGTCTACATGTGACTCCTGACATACAGCAATATGGCTGACTCGTGAAAATGGCCTCTGAAAAAGGGCAATTAGGCTTGGGCAATAAATGCTGGCCTCGCCAATTTAAGTTCAAAGAATAATAATGGAAACCTCAACCTTTCCTACAGCATCTATGAAGACTCAAAACAAGAGATCAAACTCAGGAAAGAAAGTTTCCTCTTGATTACTGATCCCTACCCCCAACCGTACATGTCATGAAGCTGAAGAGAGACAAGGACACCTCATTCTGATTCCCACCCTCCCTCGCTCCCTCGGGTGATCAACCTGTTCTCCTCCATGACAATCAACAATTGGGAGACATCTGAGGACAATGCGACACAGGATGTCATCTAGTCGAGGGGGGAGTGGTGGGAGCCTTGAATGTGCGTCACAAAGAGTGGCTTGGAAACACCACGCCTGAATCTACTGGTCGATCCCTGAAGGACATACCTGTCAGATTTGGCCTGCAGCAGGAGCTGAGAGATCCAACAAGAGGGGGAAGTTTCATTTCAGCGCGTCCTCGCTAATCTACCCGCTGCAGTTCCCTCTGCTCATGGTGGCATGGGGAGGAGTGACTACCGCACAGCCCCAGTGAAGATAAATCGTCAAAACACACGCCATTATGTTGTTTGGAACTCCCATCGTGTTAAACGGGATAGATTAAGAACAGAGTTTTTCAAAGCATTTTTATTTTTATTTTTGTTTTAAATTCAGAGCAGTTCCAGCAGCTCCAAACGGGGCAGGCATGAGATGCCCCGGGCCAGCAGCAGCAGCAGAATTGTATTCAACCCCATCCTGCAACCTCATGGCCCGGCATATCACCCCCACTCTACCATCACCATCCAGCTGATTCACACCATGTGACTTCAAGGATCAGGTGAAGGCACCAGGCTACATTATCCTGGGGGTGGTGCTGAAGATGTAGGCTGTCCCAACCGATAGACCGTGAGTGTGTATTCGAACTTCGGGGACAGTTAATTCCTCATGCCTATCCACAGGGTGTCACACAGTGCTGCTAGATGGCATCATCCCCTCACGCACATTTACACACACACACGCACAAACACACTCACATACGTACTCACTCTCACACAATCGGTCTCACATACTCGCACTCACTTAAAGACTCACATTCACAAACACAGGCTCACATACACTCACTCACACACACTTCACACACTCAAACACTTTACACACACGGACACACACTTTCACAGACACACAATCGCACACACACACTCACACACAAACTCACACACTCACTCTCACACTCCCACATACTCACTTTACACACTGACACACAGATACTCACACAAAAACTATCACACACAAACATACACACACATTCTCACACACACACACTCACACACACACTCTCAGGCACACATCCTCACACACACACTCTCACTCTCACACTCACTCACACACACTTTGCATATTCACAGACACTTTACACAGTCAGACACACACATTCACACTCTCGCACTCTCACACACGCGCACTCACACACTTTATCCCTTTGAAGAATAGCGAGAGCATGATGGAAGGTTTAACGTGTTGGATACCGTCCAATTCGAACCAGGCCACGTCCTCTCCGCCCAAGGCTGGCATGTCACGGAGCGGGACTTGACCCGGAAACTCCCAACCAAGAGGCAGGAACATCACCTACTGAGCCACGTCCTCCATTAGGCTGGATGGCGACTCGTGACCGGGCAGTTCTGCCTCAGACGCAAGCACTTAGCAAGCCACCAATGGGGGGTGGGGGTGATGAGCAGTGAGATTGCTATTTTTATGGTTCACTGGGTGAGGAACCTTCTCCTGAAAACCCTATTGGATTTTCTGATGACTATCTTATGATAATGAGATCCTCACAACCACCCCACCCGCATCACCCACCATAGAATTATTCATCAAGATGGAGAGTGACGTTGTTGATTCTGAGACTAAGGTCCCGATTGTTAATAAAGAAACCTACGATGGTGTGAGGAGCGTGTTGACTATGAAGGAATGGGAAACGTTACTTAAATGGAGGACGCTGGTTAGGCAATGGATAACAGTCAAAGAGCGCATGGGTGGACCGCAACAATTATTTATTCCTGTCTGGTGAAAAAGTAAAACAGGAAAAATGGAAAAAACATGTATTACAAAGGAAATTAGAGATAGCTTTAGATCCAAGGAAGAGGCATACAAATTTGCAAGAAAAAACAGCAAGCCTGAGGATTGGGACCTGTTTAGAATTCAGCAAAGGATTGATGAGGAAGTGGAAAATAGATTATGAGTGTAAGCTTGCGGGGAACATAAACAGTGACTCTAAAATTTTCCATAGGCATGTGAAGATAAAAAGATTGGTGAAGGCAAATGTAGGGCCCTTACAGTCAGAATCTGGGGAATTTGTCATGGGGGACAAAGAAATGGCTGGCCAACTAAATATATACTTTGTTTTTGCCTTCCCAAAGGACGACCCAAATAACATACCAGAAATTTTGGGGAACACAGAGTTTAGTGAGTGGGAGCATCTGAATTAATTCAGTGTTAGAAGGGAAATTTTCCAGGGGAAATTGATGGGATTGAAGGCGGGTAAATCCCGAGGGCCTGATAATCTACATCCCAGAGTGCTTAAGGAAGTGGCAATCGAAATAGTGGATGCATTGGTGGTCAGATTCCGAGATTCTATAGACTCTGGAACAGCTCCTAAAAATTAGTGGGTAGCTAATGTAACCCCACTATTTAAAAAGGGAGGCAGTGAGAAACCAGGGAATTAGAGTCCAGTCAGCCTGACGTTGTTAGTGCCGAAAATTCTAGAGTGCATTATAAAAGATTTAATAGCTGAGTACGTTGAAAACAGTGGCAGAATCGGACAGATTCAGCGTGAATTACTGAAAGGGAAATCACGATTGACGCATCTACTGGAATTTCTCCAGGCTGTAACTGGTAGAGTTGATGAGGGGAAGCCTCTGGGTGTGGTTTATTTGAACTTTCAGAAGATTTTCGACAAAGCCCCACGTAAGAGATTAGGGTGTGAAATTAATGCGCGTGGGTTTGGGGGTAGTGTATTGAGATGGATAGAAAACTTGTTGGAAGACAGGAGACAAAGAGTACGAAGAAACTGATATTTTTCCGAATGGCAGGCTGTGACTATTGGGGTACCGCAGGGATTGGAGATGGGGCCCCAGTTATTCACATTATATGTCAATGATTTGGATGAGGGAACTAAAAGCAATGTCCCGAAATTTCCAGATGACACAAAGGAATGTGTGCAATAGGTTTGTAAGGAGGCTAGTGCCTCTCACAGTAGTTAATCTGTGGAAGCATTCATAGAAACAGAAGGAGGCCATTCAGACCCTTAACTGCTTTTACTGACGTTCAAATAGTTCATATGTGATCTTTACCTTAACTCCATTTGCCCATCTTGGTTCTAAATTTCTTATGCCCATTTCCCTCAGTTAGACCACACTCGGAGCTTTGTCCACAGTTCCAGTTTACATATTTCGCATTTTGACCACACTTGGAGCACCGTGCACATTTATAATCTGCATTTCCCTCGGTTAGACCACACCTGGAGCATTGTGTACAGTTCCAGTCCCGATATTTAGGCAGTAGGACTACGCTTGGAGCACTGTGGACTTTTCTGGTCTACAATTCCCACGGCTTTACCACACTTGGGGAAATGTGCACAACTCCAGACTCCATATTTAGCAGGGAGACCACACTTGTAGCACTGTGCCCAGTTCAGGTCTCCATATCCCTCGTTTAGACCAAACTCGGAGCACTGTGCACAGTTCAGGTCTCCATATCCCTCAGTTAGTCCACAGTTGGCGCATTGTGCACAGTTCTCGTCTCCATATCCCTCGGTTCGATCACACTTGGAGCACTGTGCACAGCTCTGATTTCTGTATCTCTTGCTTAGACCACACTCGGAGCACTGTGCTCATTTCCCGTCTCCATATCCCTCGGTCACACCATACTTGGTCACCGCCTCTTGACCGTGCCTCATTTCTCTCTCGGATTGTTGTGTCACTGAGATAGGGGAGGTCATGAAACGCCAAGGCAATGTTTACACCTTGCAGCCCTGAAAATCTGACCAAGTGGGGGTGGTGTGGGGGCAAGGGATCGAAATAGGCTAAAAGGTAGAGATAAAACAAAGGATGGAAATACATTTAAAAATAATGGAAATAGTTGGGAAAAGAAAATATGTGTATAAATTATTGGAAAATAGGGGGATCGGAAAGAGGGTGGGGATGGAGGCGAGAGTTCATCATCTAATGTTGTTGAACACAATATTCAGTCCAGAAGGCTGTAAAGTGCCTAGTTGGAAGACGAATTGCTGTTCATCCAGTTTGTGTTGAGCTTCACTGGAACATTCCAGCAGGCCAAGGATGGACATGTGGGCATGAGAGCAGGGTGGTGTGAGGAAATGGCAAGTGACAGGGAGTCCTGGATCATGCTTACGGACAGACCGTATCGCCTCATCCATTGGGAATGAGTCAGCAATATCAGCCACATTTCAGTGAGTGAGGCACTGAAATAACCAACACCAAGAGTGGTTCGATATCGCCACGGCTTATCCAGTTTAGCCGACCTTGAAGGACACATCTAACCGAGGTACTTCCATGTCAGAATTGTAAACAGTGCTACATGTGAGGTCTATGGTGACCAGATCACCTCGCCTGCGGCAAGTGGTAAAGGGACCAAACAGCAGGCCTAAACCTGCTTGACCTGTCCAGACCAGGCGACCTCTCGCAATTGGCCCTGGACACAATCGTTTTGATAGGAGCGAACACCGCATAGTCCTTGTTAAGACAAATCCTGTCTTCACATGGAGGATACACTCGATCGTGTTGTGGAACTCCCTTCGTGCAAATGGGACAGATTCAGAACAGATCGAGCATCCCAAAACGGGGCATCCGTGAAGTGGCGTGGGCTGAGATAGAGAGATAGAGAGGCTGAGAGAATGAGCACAGAGATTACAAAGACACGGAGACAGAGCAATGAAGAGGAACATAAATATAGAGAGAAAAGAAAGCAAAGAGGGATAAAGACGGATACGTCACTAGATTGTTAGTTAGTTAGATAGATATATGGATCGAACGATAGGCAGATCGAAGGATAGGTATATTGGTGGATAGATAGATAGAAGGATAGGTAGACAGACAGACAGATAGATTGTCAGACAGGGCGATAGATCAATAAATAGATAAGTGGATAGATAAGCAGATTGGTAACAGATCGGCAGATACATTAATCGATAATTAGATAGATAGATAGATAGATAGATAGATAGATAGATAGATAGATAGATAGATAGATAGATAGATAGATAGATAGATAGATAGATAGATAGATAGATAGATAGATAGATAGATAGATAGATAGATAGATAGATAGATAGATAGATAGATAGATAGATAGATAGATAGATAGATAGACAGATAGATAGATAGACAGATAGATAGATAGACAGATAGATAGATAGACAGATAGATAGATAGATAGATAGATAGATAGATAGATAGATAGATAGATAGATAGATAGATAGATAGATAGATAGATAGATAGATAGATAGATAGATAGATAGATAGATAGATAGATAGATAGATAGATAGATAGATAGATAGATAGATAGATAGATAGATAGATAGATAGATAGATAGATAGATAGATAGATAGATAGATAGATAGATAGATAGATAGATAGATAGATAGATAGATAGATAGATAGATAGATAGATAGATAGAAACATAAATATATGTATGGATAGGTAGAGACAGAGAGATGGTTGAGATAAAGAATGTGGACATGTCAGAGAGCAAAGGAAATGAAGACAAATGTGGGCGAGAAATAAAGACTTTCATTTATACAGCACCTTTCCCAGCATAAGAATTTTCCAACATGTAGCACAGACAAAGTGACCGCGTTGAAGTGTCGCCATTGGTCAAATGTAGGAACACATGGAAGGCGATGGTCTCATATTAAGCTCCCACCATCAACCATGCAACACCAGGCAAGTGGTGTTAGTGACATTGGTTGGTGATAAATATTGTTCCCACTGGGGCACTTGGAAGAGATCTGCGCAAGTCTCATTCCAGTATTGACAATGGAATGGTGTCCAGAGTGGAGGAGTCACTATCATACAGAACCGCGTTGAAAATCATCTGAAATGAATCAGTTGGAAAGTGAGGAGAATTGCTTTTCACACTGAGAGTTCTGATCAGGAAAGCGCTGCCTCAGTTGGTGGCAGGAGCAGACCGAATGAGCATCTTTCAAAAGGGAATCTGGGCAAAGAATCAAAATGATTTTATTTAACGGCAGGGCGATGAGGAAGGATAAGAGACTGAGGAGGAATGATTGTGCCAGCATGGGCACGATGAGAAGAATTGACTCCTTGTTTGCTGTAGGATTCTTACACTAATCACGGCAAAGGATTCCTTTCAACCTACCCCAGTTGAATAGTTGCTCATATCTTTGCACCCCCGCCCCCCCCCCCCCCCCCCCCCCCCCCCCCCAAAATACACACACACACATTTATTAATGATACCTTGGCTTAAGTTTAAATTATCTTTTAAATCCATTAAGTACATTCGAAATCTCATTCCTGTCCCTGCCAGCTTCAGCTACGGGCTGTTCCTTTAAGAAGTTTATAGATTAGCCACTCTTCACCGTGTGTGTGTGTATGTCTCTGAATGTATGTGTGTGTGTGTGTGTGTGTGTGTATGTGTGTGTATGTGTGTGTGTGTGTGTGTGTGAAGATTAACTACAGATTCCTCCCTGAGCTCATATTAAGAGTTTCAGTGCTGCAGTTTCCTCAACCTCTTACTCTGAGCAGCTTGGGGAATAATGAAGAAGGTGCTGCTCTTGGTCCTTGTGTTCCTGGCGCTGGCTGAGCCTATGGTCGCAGATAGGAGACGGAATGTAAGGTATATAGCCACAGGTAAACTCGTCAATTATGAACTAATATATGGAACAATGCTGTCAATTAACTAACATATTTTTTTCTAATATTATTTTCGGGTACTTTAAAGCAGGCTTGTGTGTATGTGTGTGTGCATGTGTGCGTGCACTTCTCTGTGTGCATGTGCGTGTTTCTATGTACACTTATGTGTGAGTGTGCGTCTGTGCATGTGTGTGTTTTGTGTATGTCTGTGTGTGCGTGCATTTGTGTCCGTGTGTGTGTATATATGTTTTTGTGTTAGTGCGAGTGTGCATGTTTTTTTGTGTGTGCATGGTTGTGTGTCTGTGTGTTTATAAATCGCTGTGTGTGTGTGCATGTTTGTTTGTGTGTGCTTTTGTGTGTGTGTGTTCATTTATATGTGTGCATGCCTGTGTGTTTGCATGTGTGTGTGTGTGTGTATGTTTGTATATGTGTTTGCGTGCGTGTGTGTATGTGTGTGTGTGTGCGAGTGTGCATGATTGTTTGTGTTTGTATGTGTTTGAGTGTGTGTGTGTGTATATGGTTCTGATTGTGTGGCTAATCTAACCAAAGTAGAGCTAGTTAGACTGCAAGGTTTAAAGGTCCAAAGAAGTGTGATGTAAAACAGGCATTTGAAATGGAGTTGAGTAAGCTTGGGTGAGGTGTGAGCAGAGATGGTATGAATGAAATTTGTATTTTTTGATAAGTGAAGAAGTGTTTGATCTTCAAAGGTACATTATGAGATTTTTACACCGGACAAGGCAAAAAAGGCCGGGTTATTAATGTGATTCTTCCAAACAGTGTTGTGCATAATGATAACATGGAAAATTTTGTATATCCTGGGATAAATAACTGGTAAAAACTAGTTGAAAGAATGAGATTTACAGATCAAAAAGGGCGAAATATATTTGAAGAAGGGTGGGAGGCTGTGTAAGGTGTGGCCGAGTGAGATCTTGGAAGGTGCATTCACGAGAAACAGACTTGGGGAAGAAGCTTGTAGCTCCGCCACCGCCCAAACCCCTGACCCCTCCCCTGCAGAGGTTTGCTTTCTCAGTAACCAAAGTTGTGTGAAAAGCCTTTGAAATCACATTAACCACTGGGTCCTTGTGGAAATATTCCTGGGTGTGTTAATAATTTGGAATTCATTGAAAATGTTGCTTTAAAGGGGCTGTGTAGTTGGGAGTTTGGTTAAAGTAGAAATCTGGGGAACTGTTAAACAGTGTAACTGTAACCTTTTGCGTGTGTTTAAGTCTTTTCTTTGTTGTTAATAGGCGATAGTGGACTCAGTACGTTTGAATTCAGTGCACAAGCCTGGACGTAATAAATGCAAATTGCAAAATTGTCGCGATAGCTTGTCCAAGTTTCCCTTGGGAATTTGATCAGCGTGGTAAATACCACCTGCCGTATCACAGCAATTGATAGAGAGAGGAAGAGGATATGTTACCCCTGAGCCAGCACTGCCAGTTAGTTACATTTTGTTTGATCTGGACTTTAACACCAACCGCAACATTTGGATGCACAATGATCCCTGCAGGAGAGGTGATTTTGCAATGGCATTGTTGCTGGGATAATGATCCAGTGAGCCAGGATAAAGCACTGGGGTGCCAGGGATGGAATCCCACCACTGGAGATGTTGGAATTAGAATTCAATAAATATCTGGAATTAAATGTCTAATGATGACCATGAAACCATTGTCGATTGCCATAAAAACCCATCTCTTTCACTAATGTCCTTTAGGGGAGGATTTCTGCCATTCTTACCCAGCCTGGCCTACATGTGACTCCTGACCCGAAGCAATGGAATGGAAGGGGTGGGGTGGGGGGGTGCTGGTTTGACTCTTAAATAATCTCTGAGCAAGGGGCAATTAGGAATGGGCAATAAATGCTGGTCGAACCAGCAACGTCCACATCCCATGCATTGATTTTTAAAAATTGACGAAAGAGATAATTTAGCATTTTGAATATTTCAAACAAAAGGATCAGTTTATTTGTGCGCTCCAGTCTCCACAATTTCTCCTCAAGAACTTATGCTGAGACATTTCAAGTTCCAATTCCATTTCCGGGCCCTGAAACTTCTGTTTCAGCACCCCGACAATTCTGAATTCGGACCCTGAACCTTCTGTGTCCAAATATTGACCCAGCTCTGTCCGGGCACTGGCACTGACCTTCCTGTGTCCGGATATTGACCGTGTTGTGTCTTGACACTGACCGTACTGTGTCCAGACACTGACCAGCGTGGTCCCAGACACTGACCCTGTCCATCCTGCGTCCAGTTGCTAACTATCCTGTGTCAGGATACTGACCATGCTGTGTCCAGAGACTGACCGTGCTGTGTCCTGACACTGACCCTCCTGTGTCCTGACATTGACCGTGACACTGATGTGTCCGGACCCTGACCCTGACCATTCTATTTCCGGATTTTGAACCTGACCCATTGTGTACAATGTCCTTTAGTGTACACAAATGTAATTCATCCATCAGGACACGCTTTGTGTGTGGAGTGCAATGTGCACATATAGTGAGAGTCTCGTGGAGTGCTGCACCCATAGCAGCTGCCTCCCACACTCCATCTCACAGTTATTGACCTGGCGTGTGAGGTGCAGCGTCTCTTGACAGATAACGGCCGGCGAGGGAGCTCTGCACAGCTTTCCACGGAGTGAAACCAGACCTGAGAGTGCGGTGGAGGGAGGGTCAAAAGAGGGGTTAGGATCTGGTGTGCGCTGTCTGAGAGCGTGGTAAAGTGAGAGTCAATCGATGTGTGAGGATCTGAAATGCACTTCCTGAGAGTATGGGCGAGTCATGGTTAATCGAGTCTTTAGGATCAGTAATGCGCTGCCTCTGATTGTGGGGGCGGGAGGGTCAATCTGGTGGTCAGGATCTGGAACACGTTGCCTGAAAGTTTCCGGGAGGGAGGGTCAGTGGAGTGGTTAGGTTATGGAACCTACTGCCTAAGAGTGTGGGGGAGAGAGGGTTCATCGAGGGGTTCGGATCTGGAATGCGCTGTCTGAGATTGAGGGGCGCGGGGGTGTTGTGGGGGGCGGGAGCGTAAATCGATGGGTTTATTTAGTTTAATGTAAAACCTCGAGAACGGGTGGTCTGATTACTGAACTTAGAGTCGCATCTCAGACATAACACTTGAAACTAAAGGTTATGACAGTTGTTTAAAGTTTCCCTCCGGGATTTTTAAATAACTCCGTTTTACCAACAGCATCGGTTATCACGTGAGTCCAGCGGTGCAGTACAGGCAGGCTGAAGAAAAGTCGAGGCTGAGAATAAGCAAGCACACAGTTGCTGCAGCTGCTTCAGTTGCTTGAAGATCATGTTGGTGAACCTGCATCATGCAGACCGAGCTGATAAGTATCCGGGCAGACTTGTGCCATTATTGTTGGAGGCTGTGCCATTTGAACTCAGGCTTGTTGTGTTCCGCTGCCGGCTGCAGATCAGGCTACACTCTTAAAGGCGAGGAATTGAAATACTTTGTGAGGAAGACAGAGCTTTGATGGATTTTGCTACTGAGTTTGATGGCCTCTATACTGTGTCTTCTGTAGGGTAATTTATCAATTAATTTAAAACAATTGACCAATCGCCAGCAACCTCTGTCCCTATGATTCCAGATTTTTCCCCCAATGGGAACAGTTTCTCCTGATCCACTCTGTCCCAGACCCTTCATGATTCTGAAGAGCTTTTTTTTAATTTCTGCTCCCGAACATCTCTTCTCTGAGGAGAACAGTCCGAACCTCTTCAAGTGATCCACTGAACTGAAGTTCCTCTTCCCTGGAACCATTCCTGTGAAAGATATTCTGCACTCTCCCCAATTTCTTCACATTGTCCCTTCAAAACATGCCAATTATTGACGTCTGCCTTACTTGTATGTGTAACGCATACTATACAATTAACAATAATCCTCTTGTGAATTCATGTTTAACTTGCACTCATTTCACATTGCAGGTCAACAATTTGTAGCTAAGACAGTATTTAGTGTAACCTTAGCTTGACTCTTGTATGGTAGCAAACGTCATTGGCTGCAAAACTCTTTTTGAAACTCCTGAGCGCCTTAAAGTCTTTTCAAATATGCAGCATTTTCATTCATTCCCTCAGCATCCCTATCAGCCTGTGTCTCGATATTTAATTTGCTGTGTCCCATCAGTGCAAAGAGTGGACTTAGCCTACACTCAAACCGTGAGGTGGGCACTCCTACCAATACTGTTATCATGGTCAGATGAACCTGCTGAAAGTGTGTTGGTGAGGATGATGGGGTTTGTTGCCCCTGTCAACAGGAGACACAGGCCCAAATCTTCGCTATCTATCCGAAAAAAACCATGAGGTGTAGGAGCATTCGGCCCATCTAGTCTGTTCCGCCATTCAATGAGACCATGGCTAATCTGATAATACTGAACTCCACTTTCCTCACCTTTCCCTCATAACCCATGATTCGCTTATTGATTAAAAATCCAGCTATCTCAGTTGTGAAGAAAATTAATCATCCAGCCTCTCCAGGCCTCTGTAATAAAGAGATCCACAGATTGAATACCTTCCTCCTCATCTCTGTTTTAAGTGGGCGACCCTTACACTGAGTTTAAGCCTTCTGGCCATAGACTCTCCCACAAGGGGGAAATAACCTTTCTGGGCAAAGCAGCCCACTTTATTGGCACCACATCCACGAACATTCACCCCCCACCACTCCCATCAGTGACGGACAGTAGCAGCAGTGTGTTCCATCAAAAACATGCACTGCCGCAATTTACAAAAGCTCCTTCGACAGCGCCGCCCAAACCCACGCTCACTGCCATCTAGCAGGAAAAGGGCAGCAGACACATGGAACATCACCACCTGGAAGATCCCCTCCGAGCAACACACAACCCCGGATTGGAAATATACCGTCCGTTCCATCACTGTCGCAGAGTCAAATACCTGGAGCTCCCTCCCTATCAGCACGGTGGGTGTACCTACACCATAATGTCTGCAGAGGTTGAAGGAGGCGGTTCACCACCTTCTCCACGGGCAATTAGGGATGGGCAATAAATGCTGGCCCAGCCAGTGAATTCCACATCCCGTGAATGAATAAAAAAAACAATCCTAACTTGTGAAGCCCCCTAAGAATGTCATATTTTTCAATTTGGACACCTCTAAATCTTCTAAACTCCAATGTGTACAGGCCCAACCGCCTCATCCTCTCCTCATAAAAAAATCCCTCCATCCCCGGAATCAACCTAGTGAACATTCTATGGGCTGACTCCAATGCCAGTACATCTTTCCTTCGATAAAGGTGCCAAAACTGTTCACGGTATTTCGCAAATCAGTCAGCTCATTCAATGGTGGTGCTACCGAGCCTGTCTTCATGCTGGGCATTGATAGCACTGACCCAGATTGCTCTCTGTAGACCGGCTCCCCTGAGTGCTTCTTCCAGATGTGCATCAGTGCGTTATATACATTCATCGGCTGAGGCAGTGACAGGAGGCGTAAACCAGCTGGTGCCCCCAATTGCCATATTCGCCCTGATGCCATGACGCATCATTGGGTTTCAGAGGAATTGTTGAGGGCTCCCAGGACCGCATACCTGCTGGATGTGGTGGATCTGCCCTGTCGGTGGGGGCAAGAGGCGGTGATGAATGAGCCTGGGATGTAGGGCTCACTCAGAGCACAGCATTGTGGAATCTACCAGTTGGAAATGTGACCCTGCAGATACCTGGCACACCCGATTACCCAACCGCGCACCACACCCTTGCCAATATGGAAACACATGCCAGCTCACGCGAGAAATGTGACACGGACAAGAGGCGGTGAGCAATGCAGCGAGGCTTTATTCACGTGGTTCTGGAAAGTGGTGGGTTAGGGGCCATGGAGGATCTCCGCGACCGAATGAAACGCCAATCCATGTTAGCTGCTGTCGGAGCGTCGGTCATAGCAGCATCCTCCTTGGCCTCGGTCCTCATCCAGAAACGCAGCAGAGATAGCCCACGGCACACTTGTTGGGAATCTCGTCTGACTTCCTCTTGCAGTGGTTCTTTTGGCAAGCCCCGCCAACCTCGCGGCATCTGTACATGAGGACTGGAAACAAGCAGGGAAAGATCTCATTAGTCATTGTTTCTGGGTCAGGGGAACTGGTGGTGATAAAGGGGGGTGTTGGTATAGAGGGAGAAAATCGTTTGACCTCCTTTAAGAAGTACCTGTATCAGCACTTGGCACGTCAAAACATTCAAGGCTATGGCCCAAGTGCTCGTTAATGTGATTAGGTAGGTAGGTCGGGTGTGTCTCACGTGTCGATGCAGACTCGATGGGCCGATGGGCCTCTTCCACACTCTGTGACTCTGTGGTTAAAAAGCCACGTCTTTCTGCGTTACACTCACGCGAGGGTAATGGACAACATGGTCTTACACGGAATCCCATGTCTCGCTCATGCGTTAACACTATCCTTCTCTTCAATGTGTGTACACTATTCACCACAACCCTTTCCCTGTTGGAGCGAGTCGCACATCCTAACCCCCTTTTTGGTAAAAGAGGTTTCTCTTGAATTCCCGTACCGAATCCTTACTGAACCTCTTATCCTGATGGACCCCTAGTGGGGGTCACCGGCAACAAGTGGGAACATCTTCTCTTCATCTACCCTATCAGGGACTTCCTTATCTCGCAGAACAATAACACACAGTTGTATATATCCCTGTGACCTATCATAGCGCCCCAGCGAGCTTCACAGGAGAGTTATCCAATTAAATCAGTCACCGACTCACACAGGGAGACACTAGGGCAGTTTATCAAAACCTTGTTCCAACGCACGATTTTATTGAGCTTCTGAAATGAGTAGAGTGTGCGGGGAGGGGGTGGAGAGGTTTAGGGAATGCATTTTGGTTTTCGTATCACAGGCGGCTGGAGGCAGGGCCACCAATGTTGGAGGGAGTGAAATGGGTGATGGTCGAGTGGCCGGAATTGGAGGAATGGAGAGATCTTAGAAGGTTGTTGGTTGCAGGGCATTACAGGTAAAGGATGGGGCAAGATCCGGGAGGGATTTGAAAACAAGAATGTGACATCTGAAATAGAGATACCGGTTGGTTAAAGGGGATCACAGATAATCCTACGAGCGCCGGGTGATGAGTGAGTGTTAGGACATAGGCAGCAGATCTTTGTGTGGCTTCACTTTATGGAAGATATAATGTGGGGGACCCAGCCAGATTTATATTGGCAGAGGCTTCTCCAGATGTAACCAATGTCCGGATGAAGATTTCAGGGGCAGGTCAGATGAGACAAGGTCACTGTCGGGTGATGTTTCCAAAGTGGATATACGTAGCCTTTGAGGTGGCATGGATATCTGGCAGAAATCACGACCTGATATCAAATGCACACCAGTCTCAGGCTCGGAGACTTTTCGTGGAGAGGGATGAAGTACGTAGAGAGGGAACAGATGCAGGTCCAGGGTTGAAAACCATGGTGTCAAGCATTTGCTTCTGAGAGATATACTCACCTCTGGTACCAGAAGGGAAGGATCTTTGTTCAGCAGCGGTGGTCTGCACCAGTACCAGGACACCAAGAACTAAAAGCAGTGCTTTCATCATCATCTGCTGAGATGTTCCCTGTCACAATGAGATGATCGGAGTGCGGGCGCTATTTATACATATTAAGAAAGTATTCTGTAGTTAATAATCAGAACTTTCCTGGAATAGATTGGCTAGGACTGGGGCGTATTAAATTAGTCATTCAGTAACTGGGAACAACAATAAATTGAATCAACGATTAAAGGCGTCTCCAAGGCAAGTTTTTCATTAATCAGTGGCATTAAAACCAAAGCAATGATTAAAATGGAGTTCTTTTCTAGAAACAATGTGCTGTGATTAAATTGAAGCCACGCAGCAGAGAAAGAGACCATTTTCCAATCGCGCATGTCCTGCCTCTTTGAATGTACCAGCCAATTCTATCCCCTTCCTCTCTAAACATTCCACACTTTGGCATCTCCTGATCCAGTTCCCCTTGGCAAAGTTGCTACTGAAACTGCTCCCGCCGTACATTCATTCAGCGCGGTGCATGTCACAACAACTCGCTGTAGCCAAATAAATTCTCCCCATTTACTCACGAGACCTTTGTCAAATCTCTTCAATCTGATTTTCCTGGATCCCTAATCACCAAGCCTCTAAAATATCACACCTACACAGGTGGAAGAAGAGTTGAAGTGTTCTCCCCTGATGACAATGTTTACCGCTCGAGCAACACAGTTCAAGCTGGTAATCAATCATTGTTTTTTGTGGGATCTTTCTATGCCCTACTTGTTTTGTGGCAATCCACTACCTTTTGTTAGTAGCTACAACTCAGCGGCTGCCCAATGGCAGTGGGGCGCGCGTTCAGTCCTCCTTTAGTGGTGAATGGTGCTTCAGAAATGCAAGTCTTTGGCCTTCCTACATTGGATCCTGTCCCCTTGGGATCTCATGGAATCAGACCCAATAAGACACCGGAAAAGCACTCCTGCAGATTTCCTGCAAGCACCATTCCTCGGCCGATGAATCCAAGTTGAGCAATGCTTGGTGAAGGCACTGAGATTGGCAAGGGCTGCTATCTAATTGAGATATTTTAAGTGACTTATTTTGGTATCTGTTGTTGTTAGGAATGGATGTTGGCTTTACTGGTTAAGTTTGATTTGTATGCCTGTATCTGTGTGTCTTAAGAGCATCTTAAGAACGTGTCAAATTGAGTTTTAGTTTCACTTTAAAATGGTGCTGGCACTTACAACTAGGGTTCTTACGAATTTTGCAGCTAATGTAAACAAACTTGAGAGGAAGATTTGGCCTACAGGATCTTAGAAATGCAGTTCCTCTCACAGGCGCACACAGAAAACGTAGGAAGTGCCATTTTGAATTGGAAGCTGTTGGAGTTTGGCAAGTTTTGAAGGTATCTGCCAGGCTGGACAAACCTAGAAGTGGGCAGGCCCAAGCAGAAGGAACCCTCAGGAATCCAAGGGAGTGGAATAGGAGAAAGTTCCAAGCAGACATTCGAGCTAAAGGAAGGACAGAAAACTGGAAACGCTCCTGTTAAGTGGAGCTAACAGTGAGGGGCAGATGAAGGCTTCGGGCTTCAATTTTAAAGTTTCAAGCCTCAGAATGTAAATTTAAAGTGAGAACAGCTTGCATGAGGCAAGAAGGTCCAAAGAGACAACTGAGGCCCTCTAACACTTTGCTCTCGACAAGTTAAGTATTGTTTTCGGCTGTGTCGGTGTGCGAGAACGGATGGAAACTATTTAAATGTATCTTGTGGCCCAGAGCAGAAGGTCATCAGAAGGAGAAACGCTGGAGGTGAACCTTTGTGGAAGGCGTCTCAGAGAAAGTGTTGATTAAGGATATGATTCGAAGGTGAGGAATGGAGATTGGAAGCCCTTGCGTGAAAGATGGAGTTCAGTAAAACCAGTTGTCTCCCGGTGTTGCAAGTGTCTGGAGGAGATGAGGAAAGACCCATTGCATATGGCTGAGGTGACAATTGTCACGTGATATCAGAGTGCTGTGTATTGAACTGCAGGGTGCCTATTGGCCTTTGTACTTACTGTGAGCATTAGAGTGTAAGATACCTTTTCTAACTGTGTTATCCTTAAAAACCTTTATATATCTTAAAGGCATTGTGGGTGAAGAAATATTGTAACATAGTTCAGCTTTTCTTCTTTAAAAAATGCTTTCTTCTTTTGTTAACAGTTCATCAGCTGTCTCCAGCGACTCTTCAGTAGCCCCCTCCACGTATCTAAACAAACAAATAAAAGTTAGGTTCTATCAATTTGTGTTTCAAACTGAGATCACGCTTGCCCAGGGGTAACCTCAGCTGGGATTGCAAAGATGGCACAGGGTGTACTCTGGGTGTGAGGGGTCTTCAATGTCTAGCAGTAACAGTGACTCAGCCGCAACATTTTTAATGACTTGGCTGAGTCTTGATGGATATATCAGACAGTCTGGAAGGAAAGTATGATCTCTGTCCTTCCATTAACTCGAATACCTATTTGGGTCTTTCTCCTGTTCCTGTTTCTTGGATTCACGGGGGCCTTTTTTTAGCTTGGGCCTGACTTTCTGCCCCTTTCTAGGCTTTTTCAGCCTGGAAACTATCTTCAAAACTTGCTGAACTCCAACAGCTGCGCACACTGAACACAGGGCCCACACTGAACACAGAGATCAACATTAACACAGGGCCCACACAGAACACAGAGCTCAACATGAACACAGGGCCCACACTGAACACAGAGATCAACATGAACACAGGGCCCACACAGAACAAAGAGCTCAACATGAACACAGGGCCCACACTGAACACAGAGATCAACATGAACACAGGGCCCACAAAGAACCAGGGCCCACACTGAACACAGGACCCACACTGAACACAGAGATCAACATGAACACAGGGCCTACACAGAACACAGAGCTCAACATGAACAAAGGGCCACACTGAAAACAGAGCTCATCATGAACACAGGGCCCACACAGAACCCAGGGCCCACACAGAACCCAGGGCCCACACTGAACACAGAACCCACTCTGAAGGCATTGCCCACCTTGAACACAGAGCCCAAGCTGAATACTGAGGCTAAATTGAACACAGGGCTAACACTGAACACGGATCACACACTGAATAGAGGGTCCATATTGAACACATGTCCCAATCTGAACACAGGGCCCACACAGATCCCAGGGCCCACACTGAACGCAGAGCCCGCGCTGAACAAAGGTCTCACACTGAACACAGCGCCCACACTGAACACAGAGCCCACACCGATCACAGAGCCCACACCGAACACAGAACCCGCACTCAACACAGGGCCTGCACTGAACACAGGACCCGCAGTGAACAGAGAGCCCACAGTGAACACAAACTCCACACTGAATAGTGAGAGCTGTCCCACCGACTAGTCGATCAACTGCCTGACATAGCCACCCTCACCCATTCATGCCCTGAAGCCAAAGCTCCAGACTGCCCCATCACTGTTCCTGGGAATAATGATCTCCTGTGGCAGGGCAGGCTCACGAGTGTCAGGTGTGTGTGGTCCAGGAAGCACTCGACATTCACTCCACATCCCGTGAGGCCTCATGGCATCGGGTCAAAGATTGGGGAGGATATCTCCACTTGGCACACAATGGCATCAGTGTGTACCCTCTCCAAGATGCGCTGCACCAACACAGCAAAGCTCCTTCAACAAGGCTTTCCAATGCCATGATCCCCACCACATTGAAGGACAAGGGAAGCGGGCACATGGGATGTCAATCATTGAATGTTCCCCTCCAAGCCACACACCATTCTGACTGGAACTATGTTACTCTTACTGCACTATCGCTGGCTTCAATCCTGCAACTCCCTCACGAACAATGTTGTGCGTGTACAAACACCACACAGGACTGCAGCGGTTCAAAAAGAGGGATCACCCACCACCTTCTAAAGGGGCAATTAGGGATGGGTAATGCATGTTACTTTTTCCCACAATATTCCCACATCATCTTCAAATCTCTTACAGGTTTTGTGCGTGTATAATTGTCTATGTCTACATCCCCTGCTCATGGAGCATCTGCACACAGTATTTCACGTTATTTGATGAATGAATCTGATGTTATGTGAACACTCATTAGTTGACGGTTTGTGTATTGTCCCCACAGTCAGGCAGTGAGCTGCTGGGTCATATCCAGGGACATCTCATTCCTAACCAGAGTCAGACAGGATGGTGACTGGGGAAAGTGCTGTTCCGCTTCTTGGTCAAATATTTAACAAACCGACAGCGGCCTAAAATTAGAAAAAAATTAACCGGCTGTGTAACTCATCTCCTGACCCACCAAATCAAAAATCTTCGCGCCACATAAATGACAGGCAAAGGCCTGTTGATCAGAGCTGAATGTACTAATCTAGATGTGGCCTAAGCAGTGACTAATATTTGTTCAGAGTAACTACCACTGGTTTTGTATCCAACACTTCTATTAGAGAGTGTCAGGTAATGACCATCTCCAACAAGAAAAAATCTAACCATCGAACCCTTGTCGTTCAATGGCATTACCATCACTGAATCTCCCACTATCAACATACTTGGGGTTAGGATTTACCAGAACCTGGAATGGGCCAGCCCTATAAATAGTGTGGCCACAAGAGCAGGTCAGACGCTGGGAATCCAGCGCTCAATAACTCCCCACCTGCTTCCCCAAAGCCTGTCCACCATCTACAGGGCACAAGTCAGGAGTGTGATGGAATATTCCCCACTTACCAGGATGAGTGCAGCTCCAACAAAACTCATAAAGCTCGGCACCATCCAGGAGAAAAAGCCCCGCTTGATTTGCACGCCATCCACCAACATTCACTCCCTCCACAAGCGAAGCACTTTGGCAGCAGTGTGTACCATCTCCAAGATGCACTGCAGCAAATCATCAAGGCTCCTTTGACAGCGCCACCCAAGCCCACGGCTGCTACCATCTAGAAGGGGAAGGGCAGCAGGCGCATGGAAACCTTTAGGTTCCCCTCCGAACCTCTCACCATCCCGACTTGGAAATATGTCGGCCGTTCCTTCAATGTCACTGGGTTAAAATCCTGGGACTACCTCCCAGCAAACTATGGGTGTACCTACACCACCTGGACTGCAGCTGTTCTTGAAGGCGACTCACCATCACCTTCTCAATGGCATCCAGCGTTGGTCAATTAACGCTGTCCTAGACAGTGAGCACATCGCACAGAATTCAAAAAAAGACACCTTAAAGCCAGGGTGGGAGGGACTCAGAAAGATAGCATGAGAGGAAGATGTAGAGGGAGAGGAAAGAAATAGGAGACGCAAATAATGAAACAGAATAAGAAAGTCTGACCAAACAAGACAAATTAATGGAGAAGCAGATAGGGAAAGAGGGAGAAATGAAGTGTGGAGGAAGGCAGAGGGATAGAAAGAAGGAAAGAGGGAGGGGAGGAGAGAGATGTAATAAGAAGGAGTGTGGAAGCGATTGAGGTTGAAATGGTTGGTGAGAGGGAGTGAGATTGAGAGATAGAGAGTGAGAGCAGAGGGAAATGACATGAAATGCAAAGGAAATGAAAGGGAGACAGTTCTATCAGATCTTTCAGAGCCTCGGGATATCCCAGAGTTTCCACAGAGAATGAAATAATGTTGACATTTCCCCAACGTTGTAAAGTGGGGAACACGAAAGTCAATTGGTGCACAGCAATATCCCACAAGCATCAGTGGCATAATGGCTGGGGAACCTAGTTTTTTGATAGTGTTTGATGGAAAAATATTGGGACAATGGCATCTGTGGTAAACTCCCCAATTCTTCTTCCAACTGTGGTGGTGGGATATTTTCGTGGCTGGGAATATTGGGAAATCAGTGGAAATAATTTGAAGACAATTCACAAAGGAATTGGAAGGTAGATGAAGAGAATGGATTTTTCACACCGAGTTGTGATCTGGAATGCACTGCCCGAAAAGATATTAGAAGCATGTGGACAGCAACTTTCAAACGGGGCATTGTAACAAGAACTGAGTTGGAAAATTATAGCAGGGTAATTTGGGAAGAGAAGATATTGAGGGGGCATCAGTCAGCATCTCCTTCAAAGATCCAGCAGAGACACCGAGGGCCAAATGACCCCTTTAATCTGAAGAATGAGTGTTACTTTAAAAACAGAAAACAATTCATTTAACCCTTCACCTGTTTAATCTTTACACAGATCCAGTTAATATAATCCGGCCTGGGAGACACATTTATACGTGGATTTCAGTTACTGTCGGCCTCAGGTATGAAGTGTTCCTTTAACCTGCCGAAGGTACAGCCAGCCCTCACTGTGTATCTAAGATTACTAACGACACAATTATCTCTTAGTTCATCTGAAGAGCATGCGTGCACCAATCATCGCACTATGACTCCCGGGAGTTCAGGGGACGATTTGGAAAGTACTGCCCTTGGTGCTTGGATTGCTGGTGCTGTTCGATTGCCAGCTGATTGGTTGGTTATGCAAGGAGGTTAACTCTTAGTTATGAAACTCTAGAAGCATTAATTACAACTGGAGGAGGATATTCAGCCCCTCAAGCCAGCATTCTTATTCAAATTCGCCATGGCTAAAATGTGTCTTAACGCCATTGGACAATATTGGTTCCATAATCATTATGATCCTTTCGAAACAGCAAGCTGTCAGCCGCAGTATTAGCCTTCTTCAAAAATTGGGCGATGTATTTTTTTTTTGTAATTCAACCACAACTATTATCCACCGAGGAGCTAACATTCGTCTCCTCGTATTTCCCATCCACATGCTGTCCCTCAGCGGTATCTTGAATTAATCGTACAGCATATTTCTCAGTCTCTCTATCATCTCGCCCCTCTTTCTCTCTGTAATCTCCTCCAGCCCAAAAACCCTTCCAGATACCTGCACCCCATCAATCTTGCCCTCCAGCCCATCCCGAGATTTTAAGTGACCTGCCATTGGCGGCCATGCCTTCAGTTGCCTGGAGCCGAGATTGGAGAGTCCGCAGTGTAACCTCATCCACCACTCTCTCTCCTCCCTTGGGATGGTTGTTCAATGCAACCTCTTTTCGTTTGCGGTGTGTCACCTGTCAAAAATAACTGTTATTTTGACTCTGTGCTAAATTATCTTTTAAAATGCTCCAATGTGGCAATTGTGTCATTTTATAACTTTGATGTTTCAATATAAATTCCATAATTCTCAATCCACAAATTTCTGGTCCATATATCTTTTGGTCTATCCACAATAGGAGCATGTGCGAAGTTCTGGTCTCCTTATCCCTCGGATGGATCTGGAGAACTGTGCACAATTCTGGTTTCCATATTCCTCGGTTGGATCTGGAGCACTATGCACAGTTCTGGTCTCTATATCGCTCAGTTAGATCTGGAGCACTGTGGACAGTTCTGTTTACAATATCCATCGGTTTGAACTGCAGCACTGTGCACAGTTCTGGTCTCCATATCCCTCGGTTAGACCACACTTGGAGCAGTGCGCTCAGTTCTGGTCTTCAAATCCCTTGGCTGAATCACATCTGGATCACTGTGCGCAGTTCTGGTCTTCATATCCCTTGTTTAGATCAAAGTTGGAGCATTGTTCCCAGTTTTGATCACAATATCCCTCATTTAGGACATGCTTGCAGCACTGTGTGCTGTCCTTGCCCCCATATTTCCTGGTCAGTCGACACGTGCAGAGCTTTAATCCGTACATGTCTCAGTGTATGTGGGTTCGAGCAGAGCTGAACGCTCAAGGACCCTGACTGTTGTCTCTTCCTTTCTGATTTCCAGCATGGAGCCTCGTATGTGTCAGAAAAGGAGGAACCTGCACAAAAGACCAGTGTCACAAACGTCAGACTCTGGTCACCTGGCAGTGCTTCTGGTCTTACACGTGCAGCAGGCTCCCCGAGCTACAATGAGGGAAGCTCTACCTGTGTGACGCCTTTCTGAGTCTTGGGCTGTCTATAACTGTAATGTCTGTCATTCAGGCTCTGATAAATTATGTGGATCCAATGACCCCTGACCTTCTGCTTTATGAATCATGTGAATAAAAATGGCTGCATCGATCACTGCCTCTTTTCCTTGTCTCATTTCTCGCTCAGATCGTTGTATCTCCACATTGAGAGGGAGGGAGTGGAGGTCAGGAAATGGCAGGGCCGCGCTGACCTATCTTAACTCCAATGTAGTCAGCCTCACAAAAGCGTTCTTGACAGCCAATGCCCCCCGCTCATTCATCACCACCCCTGGGGATAGCCGGTACAGCTGGCAGGGCAGAACCACAAGTGGAGACGGCACAGTGGCATACAGCCAGGAGGGGCATGTTCTGTAATGAATCCAAACTCTTTGATTCCTATTGGCATGAGGACAAACACAGCTTACAACCGCACTCAAGAAGTAAATTGACCGCCCCAGGCTGTCAGTAACACACGCTTTTTTCCTGCCTCTGTAACTCACAGTTGTCTGCTGAACACACAATACCAAACACTGCCGAGAAAAATAAAAATGACAGCCTGCCACTGATTTGCCTGGCTTGATCGGGAAGCCTGTAACCTGATAGCAAAATTGGTTCCTCTAACCCACTTCCCCAAGGCAAGGTGGGGCACATTAGTTTTGTATCCAAGTAGAAATGATGAATATCGACCCATGATCACAATGACCTTTCATCTTAATAGCGAAGAGACAGGATACAGCGTGATGATGAGCGAGTTGTCTAATGAGGATCATCTGGACAGTGCGGGCACACACACATTGGAGTTTAGCAGAACACAACATGCTAAAAAGCATTTAGTATCTTGAGTGTACACCTGTAGGGTGTTTCCACTTGTGAGACAGACTAGAACCAATAGGCACAGGTTAGGAAAATGATTTTTGTTTTGTTTATTACAGAGATGAGGAGACTACTTATCTGTCAAAGGCTCATTATTCTGTAGAATTGTCTTCTCCAGAAAGCAGTGGAGGCTGGTTGATTGCATTTATTCGAGCCAGAATTTGATAGGATTTTGATAGACAAGTGACTGAAGGGTAACGTTTGGATAGGTGATACATTGTTGTTGAGACACAACCAGATGAGCAGTGATCTAATAGATCTGTGGAGCAGTCTCAAGGAGCTGAATGGCCGTCTACTGCTCCAAAGTGCTTTGTCACTCAGTTATGACAAATGTTTTCAGATTATATTGACAAAAGCCTTTCGAGGCCTTAGCAGGCTAAATGTTTCTTCTCTTGAGAATTAGAAAGAGACGGCGTTATCTCCAAGTGTAAATATCTGGCACCTCCTTACCGCTTAACAACTGGATTTTTTGCGTGTTCTTTAAGAATTAAAACACCAATATTTACTGTCAGGAAGCAGGAGTTACATGCCCTCCCTTCGTTTACTTGAATCAGAGAATTTCACCCAAGCTCTAATAGTCTCATAAAGCAAAATAAATTGTCCCGAAACTTAACGAGTAAGTAAACCCCACTATTGGAATCGGAGAAGTGAGAAATAGGGAGGGAGGAACAATCAGGCAGGAGGACAAAGTAAGGAAAGCGAGAAAGAAAAGGAAATGTTGATGAAGAGAAGATTTTGTTTTTGTGGCACCTTTCATCAGGATATTGTTGATAGGTGGTCAGCGCATGAATCTACAAAATGTTGCTGACAATTGGTTCACAGCAAGCTCCCACCAGCAAGGCGATACTGGCCAGATAACCTGTGATCGCGATGTTGTTGGGTGGATGAAAACTCACCCCAGGACACCAGGGAGACATCACCTAACTCTTCTCCCAGTAGCGGCCGAGGGTGGTTTTAGAACTCCAATAAACCTTTGTGAGTTCAATTATTATTCTAACCTGCCCCACCGCTGTTGAATGAAAACCTACTTGTTTCCACTTAATTTTGGACTCACTGAACTGTCCCTTCAGTTTTCGCAAGATGGCGTCCATCCGCTGAGCGCTTGTGACACTATTAACTACAGTATGCACTGTGTTCACATAAAGAGCGTCCGTGCTCCAGCTATCTCATTGTGAACGGGAGGAGACCAGCAGAGCATGAGGAAAGCATTGCATTTGCTGCTTGGGTTCCTGGTGCTAGTGCAGCACATCAGTACAGATTGAGTGGTGAATGCAAGCTGTATATTCGGAGGTTAGTACAGCTCTCAGTACACAAACGTATGAAGCATTATGAGTAACAGGAGGAGTCATTTCAGCCCATCGATGCATTTCAAGTAGAATGTAGTTGATATGTGTCGGAGCTCCATCAATGCACATTGGTTCTATGACACTTACAAACTTTCCAAAGGGAAAGCTACCAAACTCAGATTTTAAAATGATTCGTTTTCTAAATTAACCTCAATCCATGTACTTATTCACGGTCTCCTCGTACTCTCCATCTGCTGTTGTAACTCAGTGATATCTTGCAACATTTATAGACCATTTTGCTAAATCCGGCGATCTGCTCATTCCCTCCCTACCTCTGAAATCAGCTCCAGCCATATAATTATTCCAGGTCTTACTGACTCTCGAATTCAGGCCTCACTTTGCTTTCCAAACTTTGACTGGAGGATCAGCCATTGGCAGCAATGCATTCGGCTGCTGGAGCATCGACCTCTGGTATCCCCCTTGTAATCCTCTCCACCTCTCTCTCCCCGTTTTAGATAATCTCTCAATTAAAATTTTCTCAATTTTGGTCGACTATCCTTAATCTGTTTCGGTATGGCTTTTGGTAATTTATCCCCCTCTCAGGCTCCTGTGTGGCACCTTGGGACATTTCTTCACTCTCCTGGTGCGACAAATGTTTCACCCAGCTAATTGTGCAAACAGCCGCGTCTGTCCATCTCAGTTTGACACAATTGGAGCACTCTAAATATGGCTGATCACCTATTACTCACTTCCACCACAGTCTGAGCACCGTGCTCAGTGTTGGTGTCTGTATCCATCGGCTAGACCACCTTTGGAGCACTGTGCAAAGTTCTGGCGTTTGTATCTCTCGGTAAGACCAAACTTGGGGTACTGTGCACATTTCTGGTCTCCATATCCTTCGGTTAGACAATAGTCGGATCAATTTTTCCTGCTCTGGCCTCCATATCCCTCGGTTGGACGAAGCTTGAAACACTGCGCTCATTTCTGGTCTTCATATCTCTTGGTTAGACCACGCCTGGAGCACAGTGCACAGTTCTGGTTTCCATATCCCTCAGTTAGACCACATTCGGAGCACTGTGCACGGTTCGGGCCTCCATTAGCCTCGTTTGGACCGCACCTGGTGCACTGGTAACAGCTCTGGTCTCCATATCCCTCGTTTAGGCCTGACCTGGAGCACTGCTCACAGCACTGGTATTCCTATCGATGGGTTAGATCACACTACGTACACTGCGCACAACTCGGGGCTCGATGTGCCGCTATGCTATCATCAACGTCCATAGGTCAGCTCTCAGTATGCATCAGGAATCACACAATTACATGGATCAATAAATTGCTTAGCAGGTATCGTCTTGTGGTTTGGGGATAATGTAGGGACCTGTAGTCTCGGAGGATGCAATGAAGAGGAGACTTTGATGCCCTGGGAATGCCGATTCATTTTTAAGTGCTGTGAGTCTGCATGAGGTAGAGAAAGTTGAATAAGTTGCATTGCGAGGCCAAACTGAACTTTTGGCTAAGAAAGACTCTAATGTATGTAATTCAGGCTCTGATAATTGTTTATATCCAGAGATCCCTGCCCCATTGCTTTCTGAATCATGCGAATAAAGTTGTCTGTGTCGATCGCCGCCTCTTGCCCGTGTCTCATTTCTCACTCGGATCGGCATGTCACCATATCGACAAGGAGGGGGAGAGGTCAGGAAATGGCAGGGTCGCATTGACATCTTCAAACTCCAATGTCGACATGCGTGTAGAAAATGGCAGGGTGTCATTGGTATCTTGTAGCTCCTGAATAGTCATGCTATCAGAATCCGAATTTGACAGCCAATGCCAGAGGTTCGCCAACCATATTCGTGGGTTTGTCATGCCCCACTGACAGAAGGGAGGTAGAAGGCTTGATGGCACACGGGCATATAATAGGTATTGGCTTGCACTGGGAGTGTTCAGCATTGACTCCAGGCTCTGCCATCTCACAAGGCATGAGGGCAAACAGGGGAATGGGAACCTCCTGCTCACTCCCACCTGCCACTCTCCCGAAACTGATCAATCTCTACTCCTCCATTTTAAACACCACATGGAAGAAGCAATGAGCGTATTAAACGCAGGGAATGGTCTCTGTTGTGGGACCTGCATGTCCATTACCCAAAGTGGCTCAGGGTCACCGTTACAGACCCAGGTGGCCAAGCCCTGTAAGGCAGAATAGGCCTGAGGCAGGTGAAACATCAAGAGGGAAATTTCTACTTGGCTTCAGCATCACAAATCCAACTGCTGCAGAAGCATCTCTCTCTGACGGTGTTGCTAGGAATGACCACCGCACAGGTCTTGTGACAGGAGCCCTCTGTGCTCAAACTGAGGACGCACTCCATTGTGTTTCGTGACACGCATTGCTTTCAATGGGATAGATTCGGAAGAGATCACATTGCTCAAATCTCAACATCCATGAGGCGCCGTGGGCCATTAGCAGCAACAGAATTAAATTCAGACACAATCTGCAAGACTATGGCTCGATATACTCCTCATCCAACGACGACCGTTACCTTTAACCCAAGAAAATAAGCATGGTTCTTGGCCAATGGAATGAGAATTTCTGATTTTACTACAACAATCGAGGCTTATATTGTGCCCGTTCCTTGCAATTCTGGACCTCAGTCTACCGTTCCAGCCAATTGTCATTCAGTTTTGGCATCTGTTGAATGACAATTCTAGACTCTCGGGAGCCCAAAAGCAAAATGTTTCCCAACTACAAACTCAGTGTAAGAGTGCTGGAGACGATGAAAAGACCAACAGCAGTCAAAACTGAGGTTACAACCCTATGGGCCTTCACCCTATTGAAGCATTGCTCTAGTTGCTCAGGCTTAAGTTACCAATGGCACTTCGTATCAGCTGACAACTGTAAGACCTGAATTCCTACACACTTTTGGAATATTGTCATACTGACCTATAGTTGGCAACTCTATACATGGTAAAGTGCTGTAGCGTAACTTTAAGGAGGAAAGGCAGCACAGAATGGAAATGAGATTGTAGTTGGGAAACAATTTGTGCTTGGGATCAGCAGAGTCTACCGTTATCAGTCAACCATTGCCAAAACTGGATGCCGATTGGTTAGAATGGTGGACTGAGGGCTAGAATCGTAAGGGATGGGCAGAAGTTAAGGCTAGAATGTTGTAAGAAAGTCGAGGCTCTCGCCCCATTGGTCGAGAATGGTCAAACTAGGGTACTAGCTAAGGGTTATATGTTGCAGTGATGCACTCATACTATTGGTTGAGAATCGCAAGAAAATTACTAAGCACTGGCCAAAATTCCGGCCTTTCTAGAGAAGATAACATATAGCCTGACAGAATTTTTAAAAAATCATACCCATAAAAGAGCTCGAATAAGCAACATAACGGAAGTGGAGATAATAACGGGACGTTAGGATGTCAAATCCCCAGGGTAAGATAGTTTCCATTCCAGCGATTGAAGGAAAGAGCTGAGAAATTGTGGATGTCCGCTCTATAATATCTCGCAGTTCCATTCATCTCAGAATTATTCCTTGAGGCTGGGAAATTCTGAAAGGCATTCTCTTATTTCAGAATGGGTTGAGACAAAGAGAGAGAGAGAGAGAGAGAGACAGAGAGATGATGCAATTGCAGACAAGTTACCCTAATGTGAGTTGTCAGGCGTGGAGGGAGTGCAGGATATCTTTGCCAGAAATGATACCTGGGCTAGAAGGGAACATAGACTGGGAGAGATTATACAAATAATGCTTATGCTCCCTGGAATTTGGCATGTTCCAGAGTAGTTGGGTTGAAGTATTAAAGATGTTAAGGGAGACAGATTAGGCTGATAAACAGAAAATATTTTCACTGGTAGAGGAGACTCAAGCGATGGGACAGAGTCTAAAATGTCTAGTCAGACTGTTCAGTCAATATTTAGGTAACACTGTTGTACACACAGGGCGATACACAATCGTAACTCCATTCTGTAAATAGCAACAGGTGCGAGATCTATTGCTCATATTTAACTGAGAAATTGATATGTTTGTGTGGCCCAGGGGTATTAATGTCCCCGGGCAATGGTCACAACACGGATTCATATCACACATTTTTCACAACCTTGTGGAATGCCAGCCTGTGAATTTTGCAATCAGGCGGCCGGAAAGCAGCTGTGGCCCAATGCTGGGCGAATCGTTCCAGCCTGAACCTGGCGCCCATGTTCAACGTTGTCAGACTGCACGTTTACTGGTGGCCGGCCAGTTCCGTGACCGAAACAAATGTTTAACAGGCTGATAAGCAGCCCGAGACGAGCACTACGCGTTGCAAGGAATGCCAGAATGGTGTCCGAAATTGGTGCAGGGTGAAGCTAACAAGCATTCTGCCCTCTTCCATCTCCTTCGCCTATCTATTCTTGGAATGTGTGCCCCACTTGCGAGGCCAACATTTATTGACCATTCCTAACTGCCCATGAGAAATTGCTGGCGGTCTGTTTCCCTGTTCCGCTACAGCCCATGTGTTGCCTTTACACCCACAGTGCAGTCGGAGAGTCAGGTTTACGGCGGGTCATGAGGTTACAGATTGGGTTCGCAATCAATCCTGTCTCCGTGGCAGGTGGCCCTAAGTGCCTCATGGACGCCCGCTTTTGCGCTGCCGGACGCATCTGGGAGTGCCAAAAAACACGATGGAAGGTGCCTTCAGAGTGAAGACTGGACTTTGCCCCTAAAAAGACTTTCTGCGGGTCACTCCTGCCGATACCCATCATGGACAAATTAATCTGCCCAAGGTTAGATTAGCGAGGACAGGACCAAGCAAGTTTCCCTCCTCTTGTTAGTTCTCTCACTGCCTGGTACTGCGAGATGGAAGTGGAGAAAAATAGAAGGTTTTGGCTCTTGCCTGGTCACGGGTGCTTAGAAAGGAAGGTCTTCTCTCAGAAACACATGCAAAAGCTGGAAACAGGAGGCTAGATTTGGAGGCTGTTGCAGTTCAGCACGTTTTGAAGATAGTTGCCAGGCTGAAACAGCCTAGAAGGGGGCAGATAGCCAGGCCCAAGCTAAAGAAAGACCCTAAGAATCGAATGGAGTGGAACAGGAGAAAGTCCCAAGCAGGCTTTCGAGTTCATGGAAGGACAGGGACCTGCCTTTCCTTCCAGCCTGCCTGATATATCCTTCAAGACTCAGCCAAGTCAGTAAGCAATGTTGCTGCTGAGTCACTGTTACTCCTCGGCACTGAAGACTCCTCACACACAGAGTAAATCCGGTGCCATTTTTTCAATCCCAGCTGAGGTTGAACCTGGATAAGAGTGACCCCAGTCTGAAACTCAACTTGATAGACACTAACTTTTATTTGTTTCTTTAGGTACAAGGACGGGACTATTGAAGAGTCGCTGGAGGCAGCTGATGAGATTTTAACAAAAGAACAAAACATTTATTGAAGAAGAAACGTTGAACTATATTACCATATTTCATCACCCACAACTATACCTTTTACAGATATATACAGGTTTGTAAGGGTAACACATGTTACAAAAGCTATCTTACACTCTAATTCTCACAGTAAGCACAAAGTCTAATAGGCACCCTGCAGTCAGATACACAACACTCTGAAATCGCGTTACAGCTGCCACCTCAACCAGATCCAATGACTCTTTCCTCATCTCCACCCAGACCCTTATCACACTGTGTGCCAACTGGGCTCACTGATCACCCTCCGTTTGGAGCACCTGGACCTGCTCTAAATCTATCCTGTTTAGCACCAAGGGAGTTCCAAACAACATAATGGCGTGTGTCCTGACGATTTTTCTTCACAGAAGCTTCGCGGTGGTCACCCCTCCCCATGTCCCCTTGAACTTTTACAACTTCGGCGGGTAGATTGGTGAGGATGCGGTGAAGTGAAATCTCCCCCTCTTGGTGTTTCTCTCAGCTCCTGCCGCAGGCCAAGTCTGACAGGTATGTCCTTCAGGGCTCGACCACTACATTCAGGCGTGAATTTACCAAATCACTGTTGTTGATGCACATTAGAGTCTCCCCCCCAGCTCCCCCTTCATATAGATGACATCCTGTGTCCCCTTATCTTCAGATGTATACCAATTGTTGAATGACATGGAGGAGAACCGTTTGATCAGCCGAGGGAGGGAGGGTAGGAATCAAAATGAGGTGTCCTTGTCTCTGTTCAGTCCTCATGACACGAGGGGTGGGGGAGCGGGTGGCGATCAGGAATCAACAGGAAACTACCTTTCATGAGTTTGAGCTGTTGACTCGAGACTTCACAGATGCTGTAGGCAAGTGTGTGGGCTCCATTATTATTTTTTTAAACCTAAAATGGCGAGGCCAGCATTTATTGTCCATGCCTAATTGCCCTTGTTCAGAGGCCATTTTCAAGAGTCAGTCAGACAAGATCGGCTGATTTCCTTCCCTAAAGAGCATTAGTGAACCAAATGGGCTTTAATGACAATTGCTAATAGTTTCCTTGGTGAATGTTGGAATTTTTACCTCCAGATATTTATTGAATGCAAATTCCACCATCTGCCGTGGCAGGATGCTAACACGGGTCCCCATAGTTTTACCCTCGGTCTTTGGCTTACAAGCCATTTGTCAATACCACTATGCCACCGCCCCCACCCAAGTTCTAACAGTGTGCTTTCAGGTCTTGAGGGTCTTTGTGGCAGAACGTACGCAGGGATGGCAACGGGTGAACCTAGGGCATTAACCATAAGGTACGACAGTGTGGGGGTGACTGTTCTGGATCTACAGAAAGCCAGTGTGGCCCGTCCATATCCTGACCTCCCCTCCCTCCCTGTCGATAGGGTGACACACCGATCTGAATGAGAAATGAGACATGGATAATAAGCGGTGATCAAAGCAGTCAGTTTTATTCACATGATTCAGAAAGCAGTGGATCATTGGCCTTTGGACCTACAGATGGTAGCAGAGCCTGAATAACAGAAATTCCAGTTTGATTAAGTCGGAGCCTCAGGCGGGTCTCGCGGTGGGACCTACTGCCTCCGGGTCACTCAAAGAGCTGGGCACCACCTGAACATGAAGGGAAGGTTGCATTTCCTGTTGGCCCCGTACGCGTCACAATCTTCAAATGGGACTCTGCTACAGAACCTTCCACACCCGCTACACAGCACGATAGTGACTGGGAAACAGAAATAAAGAACTCATTAGTGGCGCTGGTCAGAACCGCTGGGCACCCACATGCACCTGAACCAGGTGTGGGCTAAAATGCGCACATGGAGACAAGATATTTGCAAAGTGCTCCATATGCGGTCTAATCGAGGGAAATGGAGACCAGAACTGTGCACAGTGCTCCAACTGTGGTCTAAACAAGGGATATGGATACCGAACTGTGCTCAGTGATCTGATTGTTTTCTAACGGAGAGGTATGGAGACTAAAACTGTGCCCAGTGCTCCAAGTGTTGTCTAACCGAGGTGTTTGGAAACCAGAACTGCGCTCAGTGCTCCGAGTATGTCCTAACCGAGAGGTATGGAGAGCAGAACTGTGCACAGTGCTCCGAGTGCTGTCTAACCAAGAGATACGGAGACCAGAACTGTGCACAGTGCTCAACGCGTGGTCTCATCGAGAGATGTGGAGGGCAGAACTGTGCACATCACTCTAAGTCTGGTCTAACCGAGGGATATTGAGATCAGAACTGTGCACAGTGCTCCTAGTGCGGTCTAACTGAGGTATATGGAGCCCTGAACTTTGCACAGTGCTCTAAGTGTTTTCTAACCGAGAGCTATGGAGACCAGAATTGTGCACAATGCTCTAGCTGTGGTCTAACCGAGGAATATGGAGTCCAGAAAAGTGCGCAATCAGAATGATACAGCTTATGGAACAACCTCATGAAATTTCCCACGGTGCCTTAAGACAGCATGTTACAAAAATCATTTGACACAGGGTCACATCAACAGGTATTATTGGCAGGTGAACCAATGTTCACTCGAAGAGGCTGGATTGAAGGGCCATCTCCAGGGAGGAGAGAGGGGTGGATAGTTTTACAGTGGGAACTTCCCGCCTTGGTCCCAATCAGCTGAAGGCACGGTCGCCAATGGCAGGCCAGTTAAAATCTCAAAATGGGATGGAGGGCAGAATTAGTGCGGCGAATGTATCTAGACTGTTTTTTGGGTTAAAGGAGATTACAGATAGACAGAGGGGCGAGACGATGGAGACATTGGGAAACATTCTGTACGATTAATTCAAGATATCACCAAAGGAGAGCATGTGGATGGGAAATACGAGGAGGCTGAGGAACGCTCCTCGGTGGATATTATTTGAGTTTGGGCCCTTAAAAATAAAGTGCCCAGTTTTTGAAAAAAGGCTCACACTGAGACTGACAGCTTTCTGTTTGGAAATGATTTTAATGGTCATGGAACCAAGATTGTCCAATGGCATTAAGACAGCTGTCAGTCGTGATCCAATTGGATGAGAGGACAGTTTTAGGGGCTGAATGACTTTCTCCTGTTCCAGCGAATGTTACTAGAGTTTGACAACTGTTCGATAACCTCCGTGGATAATCTACCGATAAGCTTGGACTCCACCTGCACCAGCAGTCAAAGCACCAAGAGCAGTGCTTTCCACATCACCCCCTGAGTTCGCCAGAGTCACAGTGAGATGATTGGTATACGGATGCTCTTTATATGAACCGAGAGAGAATTATGTCGTTAATAATCGCAGACACACGGTGAGGATTGGCTCAACCTTGTGCACGTGAAAGGAACACTTCACTAACTTAGTCCGACAGTAAATGGAATCCACGTCTAAATGTGCCTCCCGAACCGGATTTTATCCGAGACAGTGATATGTGTAATGATTGACCAGTTGGAGGATTAAAGGAATTCTTCACTGTGGACAATTTAGAATCATTCAGGAGTGATAAGGGCCATTTGGCCCATCGTGTCTCTGCTGGTTCAATGAGAGGTTTAACGAATTATGCCTCCTCGATAACTTATCTTCCCCCATCGCCCTGCCATTATCTTCCCTGTCAATTATTGATATAATTCACCTTTTGAAAGTTGCGTTTAATCTGCTTCTGTTATCTTTTCAAACAGCGCATTCCAGATCACAACAACTCGGTGTGTCATAAAAACATGCTTTTCATCTTCCCTCCACGCACTTTGTGAATCATCATGAATATATTTCTAATGATTTCCCAATCTGCGACCCTCGAATATACCCCACTGCCACTACTGGAAGCAGATTTGCCGAGTTACACCTGATGCCAAGGGACCAATATTTCTCCAGCGATCAGGATCAATGATACAGATTCTCCAGCCATTTTGCCACTGGTGGTTGAAGGAGCTTGCTGCGGGCAGATTGAGTTCCATGTGTCCCGCCTGACAGAAGTGATTACAGTTCAACAATAATTGTTCTGAACTCTGGTGAATTCTGCTGTTCAGCTGCTAGTCCAGATTTGCTCGCCTGTCTTTCACCTAATGCCTCGAGGCGTCATGGAATTCAGACTGAATGTTGGAGGAATCCAGAGACAGCCATTCCCGTCCACTGGCGGGACTGTACCACCAGGGGGTTCAGGACATTCCCGGGGATGGTAAAGGCCCTGGCCTGGGGACAATGGCTGAGAGCTCCGATCCTGCGAGTGTGTGACTGCTTGGAGCGGGAAGATGCCAAAGTCTATTTCCTGATATCCCCTCCCCGCCACAGTCAACAAGTTGACGCAGCCGCACTGAAGTGCACCCAGGGGTCGGTGATCAACGCACCTAGTTGTAGTCACGTGATTCAATGTGCAGTGGGACAAGGGTCATTGTGTCTACAAAATGTGTCAGTGGACCACACATACTGGAATCTCCTCATCCCATTGCAAATCCCTTCTCCAGCCCAGAGCAGCGAACTGGCCATTCCACACAGTGCCCTCCGGACTCCTGCTCTCGGCTACATTGCCTGCTCCCTTAGCTGCACTTCCCCATCAACCAAGCATTCCTATGTCCTCCCACCGCTTGAATCGCTCCCGCTACCTTGGTGCAATGGTCATTTTCCCCCTGCACACTACAGCCGCTGCTTCCATCCTTCCAGGCCGGCAGAGCCTGTTGCACAATTACGAAACCTGAGGCTCCTCCATTACTACCTCCTGTGTACCCCATGCCTGCCTCAGTCTCAGCCACAGCCTCCTGTCCCTGACCACTTATCAAATCAGAAGACACTGTCCTGAGTTGTGTAACTACCCACTAGTACAAAGTGCCCATATAAATGACCCACTTCCTGAAGCATCACATTGTCTGCAGATGGGCCTCCCTCTCACACTCACTGTCACCTTTCCTCTTTGTCTTGCAATTTATTTCTCTCTATCACGCATTCTCTCTCCCCCAAACCCGCATCTATGTTTCTCCCTTTTTCATCCCTTTTTGAATCTCTTGATCAGTTCCTCCCTCTCTACCTCCCCATATCTGGTTTACTATCTCTTGATCATTTATTCATTCATTCACGTGATGTGGGCTTCGCCGGCTGGGTCCAGAATTCACTGCTAATCCCTAATTTACCCCTTGAGAAGCTGGTGGGGGAGCCGACCTCTTGAACCGTTGCAGTCCGTGTGGTGTAGGTACGCCCACTGTGCTGTTAGGGATAGAGTTAAAGGTTAACGCTCTTTTCCCCTGTGTCACCTTTGCTCCTCCGTCTACAGCTCCACCTTCCTCTCATGCTAACTCTCCGTCTCTCTCTCCCTCTCTCTCTCTCACCCTGCCTTCCCCATCTGCCCAGATGGTTAAATATTTCCAATTTTAGTCCCTGTTGGTTTGTTAATAATTTGCCACTGAAGCTGAACTGACCTTTCCCCAGTCGCCGTCCTGTCTGTCTCCGGATAGGAATGACATATCCCTGGATATGATCCAGCAGATCACTGCCGGCCTGTGGGGACAATATACACACCCTCAACTACTGAGTGTCCATATATCATCAGATTAATTCATCTAATGCTGTGAAATAATGTGGGGAGATGTTTTATAAGCAGTGTCTATGTCTATATAAATATATATATATATATATATATATATACATATATATTCATATGCACACAAATCCTGCGACCATCACAGGGGACGTATGGGATTTTGTTCAAAAATGGGATATGAGCTTCACGGGCAATGCCAACATTTTTTGCCCGTCCGCAATTTCCCGTTGGGAAGGTGGTCGGTGAGCCGCCTTCTTGAACGGCTGCAGTCCAGTGTGGTGTAGGTACAACCACAGCGCTGTTAGGGAGGGAGTTCCAGGAATGGCCACAGTGACAATGCAGTAACAGTGAATTAGTTCCAATCAGGATGATGTGTGGCTTGGAGGGAACAATCAATGATTGTTCTCCCATCTGCCTGCTGCCCTTGTCCTTCCAGGTGCTTGGGGATCATGGGTTTGGAAAACACAGTTGAAGGAGCCTCGGTGTGTTGGTGCAGAGCATATTGGAGAGGGTACACACTGACGCCATTGCGTGCCTGGTGGAGACTACATCACTATTGTTTGTCACAATGCCATGAGGATTCAGGGGATGCGGGGTGAATGTCGAGTACTCGCAGGGCCTCCCCCTCCTCACTGCATCCCACTGGGCTGCCACCTCTGGTGAGCCGCCGCTGCCACTGGGGATGATTATTCCTTGGGACAGTGATGGGGAAGTCTGAACCATTGGCTTTTGGGTATCATTCGGTGAGTGTGGCTACGTCAGGCCGTTGATCGGCCAGTCTGTGGGGCAACTCTCGTAATGTTGTCGTTCCCTTCAACATTCAAGTGCTGGTCAGACACAATTTTCATGTGGCAGCACGTATGCACTCCTCGCATCCACTTCCACTGAATGCGGGCAGTGGACAGGTTGGCACAAAGCGGCACAAGGTTAAATGGCTGCCCTGCTCAGGTGCCTAGTCTCTAGGGCGGGGCACTGGAGGTTCTGAAGGATGCGCTGCAGAGGAGGAGCGATGCCCTGCAGAGGCGGAGCTGACTCACTCCACCTCACCTTCATTTCCCTCTCCTCCTCCAAAAGCTAACACTGCCCTCCCTGGCCTAACACTCTCCACCTATTCCCCGTCATGAGCAGGTGGAACTCTGGCGCGATGACAATCAACAAGAACTCTCATCGTCCCGGTGAATCCAGGATGTTGTCCATCGTAGTCGAGCAGACCGGCACTGACCCTGTTCAGGTGATGCCAGTTTCAGTTACTGGATTGTGACCCTGTGTCCAAAACTACGTCTCACACTCAACCCGCTCAAAGCTGGATTCACTTTTCAAAATCCGGCCTGGGTTACACTGGTGCACTTTCAGCTACTGAAATGTCCTTCCTGTGTTACCGTGTGAAACAGCCTACAGCTCATGGATCCTCCCACACACTGACTGTTGCACACCATTCCATATCCTAAGCCCATAAACCTGCCATTTCTCCGTTCCCTTCAAAGCATTTGCCGTTCAAACATCTGTCCATCTGATCTTTATAGTTCCTTACACTAATTGCCATTTGTGGAAGAGAGCTCCAAATCTCTGCCGCCCTTTGTGTGTCTGTGTGTCCCTTTCCGAGACTCACAAAGCAGCGGGACGATCTTCTACATATCCACCATCGCTCTAATCTAATCTAATATGTAATGTCCTTGACCAAGGGAACAGAGATTCTGGCTTCCCGACAACATTCTAACCTTAGCTTGTACCCTATATTTTCATTCTTCTCCAAGTGCAGAGTGTTACCGACTGTCCTGCAACGAATTCCCCATCACATGCTCCCTATCCTTACAAATCGATTCCTCAGTCTATCCTTCTAGCCAGTCAGCATTCACTTTTGGCTCCTGCTTAATTCTGATGCTGGACCCATTGGAGCACAAATGTGGCCGAATGCAATCTCAGTTCATACCTCGCTCTTTTACTCTACTTAAAGCTACATGAAACCAGTGGACTGTTAAAGAGAACGCAAGTCATCTTAACTACATTCCAATAATACATACATATCAAGGAATTTCATCAAAAACACTATGTACAGTAGAATTGCTATCGTAAGGACCAATAATTACACCAATGTATCAATGAGGAGATTCCTAACAAGGTTAGAACATCATTTTCTTTTCGATATGCCTGGCCCTGCTCTCGACACTCTCTCCTGCATTCTTCACTGAATTAGGCTTGATCCCTTGCCTTGAAAGTTATGGTGGTGTAACGAATATGCCAGACCATGACCTTGCAGGTTGTCTTTGAATTTAATTTGGCAGCTGCTGATGGCCCATAGCGCCTTGTGGATGTTGAGATTTGAGCTGTGTGATCTGGTCTGAATCTATCACATTGAAAGCAATGATTGCCAGAGAACACAATGGAGAGTGTCCTCCGTGCGAAGAAAGGATTCTGTCGTCACAAGTACTGTGCGGTGGTCATTCCTATCAACACTGTCAGGGACAGATGCATCTGCAGCAGGTAGATTGGTGAGGATGATGTCGAGAAGAACCATCCCTCTTGTTGGTTCACCTGCCTCAGGCCTACTCTGCCTTTCAGGACTCGAACACCTGGGTCTGTAATGGTGACCCTGAGCCACTCTTGGTGATGGACATGCATGTGCCGCAGCAGAGAACATTATGTGCCCTTGATACGCTCAGTGCTTCTTCCATGTGGTGTTTAACATGGAGGAGTAGAGATTGATGAGATTCGGAGAATGGTATGTGGAGTCAGCAGGGAGTTCCCATTCCCCTGTTTGCCCACTTGTCTTGAGACATCAGAGAGACTGGAGTCTGTGTTCAGCACTCCTGTCGCAAGGCTACACTTATGCATTTCCCTGTGCCAGCACGTCGGGTAGAACTTTTCATTCAGTGGGTCATCACTTACCCGGGGATGTGGGCGATGAAGCTATAACTATTGCTTTTCCGTTACGATTCTTACAGTGTAATTATGTTGAAGCAGCCGTGTGTCAATGTGGCCCTGCCATTTCCTGAACTCCCCTCCCTCCATGCCGATATTGTGACGCACCTATCGGAGTGAGAAATGAGACATGGAGAAGAGGCAGTGATCGATGCAGCCAGTTTTATTCACATGACCCAGAAAACAGTGGGCCGGGGTCATTGGGTCCACAGAATGTATCAGAGCCGGAAATATGGAAATTACAGTTAGCTCCATTCGGAGTCCCGGACGTATCACGCATTGGGACATGTTATGTTTAGGCAAATATTATCTTATGTAGCAAGTGAGCCAAAATATGAAGTATGCCCAGGTCCGCCTCTCATATCTGTAACATTGGACAAATCTGCAGGCGCCTCCCAAACCATCGCAATCTCAACGTTGTCCTGGGAAACAGAAAGGAAGAATTCATTGTTACCAACTTTCAGAGCTCTGCCGCACCTCGGTGCCCTGTAACCAAATTCTCTGGAGACCAGATCTGAGCACAGGCCTCCAAGGTTGGGCTCAAACATGGAGAACTGAATTGTGCACAGTTCTCCAGCTATGCTCTAACTGAGGCTTATGGAGACCAGAACTGTGCATGCTGCTCCAATGTGGTCTAACCGAGGGATATGAAGACTGGAACTTTGCACAGTTTTCCAGATATGCTCTATCCGAGGTAGATGGAGACCAGAACTGTGCACAGTACTCCAAGTGTCGTATAATAGATTGATATTTCGGATGGAACTGTGGACAATGCTCCAAGTGTGGCTTAACCGAGGGATATGGAGGCTGGAACAATGCACAGTGCTCCAAGTGTGGTCGAACCGAGGGATATGATGCTGGAACTGTGCACAGTGCACCAGGTGTGGTCAGACCGAGGGATATGGAGACCAGAACTGTGCACAGTGCTCCAAGTCTGGCCTAACAGTGGGTTATGGAGATGGGACTGTACACAAGTTAAATGCCGCAGCTTCTACATGAAGGGGGTGCGGCAATGGAGAGTTTTGAAACACAGGCCAGGGTTATAGGTACACTCCCACATTACGGAGATCCTTAATGCGTCAACAGGGTTCAGACTTTTTGAGTTAATTTATCGTCATGAAGTGAGGGGAAAATTCAAACTGATTCAGGAGAACTCAGTGAGCCAAAATTCAGAAACTACATTTTTGGACTATGTGGCGAAATTCAGAAAAATTTTGAGGAAGGCATGTGAGCTAACCAGGAAACAGTTAATTATACCTCAGCAAGTGACGAAGGCAAATGCAGCTGAAAGGGCATAGACCCGTAGTTTTTTGGCTGAGGACATATTGTTAGTTTTGTTGCTAGTGTCAGGTGAACATTTGAAGGCAATGTTTCGTGGGCCTTACCAGATTGAAAAGGAACTCAGTGTGGTAAACCACGTGGAAAGGAACCCCAGGTAGAAGGAAGAGCCGGCAGGTGCACCATGTTAATATGCTTAAACATATTTTAACAGATAGGAGAAACAGGAAGAGGTACAGGTAGTTGTAAGTAATGGAACACGCTTAAAAGTTAAGGATTCTGAAACTGACCTCCCTCTGATTTAATTGCATAATGCTGAACTACTGAGGAACATAAATGATTGGTTCGGCTACCTTCCAGAAAAGCGTCAGAATGATGAAAAGAACTATTGCATTCATACAAAGCAATTATTGGAAATAAATTGGGCAATACATATTTGGCTTTATATGATACTGAGGAGGGGAATTGAGCTTCAATAAGGCAACACGGATAGAGATGAAATCCAGTAAAATTACCTAAAGTGCGGAAGGAAATTGAATTTCTGCTTCAAAATGACATGATAGGGCCGAGTCACACTAATTGGACTTCAGTCATTGTAAGGGTGCAGAAACCTGATGGGTTACAAGCACAATGTATTAATTACCGAAACATGAACGCGACAACAACGGCAGATTCATATCACAGGCGATTATCAGACGAGCATATCAAGAAAGCCGGACAGTCAACACCTACCTCAAAAACTGACTTGCTGCGAGGATATCGCCAAGTACCCTTACCTGAAAGGGCATCAGCTCTTCAGACGCTGGATGGCCGAAATCAATGCCATTTATTGAATGCCCTTTGGCATGAAAAATACATTCACCAGCAGTGCTTCCTGAAAGGATAATGGAAGATGATGCTATTGTTGAAATGATTGAATTAGAAAGAAATTACAGAGCTGTGTAGAATGAGAAGATATAGAGTAGGCAGAATTCGGGAGCTCTGGCAAAGCGCCAAGGGAGGCTTAATGGCCTTATTTTGTGTAGAAGGATTCTTATTTTAAACACAGTGACGTTATTTATTAAACCTTCTCCAGTTCAATCATTACACAGACCTGTCTCCCTGTTAATTACCACAAATCCGGCTTGGGACAGTTAGTGCCTCGTCATCACTCTTAAAGTTGAGCCAATCCCCATTGTGTGCGTCTTATTATTAACTAGTGAACAGTCGCTCAATTCCTATAAAGAACATCGGAGGTCCGGTTATCTCCTTGTGACTCTCAGGAGCTCAGGAGAAGATGTCGAAAGCTCTGTTCTTGTTACTTGGATTCCTGTTGCTGGGAGAGACTCTCTCTATCTCGATGCAAAAAATTGTGAAATGGGGAGGTGAGTGCGTCTCTCAATAGTGATTCTTGAGCAATATTGATTGGAACAGGAGTCCATTCAACTACTCAATCCAGTACTGTCACTAAATTGGTAGAGGACTGATGTGAGCTTAACTTCATCAGCCTAAAACCGTTAAAATGATTTCCAATAGCAAATCTACCATTTTAGTGTTGTGCATTTTCACACATTTCGCTTAAATTGTTTTTTTTTTTAATTTAGATTACCAGCAGCTAGGTTTATCATCGAAACAGTTCTCCTTTTCCACTCGTATTTCTCATTTGCATTCGGCCTCTCGGTGATGTATTCCATTAACACAACAGGTGGACAAATCCTTCCCTACTCCTCCTTTCCCCATTGTTGTCTCCATCTCCATCCCTGTCATGTCGTGCAGTCTCACAGCCCTGAGGTGATACCTGCGCACCTCAGATACTGGCAGAATGTGCATCCAACATTGGAGGCTGTGTCTTCAGATGACCCTGAATTCCCTCCCTCTGTTTATGAGGCTTGGTATAAGTTGCTTTTCATCATATTCCTTTTAAGTTGACAGATTTTTTTATAATATATTGAAGGCGCGTCACAAGTTGCTTTCATTCTGGCTTTGCAAAGCCCAAGCCTCCATATTCCTTTGTGAGACGATCTCTTGATTACAATGCACAGATAAAGTGGCCCTGATAGACCACACTTGGGAACAGTGCACATTTTCCCTGGTTGGGACACAGTCGACTTTCCTGGGTCGTGGCGTCAATAACCTCCTCCTGTCCCTTCATCAGATCGTTTACTGGGATGTCCCAGCATTGGAGGGAAATGCAGATTTCGCCGTTGTCATGGAGGTGAGATCCGCGTCAAAAAGAAATGTTTAACTTTCTTCAAGTGCTGCGTGAAGGGTGGAGTCCCTGAAAGTAATCATGTACCATTATGAGGCCCGTCTGAGGCTGCAACTGAAGCTGACTGGTATTACTGTAAGTCACGCTCGGCCACCTCCTCTGGATACAAAGCCTCGTGGCCCACTGCTTTCTGCTTCATGTGAATAAAACCTGCTGCATTGATCAGTGCTCCTTGTCCGTTGCTCATTTCATATTCACATCACTGCACACTGACAGGGGATGGAGGGGGAGGTAGGGAAATGGCAGGGCCGCTTTGACATGGGATAGTACCACAAAACATCTGGTCGCAGACAGAAAGAATTTGCAGCCAATTCCCAGGATATGCCGTGCACCACGAGCAGAGCAGAGGCATCCGGGGTAACGGCAGAGTGGCAGACAGTGCAGGGGGGAATTAAAACGGAGCTCCCAGCATTTACTGCAGACACTATGGTGCCTCACAGAGCATCAGGGAAAAGACAGAAAACGGGGAGAAAAACAAAATGCTGCGGATGCAGCTAAGCTGACATAAAAACAGAAAGTTTTGGAAAAGCTCAGCAGATTTAACAGCATCTGAGAAGAAACAAACCCACAGACATTTAGAATACGTGTGACTCTTCTTCAGAGCCTTGGATCAGAGGAAGACTCATACAGACACAGGAAAGAAAGACTCCTGTTGCTTCCCAAATACCATCTCCCCTCAGCTGGTGGATAGTTTTTCCTCTGTGCTGAATACCACTTTAAATGTGTACTGGCAGGGCAGATTGCATTCTGCTGGTGAGTCCTAGATGTTCCTTACCAGCAATGACTCAGTAGCGCTACGGCTCACGAGATGGCTGAGCCATGAAGAAGCTGGACCGCGAGGATTCAAGAACAGGGCTGCTGCTCACCTTCTCGATTGCAACTTACGGTGGGCAGTAAAAATGTGGCCTCGCGTCATACGCCTCTATCGGAAGGAATAATAATAATAGGGCATATATGTCAGGGTTGTCCTGTGCCAGCTGATGATCGAACCAGCAGCAGGCAAAAAAAAAACATGTCGATATTGTCCTCAGCAACTGTCGCTGTTGCATGTGCCAATGGCGGTCTTAGTTAAAGTGATCACTGAACAAAGCTTTCGAGCTGAAGTGTTGTCTTCGGACTGAGGAAACATTCCATCGTATTGAGCATCACTCCCACTGTGTTAGATATATTACATTCAGAACGGAACTAGCAGCGCTAAACTGAGCGTATGTGAGGCACTGTGGGCCATCAGCAACAGCAGAATTGTGTCACAACCACAATCACCAATCACGGTCCTGCATAACCCCCAAACCACCATAACCACCAAATCAAGAGTGCAAACATGGCTCAATGCAGAATGCAGGAGGCAATGTCAGAAGCAGCAGGAGATATGCCGAAACATCGAGGTGTCCAGCTGTAGCACATGCAACAGCGGCATGTATATTAGGAGGAGGGAATGGTGTAGTGGTATTGTCACTGAGCTACTGACCTAGTGACCCAAAGTAATGCGCTGGTGGCCTGATTTCGAATACTGCCCCAGCAGATGGATGCATCCAATGAAAAACAGAATATCTGGAATTAAAATTCGAATGGTGACCATGACACCATTGTCGATTATTGGAACAAGTCTTCTTACTGGGCTCACAAGTGCTGTACTTACCTGTCCTGATCTACTGTGAATACACACACACAGAGATAGGTGTTTGACTGAAATGCCCCTGGAACTGACCGATGTAATGAAGACTCGCCATTAGCGCACTCACACCCAACATGAATTAAATTATAATAATACATTAATTCATGCAGGTGAGATAGACTGAGGTCTAGGCTCCCACAAACAACGGCTCAGGTTACTACAAAGCTCTGTAACCCAGCCAGGTCTAACTGTGTCCAATTTAAAAGAAAAAAATGAAGGAGTAGTGAAATACAACTGTCCCCATTTTAAATAGTGTGGTTGGGGGTGGCCAGTCACTAATTTGCTCCAGCCAGAAATGACAATGTCCATCTCGCCTGCTGAGCTCTCCAAAAAAATTATGGATGCCAATATTTAGCTTTCACTCCACGGGATGGCACATAACGGCTGAAAGGTCTGGATACTGAGAATATTGCATATAATGTCGCCTCAGACTGGCAGCTCATTACTCACACCTTGCTGAAGAGTGTTACGTCGGATTGCCTGGTTGCTTCACATTTTCTCGAAAACGCTTCCCACTCCCACCACTCAACTACGCGTTTTAAGGTACCATGCAAAAGTTATAAGGTTTAGCAGTTTTGATATCAAATTGTGCGACCCTCGTCATGTATTGTCCTCCAAATACTCACATCTTCTGTAGTAGGGATCACACCCTGATCTTCTAGCTGAGAGGGAGGAACAACACCTGCCTCCTTGAATATCTTAACACCCCTTTGGTTAGATTTAAGACCCTTGCCTCTGTATAGAACACAGCACATTGAAACTTAATGTAACATTCTAACAAATTATTTTCACTCTTTCCTAAGGGCTACTTAACATCAAGATTTTTAATTGGCACCTTTCAGTTACATACCCAACTGAGGCACAACTTCTGTCAAACAGGTTAACAATGACCGATTTGAATACTTAACAAACCACAATCGGTTGAACTATAAAATGTTTAGCCATCCGGGCAGAGTTGTGTGGAAGGTTGAGAGAGACAATGAGAGACACCACAAAATAAGGATAGAGAAGGAGCTGGAGGGAGGATCGAAGACAAGGTAACTGCAATCCAAGCAAATTGGCAATGGAAAGAACAAAATGGTGATGTGAGGGATTATAAAGAATTTTACACAGAGAAATTTTAGAATTTGGGTGCATTGCCTGATAGTGAGGGTGAGCAAATTCCATCGTGGCTTTCAAAACAGAATTTGCTGATCATCTGACGGGAGGCATATGTAGGGTCACGGTGAAAGGGAGTTTGAACAGCTGGGGTCAGCCGCCAACCCATGTGCTCTAATTTTCCTTACTACCCGCATTGTGTGTGTCTTTATATCAAGCTTACGAAAAAATCTAAAGTTACCACATCAACCGGCTTCCCTTTACCTATTTGGATAGTTATATCCTCAAAAAGTACCACCAGGTTGGTTAAAGATGATTTCCCTTTCCTAAATCCATGTTGCCTTTCCCAATCCTACCATTATTATCTAGGTATCCTGTTATCACATCCTTTCTTATAGATTCGAGCAATATTCCTACTAGTGGTGCAAGTATTAAAGGCCTGTCGTGTTCATTTTGCTCTCTAACTCCTTTCTAAATAGTAGGTTTATGTTTGCCACCTTTCAATCTCTACTGCTTCCTGATAATTTTGAATGGTGGCCACCAATGCATCTGCTCTCTTGTCTACCACCTTATTTCAGCCCTCCTGGGTATGGATCATTAGGCCCAGGGTGATTATGCACCATTAATTTCCCTAATACTTTTTTCTCACTTGAATTAATATCTGTCAGATGCTCCTTTAAACCATCCCTCAGCTTTTCAATCATTTCTGGGATGGTTTTGTATTTATTTCCATGATGACAGACACGAAGTATTTGTTAATTTTCTCTGTCATTTCGCAACTACATGAAATAAACTCTCTCTAAATCTGTTAGCTATTGAACATACATTTATTTTTGTTAATCTTTTCCTTTATTTTCCAGACAGAAGCATTTCAAAGAATTATTTTATGTTTCTCGCTGGTTTACTCACACCTTGCATTTTACCTTTCTTATTTTTTTTCTTTGTCCTCCTTAGCAGAACTCTAATATTCTCCCAAATCTCAGATTTACTATTTATCATTTAGTCCTCGTGTCTCCCCCCCCCACCCCCCCTCCTTCTCCTTCTCCCCCCCCCCACCACCCCCCCACCCCCCACCCCCCACCCCCCCCCCCCCCCCCACCCCACCCCTCCCTCCCCCGCCCTCTCCCGCAGTTTGAAAACTTTCCTTCCCGGGCTCCTGTGCATTAAAGGAAAGTGTTTCTGTTGTAATCTACGTATTCGTTGCTTAAACGTTAGCCATTGCTTGTCCAACTCCATACCTTTCAGAAAAAAATCCCAATCTACCATAGCAAATCACTACCCGGCCCCCACCCGCCGAATGCCTTAACACTCTTTATTTAGATTAAGACCCTTGTCTTTGATTAGAACATAGCACATTGAAACTTAATGAAACATTCTATCATATTACGCCCACTCTTTCTTAAGAGTTGCTTTACATCAAGAGTATCAATGAGGAATGTTCAGTTGCACAAGGTTTCATCTGAAATAAAAAGTTCACTATTTGGTTGTTGAACGTTCTGCTCTAGAAAACCATCTTGCAAGTGTTCTAAGAATTGGTTCCCCAAAGCATTAGAAGGAATGAGTTTTACCCATTCTGTATGTACAGTGGAGACCCCCACGGTTAGAGTTCTGCGCTTCATACAAGCATCTGTAATGTAATGATAAGTTTGGAAATTAACATTGCCACTGCAGTTTGTTGGAGTATAAACAACTCACTGCAATGTTTTCTGCTTCCTGCTGTCCCTTAGTTGCACACAAACTGAATCTACATTTTAACATTTACAACACCGGTCATTTCTCAGCACAGTACCAATGCCCTCTTTGATCACCAGAAATACGCCAATAACTTTTCCCAGCTTCTTGTCCTTCCAGAATGTCAGATGACATAGGATATTCACTTCCCAGCTTGGTTTGCTTGTAGCCACGTCTCTGCAATGTCTATCAGATCAGACATATCAATTTATATTTGAGATGAGAATTCCCTTGTTTTCATGCGATGCTGCAGGCATTCAAAATTAGAGCCCTTAATTCAGTGTTTTATTACCGTTTTTGCAAACACTGTCCCTGCCTGCTAGCACACCCCTAAGCTTGCAATTACTTCTCCTTCCTTCCATTACCTGATTACCTTCACCTTTATATCTTCCTTGATATAATGTGTTGCCATTTCCATTTCATTTATTACAACTTCCCGAGATTTTCTATTCAGCCTTTGGTTATTTTAAAACCATCTCTACTTCCTTAACTCTATATCCCGCGCGGAAACCGGGCCCTGCACCGTTAGTGTCTAGACTGCCCTAATGGTAAAACTCCCACTTTTTCAGTTCTAGTGCCAGTGCGACTACATCGGCACCCATCTCTTCGACACTATTCTTTGAGACACGTATTCATCTTCCTAATTGTATTCACCTTACACCAATTTTTACATCACACCGATCATAGTCATAGATTGTTAACGTTTTTTTCTGCTGTTTAACTTCTTGCCTATCTTCCCAGAATCGCTCTGCAGAAACTACTTCCTAGTTGTTCCAAAGTTTTTTGTACTTACATGGACAACGGCCCACTGAATCCAGTGCCTCCAATTTGGAACTCCTCTCCAGGCTGAGCAGGTCTCTCAAAAGCTAGAAGCTTGAGGTACACAGCAGCCTGGACTCATGTTACCAATTGCAGCGAACACTACACTGTCGCCTATCACTACTATATTCCTCCTTACTCCACCAATTCGAAGGACATTCCTCACCATTGTGTTATGATCAGTCCCCTCATCTACCTTGCCATCCTCCTCTTTCGCAAAGGTTACAAGCACTTCATACCTGTTGAAAAGGTCATGGACCGAGGCTCCTTGGAGTCTCAGTGCTGGGTCCCCTTATCCACCAGACATGAACTCACCCTCCTGCTCCTGACTATTGACAAATCTGAAGTTCTCTCTAACCTAAGGGGAATGACAGCATTCTGGGGCAAAGTGTCCAAGCAATATTGGCCCCCCATTGCCTCCCCAGAAATGCCTGACAATATCCACAACTCATAATCCAGCTCAATGTATTTCATCGATACTTACATGCTGCTATAATGGCACACCACCAGCCTGCTACTGCTGATGACCTTACTCATGTACTTAGCCAATTAGTTAATACTTTACAGAGATAAGTTCCCGGAATGTTGCAATCAGCTCTTTTGGAGACGAGGAGTAAAACTGTCCAATGACCGGAGGATGACGAAGTCGGAAAAGAAACACGTCTTGACCTCACTTTCCCAAATTCTCATCTGATCCAAATGATCGACTCCTGACTCAATCTACATCTGTCTCAGACGTAGCCGCGTGTCCACAAGTCCCTTTTGAGGTTCACATTGAACAACCCTGTGTTTTTATAGAAAATCGAATGACTCACTAGTTAGCTCAGCATTCTCTTACGACAATTAACATCTATTAAGGGGAACTACTTACAGTGGCCTGGTGCCTATTTGCTGATGTGATGCTTCAGAATGAAGACACCGTGCGTAGGATTCGAACAGTACCAGCGGATGATTTCTACTTGCTGAGTAATTAGTAGCGGCGTCGCTTCTGCACCAGTTCTTCAGCTGGATCTGAAATGTTTGAGGTTTGTACACTTCTCAATAAAATCTTCAAAAGAAAAAGGACGCTGCCACCATGTTGTGTTCTCATTTTCAACGTGAACACACCAAACATAGGATAAGGCTTGGTAAAACGAATGTCAACATTTTTAAACTTGAAAATACACAGAATTTGGTGGAAGGTGACCAAGGAAAATTGCCACTGATTATCGCCTGACACCATCAAACAGCGGTTAGATCACTTGTCCGCCATGTTTAACATCATTTGAAGATGCACTGAAGGTATGACGGACAGACAGTAGATTTGCTTGAGAAGTATACAAGCTTCAACCCTTGCAGATCTATCCAACTGTATTCGGTTTCCCTTTCGTCTTCACCGTGACAACATCTGAGTGACATGAGAAACCATTTCTGAGCGTCATTTAAGACTTAACAAAGCTGTGGGTCCGCAGTCAAATGTAGGTTAGAGTGGATTAAGAGGACAGATGTCCTTCCTTAAGCGTACGAGATGGGCCTTCCGTACAATCCCATAATCTCTTGCTGCCCGCAACTGATAATTGTTATTATTTATCTAATAGGAGCAGAACTGATGAACCTTTCCTGAAACCCAGCATTGAGCTTGCCGCTGGTGGCATACAAAATCCCCGGGATGCCATCCCCTGGGACAGTGTTGAAAGTCGTGAACTGAGCCCTTTTTTTGGGGATCAGTGGGTAAATCAGTGAACCCGGAGACACTTTCTTTTTCTGTAGAGTTGCATATTACGAGTGGGTACATCCTGCAGCTGCACCTACATCTGTGACATTGTCTAACACCTCCCTCACAACTGCACAGCCCAATTTTCCTTCCTGTCCGGTTCCTCCTGCCCTTCGAACGCCCCCCTCACAACCAAAGCCCCCAGCCTCCTGTCTCCCCTGCTCTGAACTATCCACCCCGTCCTCACATGACCGCTCTTCCCATTGATCGCACATTGCATTGCAGCTGCGAGAACTCGCTGGTCAGAATGGCTTCCTGGTCCTTGCTGTCTCTAACTTTTGTTGGTCTTCAATGGTATTCCAAAGGTGGGCATTGGCTGGAGTCTAATATGCACTTAGGAATAATAGTACAAGATATAATGTTCGTCGTGTGTGCTATATGCAGTTAGTGTGCGCAGTGCTAAATAACGTTCAACTGACTTGGAAAACATACGGGTCGTTGTCGGAAGCTTATGAGTCTGTTAAATATTTGCCGGGGTAAAGGGCTGACTGGCGGCCATTTACCATCCAACCAGATAGTTTGGCACAAAGGCGTGAGGATGGGAAAATAATGAATCATCATAGGATAGGATCGAACAGCCCATTGCTGGTCAGTTTGGACAAGACAAAGGCTGCCCATGGCCGAGTGTCCACACCAAAAAACCGTTTGTTTCACTTGCTGAACACTGAAGGTTGCCCTTCAGTGAAAGGTTTGAAAAGGGCCCTGAAAGGATGTTTCCTATTTTTGTTTCTGGTTGTCAATTACATTAATTTAGAATTGCCAGTTGAGGTTAACACGGAAACAGCTGCGCTCAATTGCACCCAATTCCAGATTAAGCACAATATTCTTCTCTCATTATCTGTGGGCACCTTGCACGATCTCTGTGTGTAGAGGACTGGCTGGCATACAGCGTCACCCTGCCCGGAGACTCTCCTGCCAAGGGTGACGGAGCACAGTCTGTTGGAACAGCTCACAGGAGATTCGAATGTAGATATAACAGAGGAAGAAGGATTCTCACTGCAGCAGGGGTGCATGACGCCACTTCACCCTACTGTCGCTTTCTCCCTAAAACAGATCCTGCTTCCTACCCTCCATTTGTCCTCTAAGGGGACAGTTAGCAAGATACCAAGAACCAAGAGCTCCCCACCCCGCGGTGAAACCCAGCAGGTATCCAGTATGTTCAAGGAGCACAGAAGTCACTATTTTCAGTTGATGTCCATTGGAGGCACTGTTTTAAATTGCCTGACCCAAGATGTCGCCTCAGGCAAAACGAGGCTTAACCTGGAGTTTTGCTTAAGATGAACTTGGACACGCTGTGAGCATCGTCATGAACAAAACGCAGTGACCGAATTTTATTCATGAGTCACTGGTGAAAACCACCAACACACACGCTTGCACACCTGCACACCATCACGTACACTTGCAGGGACACAAGATGTGTGTTCAGTGAAGAGACTGCGCTACGTGTTGGAAAGCATTTGAAATAAATATAGATCGAAGGAAGGAGACTGGAAAGTCTGAATGAACAGAGTGGGGTCCTCATATCTATATATTTACGATTATGAAAGATTTTAATATAGTGGATGCAGAGCGAAAGTTTGCTCTAACGACGCTGTTTATAAATCGAGGTCTTAAATAAGAGACAATCGCCAGGACAACTCACAGGGAATTCAGGAATACTTATTTCCCCGGAGAGTTGTGAGAATGTGGAAGTCACTACCACATGGAGTGCTGTGGGGTTAAAATTAGCTCTATTTAAGTGAAAGCTATGCAGTCATATTCCTGGGACATAAACTGACGGACACCCTATCTGGTTATGATTTGAATGGACAGGCTGTCCATTGATGAGTGTCAAATATCACTGAGTTCCGTCATATAACGATATGGGCAGGTTTTAATCAACGTGTGAATGGATCTGCTAACTGGGAGATTTGTTAATAAAGTGCACTTTCGGACGGGGGTCTAGCTTTTCAGGAGAGTCTGCCAAAGGGGAAGTGTGGGAGGGGAGAAGGCACCATGCTGCCCCTCTCTCCAGCTACAGCTGGTGCTGTTTGGCCTCATCCCATTTTCCCGTTTCCCCTAAAGAACAAAGGATAAACTCCCCACCGCCCGACCCCCACCCCAGTAGGATGACCCTGACTAGGATGTCCCTTGTTCCCGGTGCAACATAATCGATTAGTGCAGAACTGTCTCTGTCTTGGGTGATGTGTTTTTGAGGCAGTGGCTTCATCACCATTAGCAAAAGACCGTGTGTCACGCTAAACTGCCGTTTCGTGCCAGGGTTCAGCCTTGTCTACAGCGGAGCATCACGAGCATCCACTCACCAGCCTGTTTGAGTTCTACTAAACTACCTGAACTCTCCGCAAGAGGACATTGCTCCGAGTTCTCTGTGATGCAATCGATTAGGTTTGGATGGTGCCTCTTGCCCAGGCCTTCTTCAACCTGTTTATCATATGGGCCAAAAGCTCCTCATGTGAGTGGTTTGTATTTATTCATTCATTGGATGGAAGCTTCGCTGGCTGAAGGAAATCTATTGCCCATCCCTAGTTGCCCTTGTGAATGTGGTTGTGAGCTGCCTTTTGAACGGTTATGGTCTCTGTGGTATACCTACACCCACAGTGTTGTTAGGGGGTGGTGGGTCGAGGTGTTGGTCGTACCAAAGGATACTGAACCAGCGACAGTTAAGGAACACTAATGTCTTTCCAAGTTAGGATGGACGTGCGTTGGGGACGGGATTGAAAATTGTCTTGTTCCCCAGTATCTGCTGAACTTTTCCTTCGAGAGGTTAGTGGCCATGAGCTTGAAAGATGTAGTCGAAGGGGTCTTCGTGATTTCATGCAGTGCATCTTATAGATGGTACACACTGCTGCTGCTGTGCATCGGTGGTGGAGGGAGTGAATGATTGGTTAGGCATGAGAATCAAGCGGGCTGTTTTGTCCTGGATGGTGACGAGTTTCTGGAGAGATTTGGAACTGCGTTCATCCTTGAAAGTGGAGAGTATTCCGACAAACTCGGGACTTGTGCCTTATAGGCAGTGGACAGAATTTGGCGAGTCAGGAAGTGCCTAACTCCCCAGGCGATTCCTGGCATCTGAACTGTTTTTGTAGCCACATTACCTATGTGACTAGTCCAGATCAGTTTATGGTCAAAGGTGACCTCCTGAAAGAAGATAGTGGGGGGATTCAGTGATGGTGATGCCATTGATTGTCAAGGGGCAATGGTTGGATTGTCTCTTGCTGGAGATGGTCATTGCCTGGTACTTTTCTGGCGTGAATGTTACTTGCAACTTTTCAGCGACAGGCTGAATAATTTGCAGGGCCAGTATTTCTTTGTCCTGACACGGTGTTTCTCGCCAACAACCATTCCACCCTTACCCCAAGCCGACCAAACCCCTACTCTGAGGATGAGACGAGCTATGTTAATCCCAATCAGTTCGGCAGGAACGTCATACTCCGCCGGGCGGGAGGGGCCGCAACATCCTGACCAGGTCGTGCTGCATTTGAACCTGGGCTGCTTCATTATCTGAGGAATCGTGAATGCTCATGAACATTGTGCAATCATCAGTGAGCATCCTCACTTCTGACACATTGATGAAGCAACTGACGCTGGTTGGCACTCGGGAATTACCCTGAGGAAATTCTGCAGTGTGCCATCTTCCTTTGCGCCTAAGGAGAGTTTCCAATTGACCCCAATTTTGTTCCCGCTCCTCGATGCCACACACGCTCAGATGCTGCCTTTATGTCAAAGGCACTCATTCTCACCTCACCGCTGGAAATAACGTTCTTGTCCAATGTTTTCAAACTTTGTCGACAGAAATGATCTCTCACTGCCTTCAAGTTGCATGGGCAAGGTGGACCGAATGGTCTGTTGTGCCGAAATCACTACGATTATACCTATTTCAATGTACCCCAGTGTGGACATTAGCTGGAAACTAAAGTAAACTCATTTTTACAGGAGAGGGTAAAATGTTGAAGGTGTCCAGAATGGAACGTTTCTCCAATGCTTTGCATGTTGACCAAATGAGTTTTGGTTCCCATGGATATTTGGAGCACTTTGCCAATCTGTTAAATATTTGCCTGTAACACGGATCTGACCAGTTCAGGCAGTTGCCATCCTGTCTGACTGTATTCAACACGGTGTGAGGATCTGGAATTAATGAATGGCCCCAGGATAGGATCCAACTGCTCACTGCCCGCGTGTTTGGACAATATACAGACCGCCCACTATTGAGTCTCCTAATTTCCCTCGTTCCAATCGATAAGCGCGGCGGGCTGGTGCAGCGCTAACTTTGACCAACGGACGACAGGAGGCTCAGGTATAGGTCACGATCGTTTATTCGAGCAATTGCAAGGAGAGAACCATCTCAAGGCATCATGAGATAGCACGCGGACAAACTGCAAGCATGCAGCGTATTTTATATATTACTGCTCCCGTAAAAGAACAATATTCAGATCCACTTCTTGTCAAAATATATGTTTTATAATAAATGCTCTTTAACCCCGGCAGAGACCTCTCCTCCTATCCTGGTTGGGACCATCTGTCCTTTCCAAACCGCTTGAATAGAGCACTTAATCTATGTTGTTGTCATCCTATGTCTCTAATCAGTATCTCAAGGCCTTTCTGTTGTTTGCAGGCTCTAAGGCTGTGCAAGGTTCATCTGGTAATTTTAACTGTTAATGTGCTTGATAGCACTGGCTGCATGGAGATTTTAAGTAATTCATTCACTTTCGATACATTCTTGCTGCATTTCCCCTAACAATCCCCCCTTTTTGGATCATCGCATAGCCCAGATTATCCAAATACAGTTGTACTGTCCGTCCCGTTATGTACCGCCGCCCATTGATACTGGCCAGTTCTCCAGCTTTGCACGTAAAACGGCACTGGTCAGATCGGCTGTATCATCTGGCCCTTCACTTGAGGCTACGGAATTGCTAAACCTCTTCTCCATCTGTTTACACTCCCCCAGCTCCTCTTTTGTGACCCTCAGTCACGATTAATCAGGTATGTTTAATATATAACTGGTATCAGCTGAATCAGAACCAGGGCATGGAAAATAATCCGGGTGTATTTGTGCATTGGAGGCCCAATTCCACAGTCACCATAAGGAAGAATCTACCTGCTCGATATACTCTTTTGAGGCGCTAACCTGTTGCTGCAGTTTACAGTAAGATCTATACATCTGCTGAGCTTGTCTCCGAATCGGGGTTAGGTGCTCTGATATTTTTGGAATTTCACACGAGAACTGATTCAAATATCGTGTCAGGTTATCGCTAAGAATTTCCATTACCTGGGTAGTAGTCGTTCCTCTCCTGTACATTTCGAGCAGTTGTACCTTTTCCACGCTTGCCGGCACCTGCAGGTGTGGGCACGCCAATTGATTATGTATGGGGCACATCCATTTGCTCCCATACTGGATCATTTGCTGTTACATGGTGATACAATATCTCCCATTCCCCATGTATGCAACATGGGTCGGTTCTTTTGCAGCCCATGTAGTTTCCATTGTACAATTTCTGCTGCTTTAAATGCACACTTTGCTGCTTCCGACTCATATATTGGATGTGCGCATAATAAAGCGGTGCCCTCTATACCACACCCTTCTAATGTTGTGCTAACTATATTCCTCTCTATGTCTACTGCCTATGGCAGAATATCATGGTGCCTAACATAATAGTTTCCCTGCATCACCCCAATCTTTTCTGCTCAATAAAATGTTCTGCCGGGTGTTGACATAGGAATAACAAGTATCACTAAGGCAATGCCTAGGAGCATATTATTATTTACTATACATTCGACATTGATTCTATATGCACGTGTAAAACCTCTGAGCTGGCAAGCAGTCAAGTCATGATCTTTATTGCGTGAAAGAGTAAATAAATGTTCATTAGTTACCCATTAATAAACTACGTATACTGTAATCTTTTTAAAATTCTCTCGGGCTTGTTCCAGGGTCCTGTGTCCATTGGGGCTGCAGAAATAATTTCTGCTTGCTTCACCTGAAATATATTTTCCTATCCCAATCAATGTATTGATAGTCCCCCAGGACCTTCCAGCACGGTAGCCAAGGTATGAATTAACTGTATCATCTCATGGCCTGTATTAAATTGGGTGTTGTGAATTCCCTGTCCCCGTTTTAAATTTCCTTAATCTTGTAGATCAAGGGCCGGACATTCTGGTCAACAGTTTACAGGCCAGTCGAGTTAACCCAGATCCTTTTGCACTGAAGCATTCTGAGGTTTCTCTCCATTTAAACAATAAGTCGCCTTTTTATTCTTCCGAACAATATGTATAACCTCACAATTATCCATGTTAAACACCATCTGGCAAATTTTCACCCTTTCACCTAAACTGTCCATATCCATTTGTAAATATCTTAAATCTTAATTACAACTTACTTTCCCACCTATTTTGGTTTCAGCTGCAATTTTAGCTGTAGTAACTTCTATCCCTGAATTCAAGTCATTCATAAAGATAGTAAATAGTTGGGCCCCAATGACCGAACCTTGTGGAAACACATTATTTACAGCTGGCCATCCAGAAAAAGACTCGTTTATTCAGACTCTTTGCTTTCTGTTAGTTAGATAATCCTCTATCCAATCTAATATATTACCCATCGCTCCGTGTGATCTTACCTTGTGTATTAATCTTTTGTGCGGCTCCTTAACAGAGGCCTTCTGGAAGTCCAGAAATACAACATCAACAGTATCTCCATTATCCACTGTGCTTTTCACATCTTCACAAAACTCTAGCAAATTACCCAAACACGATTTACTATTCATAAAACAATGCTGCCTCTGCTGGATTGTATTTCGACTTTCCAAATGCCCCATTAGTAATTACTCAATAATGGATTCCAACAATTTCTCAATGAAAGACATTAAAATGGTCTACAATTTCCTACTTTCTGCCGCCCCCAGCCTTTCTGAATAAGGACGTCATATTAGGATTGTTCCAATCCACTGTAACCTTTTCAGAATCCAGGGAATTTTGGAACATAATTACTAATGCATCCTCTATCTACGGTACGACATCCTTCAGGACCCTGTGTTGTAGGTCAACAGGCCCTGGGGACTTGTCACCCTTTAATCAAAATAGTTTGCTCAGTACTTTTTCTCTAGTTATGGTAATTGTTCTAAGTTCCTCCTTCTCTGTACCCTCTGCTCTACATGTTACGATTGGGGTGGCACTGGTTTCCTCCACCATGAAAATTGAGGCAAACTTTTTAGGCAAAAGAAATAGTGCCATTTCAGCGTTCAGCAATATTAACTCCCCAGCCCTACACTCCAAGGGATCAGCATTCACTTTTGCTACTCTATTTCCTTTTATATACTTGTAGAAGCTTTTCATATCTGTTTTTCCATTTTGCGCCAATTTTCCTTTGGTCTTTTATGCTTTTTAGTAACCCTTTGTTCATCTTTAAAAAGTTCCCAATCTTCCAGCTTGTCACTGACCTTTGCCTTTTGGTATGCCTTAGTTTTGGACTTTGTGTCACGTTTAACTTCCTTGTTTCGCCATGGATGATTTTTCCCCATATTACCATCTTTTTTCTTCATTCGAAAGATTGTTCAGTTTATTTTTGGGATTCTCACGAGGCATTTTTGGTAATGGTATTTCGACACATTTAAGTGACTGAATGCGTTGTCCAGGTTGATTATCTTTTTACATATTTAATGCAGCAAAGAGCTGAGGGTTTTAGGCCAGGTCGAGGGAAAATGTGCCCTTGGCTCCAGGTCTGGTGAATCAGTTTTGACTCATTTTTCCCAGTTGCTTTCTCTTCCCAGCAGATTGATGATGCTTTTGTTCCTGTCGCGAGGAAACTGTTATCCTTCAAATTGTATTATTTCCTCCCCGATTCGAATGGCAGCGAACGATTTCATGGACGTTACATCCGAACCCTTGTTAAGGGGGATTTGTCAGGCGAAATTCCCAATTTTATTCGGGTGCAATACTCGCAACTCACATGTGTAAATTTATTGTGTTTCTATGTTTCTTTTTAATTCACAATCACGTAATTCTGCTTCACAGTTGCCTTTATCAATGATCCAACAGTGGCTATTTGTTGCAAGAAGCACTTGTATTTCAGCCCTTTATGTTCAAATCTTTCTATCTATCCATCCATCTGTCTATGTAACTAAAACAAAAACATAAATACATGGAAAAACTCAGCAGGTCTGAGAGCATCTGTGGAGAGGAACACAGTTAAGGTTTCGAGTCGATATGACAGTGATCACTGGCCTTCTATCCAGCTCTGCCTGTCCCACCCCCTCCTTTAAATCAGCTTATATTTTACCTATTTTAAATTTTCCTTAGTTCTGTTGAAGAGTCATACGAACTCGAACCGTTAACCGTGTTTCTCTCCGCAGATGCTGTCAGACCTGGTGTGTTTTTCCAGGTATTTTTGTTTTTGTTTTTGATTTCCAGCATCCGCAGTTTTTTCCACCCATCCACCGATCCGTCTGTCAGTCCGTCCGTCCATCTCGCTCTCTCACTCTCTTGCTCATTCACTCGCTCGCTGCATTTGCCGCACGCTCTGTCTCGCTCTCTCTCTCGTGTACAACTCTCTCTTCAAATCAATCTATCCATTTGAATGTCTGCCTATCTGGGCAGATATGTGTCTGTCTATCTGTCTGTTGGTCTATCTGTCTAACTATCTTGATGATTAATTCTCCCGGCCCTTCGACATGTGAGAGCGCTGCAAAAAAAATGTCAGTGTGATATCACGTGTGAGATTAGATCAATCTATACTTGCACAATCGATTTCCAAATTCTGCATAAAATGTCTGTTCAGCGGAATAAACTAACTTAACCCGTGCTTCCTTGTCCTTAATGTGCTTGACTCTGTTCTCCACAAATGCTGAAATCACTGGATGATTCCTCCATTTGGTTGTGCCGAAGGTTTGTTATTTTGTTCACAATCATGTTTTCAAACGTATCCTTTCATGTGGCGGGGATGTGGTTAGATTGGCCACAATTTATTGCTCGATCCAAATTTCCCTTGACAAGGTGAAGGTGTCCTACCTTCCTGAAATTGTGTATTTCATCTGAGTGACGTCAGTGGCATTCCCTCAGTAGCTAGAATGAAGTCCGTCAGGCTCAGTGTGATTTCAGATGACTGAGGAGTACAATTCTGGACCTACATGTTCTTCCGCCGTGGGACACGCTTTTTGCACTAACAAGTGGAAATGAAAGGTCCAGGTTGGTTAAGTTCTCCTTGTTGTGACTCGGCCTTTCTCCACTCTTTTGAGTCGCTGAGACTCGGAGCGGTTTTCGATTTGATTGAACACGTTGTGCCAGGCCGAGAGACCGGCAGCAATCTCCTCCCGCTCCCTGGTGTTAAGGCCTCCGTGCTTTAGGGAGACCTGGGGAGTAGCCTTACACCTTTCCCTTTGGCCGCGCTTTGGACGAGGAATGCTAAGTAGCACATGCAGGTATGGAAAAGCACCACTTTCCCGAAAAATGTGCCCGACGACCGCCACATATCTGCCACATTTGTGCAGGATTTTGACTGGGGGCCATAACAGTTTTTCCCCGGTCCCCAATCCTCCTTCCTCACTGGGCTTATCGCCTGAAGCAGGCCTGCGAACCCCATATTTTCGTACTAGGATTCCGGTGCGCCGGGTGTATGCTTCATATGGTGCAGGCACGCCACTTTGCTTTTAGGAAGGTGATGTCAGGACCCTATGCAGTGGGATCCAGCTTGCAATCTCTGAGTTTGTCTTTGAGATTTCATGCATCCTGTAGTGGAGCTCCCCGTGCTCACCGAGTGTGGCGTTTTGGTACGTAGGCATTTTCCAGATGAACCGCATGACCTACCACGGGAACCGGGGCTCTAATGAACATATTTTCGATGTCAGGCATGCTGCACTTTGCAAGATGATCGGTTTTGCGGATTTTGCCCTTGCCAACAACCGTTGGAAATGGTTCATGGACGATGAAGTTGGAAAGTTTTCATTAGCTTTCTATGAGGCCGAAAGATTATGCAAGTCTCGCACTGATATGGAAGTGATATAAAAAACACTGCCTGGCTGGACTCGATATTCCATCTGAGGGAAACTCCATGTTTGATTGGCAGAAGTCAGTGAGTGAAGCCTGCCAAGTGCTGAGCTTGTTTTTGTCAGGCGGTGGGTAATTTTCCCATCCAGTTTGTGCCCTTGGAGTGCATGCTGCCAAGTTAACAAAACTTTCGTACTGAACTGAGGAGTGCGTTGTTCGAAGCGGCTGTGGTATCTTGGAGAACGTGACCAGCAACGGTCTGATACACCATCTCTACCCTCAGATATATTGTCAATCGAAAACATTCTGAGTTTGCAGCAAAGCGCTCAGCACGCAGCTGAATGTCTCCGGATCCTGAGCTATGAGTGCGCATTGGTCCGCGAATAAGACTTCCCTCTGTAGCTTTCCAGTAACCTCTGTGCAAGGATTTAATTTTGGCTCTTTGAAAAGTGTGCCTGTGGTCCTGAAATGAATGTGTAATCCGGTGTCAAGCTCTTTGAGTGCATGCTTGGAGAATGACCGACAAATATATGACAAACAGAGCTGGAGCCATTAAACAGCCTTATTTGGCGCCGCAAGTGACATGAAATGGATTCACAATGACGAACCGCTTTGCATCGTTCTGATTATGACGCCATCACCAAAGAGCTAATGACACTGATCATCTGTTCAGGGCTGTCGCATATTCATTGCTGAGTTGGATATTTCATTGACCAATAAGGGAGACTCGGGTCATGAGGATGTAAGTGTGTGTTGTGAGGGAGTTGGCGGAGGGGGCCGGTTTACGACGCTGTTTGGGGGAGAGCAGGCAGGACGGCGCGGCTGAGGCCACTATCAGATAAACCATGAGCTTTCCGAGTTGTAGAACAGGCTCAAGGGGCCGAATGACCTACTGGCCTTAACTAATCTGTTTTTAAATGCAGCCCACACCAATGCCGGAGGCGCCTTCGATTGCGGCTCATTATAATCAGTGCATCGATCAGCTAATGATTGCCTGCAGAAGACATTTGAGGCCGAAAAGTTAAATGTTAATCGTGGAATACCCTCCCAGCGATGTACTCTAGATATCCCATTATTATATTCAAAAAATTGTTTTTCATTCAGTTCAAGCATCACTCTGGATGTACTATGTGAGTGGGTGACCAGGAGGATTGCATGGCGTGGGGAATTGTTACTGAGGGTGTATGGGGTTGGATTATCTTGAACGCATTATTTTGAAATATTTCGGTTGAGAAAACAAAAGCCTTCTCCAGACACTTTCTATTGCACATCAGGTCACCACCAACACCAACCTTCCAGGTCCTATAGTTGCGTTTATAATTTCCAGGCAGAATGGTGCAAATTTATGTGCAATGACACAGAATGTAGGTCAAGTCAATGATGGAAATGTCAGTGCCAGAGGAATCCACGGAAAGATCTGGTCAGCGTTTGAGATCCCTCTGGAAGATTAAATGACAAAGACATACATCAGACATGTGCCCTGTTGGAACATAGAATGGGTCCCGATAAGCAAAACAGTGATGAAAATCTGAAATTTCCCCACTACTTCTCCTGGCGGTTCAGGCCGATTGAGTTTCCTCGAATCATTTTGATCTAAATTAGTAACAATTTGATTCCCAACATCGCTCTGTGGGTCAATCATTTGCCGCCATAACTATCCACTATGGGATCTACCCATGGCTAGTTAAAATATAGCCCCTTCAATTGTATTGGCCACACACAGCATTCTAATGTTCGACGTTTCACTTTGAAACGGTGCCTTTCACAATGACAGCGATTGACGTAACATGTTTGTTCAATGACTGAAACTAATTGATTTCTTTAGGGGACATGAATGCGCTCATGGGGATTAATCTGCTGCCTACATAACAGTTTCTCTGAATGTCACATTTCATATTTTCCAACAGGCTCGGTGTATCTGTTTCAACAGGAGTTAGCGCTTCTCACCGAGGATATAATTTGCTGTACTTCATCAGATACGGGCCATTTACAAACCCATTCTCGAAGCTCTCGTTTTCCGATGTACGTTTATTAACATGCTCTCGGACGAATAATATAGATTTCTGTCCTTATTTCCATTCATGGATGAGGGCAACGCTGAAAGGGCCAGCAATTATTGCCCATCTCTAATTCCCCTTGTGAAGTCGGTGGTGAGCTACTGCGGTCTTTGTGGTGCAGTTACACCCACGGTATTGTTAGCGGGGCGGGTGGTGGTGGGGGTCCATTATTTTGACACAGAGACAGTGAAGGAACGGCGATATTTTTCCGAACCAGGGCGATGAGTGGCTGGGAGAGGAACGTTCAGCGAGTGGCATTCCCCTGTTCATGTAGCCTTTGTCTTTCTAGATCTTAGCGGCCGTGGGTTTGATTAGTTAACTAAATGGTTCAATGTTAGGTAAATTTAACAGCTTTTCTCTGTTCCCTGTTATGAATGCTGTCTTGCCAGTTTTAACCTGATGCCCTAGAATAATTAATGTGGCATTTCCTCCGAATCTCCTGTAATTTTAACGTGTTTATTTTATTTTCCTGAAATGAATTTAGAGAAGAAGGGGATTTTTATGCTTCAGCTCACACGTTTATTCCATCTTGTGCATCCATCTCTGCAGGAAAGACATCTCATAAACATGGGAGAAGTGATACTTCACCAGTTAAAAGCCATTTACTATCCTATTCTGGCGGCTATTGGTGTTCCTGGTAAGAGCCTAAATACAACCATTACCTGTATAAATGGATGTTGGCGTTCCGATAACATGGAATTGTTTCTTTATTATTGGGGAGTAATCAAAGCAAGGATGTATGTTTATCCATAACGTTAACAGATTTCTTTTTGTTCTGTATCTTTCATTCCGTGGTATCCACTGCTAACACCTTATTCTTGCTTTACGGAATGTCATGTAACAGGGTGGGCTCTGCACTAATTGTCATAATCAACTGCAAACCGAGTTTAAACTTGTAGAAAACACAATCTGTGAAAATCTGTGCAGATGCAAATTCGCATCCTGCAAAATTCTGCTTCAAATACTTGAAGCCTTTGCTAATGGTTTTCATCCATTTTCGAATATTTAAAGGAACGGAATCCCTGTAAAATCACATACTCATTACCACAGCGATGCTTTTACTAATCTGTATGCAGAGAGGATATCTGGAAGTCTGGGTGAAACAGATTACTGTGCGCGCTGAAGACATTCCGATGTCTTAGTCAGTTTTCTATTGAAATACATGCATTTCTATAGCCTCATTTATCGACCACCCTAATGAATTTACATGAAGTGTAGTCACTGCAGTAACGCAAAAGGTGACCGGAAATTTTTGGTCGGGAAGCTTCCACAAGCAGCAAGTTGACAATGACAATATGACCGTTTTTGTGTTCTTTAGCCGAGGTTTAAATACTGGTCACGACGCAAGGGGCTACGACAATGTTGTTCAGCGAAATAGTGGCATAGATTCTTTGACGTTTACCCTATGAATCGATTTGACATCTGTTCTGAAAGTTACAATATCCGATAGTGCAGAACTACTTCACTACGCCAATGGAGCATTAGCCGAGAAGTTTGTTCTCAAGTAAGTAGTCAAACATCTATTTCAGCACGGAGGTTTCTAACTGAGACTGAGGTGGTCCGATTTTGGAACACAGTAGCACTCCGAATAGTTATCTGGTTCTCATTATTCAGCACATTTCAGTTTCTAGCCCTCCACTTCTTGCTGTTAAAAACCCTGCTTCCAAATATTTCTGATTTACATTGGGAATTGCTGTGGAATGATATTAAGCATTGTCGGAATCCCCTGTGGATTTGGGAAACTCACATTGCCACGTTACATGGTGGCACTGACAAAGGGACAGAGGAGCATAGGAAATACGAGTAGAAGTTGTCTATTTGGCCGCACGAGTGTGCTCCACTACTCAAGTATGTCATGGCTGGAAATGTGCCTCCACGATATTCCATGCACTATCTCAGATATTTGTATGCATTTAATATTGAGAAATCAAATCATCAGCACCTTCAACAAACTCAATGACTGCAAATCTGCCGAGGGTGCAGTACATTATTTCGAAAATTTACCCCACCCTGAGTGATGAAATTCTTCCTCATCTCAGTCCTAAATGCAGACCTCTTATTCTGATATTGCTTTTCCTGGTTTTAGACAGACCCGCCAGGGGAAACATCCATCAATAATCTACACCACCGAAACTTATAAGAAAGGTGAATGCTTCAGTGAGATCACTTTATTTTAGCCCATGCTCCAGAAAGCAGAGGATGAGTCTCATCAATGACTCCACATAGGACAATCCCATCTAAATCCCAGTAATTCAAGAAGTAACCTGTTGAACATTCCTTGTCGCAGAGCTACAGCAACACCTAATGAAATCTGCACAAAAGGAGAAAAGTAGAATGCTTGACCGGCACCACAAACATCACCATAAACACTGCACATGAAAAATGCAGAGTTGGGGATACGCTGGGCTTGGAGTTACAAATCATGCTTCTGCACAAATCATCTGCAGCTGATGGTCCACAGTGTCTCGTGAATGCGCACTTTTGAGTTGTTGAACAAGGTGAAATTTACCCCATTTAGCACAATGGTTGTCTCACAAAAAACGGTGGAGAGAATCCCGAATGTGAAGGTGGAATTCCTCTGCACGAGGACCTTGCGGTGGCCATTCCTATCAATCCTTTAATGGACAGTTGCACATGTGATGGTTAATTTGGTGGAGCGAATTCAATTTTGCGCCTGGTTGGTTTCCTGACCACCTGCCAAAGACCCAGTCTAGCAGTTATCTTTATGCCTCGGCCAGCTCGGCCATTAGTGGAGCTAGCGATCCTCTCTTGCTCACAGATATCGAAGCCCCCGAAGTAAAGCACTTTTTTTTTTCCCGTCTCATTCCCCTTGGTTCATGATCATTGATTCATCCGCCGATGGGAACGGGAGGTGGTCAGCAGGAGGGGATATTCATTGCCCATGTATTACATGATGTCATGAGATTTCATTTAAGTACCACGTGCTCTCAAGGATCTGAAAAATTGTGCACACTGAAACTGTTGCAAAATGGTATTTAGGAAAGCAGTAATGCAATTGAGCGATACCGAGAAATTGGATGGATAATGCACCTTTTAGATACGATTATGTCACTCAGATGATTGCTGATGATGTATATGAACTTTAAAAACAGTAAGAAGAATTATTCAGATAAGGATAAATGGCTTAAATCATTAAGTTTACGGAATGATTGCAAATCAAGCAGTCTGCTTTGTCCTGGATTAAGTCAATATCCTTGAATTCTATAGAAGCGTAAATCATCTGGACAGGTGTAGTGTATCCCATCACACTCCTGATTCGTGCATTTTAGATGGAGGAAAGGTTTTGGAGAGTCGGGGGTGTGTTGCTCACCACAGCATTTTCAGATGCTGACCTGCCCTTCTGGTCACGGTTTCTGGTCAATGCTTTGTCCAAGGATGTTGAAAATGGGGTCTTAAGCGATGCTTATGCCATTAAATCTCAACGGTACTCTATTGGATGTTCTTTTGCTGCAGGTGGTCATTGCCTTTAAATTTTGTTGGGGCGAACATTACCTGTCATTTTTCAGCACAATTCTAGCTATTGCCCAGGTCTTGATGCACATGGGCACGGATTTAATCAGCATCTGTTGTGTCGGGAATGGTGCCGAACTTTAAACAATGAACAGCGGACACAACCCCCTTCCCACAAACCCATCCCCTCCCCACCACACCAAACTCCTTCTGTGTTTAAAATGGAGAGAAGTTCATTGATGCAACAGCTTAAGATGGTTGGGCTCAGGACACTGCCCTCAGGCTCTCGCCCAGTTATGTCATGGGGCTGAGATGATTCACCTGCAAAACAAAAAAAAATAACAACCTTTTTGCTTGGTATATATAACTCCAAGCAATTTGGAAGTTACCCCTTATTCTTATTGACTGCAATTTTCATAGCCCTCCTTGATACGATTGTGTGACACATGCTGTCTTGATATAAAACACAGCCCCTCTCTCCTCACCTTTTGAATAAAGCACTTTTGACCATGTTTGGACCAAGGCGAACCGAGAGCTGGAGCTCGCACGATGCAAAAAGTGAGCATCAGTGAGCAGTTTGCTGCCGAGTACTTGGCAATTGAAAGCATTGTCCAGGATAATTTTCATCCCATTGATCATGATGAAGTGTAGGCAGATGGGGCTGCAATTAGATTGGTTGGATTTGCCGTGTTTTTTTGTGTGGATAGGCATACCTGTGAAAATGCTCACATTTTCGCCTAGATGCCATTAACTTAGATGCACCTTACCAGCTTTGATAGGAAGATTTATTCAGCAGCACTGATCTCCCGTGCTTCTGGCATCATCTCAAATGACCCATTGACTCTGCATCATCCAGTTCCTTCAGTCATTCCTTAAATTCAAGTGCTGAGAATCACATTATATGAAGACTGGCATCTGCGATGCTTGTCAACGGTAAGAGGAGGCCGGGATTGTTCCTCCACCCGTCACTTCAGGGTGACTGTGGGTGCAAATCCTTCAGTCATGTATATGCACTGGTGCGCTGCACTCCACAATTATTGCCGATGGGGATATTGGTGGAAGCCGCCAACCAGTGAGGTGCAGAACTTTCCAGCACCATTCAAGGCGACTGTGACTGGACTTCAGAGCTGAGCTGTCGTTATTTGGTGGGGGGATCAATGAGCCCTGTCTTTCTCATGCTGAATACGCTGTTTTGCTGGCAAGTAGCCCTGTCTTGCAATTCACCAGGTTAAGCTGCGTTATTAGGTCTGATCGCTGCTGCTGTGGACATATTTGACCTCGAATGACTGAAAGGACAAGAGTAGAAGAGGCATGGGAACACTCTTAATTACACAATCCTTTCCAAGTCACACACCAAGCTGACGTGGAGATAGATCACCGTTCCCTGACAGTCACTGGATCAAAAACCTGGAAATCCATCGCTCGTAGCATTGTGTCTGTACCCGCTTCACATGGACTGCAACACTAGAAAGCCCTTATTTTCAAGAAGAATTAGTGAAAACGGAAATAAATGTGCTAATCTTGTCAATATATCCAAAGAAAAGAAAATGCTGCATGATGACGAATCTATGAATATTGATGTGATTTTTGTATTGAAATGACGGCCATGGCTGTTTTTTTGTTCGAACTCAACAAAGAGTAACCACAAAATGCATGTTTAAATGTAAATTATTTCGGAGAACACTGGCCCCTAACTGAGATCGTATATTTTGATTCACTTCTGAATATCTAAATGTTTAACCAAAACGATTGGCTGGAATTTTCGTCCGCAAATCTCAGCCGCCACCCCTCCCCCACCAACCCTCACCCCCAAAACCCCCACTCCGCACCACCCACCCCCGTGAAAAATGCCGAATCCGCACGAAGATCAATGACGTGCATCGGGTATAATGACGTCACGTACATGAATCTCCCAGTTGCAGGTGGAGAACGGGCGGGCCCACCTTTTACAAGTTTCTAAAGGGCAAGTTATTGAGTTTGTGAACGGCACAATCGTATGTTTTCTTGATTCGTGCTTTGCACTTGCCGTGGCCCAGACGAGAGAAAAATAAAATGTTTCTAGGAAGCTACCATCAAATGACAATCGCGCGGATGAGAGGTTCTGGCTCCGGGACCATGATTAAATGTAGCAACAGATTGTGCTGGGGAAGGTGGCAGCGCCTTCATGTTTGTTTTTCACTTTTTTGTTTCTTGCCTGAGCATTAAACGAAAAACTTTTTTAAAAAACAGTTTCTGAGAGCAGGTGGTCTTGAGCTTGCAGCCATACCGACTTTCTGATCACAGCATTACACTCTGCCGCACGATGTTCAGGCATTCAATGCCGATTGGACGCAGACCTCATTTTGCATTACTCAATGGCTCCTCCCCGTGGGAATTTAATGAATTTTGGAGCGGGAGGTGGTTTAAGGGAGGGTGAGTAGGAAAAGGGATAATTTTACATTTCTCCAAACTCACGCTGCGAAAAACGTAAAATCCAGGCCGCTGTCTAATTATTATAATGTTTCTTTATGATCTTAAATAACGATTAGCGTTTTGAACCTGCACCGGAGGATTTCTGTCACTTCTCTAGTGTAACTGCTGCTATCGAGCCTGCAGCAAAGTGTCATAATCAAAAAAACAATTCAGTGGATCACACTCGGTGGTGCGTTCGCCACAACATTCACAAATTCGCCGAAATGAATCTTAAAGATCTGTTTTGCATGCAAAAGATGCTATAGAAAATTGTTATTTTATAGTTACATTGCGAATAGAACGTTGCTGTTAAAGTGATATGCATTTGGGACCCTGGAGGAAACTCCATCGCTCTGTAGTTCTTCAGACTCGGGTGTTTGCAGTAACCACACCAAGAGGCACATAAACCAAAGTGCACTGCACACCTGGTCCATGTTCCTTATCCCAAACAGCAAATCAATAACAGGTCAGAAGCAGATTGCAGTTGCAGAGAGTAATGAGTAATTCTGTAGCATATATACATGTTCATTTCTTTAGTTTATTTAGCAGGGAATAATGTTGATAATATATTTGTTGACTGTATACTTAATATGCTGGCTAAATAGTGGATAATGTTTTGGATAGGTCACTATTTAATTAGGGAGATAATTGGGTGGTTCATTATTGCGGCATTCCAACGCTTAATTCAGAGGAAAATTCTGGAAATATATTGATAATTTATTGGATAATATTTTTGATAGTTAATTTGTTGAAACATTGGCTGATTCATCATATAATTGTTTGAATAAATGTATGTCTTAAAATGTTTCCTTATTTAAAGTACTGAAAAGTACAGTTTCAAATGCTGATAATGTGTATGTATGTATGATAAGTGTGTATGTAACGCGAATAGATATTTTTTTTTGTTTGCGTGGCCAAAGCTTGCCAACTTGAAATCTGATCCAAAAATGTAAAAAAGCTGTTTATCTTTATCCGACTAAATCGCCTTACTTTATTCAAAGTTCATCTGAATCATTAACCAACAACTTACCGAAATAATATGATCCAAAATGTTAATTCACCAACACGTTTATAGACGTTCAATGCATTGTTGTTTCCCTGGGTTCAAGTTTGCGAAATATCTACGTTCAGTCTGCACCATGTTGCATAGCTTTGAAACCAGTTGGTGCTTGAAATAACTCTCTATCTACTCATCCTATTATTTTGATAATGTGCATTATCCGTTCACTACTCTGTGCCTCCCAAATCTGACCGGAGATTTCAGTAGGAAAGTTATTCTGCACCCTTGCCAGAGCCATGACATCCTATCCTATAGCAGCGCCACCAGAACTACAAACAAAATTTCGGCAGCGAGTCGATTAACTATTTTCGATAATAATTCAGGCTAGAGTTATTTAACTTGCTTTATAATGTCGTAAATAATCTAATAAACGTGCGCAGCAAGTTAGTACATATCTGGCACCTACAAATTAGTTCAGTGAGATTCAGTCAGAAAATATATTCTTCAAAATTCAAGTGGCTCTTTACTGAGTAAACAACTGAAATAATAATGCAACCGTGATTATCTGAGGCTCACGTCAATTCCACTTGATTTATAGAGATCATTTAACTTCATCAGTAATCAGTATAAATGTCTGAAGTTAATCTTTTTTATAATAATGCAGCATTGAATAACTTGGCTAATTCTCTAAAAAGGTTCCGGCATTTTGAAAAAACGAAATATGCATTTTAAGAAATAAAGCTAAGATTCACGTGTTTTATGAACCTGGCCAATCTGAAATGAAATAAGCTGTAGAGGATGTTACTTTAAACATGGGTGTGTTAGGAGTTAGGTCTTTATTGTCAGGTAAACAACAATTCGTAATTGCACTTTTCTGAACATATATTTAACTACAGTGTCACATCGAAGTGCCCATCATGGTCAATTTTTATCGCGACCTTCTGCACTTGGTGCCCAGAAAAAATCAAATTTCAGCTTCACATTTCAAATCACTTCGCACAGATGCTGTGCTTGAGGCGCAAGTGACTCCCTTCTGCCCTTTCGGCAACAAAGTGATTTGTTCTGCAGCCGATCAATTAATGGGAACACTGTCCTGTCTACTCGCAAGCAAAATGCTAGTTATGACCTCACTAGAACCACATCATCCAATAGGACATTCACTATGCTTTGCAAGAAATGTGCCCCAATGGCCAATAAATATTGCTCACTTAATCTGATAGCAATGTCGCCTTTCCAAGTCCGCCATTAAACTGCCCTCTTGATAAGCACTGACTGCACCCATTCTGCATAGCAATGTTGCTTCCCTCTTTCTGCAATGAATTAGCGACGCATTCACCTGAAATAATCCTGCACACTGCCCAGCCAGCATATCCATCTCAGATTACTCAGTCTGACTTAAAACACAGGACTGATCAACTCTCATCCCCGAATAAAACTTATCCATGGGAACCTGCTTAAGAATGTCACCTTGTACTGATTGTCATTGTACCGCCACTGTGAATACTCCTGTGTAAACTTGCATTCGGCCTCATCTATGCTGGTCTTTTATGTAGCTCAGTGTCCATTTTCTGTTCCTGTGTTTTTACCATTCCATCTTTACCCCTTCAAGCGTTTAAAGTATGTTCTTGCCCCTGGGCAATATTTTACCTTCAAGCTGTAAGTCCTCTAGCACAGTAATCATTCCCAGTACTTATCGCATCTATAGACTAACCAACACGCATTTCACCACTAGCTCTTCCACAGTATAATTCTACTTGGCCTAGATTCAATTTTGCGCATTCATTTCCAAATTCACACTGTACCAACACACATGAATTGACACTTTACACCTCCCATTTATCTTTTAATATTCAGCATGCCCAGCCGTTTGCGTGCATTCAAATTGTCCAGGTCACATTTGCCCTCAGCAATCTCAATCGTTATTGAACAATAGTTGTCCAGTCTACGTTGAAGATGTTCCTTTCAAAAGGCGAATTATCAACTGATGTTTCTCTTCCCTATCCACTTTGAGTAGGTCCAGTTTACATTTAGAACATATTCACCTCGGAAAGCAGACTGTGCATATTTGGGTCAAATGCACGATCCTTTGCTGTAACAGGAAGAAAATTAATTATGTCCATCTGTGTCGTCTATCTCCTGCTCTCTCTATTCCTCTCTTACAGCTAATGTTGCTGCTATTGTGATTCTTTCCCGTGGAAAGTGTGGCCTCTCCAAATGTATTACCCACTATATGATCGCCATGGCCGCGGCGGATCTCCTGGTTGTTTGTGCTGAAGTCATACTGAACAATACGCTGAATATGTATTTCCCTGTTTCATTCTTGACCATGAGCACGGTGTGCCATCTAACTGTGACACTGACTTATGTAGTCACATCAGCCTCTTTTTGGTTAACAGTGGTGTTCACCTTCGATCGTTTTGTGGTCATATGTTGTAAGAAGCTCCGAAAAAAATATTGCACGGAGAGAACAGCGGTAGCTGTCATATCAGTGATGAGTGTGTTGAGTTGTTTGATAAACATTCCCTGGTACTTTGCATTTGAACCTGCGTTTATAATGGACAATGTAAATCGTGGGTGTGTCCTAAAACAGACATTTTTCGTTTCTGCTGAATGGGCCGCATTTGACTTGTTTAGCATTACCATGACCCCTTGTGCTCCATTCATTCTAATTGTGTTGCTAAATATTTTGACGGCTAGACGTATTTTGGCGGCCAGTAAATTGCGAAGGGGTCTCCACGGTTGCAGCAATGGAGAACATCACAAGGATTCTGAAATAGAAAGCCGAAGAAAGTCCATTATTTTACTCTTCAGTATAACCGGCAGCTTTATATTCCTCTGGACAACTCCGGTTATATATTTCATCTCTCTGCGTGTAACAAACATATCGAATTCTGACACAAATGAGCTTGAGTCAATTGGATCCATGCTTGGTGTCCTCAGTTGCTGCACAAATACATTCATTTATGTGCTGACACAGGCTAAGTTTAGGGAGGAGCTGAAGAGCGGAATGCAGTGGCTTGTGAAATTGGGCGTAAAATTTGACAAATTGCAGCTGAAAACACATTGACATATACAGGGGGACATAAACTTTGTGCCCTGAAATTCACTCATGTTATCAAAATGCTTGTAACAACGTTTAAGCACACTGGATAAAATAATATCCTACTAAAAATGCTCGTTTATAATATCATGTCAAATTGAACTACTTTTCACAGTATGGTGTAATCAATGGTGAATTGTAAGTTGTGATAATAATAATAAATAATAATAAAAATACTGAACAGCCCCTGTTAGCGTGGAGGAGTTTGAAAGGGTGAATTGTGATGCCATATTCTGACAGCCTGGTGTTCATTGGAACCGTTGTTCTGATCAACAAGAGAACACCCCAAACATCACCAGCTTGATCACGATAACTCGACAAATGTACCATGGACAAACGTCACAAATTTCCTACAACGTCTCTTCTGGGCCAAATACTACATAGGGGGAATTTTCAGAACATGTTTAATAAAGTCTGGCACCCTCCAAATATCGGACAGTTGCACAATGAGCTGCTTCTCAGAGTTCCATATACCTCGCATGTTTAAAACAAGGAAGGCCTGGTCATCACGTGTTTTGTGTAAGGACGGGTATTGGCGCAATTGGTCACACATTCACATGATCGATAGGGCTGAGAGACGGTTCTATATATTGGATTCAAAACTTTTAAATTCGATTTCCCTACGATTCATTTGAAAGCGCAAATAGCTCATGCTTGTTTTTTGACGATTAATGCGTCTACCTCCTCGCCACATGCTCATTCACAACACTCTCTCTTTCATGTTATCTGGTCCTTTCACATTCACAGCCATCAAATGGCTGTTATTATAATTCTCGAATGTTTTAATATGTTTAACTTAATATCCACTCATCAATATAGCGAGTGACACTTCAACCAGGTATCAGCACGAATTCCCAGCCAAGAAACTTCTGATCACACATGGCCCTACCATCAACTTCCTTCTTTGTATACCTACGCGTATTGAACGTGAAAAAATATAATGTAATTCCTCTCGTCGCATATTCTTATAATTTACTTAACTTATATGCCGTTCGTAGAATGCAACCATAGACAGGCTACAGCACAGAAGCAGACCATTTGACCCGTCCTTTCCTTACTGTCGCTTTGAAGGAAGTTGCAGCCGGCAGCCACTCCTCCGGCTTCTCCCTGTTTTCTGCGTCATTCGCTTTTCTCAGATATTAATCTAAAATCGTCTTGACGATTCCTAATTAACCACCCTAATCACCCGGTATAATGTTTGGCCAGAACAACTGCCAATTAAAGTGGCATTAAATAGAAAACTACAACCGCTGTCCTTGAATAAATTAACATTAAAAACACGACAGATTCGGTCATGGCATGAGGGGCATAACTGGCAAGAAAAACAATTATTGTTAATCTTCAATTGCTCTTACAGCAAAGGATACGTGATCCGTCTTTTGAGTAGCTACAATGTTTCTGATCTCCTCGCAATGTCTGCTTAGGGCCTGAATTACTAAATGCCCACACCGCCGACTCAGCTAGCACACTTTTCTAAATGTTTGCTCTGGATTTTCGGCGCCTGCACTTTCTAAATATGCACCCCAACTCCTCTGCTCCCAGTCGTTTTAGTTCCTGAGGGAACCTGAGTTCCTTCGTGTAGCGTCAAGGCTCAACGATGTTTAGTTCCCTCATCAATGTCCTTCTCTCCATCTTAAGGTCGGAAATGCGGATGTTCGCTGATGATTGGGCAATGTTCAACATAATTCGTGACTCCTGAGGTAATGGCCAAATGCAGCGTGTTCAGGCTCTTGCTGACAAGTGGCAAAGGACATTCACACCATACAAGTACCAGGCAATTCTATCTCCAAAAGAGAAAATCAAACCATCGCCCGTTAACATTCAATGGCATTACCCTCGCCGATTGTCGGACTATCAGCATTATAACGGTTACCATTGACGAGAAACAGAACTGGATTGGCGATATAAACACAACGTCTACAAATGCAGTTCAGATGCACGGAATCCTGCGGCGAGTAACACACTTCCTGACTCCCCAATTACTTTCCACTATTTACAAGGCACGGAATTGGATTGTAATGGTATACTCTCCACTTGCTTGGATGCGTGCAGCTCCAATAGCGGTCAAGAAGCATTATAGCATCTGGGACAAATCAGCCGTTGATTGACACCACATCAATAAACGTTGACTCCCTCCAAAACCGACGAACAATAGCAGCAGTGTGTACGATCTGCAAGGTGCACTGCAGGAATTCTCGAAATCACCTTAGACATTACATTCCAAACCCACGACCACAACCATCTATAAGGAAAATGATCAGCAGGTGCATGGGAACACAACGATCTGCAAGTTCCTTTCCAAGCTATTCACTAGCCTGATTTGAAATGATATCCCTGTGCCTATATTGTCGTTGGGTTAAATTCCAGGAACTCCCTCCCTAACAGCACAATGGGTGTAAGGGACCAGAGGAACTGCTGCGATTCAAGAAGGCAGCTCAGCACCACCTTCTCAAAGGTACCTACGTCTGGGCAATAAATATGCTGTGCGAACGATTGACGCCAACACCTTAATGAATAATATTATATTATCATTGTCTCTGCGGCTGCACAGATACTGCGCTTCCCATTTCTCCAGCCTGACAGCTCTGTTCTACTATAGGCAAATCACTGTCCTAGATAATACTTCCTGCTTCGTAGAAAAGTATGCTCCAGCCATTTAGCTCCCACACTTTTATAAATCTCTGATCTGGGAGAGGAGCGCCTTTTACTTACCAAATAGGAAATAAAATGCAGAGAGCGACATCCGGTGATTTGGAAACGTTGCATCTGACAAGTTTACTTACGTTGCTGAGTGGAAATGAATGAAGACACGTCTTCCTTTACCGTTTACATGTGAAGTTTTCTATCCGACACTATGACTTGGTTTGTGTGGATTATGGAATTGGAGCGGGGAGTGTGGCTGCAGGAGATAGGCGTCTGAAGCAGATGGACGACTGGAATTCCTTGTGAATTCTTTGCGAGACTGTGCGAGTGAGAAAATGAGGGAAACAGCCGAGGAAGAAGCATCTGTGCCTCTGGGCAACGGGAGGAACTGACGACATGTACCGATTTTCAAGAAAGAAGATGCATCCAGTTCCAACCCATGGAATTTAATTGTCTGCATTTTGCAGGCAAACTGTGTAACGATCGCTTCAAAATGAAGATCTCAGTGCAAGTTGGAATATCACTAGCTCCCTTGGAACGAATCAGCCGCCCACTCCTCGATAGTATAGTGGTGAGTGTCCCCACCTATCACTCGCGTGACCGGGGTTCAGTTCCGCGACGGGGAGACAAGTCCTTGTTCGCATTGTGCGAGGTGGAACACGTGCTCACGCTATTGATTCGCAAACCTGTTTTCATTTCCACATGGCGATCGATCTATGCAGCATCTACACAGCAATTCGGACAGAAGGCAGATTTGATAAAATATAGCATAAGCAAATTTTCTGGTCAGTTCTGCCTATAAAAATCAACTGTGATCAACGGACATTTCCGCCACTATTATGTCTTCTTCCACCTTGTGAGCGTCGAAACGTTTACGCAAAATAACGCATCTCCATGTGGATCCAGGGCTCCTTACATTAAAAAAACAGACTTTAGAGACGGCGGCAGCACAATTTTGAAAAGATTTTGCTTAATCGCTGAGGCCGACGTACTTCACATCCTGCCCACGATTGAGCATCCAGGGCGAAGTGACGACGACTCCTTCCAGGCAGGTTCACAGCTCCACGTCGCCTGTACCAGATGCTGCTCAAGGATGAAGTAGGCTTGTGATGGACAGAGTGTCAACTGAAATGTGCGCAATGCGTTTCGGTGAGCTCCAAACTGGGAAACTCAGTAAAGCAATAACATGTGAAGGCACGCAAATTTCCATTACTTGCAATAAATAGGAAAAATGAAGTCTTATTTCAAAAGATACTCATTTCATCGCGCCAAGGTCTTGAGCTTAGCTTCATATTTTGGGAACAGACTTATAAACACAAAGGCTTGCAGCATTTGAATTAGTGCCAATTGCTGTCAAACCTCTAAAATGAAAATTCCCTTTTGAGAACTTTATCAAGAACCAAACCTCAAATTTTTAAACTTTGTAAAAACTGTAATCTACACCATCAAAATTAAAACAACCTCTTTTTCATGTGTAATGATTTGTATCCAAGATATAATTTCCGTATGTTTATCGACACGTTATTTATCTTACATAGCATCCTATTGATTCAAAAGTAACCTGTAAAATTACACTGCACTTTACCTCTCAAGATTGTCCACAATTCAAATTTGAGTGCTTTTGGGAAGCAGATTTCCTTAAATATTTAATTCATCTCTTCATAAGAAACCCCTTTTTATCCATTGGAACCACCTAGATCTTGTGTTTATGTCTTTTCGTTTTCCTAGAATCTTTCTGAATTTCAAGTAATTCTTTTTCTCAGAATTTTAGAATACTAACTCGTATGTATTAATCCCAATCATCTTGGAAGCTGATGATAAGGGTTATTCCCTACTAGTCTGCAACGGGGTGGTACAAAGGTTGGTTCATCTCAAACAAAGGAAAGACCTGTTTTATCTTTACACTACCTTCAAATTACGATTTTTGCCAGAAATCTCAACTCAAACCGTATACTCAAAACTTTGGAATATTTGAATAAACTTTTCCTTTAATCTAATATGGGGCTTTCAACTCAAGTGCTCAACTACACACACAAAAGACCATTCAGGGAAGAACAACTATACACACACACAAGACAATTCAGGGAAGAAAACACATTAAAGCTCACATACAAATGCTTCATTGCACACAAACAAAAACATAGATAAAGGTATGGATCGATACTGCTAAAATATTGAACTTAACTCTAAACGAAGCTTCGAGTAGCAGTGGGGGGAATAAAGGGATCTTGAAGGCTCCACCTATAGGGACCTTCAAACTGACGAAAGCTCACATTTTCTCTGCTGATGCTTGCAAATTGCTCATTAACCCCCTCGGGGCAGCCTCTCTCTCTCCCTCTCTCTTCAGCACAAACAGCTCCTGTAACTTAGGTCAATTCATTCTTTTTTCTAACTTGCAGAAAATTCAGTATCGGACTATCTACCTCCCTTAAAACATATTATAAGCGCTCAAATCTGTCCCGATTAAAAGTTCCAGCTGGTGGGAAGCTCTCTCCTTTACTTTGAGTCCATTTAACCCAATCAGAAACATATTGAACATTTTCAGGACCGTAATGGACACAAAAGAAAAACACAGAAATTACTTACTTTTCACCTCCAGGGAACTTGAACACTTGGGTATACTACTACTATTTTTTTTCCGATTTCTTACCCATCTTCAAAGTTCCTGATTTAAGCTCCGGTTTCGCCGGTTTCGGTTTGTTCTCAGTACTTTGAGAAGCGGGGGGAGTGGCAGATGCCGCTCTGCTGTTGCGACCTCCCATTTTTCTGAAAAGAAAACACAATTAACAGCGCGGCGCATTTCCTACCCCATGCGCTCACCGGTGTTTAAGAATTCCTCAACAATTCCTCCAAATCCTTGGGTCTTTCAAATCTTTTGGGTCGGTAGCTACCCTTTTTGCAAGCAGTTCCCCTTTCAGCTAGGATACTTGTTCGTTCCCCTTTCACCTCTCCAACTTAAGAGGTAGCTGGGACGCTATTTAACTGCAATCCCCTTTTCAGCTAGGATGCAGTTCGCACTCTCCCTAACTTGGGAGAGGTATTCCTCCCTTATTTCCGCGAGGGTTCTTTTTTAGAGATCCGACGGCCCAGGATTTCAATCACCTCTCTAACATAAGAGGTTACTGGACTTCAGTCAGACCCCATCCTTGTCGCCAATTTGTCGCGGAAATCGGATTGAACACTCAGACCCAGGAGGTTTGACTCGGAAGCCTTTATTAATCGTGATATCACGGAGAGCCCAGTAGCATACAAGGTAGCTAGCTGACACTCTGAGGAAGCATCAGAGCACACACATATTTATAGTAGAAGTTGTACATATCAAAGAGCTTGAAGGTGATAAGGCTGTCTAACTTTCAATGATCAATTACATTGAGAATCATTGTCACACAATTAGTCTATTCTAAGTTTATGACTATACAGGATATTGGGGGAAGCTCACGTAGTAACAAAAGTGAGACAGAGAATAGATGACCATTGCTTGATCCTGGGGGCAGACATCCCGTCTCAAGGACTCCAGGAAGCCTGCCCATGACACTCCCCTTTCTCCCCTCCTGCTCAATTAGCTGGCAGCTGCAGGTGTGCCTGCTAGAACAAAAGAGAGAACTGTGCTGTAGTATTCCACCATTGTGCTAACGAGAGAGGGAACTAGTATTCCACCATGGTGCTAACTGTTTAACCCTTAGTTGACCTGTAGATGTATTTTATTCTTCCACACAAGCCTACACTGAACAAAGAGCTCACAATAACCACAGAGCTCAATCTGAACATCGACCCCGCCCTGATCAGAGAACTCACGCTGAGCACAGAGCCCAAACTGAGCGCACCCTTAACAAAGCACCCACAATTAAAACAAAGAGCTCAAACTGACCACAACGGCCACTCTGAACACAGAGCCCAAAATGAACGACGAGACCACATTTAACGCAGCTCACAGTGCACACAGCGCTTAGCCTGAATATCAAGTAGGTACCAAACAAAGAGCCCTCACAGAACGCAGAGCTCAGCTGAACACTGAGCCCAACATCAACATTGATTGCATCATTTACACAGTGCACATCCTAAACATAGAGCGCATCGTGAACACAGAGCCCACATTGAAAACAGAAGCCACACTGAACACAGAGCCCGCACTGAACACAGAGCCCGCATTGAACACAGAGCCCACACTGAACACAGAGCACACACTGAACACAGAGCTCACACTGAACACAGAGCCCACACTGAACACGGAGCCCACACTGAACACAGAGCCCACACTGAACACAGAGCACACACTGAACACAGAGCCCACACTGAAAACAGAAGCCACACTGAACACAGAGCCCGCACTGAAAACAGAGCACACGTTAAACACAGAGCCCACACTGAACACAGAGCACACACTGAACACAGAGCTCACACTGAACACAGAGCTCACACTGAACACAGAGCCCACACTGAACACAGAGCCCACACTGAACACAGAGCCCACACTGAACACAGAGCACACACTGAACACAGAGCCCACACTGAAAACAGAAGCCACACTGAACACAGAGCCCGCACTGAAAACAGAGCACACGTTAAACACAGAGCCCACACTGAACACAGAGCACACACTGAACACAGAGCTCACACTGAACACAGAGCCCACACTGACCACAGAGTCCACGTTAAACACAGAGCCCACACTGAACACAGAGCACGCACTGAACACAGAGCCCGCACTGAAAACAGAAGCCACACTGAACACAGAGCACACACTGAACACAGAGCACACACTGAACACAGAGCTCACACTGAATCCAGAGCTCACGCTGAACACAGAGCTCACACAGAGCTCGGAGCCCGCACTGAACACAGAGGTCATGCTAAAAAGAGAGTGCACCCTTAAAAGAGGGCCTCGTTCAACAGAGAGCGCCTCATCAGCATAGATCCCACATTGAAAACGGAGCCCACACTGAACACCGAGCACACACTGAACACAGAGCCCGCATTGAACACAGAGCCCACACTGAACACAGAGCCCGCATTGAACACAAAGCCCACACTGAACACAGAGCCCACGCTGAACACAGAGCCCACGCTGAACACAGAGCCCGCATTGAACACAAAGCCCACGCTGAACACAGAGCCCACGCTGAACATAGGGACAACACTGAACACCGAGCCCACACCGAAGAAAGAGCCCTCACTGAACTCAGAGCCCCACTGAACACTGAGCCCAACATGACCATAGGTCACATGCTTTACACAGTGCGCAGCCTGAACACAGAGCCCGTACTGAACAAAGAGCTCAAACTAATCACACAAAAAGCGCCTAACACTGAACACCAAACTCAAACTGAAAACAGAGCTCACCTGGAACACATCATCCTCAAATAACACAGAACCCACACGAGAACTGAGCCCGCACTTAACGCAGATCACACAATGAACAGGAGAAGTATCTCTGAACAGATCCCACCATGAAATAGAGCACACCATGAACACAGCACCCACAATTAACACAGAGCCCAAACTGAACATAGCGGCCGCACTCAACACCGAGCCCAAAAAGTACAAAGAGCCCTCCCTGTACCCATAGCCCCAGTTAACACAGGACACAATCTGCACATAGAACGCACCTGCGCAATGTGCACACTCTGAACATAGAGCGCACCCTGGACATGTAGACCACAATGAAAAGAGAGGCCAAACTAAACACAGTGCGCAACCTGATAAAAGAGCCCACGCTGAACAAAGAGCCCACAATGAACACAGAGCCCACACTGAACACAGAGCCCAAACTGAACACAGGGCTTATACTGGACACAGAGCACAAACCGGACATAAAGCCCTCACTGAACAAGAGCCCACACTGAATACAGAGCCCACTCTTTACACAGGCCCCACTCTGAACACTGGGCCCACTCTGAACCAGAGCTCACCTTGAACACAAAGCACACACTGAACAGAGAGCCGACGCTGTGCACAGGCCAACAGTGAACACAGAAACCACACTTAACACAGGCCACAACATGAACACAGTGCCCACACTGAAAAGGGGGCCCGCACTGAACAAAGAACAAAACTGAGTGCAGAGCTCACGCTGAGCACAGAGACCACACTGAACAAACAACACAAACTGAACAAAGTGCTCATGCTCAACATAGTAATCACCCTTAAAAGAGGATAAACAATGACCACAGAGCACACCCTTAACACAGAGCCCACACTGAACACAGGGCACACCCTTAACACAGAGTCCACAATGAACACAGAGGTCTCATTGAACACTGAGCCAACGCTGCACACAGAACTCACCCTGAACATAGGCACAGCATGACAACAGACCCCCACTGAAAACAGAGCTGACACTGTGAACAGAGCCCTGACTGAAAATAGTGCTCACACTGAACGTAGAGCCAACACTGAACATAGATCTCAGACTGTAAACCGATCACTCACTGAAAACTGGGCCCTCACCGACGCAGAGCGGGAACTAAACGCAGAGGCTCCGATGAACACGGAGGCCACACTGAACGCAGAGCTCACCAGGAACATAGAGCCCACGCTGAACACAAAACCCGAAAAGGAAAAGAGAGCTAACATTGTTCACAGATCCCGCTCTGAATACAGAGATGACGCTGATCACACAGCCCGCACTGAACATAGAGCCAACACGGAGAGAGAGCCCACAATGAACGCAGAGCCCACACTGAACACAGATCTCACTCTGAACACAGCGCCCACACTGTGCCATGAGACAACTCTGAACACAGAGCTCATCCGGCACGCAGAGCTCACTCTCAACACAGAGACCACACTGAACACAGAGCCATCACTGAACACAGAGCTCACTCTGAACACAGGGCCCAAACTGAACACAGTGCTCCACCTGAGCACAGAGCTCACCCTGAACAGAGAACAAACACTGAACAGAGAACCGACGCTGTGCACAGGCCCACAGTCAACACAGAGACAACATTTAACACAGACCCTAAAATGAACAGAGTTGCAACACTGAAAAGATGGACCGCACTGAACAAAGAACCAATACTCAGCGCACGGCTCACGATGAACACAGAGATCACACTGAGCATACAATACACACTGAACAAAGTGCTCATGCTGAACATAGTAATCACCCTTAAAAGAGAGAAAACACTGAACACAGAGTGCACGCTTAACACAGAGCCCACAATGAACACAGAGCTCTCATTGAACACTGAGGCCACACTGCGCACAGAACTCACCCTGAATATAGGGCACAGCATGACAACAGACCCCCACTGAAAACAGAGTCGACTCTGTGCACAAAGCCCTGACTGAAAACAGCGCTCACACTGAACGTAGAGTCAACACTGAATAAAGAGCTCACACTGAAAACCGATCACTCACTGAAAACTGAGCCCTCACGGAGCAGAGCCGGAACAAAACTCAGAGGCCCCGATGAACACGGAGGCCACACTGAAAGCAGAGCTCACCATGAACATAGAGCCCACGATGAACACAGAACCCGAAATGAAAAGAGAGCCAACACTGATCAAAGAGCCCGATCTGAACACAGGAAAGACACTGATCACAGAGCCCGCACTGAACACAGATCTCACCCTGAACAGAGATCCCTCACTGAACACAGATTGCACACTGAACATATGGCCCACACTGAACACAGAGCCCACACTGACACAGAGCCCACACTGACACAGAGTGCACGCTGAACACAGAGCCCACACTGAACACAGGAGCGGCACTGAACACAGAGCTACAACTGATCACAGAAAGGACACCTAAAACTGAACACCGTGCTAGTACTGAAAACAGAGCTCGCTGGAACACAGCGTACCAAAAGAACACAGAACCCACAACGAAAACGGAGACCGAGATGAACACAGAGCACAAAACTAATACAGAGCCAGCACTGAATATAGAGCTCACCATGATCAGAGCACAGACTATTCACAGAGCGCACACTGAACACAGGGCCCGCACTGAACTCAGAGCCCGCACTGAACACAGAGCCCGCACTGAACACAGAGCCCGCACTGAACACAGAGCTTAAAGAGCACACAGAGCTCTCGCTGACCAAATAGCACGCATTGAGCACAGAGCCCGCACTGAACATCGAGCCCACACTGAACCCAGAGCCCTCACTGAACCCAGAGCCCACACTGTACACAGAGCCCCCAATGAACACCGATCCCATAATGAACACAAAAACCTCACTAAACACAGAGCTCACCCTGCACATATAGCGCCCAATGAAAACAGAGCAAACAGTGAGCACAGAGCCCACACTGAACACAAAGCCCGCACTGAACACAGGAGCCATACTTGGTGCAGAGCCCACATTGAAGGCAGCGCCCGCAATGAACATAGGGCCCTAACTGAACTCAGAAGCCACAGTGGAAACAGAATTCACGCTCATCACAAATCGCACAATGCACACTCTGCCCACACTGAACACAAAGCTCACAATGAACACAGATACTGCACTGAATGCAGTGTCCACAGTGAATGCACAGATTACCCAGAACATTGAGAGCACGCGGAACACAGAGCTCAGAGGGAAAACATCCCTCGCTGAGCACAGAGTCCAGACAAATCTCAGAGATCACCTGGAAGAACGAGGACACCCTAGAAATAGAGCGCAAACTGAAAAGGGAGTCAGCGTTGAACACAGAGCCCACTCTGAACACAAAGCCCAACTGAACACAGAGCTCACCCTGAACACAGAGCCCAACTGAACACAGAGCTCACACTGAACACAGAGCCCACACTGAACACAGAGCCCACACTGAACCGAGAGCCGATGCTGTGCACAGACCAAAGTGAACACAGAGCTCACAGTTTACACAGACCACAAAATGAAAACATTGCCCAAAATGCAAAAAGTGCCCGCACTGAACAAAGAACCAAAACTGAGCGCAGTGCTAACGCTGAACACAGGGACCACACTGAACATAGAACCCACACTGGACACAGACCTCATGCTGAACACACTGTGCAGCATTAAAAGAGAGAAATCAATGAACACAAAACGTACCCTTAACGCCGAGCCCACGATGAACGCAGAGGTATCATTGAACACTGAAGCAACACTGCGCACAGAACTCGCCCTGAAAAAACGGCGCTGCATGACAACCGGCCCCCACTGAAACCAGAGCCGGCACTGTACACAGAGCCCTCACTGACAATTGCGCTCACACTGAATGTAGAGCCAACACTGAACAACGCGCTCACACTGTAAAGGGAACTGTCACTGAACACAGAGCCATCATGGACGCAGTTCCGGAACTAAAGGCAGAGGCCCCGATGAAAAGGGAGGTCACACTCAACGCAGAGATTACCACGATCATAGAGCCCACGCTGAACAGAGAACCAGTACTGAAAAGAGAGCCCACACTGAGCACAGAGGCCGCTCGGAACACAGAGCTGACACTGATAAATTTGTCCGCACTGAACACAGAGCCAACACGGAACTGAGAGCCCACAATGAGCTCAGAGCTCACACTGAACATCGAGCTCACACTGAACACAGAGCCCTCACTGAACACAGAGCTCTCACTGAGCACAATGTTCGCACTGAACACAGAGACCGCACTGAACACAGAGACCGCACTGATCATAGATCTGAGAGCGAACACAGAGCTCAAGCTGAACAAATAGCCCTTGAGCACAGAACACACACTGAACTCGGACCTCACAGTGAAAACTGAGCGCATTCTGAATACAGAACCCACACTTACCACAGAGCCAACACTGACACAAAGCCTGCAGTCAACACAGAGCTCATACTGAACACTGAGCCCGCAATCAACACAGAGCCCCCAATGAACACAGATCCCATACTGAACACAAAGACCTCACTAAACACAGAGCTAACCCTGCACATATGGCGCTCAATTAAAACAGACCAAAGACTGAGAACAGAGTCTACTGAACAAAGAGATCACGCTGAACACAGAGCACGGACTCAACACAGGAGCCAAACTGTGCACAGAGCCCACCATGAAGGCAGAGCCCGGAATGAGCATAGGGCCCTCACTGAACGCAGAAGCCACACTGAAAACAGAATTCACCCTCATCACAAATCCAAAATGAACACTCAGCCCACAATGAACACAAAGCTCACAATGAACACAGATACCGCAATGAACACAGTGGCCACGCTGAATCCGCAGATTACCCAGAATATTGAGCGCGCGCTGAACACAGAGCTCAGAGTGAAAACAGCCCTCACTGAGCCCAGAGTCCACACAAAACACAGAGCTCACCTTGAAACAGTAGCACACCATAGAAATAGAGCACAAACTGAAAATAGAGTCCGCGCTGAACACGGAGTCGACAGAGAACACAGAGCCCACACAGAACACAGAGCCCAGACAGAACACAGAGCCCACACAGAACACAGAGCCCACACAGAACACAGAGCCCATACTGACCACAGGACCAACCCTGTACACAGTGCCCACACTGAACACAGGACCAACCCTGTACACAGTGCCCACACTGAACACAGAGCTCACCCTGAACACAGAGCCCACACTGAACACAGAGCTCACCCTGAACACAGAGCTCACCTTGAACACAGAGCTCACCCTGAACACAGAGCTCACCCTGAACACAGAGCTCACCCTGAAAAAGATCCCACACTGAAAAGAGAGGCGAAGCTGTGCACATATCCAAAGTGAACACAGAGCTCATAGTTTGCGCAGACACCAAAATGAACACAGTGCCCACACTGAAAAGAGGGCCCACACTGAACAAAGAACCAAAACTGAGCGCAGAACTAACGCTGAACACAGAGACCAGACTGAACACAAAACATACACTGAACACAGACCTCCTACTGAACATAGTATGCAAACCTTAAAAGAGAGAAAACACTGAACACAGCGCACCCTTAACGCCGAGCCCACAATGAACACAGAGGTCGCATTGAACACTGAGGCAACACTGCACACAGAACTCGCCATGAAGATAGGGTGCAGCACTACCATAGACTACCAATGAAAACAGAACCTTCACTGAATATTGCGATCACAATAAACGCAGAACCAGCACTGAACAAAGAGCTCTCACTGTAAACGGATCTCTCACTGAACACAGAGCCCTCATGGACGCAGAGCCGGAACTAAAGGCACAGGCCCCGATGAACACGGAGACCACACTGAAGCGAGAGCTCACCATGATAATAGTGCCCTCGCTGAACACTGAACCCGTACGGAAAAGAGAGCCCACCCTGAACACAGAGCCCACACTGAACACAGAGCTGACAATTGACTCACAGTTCACGCTTACCAAATAGCCCAGCTTGAGCACGGAGCCCGCACTGAACACAGAGCCCACACTGAACACAAGGCCCACACTGAACACAGGGCTGACAATTAACTCACAGCTCACGCTGACCAAGTAACCCAACTTGAGCACAGAGCCCGCACTGAGCAAAGAGCGCAAACTCTACAAAAAGCCCACACTGATCACAGAGCCCACACTTTCCAATGAGGAAGAAAGATGGTAAGCCTGTGAGTGATTCCTCAAAATGCCGAGCCAAGTGACATGAAATGGGTTCACTCGAACCACTTTGCCTCGATCTGATTATGACGTCATCACCAAAGAGCGAACGACATTGATCATCTGATCAGGTCTGTCGCACAATCATGGCTGAGTTGGATAGATTATTGACCAATAAGGGAGACTTATTGACCAATTATGGAGAGGGCCGGTGTACGACGCTGGTTGGGGGAGCGCAGGCAGGATAGCGGGGCTGACGACACGACCATATAAAACATGAGTTTTCCGAGTTGCAGAACAGGCTCAAGGGGCCGAATGACCTACTGACCTAAACTATTCTGTTTTTGGTGCTTGTTTGAAATGCAGCCCACACCAAAGCAGAAGGCGCCGTCGATTCGGGTTCATTTTAAGCAGTGCATCCATCTGCTAATGATTGTCTGCAGAAGACATTTGAGGGCCAAGAGTTAAATGTTAATCGTGGAATACCCTCCCAGCGATGTACTCTAGATATCCCATTACTTTATTCAAAACATTCTTTTTCATTCAGTTCAAGCATCACTCTGGATGGAGTATGTGAGTGGGTGAGCAGGAGGAGTGTATGGCGTGGGGAATCGTCACTAAAGGTGTATGGGGTCGGATTGTTTTGAACGCATTATTTTCAAATATTTCGGTTCAGAAAACAAAATCCTTCTCGAACACTTTCTATTGCGGATCAGGTCACCACCAACGCCAACCTTGCAGGTCCTATGGTTGCGTTTATAATTTCGAGGCAGAATGGTGCAAATTTATGTGCAACGACACAGAATGTAGGTCAAGTCACTGACGGAAATGTCATTGCCAGAGTAATCCACGGAAAGATCTGGGCAGCGTATGAGTTCCCTCTGGAAGATTAAATGACAAAGACATACATCAGCCATGTGCCCTGTTGGAACATAGAATAGGGCCCGAAACACAAAACAGTGGAGAACATCTGAAATTTCCCCACTACTTCTCCTGGCTGTTCAGGCGAATTGAGTTTCCTCGAATCAATTTGATCTAAATTAGTAACGATTTGATTCCCAACATCGCTCTGTTGGTTAGTCATTTCCCTCCGTGACTATCCACTATGGGATCTACCCGCTACTCGTTAAAATATAGCCCTTTCAATTGTACTGACCGCACACATCATTCCAATGTTCGACGTGTCACTTCGAAACGGTTCCTTTCACAATGACAGCGACTGACGTAACCTGTTTGTTCAATGACTGAAACTAATTGATTTCTTTAGGGGACATGAATGCGCGCATGGGGATTTATGTGCTGCCTACATGACAGCTTCTCTGAATGTCACATTTCATGTTTTCCAACAGGCTCGGTGTATCTGTTTCAACAGGAGTTAGCGCTTCTCACCGAGGATATAATTTGCTGTACTTCATCAGATACGGGCCATTTACAAACCCATTCTCGAAGCTCTCGTTTTCCGATGTACGTTTATTAACATGCTCTCGGACTAACAATATATATTTCTGTCCTTATTTCCATTCATGGATGAGGGCAACGATGAAAGGGCCAGCAATTATTGCCCATCTCTAATTCCCCTTGTGAAGTCGGTGGTGAGCTGCTGCGGTTTTTGTGGAGCAGTTACACCCACGGTATTGTTAGCGGGGCGGGTGGTGGTGGGGGTCCATTATTTTGACACAGAGACAGTGAAGGAACGGCGATATTTTTCCGAACCAGGGCGATGAGTGGCTGGGAGAGGAACGTTCAGCGAGTGGTGTTCCCATGGTCATGTTGCCTTTGACTTTCTAGATCTTAGCGGCCGTGGGTTTGATTAGTTAACTAATGGTTTAATGTTAGGTAAAGTTAACAGCTTTTCTCTGTTCCCTGTTACGAATGCTGTCTTGCCAGTTTTACCCTGATGCCCTAGAATAATTAATGTGGCATTTCCTCCAAATCTCCTGTGATTTTAACGTGTTTATTTTATTTTCCTGAAATGAATTTAAAGAAGAAGGGGATTTTTACGCTTCAGCTCAGACGTTCATTCCATCTTGTGCATCCATCTCTGCAGGAAAGACATCTCCTCATAAACATGGGAGAAGTGATACTTCACCAGATAAAAGCCATTTACTATCCTATTCTCGCGGCTATTGGTGTTCCTGGTAAGAGCCTAAATACAACCATTACCTGTATAAATGGATGTTGGCGTTCCGATAACATGGAATTGTTTCTTTACTATTGGGGAGTAATCAAAGCAGGGACGTATGTTTAACCATAACTTTAACAGATTTCTTCTTGTTCTGTATCTCTCACTCCGTGGTATCCACTGCTAACACCTTATTCTTGCTTTAGAGAATGTCATGTAACAGGGTGGGCTCTGCAATTATTGTCATAATCAACTGCAAACCGAGTTTAAACTTGTAGAAAACACAATCTGTGAAAATCTGTGCAGAGGTAAATTCGCATCCTGCAAAATTCTGCTTCAAATACTTGAAGCCTTTGCTAATGGTCTTCATCCATTTTCGAATATTTAAAGGAACGGAATCCCTGTAAAATCACATACTCATTACCACAGCGATGCTTTTACTAATCTGTATGCAGAGAGGATATCTGGAACTCTGGGTGAAACAGATTGCTGTGTGCGCTGAAGACATTCCGATGTCTTAGTCAGTTTTCTATTGAAATACATGCATTTCTATAGCCTCATTTATCGACCACCCTAATGAATTTGCATGAAGTGTGGTCACTGCAGTAACGCAAAAGGTGACCGGAAATTTTTGGTCGGGAAGCTTCCACAAGCAGCAAGTTGACAATGACAATATGACCGTTTTTGTGTTCTTTAGCCGAGGTTTAAATACTGGTCACGACGCAAGGGGCTACGACAATGTTGTTCAGCGAAATAGTGGCATAGATTCTTTGACGTTTACCCTATGAATCGATTTGACATCTGTTCTGAAAGTTACAACGTCCGATAGTGCAGAACTACTTCACTACGGCAATGGAGCATTAGCCGAGAAGTTTGTTCTCAAGTACTGACGCGGGACGTAAGTAGTCAAACATCTATTTCAGCACGGAGGTTTCTAACTGAGACTGAGGTGGTCCGATTTTGGAACACAGTAGCACTCCGAATAGTTATCTGGTTCTCATTATTCAGCACATTTCAGTTTCTAGCCCTCCACTTCTTGCTGTTAAAAACCCTGCTTCCAAATATTACTGATTTACATTGGGAATTGCAGTGGAATGATATTAAGCATTGTCGGAATCCCCTGTGGATTTGGGAAACTCACATTGCCACGTTACATGGTGGCACTGACAAAGGGACAGAGGAGCATAGGAAATACGAGTAGAAGTTGACTATTTGGCCGCACGAGGGTGCTCCACTACTCAAATATGTCATGGCTGAAAATATGCCTCCACGATATTCCATGCACTATCTCAGATATCTGTATGCATTTAATATTGAGAAATCAAATCATCGGCACCTTCAACAAACTCAATGACTGCAAATCTGCCGAGGGTGCAGTACATTATTTCGAAAATCTACCCCACCCTGAGTGATGAAATTCTTCCTCATCTCAGTCCTAAATGCAGACCTCTTATTCTGATATTGCTTTTCCTGGTTTTAGACAGACCCGCCAGGGGAATCATCCATCAATAATCTACACCACCGAAACTTATAAGAAAGGTGAATGCTTCAGTGAGATCACTTCATTTTTGCCCATGCTCCAGAAAGCAGAGGATGAGTCTCATCAATGACTCCACATAGGACAATCCCATCTAAATCCCAGTAATTCAAGAAGTAACCTGTTGAACATTCCTTGTCCAGAGCTAAAGCAACACCGAATGAAATCTGCACCAAAGGAGAAAAGTAGAATGCTTGACCGGCACCACAGACATCACCATAAACACTGCACATGGAAATTGCAGAGTTGGGGATACGCTGGGCTTGGAGTTACAAATCATGCTTCTGCACAAATCATCTGCAGCTGATGGTCCACAGTGTCTCGTGAATGCGCACTTTTGAGTTGTTGAACAGGGTGAAATTTACCCCATTTAGCACAATGGTTGTCTCACAAAAAACGGTGGAGAGAAGCCCGAATGTGAAGGTGGAATTCCTCTGCACGAGGACCGTGCGGTGGTCATTCCTATCAATCCTTTAATGGACAGATGCACATGTGATGGTTAATTTGGTGGAGCGAATTCAATTTTGCGCCTGGTTGGTTCCCTGACCACCTGCCAAAGTCCCAGTCTAGCAGTTATCTTTATGCCTCGGCCAGCTCGGCCATTAGTGGAGCTAGCGATCCTCTCTTGCTCACAGATATCGAAGCCCCCCGAAGTAAAGCACTTTTTTTTTCCCGTCTCATTCCCCTTGGTTCATGATCATTGATTCATCCGCCGATGGGAACGGGAGGTGGACAGCAGGAGGCAATATTCCTTGCCCATGTATTACATGATGTCATGAGATTTCATTTAAGTACCACGTGCTCTCAAGGATCTGAAAGATTGTGCACACTGAAACTGTTGCAAAATGGTATTTAGGAAAGCAGTAATGCAATTGAGCGATACCGAGAAATTGGATGGATCAATTCACCTTTTAGATAAGGTTATTTCACTCAGATGATTGCTGATGATGCATATGAACTTTAAAAGCAGTAAGAAGAATTATTCATATAAGGATAAATGGCTTGAATCATTAAGTTTACCGAATGATTGGAAATCAAGCAGTCTGTTTTGTCCTGGATTAATTCAATTTCCTTGCATTCTATAGGAGCGTAAATCATCTGGACAGGTGTAGTGTATCCCATCACACTCCTGATTTGTGCATTTTAGATGGAGGAAAGGTTTTGGAGAGTTGGGTGTGTGTTTCTCACAACAGCATTCTGAGATTCTGACCTGCCCTTGTAGTCACAGTTTCTTGTCAATGCTTTGTCCAGGGATGTAGAAAATGATGTATTAATTGATGCTAATGCCATTAAATCTCAACGGTACTTTGTTGGATGTTATTTTGGTGCAGGTGGTCATTGCCTTTTAATTTTGTTGTGGCGAATATTATTTGTCATCTTTCAGCACAAGTCTGGCTATTGCCCAGGTCTTGATGCACACGGGCACGGATTTCATCAGCATCTGTTGTGTCGCGAATGGTGCTGAACTTTGAACAATGATCAGCGCACACAAGCCCCTCCCACTTCCCAACCCCTCCCCACTACACTAAACTCCTTCTGCGTTTATAATGGAGAGAAGTTCATTGATGCAACAGCTTAAGATGGTTGGGCTCAGGACACTGCCCTCAGGCTCTCGCCCAGTTATGTCATGGGGCTGGGATGATTCACCTGCAAAACAAAAAAAAAACAAAAAACTTTTTGCTTGGTATATATAACTCCAAGCAATTTGGAAGTTACCCCTTATTGTTATTGACTGCAATTTTCATAGCCCTCCTTGATACGATTGTGTGACAAATGTTGTCTTGATATAAAACACAGCCGCTCGCTCCTCACCTTTTGAATAAAGCACTTTTGACAATGTTTGGACCAAGGCCGAACCGAGACCTGGAGCTCGCACGATGCAAAAAGTGAGCGTCAGTGAGCAGTTTACTGCCGAATACGCGGCGATTGAAAGCATTGTCCACTATACTTTTCATCACTTCGATCATGAGGAAGTGTAGGCAGATGGGGCTGCAATTAGATTCGTTGGATTTGTCGTGTTTTTTTGTGGATAGGCATACCTGTGAAAATGCTCACATTTTCGCATAGATACCAGTAATTTAGATGCACCTTACCAGCTTCGATAGGAAGATTTATTCAGCAGCACTGATCTCCTGCACTTCTGGCATCATCTCAAATGACCCAAAGCCTCTGCATCGTCCAGTTCCTTCAGTCATTCCTTAAATTCAAGTGCTGAAAATCACATTGTATGAAGACTGGCATCTGTGATGCTTGTCATCGGTAGGAGGAGGCCGGGATGGTTATCTACCCGTCACTTCAGGGGAATGTGGCTGCAAATTCTTCAGCCATGTATATGCACTGGTGCGCTGCGCTCCACAATCATTGCCGATGGGTATATTGGTGGAAGCCGCCCACCAGTGAGGTGCAGAACTTTCCACCACCATTCAAGGCGTCTGTGACAGGACTTGGGAGCTGAACTTTCGTTATTTGGAAGGGGGATCAATGAGCCCTGTCTTTCTCATGCTGAATACGCTGTTTTGGTTGCAAGTAGCCCTGTCTTGCAGTTCACCAGGTTATGACGTGTTGTTAGGTATGATCGATGCTGCTCTGCACACATGACAGATGTCGGCAAAGTTCCTTTGTTTGTGCATTTGACCACGAAAGTCTGGAAGGACAAGAGTAGAAGAGGCATGGGAACACTTTTCATTACAAAATCCTTTCCAAGTCACACACCAAGCTGACTTTGAGATACATCACCGTTCCTTGACTGTCACTGGGTCAAGAACCTGGAAATCCATCGCTCACAGCATGGTGTCTGCTCCCGCTTCACATGACCTGCAACACTAGAAAAGCCTTATTTTCAAGAAGAATTAGTGAAAACAGAAATAAAAGTGCTAATCTTGTCAATATACCGAAAGATAAGAAAATGTTGTATGATGACGAATCTATGAATATTGATGTCCTTTTTGTATTGAAATGACGGTCCTGGCTGTTTCTTTTGTTCCAATTCAACAAAGATTAACTACAAAATGCATGTTTAAATGTAAATTATTTCGGAGTACATTGGCCCCTAACTGAGAACGTATATTTTGAATTCATTCCTGAATGTCTAAATCTTTAACCAAAAGGATTGGCTGTTTTTTACGCCGGGAAATACAACCCCCCCGCCCGCCCCCCCAACCACCCCCACCTCACCCACCAAAACCCCACTCCCCACCACCCAACCCCCACAAAAATGCCGAATCCGCACGAAGATCAATGACGTGAATCAGGTATAATGACGTCACGTACATGAATCTCCCAGTTGCAGGTGGAGAACCTTTTACAAGTTACTAATTAGCAAGTTATTTAGTTTGTGAACGAAACAATCGTATCATTTCTTGATTCGTGCTTTGCACTTGCCGTAGTCCAGACGAGAGAGAAAAAAATGTTTCTGGGCAGCTACCATCAGACGAGAATCGCGCGGAAAAGAGGTTCTGCCTCCGGGACCATGATTAAATGTAGCAACAAATTGTGCTGGGGAAGGTGGCAGCGCCTTCATGTTTACTTTTCATTTTTTTATTTCTTGCCTGAGCTTTCAATGAAAAACATTTTTTGGAAAATCAGTTTCTGAGAGCAGGTGGTGTTGAGCTTGCAGCCATACCGACTTTCTGTTCACAGCATTACACTCTGCCGCACGGTGTTCAGGCTTTCACTGCCGATTCGACGCGGACCCCATTTTGCATCACTCAATGGCTCCTCTCCGTGGGAATTTAATGAATTGTAGAGCGGGAGATTTTCTAAGGGAGGGTGAGTAGGAAAAGGTCTAATTTTACATTGCTCCAATCTCACGCAGCCGAAAAACGTTGTCTCCTGATTGTAATGTTGCTTTATGATCTTAAATCACGATTAGTGTTTTGAACCTGCACCAGAGGATTTGTCTCACATCTCTAGTGTAACTGCTGCTGTCGAGCGTTCAACAATGCGTCATAACCACAAGCACGATTCAGTGGGACACACTCTGTGGCGCGTTCACCATGACATTCACAAGTTGACTGAAATGAATAACCCCTTAAGGATGTGTTTTGCAGGCAAAGGATGCCATAGAAACTTGTTATTTGGCACTTAAATTGCGAATAGAACATTGCTGTTAAAGTGATATGGATTTGGGACCGTGGAGGAAACTCCATCGGTCTGTCCTTCTTCAGACTCAGGTGTTTGCAGTAACGACACCAAGAGGCACATAAACCAAAGTGCACTACACCAGCTCCATGTTCCTTATCCCAAACAGCAAATTAATAACAGGTCAGAAGGAGATTGCAGTTGCAGAGAGAAATGGGTAATTCTGTAGCATATATACATGTTCATTTCTCTAGTTCATTTAGCAGGGAATACTGTTGATAATATATTTGATGACTGTATATTGAATTTGCAAGCGATATAGTGGATAATGGTTTGGATAGGTCACTATTTCATTCGGTAGGTAATTGGGTGGTTCATTCCTGATGCATTTCAACATTTAATTCGGAGGAAAATTCTAGGAATATTCTGATAATTTATTGGATAATAGTTTTGATAATTAATTTGTTCAAACATTGGCTGCTTCAATATGTAATTGTTTAAAGTTCTGTAATGTTTAAACTGTTTTTGCTTATTTACAGTGCTGGTCAGTACAGTTTCAAATGCTGATATTATGGCTAACCATCTTTGTATAATTCACAATAGCGCACGGATAATAATGTCTCTCAGTTTATATGCATGTTATTGTAGGAATATATATATATTAGGTTCGCTCAAATAATAATAGGTATCGGGCAAATGACGGTCAATTTTCATTTTTGACATCTTTTTTAAGCTGCAATTGTATCAAAATAGCTTTGATTAATAATGCTTCCACTTTTTCCAGTGAATCCTACATGGTCAATAGAAACTCAAACTTTAATTTTTATCCATTGCCTGGCGTTTTCAAGGCTGTTTCTGATTATCGTTTACAGCTCCATGAAGTCAATCAATGTTTGATGCTTGCATTCAAGTTAGAGAATTGTGAATCGGAGGCTGCCAACTGGGCTGTCTATGTAACGCAAATAGATATTTTTTTGTTTGTGTGGTTAAAGCTTGCCAACTTGCAATCTGATACAAAAATGTAAAAAGCTGTTTATCTTTAACCGAATAATTCGCCTTACTTCATTCAAAGTTCTTCTGAATCATTACCCAACAACCTACTGAAATAAAATGATACAAAATGTTAATTCCCCACCCCTTTTATAGACGTTCAATGCATTGTTATTTCCCTAAGTTCAAGTTTGCGAAAAATCTACCTTCAGTCTGCACCATGTTGCATAGCCTTGAAAACAGTTGGTACTTGAAATAATTCTTTATCTACTCATCCCATTATTTTGAGAATGTGCATTTTCCATTCCCTAATCTGTGCCTCCCGAATCTGACCGGTTATTTCAGTCGGAAAGCTATTCTGCACCGTTGCCACTAGCAAGACATCCTATCCTATAGCAAAGCCACCAGAACTACAAAGAAAATTTCGGCAGCGAACCGAATATTAATATTAACATTAATTCAGACCAGAGTTATTTAACTTTCTTGGAAATGCATATAATAATTAATAAACGTGCGCATCAAGTTATTACATATCTGGCAGCTGCACATTAGATCAGTGAGATTCATTTAGAAAGTCTACTCTTCAAAATTCAAATGGACATTTAAGAAGTAAACAGTAGAAATCATGATGCAACCGTGATTTTCTGAGGCTCACTTCAATTTCGCTTGACTTAAATGGATCATTTAATTTAATCAGTAATCAGTATAAATGTCTGAAGTTAATCCTCTGTATAATAATGCAGCATTGAATAGCTTCGCTAATTCTCTAAAAAGGTTCCTGCATTCTGAAAAAAAAAATGCATTTTAACAAATAATGCTAAGATTCATGGGTTTTATGCGCCTGGCCAAACTGAAATGAAATAAGCTGTAGAGGATATTAATTTAAAGTTGGCTGTGTTAGGTGTTAAGTCTTTATCATCAGGTAAACGACAATTCGCAATTTCAGTTTTCTGAACATATATTAGTCTACAGCCTCAAATCGATGTGCCCATCATGGTCAATCATTATCGTGATTTTCTGCACTTGGTGACCAGGAAAAATAAATTTTAAGCTTCACATTTCAAATCACTTCGCACGGATGCTGTGCTTGAGGCGCAAGCGACTCAATTCTGCCCTTTCGACAACAAAGTGATTTGTTTTGCATCCGATCAACTAATGGGAACTCTCTCCTGTCCACCCGGAATCAAAACTCTAGTTATGACTTCAGTATAATAACATCATTGAATTGCTCATTCACCATGCTTTGTAAGAAATGTGCCCCATTGCCCACTCAATCTGTTAGCAATGTCACCGTTCCCATTACGCCATTAAACTGCCCTCTTGATCAGCACTGACTGCACCCATTCTGCATAGCAATGTTGCTTCACTCTTTATGCAATCAATTAGCAATGCATTCACCTGAAATATTCTTGCACAATGCCGAGCCAGCATATCAATCTCACCTTACTCAGTCTGACTTAAAACACAGGACTGATCCGCTCTCATCCCCGAATAAAACTTCTCCCTGAGAACCTGCATAAGAATGTCACCTTGTACTGATTGACATTGTACCGCAACTGTAATGACGCCTGTGTAAACTTGCATTCGGCCTCATCTAACGTTGTCTTTTATGTAGCTCAGTGACCATTTTCTGTTCCTGTGTTTTTACCATTCCATCTTTACCCTCACAAAATGTTCAGAGTACGTTCGTGCCCCATGGCAATATTTTACCTTCAAGCTGTAAGTCCTGTTGCAAAGCAATCCTTCCCAGTACTTATCACATTTATAGACCACCCAGCATGCATTTCACCACTATCTCTTCCAGAGTATAACTCTACTTAACCCAGATTCTATTTTGCGCATTCGTTTACAACTTCACATTTTACCAACACACATGAATTGACACTTTACACCTCCCATTTAACTTTTAATATTCACCATGCCAAGCCGTTTGTCTGTATTCAAATTGTCCAGGTCACATTCGCCCTCAGCAATCTCAATCGTTATTGAACAATAGTTGTCCTGTCTACGTTGAAGATGTTCCTTTCAAAAGAGGAATTATCAACTGAAGTTTCCCTTTCCTATCCACTTTCAGTCGGTCCAGTTTAAAATTAGAACAGGTTCACCTCGGAAAGCAGACTGTGCATATTTAGGTCAAATGAAGGATCCTTTGCTGCAACAGGAAGAAAATTAATCACGTTAATCTGTGTCGTCTATCTCCTGCTCCCTCTATTCCTCTCTTACAGTTAATGTTGTTGCTATTATGATTCTTTCTCGAGGAAAGTGTGGCCTCTCCAAATGTATTACATACTATATGATCGCAATGGCCGCGGCGGATCTCCTGGTTGTTTGTACTGAAGTCCTGCTGGAGAATATGCTGAATATTTATTTCCCTGTTTCCTTCTTGACCATGAGCACGATGTGCCATCTAACAGTGACAGTGACTTATGTAGTCACATCAGCCTCCGTCTGGTTAACAGTGGTGTTCACCTTCGATCGTTTTGTGGTCATATGTTGTAAGAAGCTGCGAAAAAAATATTGCACGGAGATAACAGCGGTAGCTGTCATATCAGTGGTGAGTGTTTTGAGTTGTTCGATAAACATTCCCTGGTATTTTGCATATGAACCTGCGTATATAATGGACAATATAAATCGTGGTTGTGTTGTAAAACAGACATTTTTCATTTCGGCTGAATGGGCCGCATTTGACTTATTTACCCTTACCTTGACCCCATGTGTCCCATTCATTCTAATTTTGTTGCTAAATGTTTTGACGGCAAGACGTATTTTGGTGGCCAGTAAAGTTCGCAGGGGTCTCCGCGGTTGCAGCAATGGAGAACATCACAAGGATTCTGAAATAGAAAGCCGAAGAAAGTCCATTATTTTACTCTTCAGTATAACCGGCAGCTTTATATTGCTCTGGATGACTCCGATTATATATATTATCTCTCCTCATGTAACAATCACATGGAATTCAGGCACAAATGTGCTTGAGTCAGTTGGATCCATGCTTGCGGCCCTCAGTTGCTGCACAAACACATTCATTTATGTGCTGACACAGGCTAAGTTTAGGGAGGAGCTGAAGAGCGGAATGCAGTACCTTGTGAAACTGTGCGTAAAATTAGGCAAATTACAGCTGAATACCCATTGACCTTTACAGGAGGACATAAACTCATGTTAGCAAAATGCTTGTAACAATGTTTTAGCACTCTGGATAAAATGATATCCCTACTAAAAATGCTCTTTTATAATATAATGTGAAATTGAACTCCCTTTCACAGTATACTGTAATCAATGTTGAATTGTAAGTTCTGATAATAATAATACAAATGATAATAAAAATACTGAACGGCCCCTGCTAGCGTTGCAGCGTTTGAAATGATGAATTGTGATGCCAGGTTCTGACAGCCTGGTGTTCATTGGAACAGTTGTTCTGATCAAGCAGAGAACACCCCAAACATTACCAGCTGGATCACTATAACTCGACAAATGTAGCATAGACAAACGTCACAAATTTCCTATAACGGCTCTTCTGGGCCAAATAATACATAGTGGGAATTTTCAGTACACGTTTCATGAAGTCTGGCACCCTCCAATTATCGGACAGTTGCACAATGAGCTGCTTCTCAGAGTTCCATATACCTCACATGTTTAAAACAAGGAAGGCCTGGACATCACGTGTTTTGTGAAAGGACGGGTATTGGCGCAATTGATCACTCAGTCCCACGATCCATAGGGCTGAGCGACGACTCCATATATTGGATTGAGAACTTTTAAATCCGATTTCCCAACGATTCATTTGAAAGCGCAACTAGCTCATCTTAATTTTTTTCACGATTAATGGGGCTACCTCCTCTCTACATGCTCATTCACAACACTCTCTCTTTCATGTTATTTGGTCCTTCCACACACACAGCCACCAAATGGCTGTTATCATAATTCCCGATTGTTTTAACATGTTTAACTTGATATCCACTCATCAATATAGCGAGTGACGCTTCAACTCGGTATCAGCACGAATTCCCAGCCAAGAAACTTCTGATCACACATGGCCCTACCATCAACTTCCTTCTTTGTGTACCTACGCGTATTGAACGTGAAAAAATATAATGTAATTCCTCTCGTCGCATATTCTTATAATTTACTTAACTTAAATGCCGTTCGTAGAATGCAACCATAGACGGCCTACAGCACAGAAGCAGACCACTGGACCCGTCCTTTCCTTATTGTCACTTTGAAGGAAGTTGCAGCCGGCAGCCACTCCTCCGGCTTCTCTCTGTTTTCTGGGTCATTCGCTTTTCTCAGGTATTAATCCAAAATCGTCTTGACGATTCCTAATTAACCACCCCAATCACCCAGTAAAATGTTTGGCCAGAACAACTGCCAATTAAAGTGGCATTAAATAGAAAATTACAACCGCTGTCCTTGAATAAATTATCATTAAAAACAAGACAGGTTCGGTCATGGCATGAGGGGCATAGCTGACAAGAAAAATAATTATTGCCAATCTTTAATTACTCTTACAGCAAAGCATACGTGATCCGTCTTTTGCAGGATTTACGAGCGTCTTCGCACTGGCTGCTTAGGGCTTGAATTACTAAATGCCCACACAGCCGGCTCAGCTCGCACTCTTTTCTAACTGTTTGCACTGGTTTTTCGGTGCCTGCACTTTCTAAATATACACCCCGACTGCTCAGCCCGCAGCCCTTTTAGTTCCTGAGGGAACCTGACTTCCTCAGGGTAGTGTCCGAGGCTCAACGATGTTTATCTCCCGCCTCATGGCCCTTCTCTCCATCTTAAGGTAGGAAATAAGGATGTTCGCTGATGACTGCGCAATGTTCAACACAATTCGTGACGCCTGAGGTAATGAGGTTGTCCATGGCCAAATGTAGCATTTTCAGGCGTTGGCTGACAAGTGGCAAAGGGCATTCACACCATACAAGTACCAGGCAATGACTATCTTCAAAAGAGAAAATCAAACAATAACCCGTTAACATTCAATGGCATTACCCTCGCCGAAAGTCGCACTATCAGCATTGACCAGAAACAGAACTGGATTGGTCATATAAACACAACGTCTACAACTGCAGTTCAGAGGCAAGGAATCCTGCGGAGAGTAACACACCGCCTGACTCCCCAATTCCTTTCCACCATCCACTAGGCACAAGATAAGATTCTGATGGTGTACTCTCCACTTGCTTGGGTGCGTGCAGCTCCAATAGCAGTCAGGAAGCATGATAACATCTGGGACAAATCAGCCGTCAATAAACGTTGCTGCCCTCCACCACCGACGAACAATAGCAGCAGTGTGTACTATCTGCAAGGTGCACTGCAGGAATTCTCGAAGTCACCTTAGACATTACAGTCCAAACCCACGACCGCAACAATCTAGAAGGATAATGGGCAGCAGTTGCAATGCAACACAACGATCTGGAAGTTCCACTCCAAGCTACTCACCAGCCTGATTAGAAAAGATATCCCTGTTCATTCAGTGTCGTTGTGTCAAATTCCAGGAACACCCTCCGTATGAGCACCATGTGTGTAGGGTTACCTGCTGCGATTCAAGAAGGCAGCTCACCACCATCTTCTCAAGTGTACCTACGTCTGCGCAATAAATGCTGTGCGAGTGATTGACGCCAAAACCCCCTTAATGAATATTAATAATTTATCACTGTCTCCGTGTCTACACATCTACTGCGCTTCCCATTTCTCCAGTCTGACAGCTCTGTTACTATAATTAAATCACTATCCTAGATAATTCCACCTGCTTCTTATAAAACTATGCTCTAGCTATTTAGTTCCTGCACTTTTATAAATCTCTGCTCTGGCAGAAGAGCGCCTTTTACTTTCCAATCTGAGTTTTGATTACATAGCTCCCACGATTTTTAACTCTGTTATGGGGGAGCAGCCACTTTCTATTCTGTGCTTTGAACATCTCGCTGTAGCTCTTTTTGAATCTCTCCTCTGGCAGCTCGGCGCCCGCTCTTTTTACCTTTCTACCCTGGCGCCTCAAATCCCCTTCTTTTAAAAAATATCACCTGTTCGTGCTCAGCTCCCTGCTCTCTCGTGAAATCTCTGCTCTCACTGTTCAGCTGCAGCACTAAAAGAGTAATTAAACCTGCCCTGACTGCCAAGAGTCTATCCAGGAATTGGAGACTGTTGAGTTTAATTAAGAATGATCACTGGTTTGTAACATCACGCCTTAAAATAAGGACATGCTTGTACCAACTAGTTGCATTTTGATATCACAACAGAGAAGTTGAATGAAGAGAATGCATGGCGAACTGCATTTTGAGATATTAATTGACAACTTATCGCATATAAGGATGCTTAAGAACATTTAGGCTCATTAAAGAGGACAGAGGCGCGGGATGTGGGTGGAGGAGGGGTCGTTTTCCAACTACATGCAATTCGGTAATGCAAATAAAACAAATACTGTTTGTAATCGTTTTGTTTCAGTCTGGATGATGGTTGCTAGTGGTGTTCCCCACGAATCTGGGTTTGTTATATTTTTGCTCGATATAAACCAGTTGGATCTTGGAATAAAGCACAACGTATCCACAAGTGCTAGTGATGCACACATGGCGGGGTGGGAGTTACGCAGTGAAGATGATACGAATCCGTCGCAATAGGACATGGAGAGACGAGCAGAATAGGCAGGTGATTAGCAGATGCAATTTAATGTATTGCAAAGTAAAATAACACAATTTGGCAGTAGGGATAGTGAGGGGAAATAGAGACGGAATGTCCCTGTCCTAAATAATATGATAGGATGGAGGGACCAAGGTCCTTGTGCTTCGATGTTAGAGTGTGGCAGACAGAGCCGTGCCTCGGTTATAGATAATTGCCGCCACCGCGCATGGCACCGCGCTTTGAGGTCGGGATATGGAGTGCGCTGCGGTGACGGGTGAATGCGGGCGACCTTTCCTATCTGAGTAAGTTTGAAGGTGTCTGTTCAGTGACTCAAAGGAGCGGCCCTATTCGTCTTTAGGATTCAATGGCTAGCACGAGCAGAGACAGGGAAAATGGGGGAAATATTGCTCGGGTGCGGAGAAAGGACGGAAAAGAAACAAGTGAATGGTAAGATCCTGAAATGTTCTATGGAAACCTAGAAGGCTTTGAAACGTTTATCGGCAAATCTGCAAAATATTGAATTAATGCACTCCAGCGAATGTACCACCGAGGCCGAGGAAGAGGACATTAGTGCAAAACATACACAAGTTAATGAAATAGCGAATTCTTCCGACGCGCTTCCACTGAAGAAGTAATATATGGTCCAGCAAATTGGCCAGATTTATTCAACAAGAAGACGATAGACATTACAGAGAGGAGGCGGCCTGTGAAATAAATGAGCAGTGCCTATGTCTTTCCAAACGCTGATGAGAGCGAAACCTTTCAGGAGACTTAAGCTCACGGGAAATGCCAAACGGAGACAGAATTGAAACAAATTGCCTGGTGCACATGGAAAATCGCTGATGCGGCTTTTTGATTCTGCTGCAAATTGTATGTCTCAGAAACCGCACGCAAATTATGAAAAGAATGTTGCAGTGCCTGGAATCATCTCAATGAAAGACTGCAATGTCATCGAATTATCAACAAAGGTGAAAAAAATTGACAACCAAAGTTGACAGGCATTTTAGCAGCCGTTCAGCTCTTAGTCGAACATAACTCAGAATTCCGTTGAACACATGCAAGACTTTATGAACAGAAAAGTGAATCCTTTCTTGGATTAATTGACATTAGAGCTAAATTCGACCCCATAATGCAAGGTTATGTCCCATGCGTAAAATACTAATACACGCCTGACCATTTTCTTGGACCTCGTATTCAAAATGAGCTAGTTTCGATGATGGCGTCGCACCTGAAGTTAATAAACCTTATTGTTAAGGTAAAGGCTGCAATACACCTTGTGCTTAATCTTGTCAGTACCCCTGGCCTGACTGATGAAGATGAGATATTCCTTGTGCTTCGTTAGGTTGAGCTGACTTCTGAAGATGTGAATCGAAGGTAGGATTTGATTTATTTTCTGCTGATTCAAGATAAAAGTTGGCAAAGCCTGTCTGAGTCTCTCAATGATGCGAAAGATGGAAGCCGCTGAACATCTGGATAATGCAAGACGATGGGCACCGAGAATATTCCGGCAATTGTACTGAAGGCTTGTGCACCTGATAGTGCCCTGTGCCATACCCATGCTGCTCCAGTACAGATTCAACACTGGCATCTACGCAAATATGTGAACAATCGCCCAGGGACGTGATACACAAACACGCAACACATACCCAACCCGTTCATTAACAGTCACATCAGCCAACATTTCATCATCAGGAAAGAAATGGAAGGGTTCATCAAGCGGCATCTGATCAGCAGTACTCTGCTCACTGAGGCTCAGTTTGGATTCCACAAGGTTCAATCTGTTCCCAATAGCATCACAGCCATGGTCCAAACATGGGGATAAGAGCTGAACTCCAGATGTGACGTGACAGTGACCACACTTAATTTCAAGGCAGCATGTGATCCCATGTGGTATCAAGGCGCCCGCAAGTAACTGGAGTCAATGCGAATCAACGGGAAAGCTCCCCGTGGGATGGAGTCTTATCTGACACAAATGAATATGGTTGTGGTAGTTGCAGGTCATTCATCTCAGTTCAAGGATGTCACTGCAGGAGATGCTCAGGATTGGGCCTAGTCCTCAGCACCTTCAGCTGCTTCATCTATCACCTTTCTTCCACCATAAGCTCAGAAGTGGGAATGTTCGATGACGATTGCTCAATGGACAGAACATTTGCAACTCCTCAAATACTGCGCCGTCCATGCCCAAATATGGGAATATCTGGACATTATCCAGGCTTGGGGAGAGAAGTGTCAAGTAACGTTCACGCCACATAAGCACTAAGCATTTTTTATATCCAAAAAATAATCTTACCATCGTCCCTTGGCATTCAATGATATTATGATTTCCGAAACCCCCGCTATCATCATCCTAAGAACAACCGTTGATCAGTAACTGAACTGGCCCAGCCATACAAATACTGTGGCTATAAGAGCAGGCCAGGGGCTAGGAAATCTGGGGCGAGTAACTCACGACCTGCCTCTCCAATGCTTGGCCACCACCTACAATGCACAATTCAGGAGTTCCCGGATGAATGCTGCTCCAACAGCCCTCAGGAACCTCAAAACCATCCTCCACAAAGCATGATTGGCAGCCCTTCAATAAACGTGCGCTCCCACCACCACCGACAAACAGTGATGGCAGTGCACACCAGCTACGATATCTTCCTCAGGAACACACCACTTTACCTTAGCTAGTACATCCCAAATCCAGAACAGCTGCCGTCTAGAAGGACAAGAACAGCGGGTTCATGGGAACACCAGCACTTGCAAGTTTTCCTCCCCGCCACTCATCATCCTAGCTTGGGAATATAACCGTTCCTTCATTGTCACTGGGTCAGACCCCGGAGCTACCTCCCTAACTGAACTGTGGGTTTATCTGCACAACATGCACAGCCAAGGCTCAAGAATGTAGCTCCCCACCACATTCTCAAGGGTATTTAGGACGGGCAGTAAATGGCTGCCTAGACAGCGATGCCAACATCCAGTAAAAGAATAATAAAATATAGACATGTTAATGAGGTGAGTATTTTTCCAACTTTTCGTCAATATGTGGCAATTTGTTAGTAAACAATGAATGCAATGTCATGGAATTTATTCATTGTAGAGTTGGAAAGATTTTTAGCAGAGCAGGGGATTATGGGTTATGGACCATGTCGGAAGTTGGTGTACAGAGAGCTTGCAGGTCAGTTATGACCTTAATGAATAGTGGAGCAGGATAGAAGTGCTGATTGGGCTGCTCAAGCCGCGAAGCCCTATATTCAAATCTAACTTTTTCCCTAATTGTAAACAATGTATATACTTATTTACTCCTGTATTCCAATCCTCTTTCAAATAATGTCAACGTGTCATCTGCCCTCTTAATAGATTTCTTTAAACGCAAGTCCTCGTGTTTCACACTTTTTAAATGTTATACTCTGCTTTCAATAATATTAGGGCAGAAGTAAATGACTTCACACTTCGACACATGACACTTCATCTAACATCATACTGAACGCTCAATTCATCTTTCTATATCTCTCTACAACCTCTCTGTTCTCCCCTCAGCTAACCTTTCTGCATAGGTCTATATCATCAGCAAAGGTAGATACATAATTCTTTGTCTCTACTCTCGAGTCATTAAGATTGATTTAAAGAGCCATTCAGCCACTTTTAGCCTTTTACACATGAACATGATAAGGTCATTCTGAGCGTCGGGTATTTTTGAATTGAAATGGAGTAGGTATTCAATGCCTCGATCCAGTTTCGCAGAAATAGAAGAAGGCTATTCAGTCTTCCTGGTGTTTGTTACAGACAAGGAGGCGGAAGGCATTCAGTCTCTGTCGATCCTACTACACAGGGAGAGGGGGGAACACAATTCATCCTATTTTCGAACCTGTAAGACAGCAGCAGGGGATGACATTTAGCACCCACAGCCGGTTGCCGTGGGACACTGCGGAATGACTATATGGGAGCAATAAGCACGTCGTTGGAATGCTCAACAAAGGTCCTAATGTATTCCACAAGTTTGAAAAATTATGCTTCTCTTGTAGAATTACATATGTTGCGGGATATCGATGTTAATGATTTCTTTGTTGTTGCTGGTTTTCATGACATGACAGTAACCAAGTGGAAGCTGTGATGGGTGCCTCTGGCGCATGCAAACGTGAGGAATGCGGGATCCATGGTGGTGAAGTGAAGCTGTCAGATGATACCAGTTGTTTCAGAAAAAAGTCCCCGACATCTGTTTGGGTAACTACAATTTATGACAAGATTCACAAGAAGAAATGTCGGCCGTTTATGGTCCAGGAACGGATCATGGGTGAATTCAATTTACATTTAAACTGGAAAAATCAGGTTGGTAGTAGAAGGATGGATGAATAATACATAGAATGCCTCCGATATATAACGGGGATATTAGGCTAGGGGAAAGCATTGGCTGACAGTTAATGAGGCATTTGAGTATACTCAGAATAAGTATATCTCTGCAGTAAAGGAAGATTCTTAAGGGAGGACCCACCATCCGCGGATAACTAAAAATGTTAGGGAAAGCATTGAGCTGATGAGCAATAGACCGTGAAAAATTTGCTGCCAGGTCAGATGATTGCCCAGATTAAAATGAACATCAAGGAATGACTAAATCGTTACCAGGAATATGAACTTAGAGTATGAGGGGAAATAGGCTAGAGATGTAAAACGTACAAAAACAGTTTCGACAGCTAATTTCGAAAGGAAAAGAGTAAGTAAAGAGAGGGATATTCCAATTCTGAGTTTAAAAATGGAGTCCATATTATCCAATAAGGAAATGGAGGATGAAATGAAGACATATTTTTCTTCTGTATTCAGCAAACCAGTAACACAAATGTTCCACTAATAGCTGCAAAGCAAGAGAAGAAAGGGAGAGGGAAACTAGATGAAATTGCAATCACTAGGAAAGAGGTCGTGAACAAACTGATGGAGCTGCAGGCAGACACGTCTCAGGGTCCTCAGGAACATCATCCTCAGAGCATAGAACTGGTGATTAATGACGTAGTAGATGCGCTGGTGTTAAAATTATAATATTCCCTAGTTTCTGGAAACGGTCCATTCCACTGGGAGCACGAAAAAACCTCACTATTTAAGAAGGAAGGGATATGGAAAACAGGAAACTACGTGCCAGTTAGCTTGACATCTGCCATGGGGACAGTGTTAGAAACGATCAGGCAGGAGGTTATAGCTGGGAACTTAGAGATAATCAAGATAATCAGGAAGAGAATACATGCTATTGTGAAATCTTGTTTAACCATTTAATTGGAGTTTCATGAATGATTAACGTGCGTTGTGGATAAAGGGGTGCTTTTTATGTGCTGTATTTCGGATTCTCGGAAGGCATTTGATAAGATGCCGCATCAAAGTTTATTTTAGATGAAAAATGCTCATGGCCTATGGGGTAGCTTATTAGCATGGATAGAAATTGGTTAGCTGGCAGATAGCAGAGACGATGGTGCGTAATTTGGGAAAATGGGACGTTTTCACTTTAGCAGGGACAAGGATAATAAAACTGGTAATACTTAACCTGAGAAAGGCTGCAGGATTCCGAACTGAAGGGGAATCAGGCAGCTTAAGTACATGAGTTGGAAAAAGTGGCCATGCAGGGAGAGCATTCTAGTTCAGAAGGGTAATGAAATACTATGCATTATTTGTAAGGGGAATTGAAATTAAAAATAACGATATTATTCTTCAGTTAAACAGATCATTTCTGAAGTCTGGAATATTGTTTGTAGTTTTGATTTTCATGTTTATGGAAGGACGTGAATGCATGGAGGCGCTTCAGAGAAGGCTCACTAGGTTGTCACCTGGAATGAATGGAATGTCTTGTGAGGAAAGGTCCGGAAGATCGGACTTGCCGGCACAGCATTTTACGGGAGGGAGGGGTGAAATAATTGAAGTGTATGCGAACCTGAAAGCTTTGTACAAGGCGGTGGGAAACCATCTTTCATATTTTGGGTGAGCCATGAATTAGGAGGCGTCTATTTAAAAAAAATGGTTTGCCCTTTTAGGACAGAGGTTATGAATTTGTGTGTGTTTTTTTTTAGTTTCGACTCAAGGTTTATCTGACATTTCAACTACCTGCAATAAAATTAATCAAAGGTTATGGGCTTGGATGGGATTTTTGAACTCGAAAAAAACAGATTATCCATGAACTCAATGAAAGGTGGGGACGGCTCGATGGGCCAAATAGCCTATGTCTGCTCAAATCTTCTGTGTTCGTATATTCTTAATCGTGACGACATGGACGAATTTGATCACAACAACATAGAGCTTCAATTTAAGTTGTTGCCAGAGCGAAAGAGCTCAGTGAGCACCAGGGGGATGGGTGAATGAGGTTTCGTGTGAGTTCGGATATAGGCAGCAAAGTTCTAGTTAAGTTTTGATCATACGGATTTGTCATTGTGTGTTGCCAGGAAAATAATTAGAAAAGTTGAGCTTGGATTTCCCAAAAGGACAGGTGAGGCCCTGAGCAGCAGATGATCCGGAGTAGATGTTCTGATATAATGTTGGGGATCGAGTGCTGGGTGAGTGTGATGATCTGGAGGTGCATGGCAATCATGGCCAAGTAGATCGCAGAGGTTGTGACCTGTCTGGTTCAGCATCAGATATTGGCCAGACACCGGTTCAGGAAAGCGTATTGATCAGAAATGAGGAAAATGTCCGCCATCTTCACAATTTTGAGCAACACGGACTGTAATGCAATGAATCATTGATTTCAGGTGTTAGATCTGGATATAATGTTTTAACAGAAAGTACGCCAAAGCAATGATGGGAGAGTAAGCTAACGAGATCATCAGTAAGTTAAGAATGGGGAGTCCTGTTAATAACTGAATGCAGATATTCAGAAATAAAAACACAAAACAGGGCAGATTAAATGGCTACAAGGGTGAGAGAGTCAAACATCGTTCATACAATTACTCACTGAGTAGAGTCTCTTACTGGGGCACAAACAATAGCCACGATAACGAATAAATGTATTAAAGCACTAGTCCGAAATGGATCCGTTTGGCTTAGTTATTGACTAATGATCTGCAGAAATAACGTTGAAAATGTAAGATAATCCGCTGTACCTTGTTTGAACATTCCACTCTATTGTTCCCAGATCGACTGCATTGTGGTAACATTCGAACCAATTGATCTCAGATTCAGATCCAGTTGTGCAACATTCAAATCGATTGTTCTCAGATTCAAATACATTGTTGCAGCATTTCATTCTGTTATTCTCAAATTCAGATCCGTTGCTGTAACATCCTAATCTATTGTTCTCAGATTCAGATCTGTGCAGGCAAACTGGGTAAATGTTGCTCGAAAATGGAAATCCAACAGCAATTTGGAATCGCATTGACTCCCGTGGGATGCAGCGGCAGGTCTGTTTTCCTTAGTATCGTGGTGCGTGTCCCCACCCTCCGCACGGGAGACAGGGGTTTAATTCACAGACGGGGTGAAAAGTCATTGTTTGAATTGTGCGCTGCAGAAGACGTGCGCACGCTTTTGATTAGCAAATCGGTTTTCATTACCGCATGATGATCGACCTAAAGAGCACCTCCTCATCAATTGGGACAGAAGGCAGTTTGGCAAATATACATCATGAGTAAAGATTCTGGAAAGATCTGGATATCATAATCCCCTGTGGGCAACGGCCCTTCAATCCATCATGCTGCCGGCTTCCATCTTGTAAACGTCGCAAAGTTTACCCAAAATAGCGCATCCCAATGTTTATCCAGGGCAATCTATTAAAAAAAAACATGCTTTATAATCGACAACGGCGAAAGTAATACCAGACTTTACGATAACCGATGAGGTCAACGTAATTCACATCCCGACCACAACTGAGCATCCAGGGCGAACTGACGACAACAGGTTCCAGGCAGGATCACAGCTTCACGTCGCCTGAACCCGAAGCTGTTGAAGCCTGAAATAAGGTTGTGATGGTCAGAGTGCCAACTGAAATGTACATAATGCGTTTCGGTGAGCTTCAAATTGGCAAACACAGTAATGAAAGAACATTTGAAGGCAGGCAAATTTCCATTACCCACTCTACCCTTCTTTCACGTTATTCCTGTTTTTCTACATTACTTATAGTATGTGAACACTTCCCTTCAGCACATAAAAATTCAAGCCGAAGGAAATAACAACATGGCATGCAGTCGCCTCAAAAGGCCAAGATTATCATGAGTATAAACAAAGTTTCGCCAAGAATCCTCTGGTTATGTCAGCAACGCATCAAATCATTGCCGCATGGTAACTCGCCCTACTTCAACTAAAGTTCTGACTGCCAAATGGGCCTGGATTTTGAAAACCGCTCAATAAACTCTTCAAAACACGCTCTGCTTAAAGGTGAGATAAGGTATTCGATTTCAGCTTTGCCAGCAGCCCGTGTCATCCATGGCTTGTTCCTCCCAAGTAAGAGGTTTTTTTCCCAAGTAAGATGCCCAGATGTCAAAAATGTCCCCTGGGCGAGAAACCCGGTCAATATTCATAGAAAAGCAAATTTTGGAAAAACTCAGCGGGCCTGAAAGCATCTGTGGGAAGAAAGACAGTGTTTACTGTACGGGTCCGTGCGGCACTTCTTAAAAACGTTAGTTTGTAAACTTTTTTCGGACGTGTTTGCATATGCTACCGTACGCAGGCTATACTCACCACATTTCTGCACTCCTCTTTAGGCAGTTAACATTCAGTCTGAACTGAAAACAGCCTTGTGGATATCCTATCCAATAGTCTCGGATACACTGCACCAAAAAAACCTTTCCCCACGTAGCCTCTGCTCCCCTGACCTCATCCCCCTCTGCTGGTCCTCACTTCTGCATCTGCAGGTTTGAAGAAATTCTTAATTATTAACCCTTCGATCGAGCGCCTTGTTTTATTTCTGTCCTGAAAGCGGACCATGAGAACTCAAGCTGTTTGTTATCCATTTTGCATGGCGCCGCTTTCGTACATGGATCCTGCCGCTGTACTAATCCTTTATCTCTGAAGAGGGACCAAGAAGGACTTAAAATCCAGAGAGCCACAGCCCGTGATTTGGAAACGTTGCTTCTGACAAGTTTGCTTATGAGTGCAAATGAATAAAGAATCGTCTTCCCTTACCGGTTACATGTGATGTTTTGTATCCGACACTATGACTTGGTTTGTGTGGGTTAAGGAAATAGAGCAGGGAGTTTGGCTGCAGGAGATAGGCGTCTGAAGCAGTTGGCCAACTTGAATTCCTTGTGATTTTTTTGCGAGAATTTGCGAGTGACAAAATGAAGGAAGTAGCCGAGGAAGAAGCATCTTTGCTTCTGTACAACGGGCAAAACTGTGGCCATGTAGCGATTTTGCAGAAAGAAGATGCCTCCCGTTTAAACCGATGGAAGGTAAATATCTGCATTGTGCAGTCAAACTGTGTAACCATTTCTTCAAACTGAAAATCCCACGGCAAATTGGAAACTCATTCGCTCCCTTGGAAAGCAGGAGCAGGCCTCTCCTCGTTAGTATAGTGATGAGTATCCCCGCCTGTCACGCGGGAGACCGGGGTTTAATTCCCCAACGGTGAGACAAATCCCTGTTTGATTAGCGTGAGGTGGAACGCGTGCTCAAACTTTTGATTCGCAAACAGTGTTTCATTTCCACAAGGTGATCGACTGAAAGGGCATCTACATAGCAAATCGGACAGAAGGCAGCGTGGCAAAAATGCATCATCAGCAGATTTTCAGGACAGTTCTGGTTGTCAATATCACCGGTGATCAACGGGCATTTCCGCCATCATTCTGTCTTCTTCCGCCTTGTGGGCGTCGAAACGTTTACCCAAAATACCGCATCTGCATGTGTATGCAGGGCACTTTACTAAAAAAGCAAACGTTAGAGACGAAGACGGCACAAGCTTCAAAATATATTGCGGTAATTGCTGAGGCCGATGAACTTCATATCCCGCCCACGATTGCGCATCCAGGGCTAACTGACGACGACTGTCGCGGAAATCGGAGTGAACACTCAGGCCCAAGAGGTTTGTCTCGGAAGCCTTTATTTAATCGTGATATCACGGAGAGCCCAGCAGCATACAATGGAGCTAGCTGACACTCTGAGGAAGCATCAGAGTACACACATAGTTATAGTAAAAGTCGCACATATCAAAGAACTTGAAGGTGATAAAAGTGCCTAACCATCAAAAATTAATTTCATTGAGAATCATTATCTTTGGCATGCAACACACAATTATTCTATTCTAGTTTATGACTACACAGGATATTAGGAGGGGTCCATCTGGTGATAAAAAGTAAGACAGAGAATAGATAACCATGCTTGACCTTATCTTTAGTGCTCGGGGGTGGACACTCTAGAGAACAGATGACCATTTCTTGATCCTGTCTCTTTGTGTTGGGGGCAGACATCCTAGCCTTGCCTCAAGGATTCTAGGAAGCTTGTTTATGATACTCCGTTTCTCCTTTCCTGCTCAATTAGCTGGCAGCTGCAGGTGTGCCTGCTAGAAGAAGAAAGGGAACTGTGCTGTAGAATTCCACTATGATTTTAACCGTTTAACCCTTAGTTGTCCTGTAGATGTATTTTATTCTTCCACAATCCCTCCTGGTTAATCTTTTAGATTAATACCAATGAGGAATAGTATCTTCATCATCATAAGGGGGCTCATAACCATAAGGAAAAGGCCGATCCCTGGCAGAGTAAACTTTTTCTCCCCACCAGTGTGTTTTGCTGGGGCCAGTGCGTATCAATTGAGGAACAATTGGAGCTCCTTCTAATCCAGTGGTGACTCCATTCATAGCTCCATTAACACATGGGGCACAGCAAATCCTCAAAGTAGCACATGCGCAACGCCCTATAACACCTATTAAAACTAACCCAATTAAAACATACAGCAGCCAACTTCCCCACCCGGAGAACCACCACGTTACTGTAGCCCACCAGGAATCCTTGTTATAATAATCTTTCCCCAGCTTTCTTTATGTCTTGCACTTTATACATAACATGCTGACCCAGGTTAGTAATATTCTCAGAAACATCAGGCACATAAGTGCAGCATTCTGAACCTATCATGGCACAAGTGCCACCCTTTTCAGCTAGGACGAAATCAAGGGCCATTCTATTTTGCAAAGCTGTCAGGCATAGAGCTATCATTTCAATAGTGATGGCTGAAACCTGTTCCTGTGTCTCAATCAAAGTGTCAGTTGTTGAATTAGCAAACTTTTCAAGTGAAGATGCCAGGTTAATCACCTCTCGGGAGTTACGAGCAGCCCCGTATGAGGGGAAGACAATCATCCATAATCGCTTGGCCTCCGAGATGTCACGGGGATGCAGATGCAGATGCGGGTTAATATCTACTCTACTTATATAACGGGGGTACGGATTCAAATATGCTAGGTAGCAGCAACCACTCCAGGTGGGAGTGGTAGCGCCTTTGCCCAAATTATCGGCATCTTGATTAAAAAAGGAAGATAATTGTGGCATCCCAGGCAGCCAGGGATATGCTTTTTCTCCACAAACTCAGTAAGTACCGTTTAGAGGATTTTGAGGACCATCACTACCAGGGCTGGTTAATATGTGTTTTGACAAATACTGTTTCCCAGATTATAAGTACCGGTTGCAAGGATCGAACACCAACAGGTGGTGTTTATCGTTTCCGGAGGGGGCCTGATTTTTACTCCATGATTTGTGTAGTTCCACCCCTTAGCAGGTGGAGAGCGAGGGAACCATCACCTAAACATATTGGGTTCTGCATCATCTGGCTCTATATGGAAGATTGTGAGATCCTTTATTTCTTCCTCAGTCAGGGGTTTTGACTGATAGGTGCTTGACTCACCTCCATGGTGGGGAGTCTGGGCACATATCCAACAGGCGTGCTGTCGTACTTGTCCATCATAGGTGCGGCATAAAGACAAAAAAGTGTTGGGGTGGGAATCCTTTAGGTACACTCCATAACAAACTGCAAAAGAGTAACATATAGCAAAAGTCAGTATCTGATACATAATGCAAATTAATACACTATTAGCAATGGTTATAACACTGCTGGACAGTGTTTCTTGCAACGAGTGGCGTGGATCCACTTCCCTTTAACCTTCAGGGCCGTTCGAGTTGTCCGTAGAACCAGATAGGGTCCTTTCCACCTAGGAGAAAGAAAATATGTGTTTATTTTTTTTTTACATACACTTGATCACCCGGCTGAAAGGTATGTATAGGTGTATCTCCCTTGGTTGCCTGAGCCTGCCTGACCCTCTCATGTAGTTCAGCTGCTGTTTTACAAATTGCCTGGGCGTAAGCCAGGGACTGTTCATCCTTCCAAATTAAGGCTAATTTCTCAGCACATACAGGAGGTTCGGCTCCGGTCGTCATGGGGCGTCCCATGAGGGCTTCATGGGGTGTTATCCCAGTACCTCTATTCTTTCGGTTTCGCATAGCGAAGAGCACTACTGGGAGCGCTTCGGGCCATGAGAGAATATTATCCTGACAAACCTTAGGTAAGGTGTTCTTTAGTTCCCCATTTACCCTTTCAACTAGTCCTGAGCACTGTGGCTGGTAAGGAATATGCTACTTACACTGAAAACCCATGATCTGCACTAAATCCTTTACTATTTTCTCAGAGAAGTGAGTTCCTCGATCACTGTTTATTCCCATAGATATTCCATACCTAGGTATCAGTTCTTTCCACAATATTCTCACTACTGTTCGCGCATCATCCCTTCGTGTAGGGTAGGCTTCAACCCATCGGGTGAACATATCCACTATTACCAATAAGTACTTATACCCTGAGGCCGGGGGCATATGTACGAAATCAATTTGCAAGTTTTCAAAAGGCATTTTAGGCATTGATAGGTGATCATACTTAGCTGCCGCTGTCCCTTTATTATTCTGCTGGCAAATCAGGCAAGAACGTATGATTTTTTTGTATCGCTGGAGTGATACGACGTGCAAACCATTGTTGATTTATTGGATGTTGCATCCCCCCTTTGCCCATGTGTGCCTGTGCATGCACTAGGCGACACAGGGGCAATAACAGACTTCGAGGACAAACCAGACGACCATCCGAATGGAACGAAAAACCGTTTTTATAACAGCATTGTGCCTTTTCCCATACCCGATTATCCTGCTTAGTACAGTTTTGTTGGGCTGCCTGCAACTCGGCAGACTCCAGAGCAGGAAGGGGGGTGCGATTTGGAAGACATAGCGCTTGCAAAAGAGGGGTCTGCGCAGCTGCGACTTCTTTAGCTGCTTGGTCAGCGCGAGCATTCGCTACAGAGACATCATCAGTCAGTTTAGTGTGTGCTTCACATTTAATCACCGCTAGACGTTTAGGCAATTGAATCGCTTCTAGGAGGTTCAGCACGAGCTGGGAATGTTTAATAGGCCGACCTGCTGATGTAATAAAACCCCTATTTTTCCATATTTGACCGAAATCATGGACGACGTCAAAGGCATATCGGGAATTGGTGTAAATATTGGCTGCTCGATCTTTAGCCAGGATACAAGCTCTGGTTAGGGAAACAGTTCTGCTGCCTGTGCTGAAGTGCCAGGGGGTAATGCGTAAGCTTCCACGATGTGGTGTTGGCTCACAACAGCCTAACCGGCGAGGAGCAAATAGTCTCTAGGTCAATGAGAGGTGCCGTCGGTGTAAAAAGTAACGTCTAGGTCCTGAAGAGGATCCATCTGCAAATCCATTCTAGGAGAAGTAGATTGCTCGACCATGGCAACACAGTCATGCTCCAACTCTTCTGGGGACTCGGGAACAAAAGTGGCGGGGTTAATGGCCGGCGATCGGCGATAGGTGTATTTGGGATGCGATAATAAAATAACGTCTTACCCCCTTCGTCCTGAGGCTGTAAAATGTTGTGTAGGAGCAGAATTTAGTAGGTGCATGACGGCAGGTGGCACTCGTACCTCACAAGGGTGATCGAGGACTAACGGCAACGTCTTTTCAACCATTGTGGCCGCGGCGGCAACAGCACAGAGACCTGCGGGCATCCCCATCACCACAGCGGGAAGAGCCGTAGAATAATATGCGGTCAGTCGAATACCTCCATTATGGTCTTGAGTAAGAACTCCGGAGGCGAATCCCTTCTTTTCGCAAGCGTGTAGCTGAAAGGGACGCTCACAGTTGGGTAGCCCCAGAGCCGGGGCCGTGGTTACAGCTGCTTTGAGAGCTTTAAACGCTGCCTCCTGTTTTGAGATCCACTGGACAATCGCAGGCGCTTCCTTCATCTTAGCTGCACGGAGGACAGCATCATGTAGACGGTAATCGGGAATCCACTGTCTGCAATAGCCCACTATACCTAGGAAGGAAAGAATCTCTTTCTTTGTTTTAGCGGCAGGTATCGGCAGGATGGCTTGTACTCGTTCGGGTCCGATCTGCCGAGTTCGTGTTTTTAAATTGAATCCCAGGTACTGTACTAGTGGCTGGCAGAACTGCAGTTTAATTCTAGATACTCTATGGCCTCTCGTTGCTAGGAATCGAATTAAAGTTACTGAGTCGTTCACACAGTCAGTCAGTGTGGGTGAGGTCACTAAAAGATCATCGTCATATTGTATGTGTGGAGTTCCCATTTAAATAACATTCGTCCATATCCCGTTTTACTGCAGCAGCGTATACAGCAGGACTTTCAGTGTATCCCTGGGGAAGCCTCGTTCAGGTATATTGTTGCCCTTTATAGGTAAAAGCGAACAAATACTGACTGTCGGGATGGAGGGGGATAGAAAAGAAAGCGGAGCATAGGTCTATCACGGTATAAGCCACGGCGGTAGTCGGGATGGAGGACAGGATTACATTTACATCGGGTACTACCGGCGCTATGGGGACCACAATGCTATTTACGGTTCGCAAGTCCTGCACAAAACGCCATTCGTTTGGCCGTCCAATTTTAGGTATCGGTAATATGGGTGTGTTATAGGGGCTAACGGTGGGTTTAAGAACCCCTTGTTGAAGCAGAGTATTTACGACGGGAGCTATGCCTGCCCCAGCGTCAGGGGTTAACCGGTACTGCCGAACGCAGGGCAGGACAGCATTTTTCCGCAGCTTAACACTATGATCTGGGGCAGAGAGCACTCGACCGACAAGATTTTTATGCAACGCCCACAGGCCACCCTCGACTACGTCTAACGCATAGGGACTGACAAAGTTAGATTGCTCGGGGGGCAGCTGTCGCTGCAATTTGACTGGGGGGTCAATTACTTTACAGGAGACCCCGGAAATCCCTGGGAGATAGATCCTACCCTCAACAGACCCGAACCATTCAAATGATCCAATGCATTCAGAGGTAGTGGTCTGTTGAAGTCTTTTTATCATGGGACCTATATGGTGTGACCGAAAGTGGGGGCGAATAGCTAGGGTCAGATGGGGCACAGACTCAGAGTCTCCTTGAAACAGAGGCTGCTGCTCCGTTGTCAAGTGTACCGGTACGCCGAAGCTCGCCTCGCCCAAGTAAAGGTAAGGATCAGGGCAGATGAGAGTAATGGTTCCTTTGAGAGTGCTGACCGTTTGATGATATGCGGGGTTAACCTTCACTGTATGCCCTGCGGTACAATGGAGACGAGAGTAATTCAGCACTACCTGTAACAAGCTTTTTAGGGTTTTAACAGGCGGCGCGCTAGCTAATCTATCAAGTTCCTGCCACAATCGGCCCATCCCTGCCATGTAAGGATTATCTTCAAGTTGCCAGCAGTATAGAATTGGTTCAGACTTAGTCTCAGGGGCGTCGTCAGGGGCAAGGAGAAGGGACGTTAACTGGTGAGTTTGGGGTGTGGGCACTTCCAAGTACATGCCTTGTGGCGTGCAGTAAATAGTGGCCCCTAATTTACAGAGTTTGGCGTCCCAGCAAGGGTAAAGGAGTGCTTTTAGAAACTATCAGAATCTCTTCCACATGGTTGTGTTCCAGTGACAAGGCAACTCGCTGGGATCGAGGTTCCGACAGGGGAACGCCTGCCACTCCTACGGTTACTTCCTTATTCCGACTAAGGGGTAATCCCAGGGAGGGAGGCCTAGAGGAAAGGGTAGCTCCAGTGTCCACCAAGGGTCGTAAATTTGTGTCTCCTATTCTAAGGGTTACCATAGGTTGCGCTTCAGAGTCTTGGGAAAGTGATATAACTGCTCCCTGTACCATAGCCTCCCCTGGGCCCCCCTATTCTTGGGGAATAGGGTTATTGTAAGTAAAGGGGGGAATCGCCACATTCTGCTGGCCATGGGACCCAACAGGTTTCCTAGGGGGACCCGATCAACATTCTCTAGCCCAGTGTCCCCTCTTTCCGCACTTGCGACAAGTGTCAAGGGATTTATCTCTTCTCTGGCTTCTTACTTTCCCTTACGTTTATTCTGATTCTGACGAAAAAGTTGGGTTCTCTGCTGTTTGGAGCCCTCCCTGTTGCTAACAAATAGTCCCTCTCGGTCCATATTAACCAAAGCAGTGGTTATTTCAGTCCATTTCAAAGTTTGCCAATTTAAGTTTCGCATTTTGAATGACTGGCCATGTTGGGGCAGCATGCAATTCAGCAGTGTTTGTATGGCTAAGGGTCCGTTGCCTTCCAGGGGAACGCCCGCGTGCTCCTCCCAAGCATTACCGAATTGGGCAATAAAATCAGGGGCGCTTTCCTCTTTCCTTTGCAGGCACCGAGTTACTTCCCCCGTGTCCCCGTGTCTTTGTGCTGCTGCCATAATAGCAGTTTTTCCCCTGCCTTGCAGCCAATGTTCTAAACTTTCATTCCCAGCCTCTGCTTGCTCATCGTCTTTCCGCCAATCCCCGTTCTCCCCAGTCGGCACCGGAATGGTATTTTTTAAGGCGGCCCACGAGCTACCATAAGCAAACTTTAATAAAGCTTGCAAATCGCCCGGAAGGGGCTGGTAAATTTCACACATCTGCTCCAGGCAATTTAAAAACGCAGCTGGGCATTTTATAGGATAGGGCGCTTCAGCTATCATAGCTCGACCTTCCGCTGGAGTCCAGGGTTTGAGTAGAGCCGTGTCACCAATCTTTATTTTAGGGTTCTGAAGTACATGAGGGGTAGTCTCAGCCGCTGCCTTCCTAGAAAAGTTTCGTGTGAACCTCACTGGACGTTCGTCATTGAACTGACTACCGAGGCCGGATTCCCTTGTGTGGGGGCCGAGATCAGGTTGGGTACTGTCCGGGACATCATTTGATGGTCCCGCTTCTGCTCCCTCCCCCAAACCGGCAGCGGCAGCCGCGGAAGCCCCATTGGATTGTCTCCAAGCCGCGGCTATTTCTATGAGATGGTCCGTTAAAGGGTCGGGAAGGGTTGGCCAGTGAGGGTTGCCAGATGCCGGCAGTCTTGGAAACAAGGTATAAGGTCCCATTGGGTCGGTGCCGAGGGGATATGGTGGAGGAGCAGATGCTGCAGCTGGAAGTGCATCTATCAGCTTTTCACTACCTTCGGTCTGATTTTCCTTTTTATTCTTTACTTTGGGGGGTTGGTGGCATTTCGCCACCTCCATCCATTTACTAAAACAACCCATCATATAGTCGAAATCCCAGTTGGGATCTCCAGCCCCATTAGCTACCCCATCCCACCAGGCCCGGATAAGGGGTATTTTAAAACTTCCCCCATACGGCCATTCTCCCCGCGTCCACCCGTACAGGTCGCTGCTAAAAGGCACCGCATACCGATCATCGCCTGTTTCTCGTATTATAACGTCGGCTGGCGACCCCGGAGGGACCAGCGCATCTCCTACCTGCTGCCGAGCTTTGGTTACCATTATCCTTCGTTTTTCCGTTTTCTTACCCATCTTTAAGGGTCCCGCTTTCAGTTCCGGTTTCGGTTTGTTCTTAGTACTTTGAGAGGCAGGGGGAGTGGCAGAGCCCGCTCTGCTGCTGAGACCTCCCACTTATCTCAATAGGAAACTAAATTAGCATCGCGGCGCGTTTCCTACCCTATGGGCTCACCGATGTTTAAGAATTCCTTACCAAGTCCTCCGATTCTTTGGGTCACTGAAGTCTCTTTGGTCGGTACCTACCCTTTTACTCGCCGTTCCCTTCTCAGCTGGGACGCTGATTCACTGCAATCCCCTCTCAGCTAGGATGCAGTTCGCACTCTCCCTAACTTGGGAGAGGTATTCCTCTCTTTTTTCCGCGAGGGTTCTTTTTTTAGGGATCCGACGAACCAGGATTTCAATCACCTCTTCAACTTAAGAGGCTACTGGACTTCAGTCGGATCCCATCCTCGTCGTGAATTTGTCGCGGAAATCGGAGTGAACACTCAGATCCAGGAGGTTTGTCTCGGAAGCCTTTATTAATCGTGATATCACGGAGAGCCCAGTAGTATACAAGGTAGTTAGCTGACACTCTGAGGAAGCATCAGAGTACACACATATTTATAGTAAAAGTCATACATATCAAAGAGCTTGAAGGTGATAAAACTGCCCAACCTTCAATAATTAATTACATTGAGAATCATTGTCCTTTCCATGCAACACACAATTAGTCTATTCTCGTTTATGACTACACAGGATATTGGGGGAAGCCCATCTGGTGATAAAAAAGTGAGAAAGAGAATAGAGAACCATGCTTGACATTTTCTTTAGTGCTAGGGGGTGGACACTCTAGAGAACAGATAACCATTGCTTGATCCTGTCTCTTTGTGTTGGGGGCAGACATCCTAGCCTTGTCTCAAGGATTCTAGGAAGCTTGTTTATGATACTCCTTTTCTCCTTTCCTGCTCAATTAGCTGGCAGCTGCAGGTGTCCCTGCTAGAACAAAAGAGGGAACTGTGCTGTAGTATTCCAGTATGGTTTTAACCGTTTAAATCTTAGTTGTCCTGTAGATGTATTTTATTCTTCCACAAGTACAGAACACGGCACATAACTTACTCCCTGAGTGTTTGCCGGATTTGCTGAGTTTACTCCACATTTCTAGCTTGGAATTTGCTCTTACACTTTGGGAAAAGATCATCGGAGGCACCTATCACAATGATGATAGAGTGGGTGTTGGTTGCCTCGCAATGGTGATAGAGTGGAACGGCCCTCTCTTTTTGAAGACCAGATGAGGATCTGGGCTAGTAACTATGATGACAGTGCAGGTGGCAAAACCTGCCACTACAGTTACCAAACATTAACGTGTCCTCTCGCTTCCACAGCAGTGGTGGGTCCTGACTGATTTGTGAATATCACTGGCCGCCACAAACGTGCTCATCCATTGCCACAACACCTGACTGCCCAAAAGCTGTCTCCATGACTAACGGGCGCACCGGGGTGGGGGTGGTTGAGTATTGCGCCAAGTACATTGCAGGATGTAAAAAACTTACAATGACGACAGGGGTTTGGATTTGATATGCCAGGTACAAACAATGAGCATAGTGGTGCTAATGGTATAATGGGGCAGATCTTATATTGGTTGACAAGCAAACATGGGAAATACAGCATGATTTCCTGGCTGATGACTGATGTACCTAACAGAGCAGATGAGGCTTTTGATTTCTAATGTAGAGTGGAAAAGTGTGGATACAACAAATGCTCAAAATAAGGAGGTTCTCCAGATGGAGCGACTGATATGCCACGTAAACAGGTAAGATGGGGCGATATATCAGGTAGAAAGAAATAGAGGAAAGAGGTCATGAAGCACAATCCGTGGAGCGTGATATATACCAGCAGCATCAGGAGAGGGGGATGGTGAGCCAGCATACTGGTGCAGGTGTGGTTAGGGAGGAAAGCCATGTACACAGGGAGACGTATAATGGGCATAATGGGATCTGTATATATACCTGTACAGTGGGTTAAGTCTGATTGCAGAACGGATCGAGAGATAAAGCAGGCGTGGGGCATGGATATTTTTCGTGCACAAAGTGGGGGAGTAGGCTATACGTGATGCAATGGGTGGGTTGATATAAAAGGTAAACTGGCAGAGGGGTAAATATATATTACGTGCTGCAGGGCAGGCAATAAGAAACACGATTTTCCAGGGAAGAAGGAGATGTATACCTGGTACGCTGCGGAGGCTGGGTGGCGGAGTATGGGAATATGCCAGGTCCAATGGACGGGGGGTGCTTTGTTCGGTTTGACCCGGGAATGGGTGTAATATTCCAGTTAAATCCGCGAAGAGGATGTATATCAGCTACAACTGGGGGCCTTGGGGATATAGTACAGGAAAAGCGGGGAGGAGTAGTTATATACCATGAACACCGGGGGAGGGGCAGTTGCAGAAGTTGCAAAGGATGAACGTAGAATGGTATCCAATGAAAGCAGCGAGTAGGGGAATATATGCCGGCCACACTGGGGGAGTATGAGATTCACACCGGACGATCGGGAATTACCAAATTTCTCTCTGGAGGGAGCGCTTTGAACCGCTTCTCGGGGGAGGGCAAGGCCACGGCGGGTCACGAACATAATAAATTCTCTCTCTCTCTCTCTCTATCTCTCTCGCTCTTTCGCTTCCGTCATTCTCTCTATCTCCCATAAATATACGTTCAACGTCTTAAATAGTCAGTCGAATGCCTATAATAATGGATATTGTTCCTGCATTTCAGCATTTTGGTAACTTCAACTGACAAACTGACAAACAGCTTTATAAACCTCCTTGATGGTTATTTAATCTCTAAGTAGTCAGGACTCTGCAACGTCTATTTCACTGTTTATGGAAATTCGACCAAAAAATTCTCACTGAGCACCAAACATGGAGCAGGGAGATCTCAGGCCCCATCATGGTTTTACCTCTGTCAAGATCGGCACAGGACCTCCTGTCACATTGTCGGATGAGTGACGGAGGCAGGGGATTACGGGATTCATGCAGTAATCCTGACAACCGCACATGTAACATGACACAGAGTCCGAAATGCAGGCAATGGAAGCCCACACGTATTAGTATCGAATATAAACATGGTAAAACAACCAAAGATGCTGCAGAGAGCATTATATGGCAAAGCGACAACAACAACTCATATTCATAATGCACATTTAACACAATCACGTGGCTCAGGTTGCTTCACATTAGCTCCACACAACACAACTTGACAACTGATCAAAGATTTAGTCAAACGGGTCGGTCTGAAGAATTATCTTAAAGGAGGACAGAGAGGCAGTGATTTGGAGCGGTGCTGGGGGGGCGGAATTCCAGATCATGGACTGTAGGCAACTGAAGGCAAGTTCAGCAATGGTGGAAAATCACAGTCGAGGAGGTTCATGCAGCCGGAATTAGGCGACCACAGTTATCATGGTGACTTGTGGGGTAGGAAGAAATTACAGAGATCGTGAAGGGAATGCCATGAAGAGACATCACAGACGTAATTGTGACTTTTTTTCGCAACTGACCAACGAGCCAAAGATGAGATTGTTTCCCTCGCCTCATGTCTGTTTGCTCAAATATTACTGACTTTTAGTGAAGCAAGAACTGGAGTTGTCACAGGTTATCAGATCCAGGTGAGGGCGCAAAGTACAGAAAGTCCGAATAAGAACACCATGTTTTTTCTAAAAACAATGCTCGCCTTTCAGACAAAAAAAGAGATGGGAGGGATCACTAAACAGGCAGAAATAACAGCTTTCCCAACAGCATTCGCTTGTTCTTGCTTCAAAAGTAAAAAAGCGCGTTATTCCATCTATCTTGTTTAATGTGAATACCTTTGTGGGCTGAATCTTTATTTAGCCTTTAGTGGTAAGAGGGATTATTTCACACTTTCCACTCCCCCAGTGGAGCTGACAGGAGTCAGTGTATTTAAATAGATGCTTATTACCCTCTGCTTATTTTTATCTAAGTCTAATTATTGTTTTAATCTTGTTGCTGTGATCAATGCGCGGAGAAGCGCGGATGGGAACATTAATCTGCCTCAGAACGCCAGGAGGGGACTGATTTAGACAGACAGCATTGATACCATCATTATTTTTAAATTCACCAACACATACCCTCAGTGAAAGGAGAGTGAAATGGAGAGGGCAGGAGAGGGGTTTGAGCCTATGTTTACAATACGGCGCAATAACTCTTCAGATGTTTGCCGAGCAGAGACATAATCAGGTTAGTTACATTACGGTAAAAAAAAAATCAGCAGCTTCTCTCTCCCTCGGCCTCTGTTTATTTCTCTCACTCTCTCGCTCTCCCACACACCCATATCTCAACTCTCTCTCTCTCTCTCTCTTTCTCATTTCTCTCTCTCTCGTTTTGTCTCGTTTGTTTTCACGTTAATAACATCGCCTTCACGTTTTTCTATGTTCCCGAATCCAACTCATCCATATGTCCTGCGCAGTATTCTCGGGACTGGAGCTTTTAAAGAGGGAAGGCTTGGCTTATTTGTGCGTACGTGCCTGTGGTTGTCTCCCTATCTATATGTGTGTGTCTTCTTCTTTGCAGGAGTAACTTTGTTTGTGTGTGTGTGTTTTTTTATGGATGTGTGTGAGTGCGCGTGATAGTGTGTGTGAATGTGAGTATGCCTTGAACGAGTGTGTGCTGTTTGAGTCAGCGTGTGTGCGTGTGTGCAACACAGTGGGAAACAACCCTTCGCGCCGCACACACTCCCTGGATTGGTACGTCAACTTAAAGCCCCTAGTCACAACTCCTCGACCGAAGAGAATTAAATTTTAATTCCAGAGAAAAAGGAAAAAGAGGCAGATTCGAGAACAGAAATTGCACTCTACAATGCAATTTGAACAAAGGAATGCTGTTTATTGAAGCCCTTTTCATGCAAGTACCGCCCCCCCCCCAACCCCCTGCCATCCCCCCGTTCTTGAAGATGTGCTACCAAGCATGGAAGTCCCCCGCACACTATAAATATTTACTTGAAAGAGCAGTGTTTTTAAAAGTATCTATTCATATGTAATCTTTATTTATACCCAATACAATGTTTTCATATGTGAATCTGCACGAGGAGCTTTTTTGTGGACCTCTACATTATGAGGGCTGACTATTTTTTTGATTATACAGCCAGGTAGTGTGTCCTGCGCTATTAATTCAGCCACCATAAACGATCGGTGACATATATGGAAAGCAGCACACTGTGCACCTTGTAGGGGAACTGGGAGGTGCTGACGTTCCAGTTCTTCTTGCCCATCTCAGTGGTGGATATCAGGGATTTGGAGTTGCTATCATAATGTAATCCAGCGAGAGATATGGAAATGCAGAATGCGATCGGGTTACAGCATTTCACATAACAGTATTTAGTAAAAGTGCCATCATCCCGTTCAGTTTATCTGCCAGGAATCGCGCAATGCCAGAAGCTTAATCTGCCTCAGGAGGTCACTGAACTCACTGCAGTGAAAAGGAAACGAAATCCTGACCCCGTGTTGTTATTGCAGCATTAAACATATTATTCTGCTGGATCAGGGACCTAGATGGTGAAATTGCAAAGCAATATTCGAGCTGAGGGTTTGCTGTCAGGCGAGTTGGATTTGATTCCTGCACTCAGTCAGTTTATAACCCGTTTTCACAATGACATCGTTAGGAGAACAACGGCACTGAATAAGACAATGAAACACTGTTACATTTAAATGCAGGCTGCCATTTCTAAATATCAAGAGAGGTAAACGAACATATTAAGTCGCCAGGCACGGTTTCTCTGACCTGCAATTATGACCATCACACGCTCATTGACCATGGATACTAAGCAGCTTCCAATGACCGGGGAGGGGTGGTGGGTGCTTTATATTCCCACTGGCTCCGTCCTCTTTGCCGCTTTTTGATAACCCTGAATTTTTCAATGGTGTCTTTTGTGAGAATTTCAGATGAGGGCAACCGTGGATTACCCCTCTAAAAGCAGATATGATAGGACTTCACTGTGTCAGGATGCATGGAATGGTGAATCTCTCTCCTTTCAGATCGACTCCAGTTTCCTGATGAGGAATATCCGGGAGTGGTGGCTACCATCTGGTTTAAATCATTTCAATCAATGTAAATCAATGGAACTTTATGCATTGTTGGGCTGTGAACGTCTGCTAATTCATATGAATTTTCCCTGGTAAAGGGGGTAGATTTCAGGTTTGAATGGAATTGGGATCGCCCTATTTACTAGGATAGTGAAATAATTAGAATGTGGGAGACAGAGAGTAGGATGAAAGGTGGTATCCTCTAATCGTTCGGATGTGGCCGAACGTGTCAGCTCAGGATCTGCACGCAGCCTTAGCTGCCAGTTCAGTAAAAATCACAAACAAATCTGATGCAGCATTATGGAGCCTTATATCAAAGTTAAATGTAGGCACTTAGTGAGACAGTGACCAAATTATATAGATATGTTTGTGAAATTGAGAAGGTGCATTTACCGATGAAACGGAGTCGTAAACCTTGGAGAATAGAGGCAAATTCTGAGAGAGCAGGAGGCCATTCACTTAGGTCATAAATAAAAGCTACATTATTGCATGAATGGTCATCAACTACGAGAATGGTGCAGCCCCCATGGCTAACTCAGGAAGGTAAGCGTATTGAAAGAAACAGTGCACAATTAAGCCGGAATTAGCTTTATGCCTGAGACTGAGAAAATTTCAAAAAATGGAAAATTGTTCCCAAATACAACTTATTTCTAGACATTAGGAGATGCCTAGAAATAAATGTGATAATAGGCATAAAAAGTGTCTTCAAACACAATGGAAGGAAGAGAGGAACTAAATGTTAGGCACGTAGTGTATGAAATATGTAAATTAAGCAGGGAGGTCAAGGAGTTGGCAGCTGAATGTATTTTAACAAGAGCGAAATCCCATTCACTTATCAACAATCTGCTGAATATATTTTAAGAGCACTAAATTACATTCACTTATCACAACACTGCTGAATGTATTTTACCCAGCACTGCATCCCATCCACTTATCACCACTCTGCTGAATGTATTTTACACAGCACTGCATCCCATTCACTTATCACATCTCTGCTGAATGTATTTTACCCGACACTGCATCCCATCCACTTATCACCACTCTACTGAATGTATTTTACACAGCACTGCATCCCATTCACTTATCACCAGTCTGCTGAATGTCTTTTACCCGGCAGTGAATCCCATTCACTTGTGACCACTCTGCTGAATGTATTTTACCCGACAGTGCATCCCATACACTTATCAACACACTGTCGAATGTATTTTACCCTGCACTGCATCCCATTCACTTATCACCACTCTGCTGAATGTATTTTACCCGGCACTGCATCCCAGTCACTTATCACCACTCTGCTGAATGTATTTTACCCAACACTGCATCCCATTCACTTATCACCACTCTGCTGAATGTATTTTACCCATCACTGCACCCCATCCACTTATCACCACTCTGCTGAATGTATTTTACCCATCACTGCACCCCATCCACTTATCACCACTCTGCTGAATGTATTTTACCCAACACTGCATCCCATTCACTTATCACCACTCTGCTGAATGTATTTTACCCGGCACTGCATCCCATCCACTTATCACCACACTGCTGAATGTATTTTACCCAGCACTGCATCCCATCCACATATCACCACTCTGCTGAATGTATTTTACTCATCACTGCACCCCATCCACTTATCACCACTCTGCTGAATGTATTTTACCCATCACTGCACCCCATCCACTTATCACCACTCTGCTGAATGTATTTTACCCGGCACTGCATCCCATCCACTTATCACCACTCTGCTGAATGTATTTTACCCGGTACTGCATCCCATCCACTTATCACCACTCTGCTGAATGTATTTTACCCGGCACTGCATCCCATTCACTTATCATCTCTCTGCTGAATGTATTTTACACAGCATTGCATCCCATTCACTTATCACCACTCTGCTGAATGTATTTTACACAGCACTGCACCCCATCCACTTATCACCACTCTGCTGAATGTATTTTACCCGGCACTGCATCCCATCCACTTATCACCACTCTGCTGAATGTATTTTACCCGGCACTGCATCCCATCCACTTATCACCACTCTGCTGAATGTATTTTACCCGGCACTGCATCCCATACACTTATCACCACTCTGCTGAATGTATTTTACCCGACATTGCATCCCATACACTTATCAACACACTGCTGAATGTATTTTACCCTGCACTGCATCCCATGCACTTATCACCACTCTGCTGAATGTATTTTACCCAGCACTGCATCCCATCCACTTTTACCACTCTGCTGAATGTATTTTACCCTGCACTGCATCCCATCAGCTTATCACCTCTGCCTAATGTATTTTACCCAGCACTGCATCCCATCCACTTATCACCACTCTGCTAAATCTTTTTTAAACAGCACTAAATCCCAATCAATTATTACCACTCTGTTCTCCTACTGATTTGGGTTTGCAATATAGCAAACTCATCGGTTTAATTATTACCATCTTCTTGGTAAATCCTTAAATGGCATCGCCCTGTCACCATCTTTGAAAAAAAAAAATCTTCGGGTCCTCTCAATCTCCGAAATCAGTGCTCCTCCTGTTTTCTTCAGTTGTCTAACACGGACTCCCTTTAACTTGGCTGCCTTCTATTGCCGCTGTGATATGATCTGACATCCCCTTCCCAAACCGTTGCGCCCTGCCACCTGGTTCTGTATTTTAAATCTTCTTAAAAATCGATGTTTTTTTTAGTAAGAATAGGTTCTGCAGCCTTCCCAAGCAGATCATCTATACAGCTGAATTGGTTGGTAGCATTAGACTGTGGAAACCATCTTCGGTCGGTTAACAATTTATTATCATTGCCTCGCCCGTTAGACTATGATGCATAGAAGGAGATGTCGGATTTTGGGCACATCGAGACTTACCCAGGATTCAATGTGGTCATGGCTGATCCGATAATCGTCAACTCCACTTGCCTGCCTTCTCCCCATAACCCTTGATCCCTTTACTTATTAGAAACCTGCCTATCTCAGCCTTGGATAGACTTAAAGGCCACCTATACCGCCCTCTCCGGTCGTAAATTCCACAGATTCACTAGCCTCTGAGAAAATAAATTCTTCCTCATTCCTGTTTGCAATGGGCGTCTCCTTACTCTCAGATTATACCCTCTGGTCATAAATTCGGCCACAAATGGAAAGAACCTCTCAGCAACTAGCCTGTCAAGCCCTCTAACGAATCATATCTGTTTCAACAAGGTCGCCCCTCATTCTTCTATAACCCAATGAGTCCAAGCCCAAACAGCAAAACACTCCTCATCAGAAAATCACTCCATACCCGGTATCAAACCTGGTGAACTTTCTCTGGACTTCCCCCAAGGCCAATGTAACTGCCCAAAACTCTCTCCTCATACTTAGAACTGATAACTCAGACTGAATAGAGCCTCAGGCCTGGTCGCAGAGCAGGCAGCCAATCCAAATCCAGACCACGGCCAATTCCGAGCCTCGATAATCCCCCATGATCTGACATGACTGAAATTTAGTGACCGGGCAATGTGGAGTCCAGGTCTCCAGTCTGATTCAGTCGTCACCCCACATTCCGGGTAGGTCCTGTTTTGTTTTAGGAAAATATCTTTTGGTTTGAGTCTTGTAACGTTTCAATGAAAGGTAAATGCTAAGAAAACCTAAGCAAATGGACAATCTAAAGGATAGGTTCATTTTGAGTTAACATGTCACAGCTATAAAGACACGATCAAAAGCAACAGAGAGCGTTTCATTAGTTTCGGAATGGTGCCAGTAAGTCTGTGAAACATTGTTTCGCCTTTGATGGAAATATACATTATTCGCATGGTTTCCCAGAATAAATGGGAACTTTGGAATTCAACCTATTTAGTTTGTATTTCTACCTGGAAGTCGGCTGTGTGTGTGTTCGAGTGCGTGTGTGAATTTTTTGCCAAAGAGACAATGATCAGTGTGGAGCCTCGGTTAGCAAGCTATTTTGTTTCATTCATCTGTGTGTGTTTGTGTTTGCTGACAGAAACAATCATTTCAGTTTGGGTACAGACAGTTGCAGCAGTAGTTTTCCATTTGTGCAGTCTGCATGCCACAGAACCGAATAATGTGATATATGAACTTCAATACCGATGTGAGTCCAGATATTGAGGCCATAGGTCCAATACCTGGTGGATCATATCAAACACCTCGTCGCTACGGCTGCTCACAACAGGCAAATCAATCACCATAATCGTCCTCCACGTGTTTTTAAAGCAAAAAGCAAAGTGTCCAACATTGGATGTCATTCTGCGTTTTGACAGCACTTACTAAATAATCCTGGTTTTGCTAAGAATTACATTGTCAAGCAATTTAAATGTATCAGTCGCGCTCACAGAGTGGCTCACCTACGCGTGATAGATATATTCACACAGGGGGCCCTGTCCCCTGCAAACAGAAAGAACATGCCTATGCATTGTGACTTTTTATTTAGACAAAACCTCGGGGGACAGTCATTCCCTGGTTCATTCCCCATGTTAATACCCTGAGTAATCAGGGCCGTCTTGCCTGGTTCGAATTTTAGGAAAAGCTTGGCAGTTAAGTGTCCGCTTGTTCATTCGGCATAGCAGTGACCCAGTAATCAGCGTCCAGCTAATCACCACCCTCTTTTCATGCAGTATACATTTCACCCTTTGAGATTTGCTATTCTTGCAAATCTTTCCTGATGAGTGCAAGACAAAGAGCTTCAACCGCATTTGCCTTATTAGTGCAATACTCATGTCCTGTAAAACCAAGTGGCTATCGATAACAATGTCAAACTCACCTGACGAATCCTCTCAAAGTTGTGAGCACACCTCCAAATCGTATCCCACGAAAACTCTATGGAAGATGTCATATTGTTGCTCCTGTAGCCATTTCATTACGGAAACAACTTTCAAAAATGACATAAAGCACATTTCTCCTTCACGCTCATTACGTTTATGTGCCGAGCCAATCTGCTGTCCAAAAAATAGGAACGAGGTGTGGCCTCTGGATTCCCTGTCCCATGCACTAGCTTGGGGGATTTCCTTCTTCCAATTCTATTTTAAGTGCGCGTATTTCTCTATCAAAAACGTGAATCAACGTTTGTCTTTCTAATTCTCCGCCTTCCTCGATTTCCTTTCTTTCAAACGTCTTCCTCTCTAGTTTGAATTGTCTCACCACGTTAATTCTGGTTAGCAGCAATAGATGCGAGTGCTCTTTTCCTCCTTAAGGTTAATTATAAGACAATATTTCTTCTCTCCAGGAATCCCTGAACAAAGGAAATAACCATGTTGAGATTTCGCTGAAAACAGCAAAATTCAAGGTGAAATCTTGTTGGTTCATATTCTGGAAAATTTCAGCACCCCTTTCCCGTCTTTCCACTGAGAGATCCGGTAACACCCCCGAATTTTATCCGGCCCTTGGCAGACAAAACAACTTGTTCAAAAGAAGTAAATCCCCAAGAGAACAATGGAATGCAAACCAATGTTTTTTTAAAAATTAACTTCACAACTAAATTCACCATTATTCGAGGTTTAACATGTGGATGATTTTGCAAACTAAGGGGTAAATTTCATTTGAACAAGCGACAAAATAAAGGTATGCTCACGGAGTAAACAACATTCACTTTGCTTCTCCCAGAAACGGGGCACCACGTGAAATCATGCAGTTTTCTAACTCGACCCTCGCTCGGATCTCGCATTTTCCATTCAATTGCCCTTCCGTCGTTTTCATCAGCTGGTGTATTATGTGAGACATCCCCAGACATGGTTACCACCGACAGGCTGCAAGTCTACGAGCCCTCCCTCACTCCGTTCACGACAGCCTGTTGACACCGAACCCCTTCTCTGTCACAATTTTAAGTTCTAGTGATCCCTGTCAACACTTAAACTGTATCAAAGGGCCTTGCCCAATTCATAATCACTTCCCCTTCCTCCTATCACTATTATGGTATTTCCCCCTGTACAACACGCATAACAACACGGTCTCTGCTCTATTCTCGGAGAGCTGGTTTTCCACAAGGATCAAATTGCGAAATTACATGAAGAAACCTGTTCTATATGGAGTGAACCATAGCTGTTTTTATCCACATGAATTCTCAGTATGTTCTAAGCTGCCAACTATTAAAATAGACTGCTATCCAGAAAACTCTAATTGGCAATCAATTTGCCCTTTCCTTGTGAAACGCAAGCTATTACACAGACAAGAATTACAAAGGAAAAATACATTATTGAGCTTTTGGTATACTCTTCAGTCCACATTGCCCTCAAAGGGGACATTGAACAAATAAGAAAATTAAGGCTTATTTTTCCCAAGGACGTGAATGGGCCATCACATGATCTAATGATGCCAAATCATCATCCTCGCTCTCCCTTGCAAAATCATTAAATTAGTTCTGATTGAGAAAGTACAAATTGCCTTAGGATGAAATTTTGCTATTCCCTCTCCCCACGAGCCAACTTGACTGTTCCGATGTTCTTTCAGCTACCAAGAACTGCAAACTTATTAAACAGTTGTGCAGCAGCAAAAAGTAAAAGGAGGTGGATTGGGTGGTGGGGCGGGGGTGGGGGGGCGGGGTGTGGGTGGGGGGATTGGTGAAGACAATACCCATGATGAAGCACCATAAATCATTCTGACACTGACAGCCAATTGCTCAGATACTGGCACTGTGTGTAATTTAGAGGGTGGAAGAGAGGGAGATAGAACGCTGTATACTGGAAGTAGGCCAGTGTGACGTAGGACTCAGGTCTTTGGATTGCGTGGTGGGCCATGAGTTATGCTGCATTTCATTCAGAGAAGGAGGTCGATGTGACAGCATTTCGAAAGATGCTGAGGGATATGTTCACATGGATGTTTGGTCCATCGCCAGGTCCAATAGTGCACTATGTTCTATGTAAAGCAGTATGGAGGAATCCAGCAGCATAACTTACTCATTGCTTCACGCAGAGCTGGGGAGCTATCCTCAGTGTAAATGTGATACCAGCGTCATTACCACGGTTATTGATTTAACAGCGTCACAACCGATGCCAGATGGAGCAGATTCCATTGCAGTACAATCTGAAGGCATCTCACGTCTGAGTGATTCAGTCGAAGTGAAGAGTTCAGCAATGCAGACTTAGCTTGTTGCCATGCCTGCACAAGTTATTGCAATGCCAGCTCAGGCTGCTGCCATCAAAAATGTTGATGTCACTATTCAAAAGGGCTTGCAGGGTTTCACAGCAGACAGGCAAGCCGCCCTCCAACACATTAAAAGGGCAACTGAAGCACGTCCCCGCCGGAGCAGGAATGACTCCGTGCATCAAACAATTGCTTTCCGCTCTTAGGTACATATCGTTCATTCTCCCAGAAGAGACAACCTTCTATTTCCCGGTGCCTTCCTGTCGGCCTGTGTACACTGCTGTTGCCAAGCCGAGGTCGGACAATCTGAAGCCCGGCCTGTTAGGATCAGGGCAGCTCGAGGGTGTGCACCAGGACGACCTGCACACCGACCAACTGAAAGTCACCATTCTTCCAACCACCATGCTGCAGCCACTGGGGTCAGACTGGGTCGGGGCTCTAGGCCAGGTATGGGCACATGGATGTATAACACTATGGATTCGGGGGCCACAGAGACCTTAGATGGCCAGTCGACTATCAGTAACTAAGTTTAAGATAATTTAATAAGCAGCAACAGTTTATGAATGATGTATGAATTAATTCGGCAGAAAAAAGGGATTTGGTTCGTGAGAATTGGAGGCTGTTTATTGATCTCATGGGGCGAACAGGCAGTTGGCACACAGCTTGCTAAGCTCAGTATGTTCTGACAGGAGCATCCTGCACTCCAATCCAAGGGTTAGGCAACTCTTCCCGGGATCCTGCTCCTCCCCCTCCTATCCATCTTTCATATTCAGAGTTCAGCTGCCTGTATAACACTAGAGACTCCCCAAGTGTGCCCCTGCTTCTCGAGTGCTTTTTAATGTACCTTAGTTTACCGGGGGCTGGTAGCTTACACAGTGTCCATTACATATTTAAACTCTTCTGATCAAGGGTTATGGGACAGGTTCCAAAACTGTCAGTGTCGTTACCTGCTCCCCTTTTCGAGGTCGGAATTTCTAGCTTACACCATGCTGATGGACATACCCTGGCCTCTCGTGAAGACTTGCACAGATAAGGGAATGCAAAAGCCCCCATCCTATGCACTTAGGAATGTCAACGTAGAAACCTGAATCAACTGTCCCTGACGTGTCTGGAGGCTGATTAAAAATGTTTTATGTTTAGAAATGGAATTTGTAGAAAATGTTTTTCTGGAGAGAGAAAATCGATGCTGTTTCGCTAACCTGAAAAGAGTTATTTGCAATGAGGAAATTATTTGTCCTTTTTGCGCCATGATTCCTTACAGATGGCAGTTACAAAGGGGAAACAAAAGATAATTTGTTGATTTCTGAATGAAACTGATTAACGGTTTGGTTTATAAAGTTGCAAGATTTATTTGTGTGGTAGCTTCCATTTCTGAATTGTGCCGAAGAGGGCACAGTGTTGGGGAAAGAAAGGTCTGCGTCTAACGTTCACTGAGGGGTTGTTTTTGGATTCACTGGTGCGACAGTCAGATGAGGCTATGATCGGCTGTCCAGTCAGAGAGGATCTGCGTGGGTTTGTGGGATCCCTTCCTCTCCATCTTCCCCTTCCGCCTCCTGCTTCTGCTTGGCTTCTCTGCCTCCTGCTAATTGAAGAGGAAACATAGTATGCATTCGTTGTATAAAGAGCATCATTATCTTCCCCTCTGAAACAGTGGGTAGTGACCAGTTAGATGTCTCGATAAAATGGCCTTTATCACCTTCATTAGCAATAAAAAGCACTGTTCACCCTCCCGGCAAAAGGGTAGATTGCAGTGAGAAATGGCACAGGGAAGCAAATATATTTCATACTGTCCTTCGCTGAGGACAATTTGGAGCATTTATGCCTGTTGACCTAAAGCTGAGAACACATTGCTCCCTCTTACAGGACCCTGTCGCAGTCTGAGCCTCCTCTGTCCATTCTACCGGCCAAACTACAGACCAAGGTAGGTAAAAACATTTGCTCCCGTGATGGGGTGCGGGAGTTCAGAGCAGAAACATTATTTTCAGATCCATAGCCTTCACAACGCGAAAGAAAACTTCCTGTAAGCTACATTTACTTGAAGTAGCAGTACAAAACACACCAATGACTTTAATCCACTTAACAACCACCAGTAGAAATCAATCAGCAACTCTACAACAAAGGGTACTGTTTAGAGGAGTGCGGGTCATTTCCGATCTTCATCGTATGTCCATCACTGAGGGGCGAAGGGAGGGCGATTTATGGAGGGTTGAAGTCCGAAATGGCGGCTTTAGAACGGGGAGGCGTGCACGCCTATCAATGGAGCTATTAAATCAGTCAAACAATGAAAGTTGCGCGCTGCGCTTATTTAGTCCATAAGCTCTGCATATTGGAGACTCGATACAATGCATCCTAAGGGCAGATGGACTATTTTGTTCTTGGACAGGGAGGCAATCGCACTGGTTTCCAAGTCCCGTCGACCCTGGTACATAATAAAAGGGGGAGGCCATTCAGCCCTTTGGGCCTCTGGCACTGCGACAGGAAGAGGCCATAAATTCACTTGAACATCTATTTTGGAACAGGTGAGAGGCAAGGAGCACCTGGAGTCTGCACCAGAGTGTAATATCATATATGTGACCTGTTCACTAACTCAATTCCACCAACATACCTCCAGATACCTTCATACTCTTTCTGCTAAAAGTCTCAGCCTCAGTCTGGAAAACCAAAGTTTACCCCTTTGTGGAAGTGAGTTCCAAATTTCCACTAACCGTGGTTTCATATTTTGTTTGTTGCTGTTTCCTGGAATGTCGGTGGATTGGCAAGTGCAACTTATTATTCCCATCCCCAATTGCGCTTGAACTGAATGCTGTTCTCGGCTATTCAATAGCCAACCACATTGCAGTGGGCGTGTAGCCACATTTCTCGCAGAGCTCCTACGTGCTGAAGATTTAATACCCTTACGGACATTAATGATCCAGATGGGTCCTTACAAAATCCGTCACTATTAATGGGATGAGTTTATAAGTCCAGATGTATTAACTGAGTTTAGCTTCCACTGGTTGCCGCAGAGAGTTTTGATTAATTTGTGCCACTATCTCCCCGAGCTGCCTGCCGTGCCTCCTGAATGACACACCTGTAAAATCACTTTGTTCTCGACACGGCCTTCAGAGGGATTTATTTATCTTAAACACACAACCATATTGCTTAATCATCCATTATCAGCATTGTTAATTCAACCGCACCACTATATAACTCATGCATCGCACAGCAGCGTTCTCGTACACCCGGGCAGTGTCCCCCCAGCTGCCAAGATCAATATATCATCTGTGAGATGAGGAGCGAATATCTGAACAAAGTGATCCTGATGCAATTCGCTGCTGGCTGGATCCGACACAGGCAATGTAAACTTCAGTGTGCTTCCCCCAGCTTTGCATTCCAAGCCTTTGTAGATTAAATGGGGGGCGGGATTTCTCTTCTTGATTTTGGCTTCATTCCACTCGATAAGATCTGAACTTCGATCAGCTGGTGTTTGCACTTCTTGGCGGATCCACTTTCACGATATAGGTCTGAGAAGCTTGTGGTGTGCAAGCAGAAAGCAGTGATCCAAGGTAAGTTACACGTTTCTCTCAAAGAATTAATGTGAGCAATATGATCTGGTTCAAACTGCTGTGAGATTGATTGTATGTTGGGAATTTTCTGTAGATGTATGTTTAATTCATTGTCGCTCTGTGAGCGTGAGTGCAAATCTCAATTCCCACCACCAGCCCCACAGCCCCGATGAGTTGCTGAAGTGTTGCTGCTCTGGTCTATCCAGGTGTTTAGAGTCGAGTGTTTCGAAAATGTGAGCGAACACGAATGCTCTTTTTAAAAAAAACTGTTTCCATTCGAATGATGGGATATAGAACAGTGCAGCCCTCACCTATCACCGAAACCTGGAGTAACGCAGAGTTCTTCTGCACTTTTGGCGAACGAATGTCCGCTCATTACTGATCAAGAAGCTATGTTTTATCTGTCAGAACAGCCCGTCCAAAAGTGCGGAGCTCATTATGATCTGGCCCTCCGACAATGCAGCACGACCTCAATACAGAAGGTTGACAATGCAAAACTGCCTTAATAGATCCCTTCCGAAATTGCAACACTCTCTCAGCACAGAGCCTCAAAAAGTGTAGCACTCTATAAGTACTGATCCCCAGCAGTGCAACGCTGCCTCAAAACTGACCCTCTAACAGTGCAGCACTCGCTCAGTACTGAAACCCGACAGTGCAGCGCTCCCTTAGTACTGACCTTTCGAGAGAGCAGCACTCCCTCAGTACTGACCCTCCGACAGCGCAGCATCCATCAATACTGACCCTCTGACAGTGCAGCGCTCCTTGAATACTGAACATCCAACCGTGCAGAACTCACTCAGCACTGACACTCCGATAGTACAGCGCTCCCTGGTTGCTCACCCTCTGACAGTGTAGCTCTCTGTTAGTGCTGCTAAACAAAAAGTGCAGGCAAGGAGTATTGGGCTCAAGTTCCTCGAGTGTGACTTCATCGCTAGATATTCCTCCTTAGAGTCGAGACTTTTGTCGACATTTTATTTACACAGTTGTAATATAATGAAAAACCTTAACCAATATTACAGAGCACGAAGAAAAAACATATATTGCCGTTATCACTGAAAAAACGATTATGCACTGGACTTTGAATTCTATAAGGTCAATTGACTTAGTGATTTGCAACAGCTCTGAATCAGGGAACTGGAGCTTATTTTATTGAGATTCAGTTTCACTGTTTCCATCAGACCTGAATTCAATTCATTTCTCCCTCATTCCTTCACTCCCCTGGCCTCCCACTCCGTCTATCACTCACTAACTCACCTCATTGCTCACCCATCAGCATGAAGGTGTAAAACATTCCTCAGATGCATTCGGCGAAACACAGGGTGTTGTTGTTCTTATTAATCACTCATTCAAAGGATGTGGGCGCTGATTAGACGAGCGTTTGCTGAAAACCCTAATTATCCCTTGAGAATGTGGTGTTGAGCTGCCTTCTTGAATCACAGCAGTCCCTGTAGTGTAGGTGCACCCACAGAACTGTGAGGGTGGGAGTTCCAGGATTTTGACTCAGTGACAGTGAAGGAATGATGATATAATTACAAGTCAGGATGGCCTGTATCTTGGAGGGGAACTTCCAGGTGGTTGCCATATATCTGCTGCCCTTCTCCTTCTAGACGGTCGTGGTCGTGGATGTTGAAGGTACTATTTAAGGAGCCTTGGTGAGTTCCTGCAGTGCATGTTATGGATCGTACAAACTGCTACTGCTGTGCGTCAGTGGTGGGGGAATTAATGTTTGTGGGTAGGGTGACATTCAAACAGGCTGCTTTGTCCTGGATGGTGGCTTCTTGATTGTTGTTGTAGCAGTGCTCTTCTGGAGAAGTGGAGAATATTCCATCACACCCCTGACTTTTGCCTTGTCGGTGTTGGGCTGGGATTGGAGAATCAGGCGGTAGGTTTCCAGCGGGATTACCAGCCTTGGCCTGCTCTTGTAACCTAATCATTTATATGTCTGGTCCAGTTCAGTTTCTGATCAATGTTGCCTCCCAAGATCTTGATGGTCGGTGTTTTAACAATGGCATTGGGTTTGAATACCCCTACTGTCCTGGACCGAATGCTTTCCGCTTAAGTGAACATTACTGAAATATGAAGATATTGTCTGTGTACTGATTGGGCGCCACAATATCTACTTTTCAACAGAGAGTGCGGCATTTTCTAAAATATAATTATCAGGCTGTGAAAACATTTAGGGCGAACTGTAATCCTGACGGGCGCTACGTAATTGCAGGTTTTTTGGGATAACAAATGATTCCCCGCAGACATTGATCATTCTGACTCCCAGCTGCGGGGAGATCCATTGTTTCATGGCACCACTTGTGTTATCACTGTTTAGGTCGCATCTGATGTCTGGTTTGACCAATCAGGGACCGAGAAATGTTGATATGTCTTTTCAGCAATGGCGTCCATGAGTGATGAAAACCCTCGCGGGAAGATTGAGGACATTTTGAATACGTTCGACAATCCGAATCTTCAATTCGTCTTGAGGCACATGTTAACCTTCAGAGACTTCATCACCTGTAAGGCCGACACTATCGCTCTAAGTTATGGTTTCCTTGAATTTATTTGTTGCTTGGCTAAGAATAATAGAGCTGAAACATTTGCTTAATTTTGATTCCAATTTTGGAGGCTTTAATTGTCGTCTCTTCCTTTATACATTTTATGCCTCCACCCATTCTTCAATCCTTCCTTTCTTCCTAAATCCTTGCAGTGATTCCCCACGTGTTCCTGAATAGCATGGCAGGTTTACAAAGTGTTTAAGAGGGCCTATGGAATCATTTCATTTCTTAACTGAGGTATAGAACAGACAAGCATGGCGCATATACTGCATCTGTGCAAATCATTAATCAGGCATACATGATTCCTGAGTGCAGCGCTGGTTACCGTATTACAACAAAGATCTGATTGTATTGGATAAGATACGGTGGAGGCTTTTGGGGATCGGACTGGAAAACTGCAGCTGTGCAGAAAGAATGGATCGGCTGTGATTGTTCTCCATCAAACAGCGGAGCCAAGGGGTGAATTGGTTGAGATGTACAGAATTATTAGGGGCCTGGCTCAATAAGATATGAAGGAGAAATTTCCTTTACCAGAGAGAGCAGTGATTAGGTGGCATAGATTTTAGTTGATCTGTGTTAAAAAATGGAAAGGGAGTTGAGATTTTTTTGTTTCAGACAGTGGGATGCAGGGTTCCGCAACTCATTGCCAGAAAGTGTAGTCGAGGCAGAACCGCTCATGTCACTTAAAAAGGGTGTGGATACGCACATGAAGTGTTGTTGGCTGCATGGTTACAGAACAAATGCTGGATGAGGCGAGACGGCTCGTTTTCCAGCTGGTGCAGACACGGTGACCCAAGTGGCCTCTTTCTGTATAGTAACCTTTGCAAAATTCTATAGTATTGAGCAGGTGGTGACTATTGTAATAAAGTTAGAGATTATTTTGCGTTGACTTTTAAGAGGATGAATCCTTTAAGTTTATGAATGGTAAGGACAGGGTTGAATTGGAGTGAATGCACTCAATTGCCGTGGAAAGGAATTATCTCCCTATCCATAATCATTATTGACTGATGCTTAGAGAAGGACTCATTTCTTCATTGAGTAAGTGGGTGTACTGTGTAACGCATGAGCACAGGAAATGTTTCCGGCAGGCAGTTTAAAGTGACACTGGGAGAGCACTTGTATAAAGGTGATTGGAAATATGGGATGCGAGGCTGAGATGAGAAGCGAGAATGGGATGAGACTTGGGTGAAGTCTAAACACCACCCCTCGTTAACTTGGCTAGGTGAGCAATTACGGCGCTCTATATTCTATGTACTTCCAAGAACTTTCCTTCTTCCTTCCCCCCTTAAATTTCATCCCTCTTCCCAGCATTCACTACCTTACATCATTCATTTCTTCCAAATTTACTTCCCTCCTTCCCCGTTTCTATTCGGTATTGTCTGCCGGAGTGAATGACCTCATGCACTCTGACAAATGCTTCTCTCTCATTTCTAGTTAAGGTCTCTGGAGGTCTGAAGAATTCACGGCAGAGGATCAGTGATCTCCTCGACCGCTGTGATGACAATCTGCTCGCCTTCTTCTTTAATCAGTTCTTAGTCTTCAGAAAGGACGTTCAACGTGAGTTCTGCAGATAGATTGTAACTGTTCAGTTGAGTGATAAAGTTTCCTGCTCGTATGAAGTCCACATTCCACCATTAACCTGGGATCCACAGTCCTTCACTGGATAGGGATACAGAACTTTAACATTTTCATATATGCTATTAGCAAATCGCTCTGTCATTTCAATCCTCCAGGCATTCAAGCACTCCTGGCTCCTGACAATCCTCCATATCCAGGTCATTGTACATTTTTGATGATCATCACTTCGCTATTGGCAGACATGTCGTGATGTACCTTGCACATCACCTCCGTGGCACACTCCCCAGTCAATGAAATGCCCAGTCCTCGGTCTCCGATCTCAAGCAGTTTTCAAATTCTAACTCCACAGTGCGAACGTTTGGCGGTGGATTCTGTGACTGCTTTTCATTTCACTTACAGGAATTATCTCCAGTGGTGACCGGGACAATGCAAAGACTCGTCGACAAAATCTCGTCTGTCTCCTCGACCAGGCAGAGGAAGGAGATCTGATCGCTTTTGAGCAGATTATATCAAGCTACATCTCCATTGCTCGAGGTGAGTCACAGTTCCTATCGTCTAAGATCTGTCAAAGCCCACGCGTGCCAACAGTTTATTATTATACAATCAAAGTTCATGGAAGTCCACAATTTATTGTTATACACACAAAGCTCATGGAAGCACATAGGTTATTATTATACAATCAAAGTTCATGGAAGTCCACAGTTTATTATTATACACACAAATCTCATGGAAGGACATAGGTTATTATTATACAATCAAAGTTCATGGATGCCGACAGAACACTGTACAATCACAAACATGTTGAGATTGACATGTGCACATTCGATGCCACATCAAGGCCATGGGCCTAGTGGTGCAAAATTGGATTAGAATAGTTGGGTGATTGAATGGCGCAGGCCCGATGGGCCGAAGGGCCTTTTACTGTCCCTTAAACCTCTGTGAATCTATGATTATATTCATCATGCCTTGGGGCCTCCGTCTGCTGGCAAAGGAGGCGAATCAGATTCCCAATATGCATAGTGTTTAACTTCTGTTTGAGGTTTTGCCTCATGCTGTTAACCATTGGTCAGCCATGAAAAATGTGTATGATAATGATAACCATTAGTTATAGAGCACCATTTAGAACACAAACTCATCGCAGCGATTGACAGCAATGATATCAAACAGTTATTTAACACCACTTCACATAAGGAGGTGTGAGCACAGGCTAATGAGGCTTCGGTCCAACGGGGTGATTTTAAGGAACAGAGACAATTGAAGAGACACGAAGGCTTGGGAAAGGGATACAGATGTTTAGAATATAAGCAGTTGGTAACTAATGTTGGAGCAGTTAATAATGATGGTGCTCAAGAGGCCAGAAACCAAGGAGCAGAAATGGAGGGTTTGCCATCCGGTGTTATCTGTGTTCCGCTTCATCCCATTCTCTAATAAGCCTCCGCTGTTGGCACTACCATCTCTGTGTATCTCACGTAAAGAAATACGAACACGAGTAGCCCATTCATCCGTTCAAATCTCTGTCCTCATTCAATGACCTAAATTTATCTAGACGATTGTGGTTTAAGATAAAGCAGATAAAAAAGGCCCTGTGACAGGCACAAGCAGAGTAAAACTGTAGACAGCCTATAGAAGTATAGGACATACAGGTGCGAGGTTAAAAAAGGAAAGTAGGAAAGCAACGAGGTGGTAACAATAAAATTTGGCAAGTAAAATCAAAGAAAACTCCATTATTCTTTATCAGTAGATTAGGAACAAGAGAATAACTGAGGACACGGTCCGGCCTAACCGAGGCCTCCATGGAAACTTGTGGGTTGATGCTGAAGATGTGGGCAGGGTCCCAAATGTGTACTTTTTCTCTGTCTTCACTAAGGAGAGGGATGATGCAGACATTCTACTTAAGGTGAAGACATGTGAAAGCTTACATGCAATAAGCATAGTTAGAGAGGGCGCACTGAAGGACTGGCTTCACTGAAGTTCGATAAATTACCAGGGCCAGATGGATTATATGCCAGGCTGTTAAAGGAAACCAGGGAGGAAATAACGAATGCCCTTAAGACTACTTTCCAATCCTCACTAGATACAAGCAAGGTAGAAGAGGATTGGGAGACTGCAAGGGCTGTACCAAATTTTGAAATAGTTTGTGTGGGAGCGGCCATAAAATTATAAACCAATTAGTATGTCTTCACTGGTGGGCAAATAATTGGTATCAATTGTGAGATGCAGGATATATTGTCACTTTGAAAGGAAGAGATTGATTACGGATAGTCAGAATGGTTTTCTCAATTGATGATAGTGCCATACCAAATTAATAGACATTTTTCACGAAGTAACAAGTCGGATTGATGAGAGCAGTTCACCGGATGTTATAAACAAGGATATTCCCAAGGCACTTGACAAGGCCCCGCATGACAGACTGGTCAAACAAGTGTGATCCCATTGGATACGGGGGAAGGTGGCAATCTCGATCCAAAGTTGGCTCATTGACAGGCGACAAATTGCAATGGCCGATGGCTGTTTTTGCAAATGGAACGCGGTTCCCAGTGGATTTCAATGCGCTCAGTGTTGGGGCTCTTGCTGTTTGTTGGATATATCAATGATTTGCACTTAAATGTGCGATCCGGAAATTTGCAGAGGAACCAATAATTGGCCCTGCATTTAGTAGTAATTTGGAAAAGTGCTGCCTCCAGGAAGCTATCAATGGTTTGAATGAGTAGGCAGAAAGTTGCCAAATAGAAATTAATCCAGAAAAAGGGTGAGCTAATGCATTTGGTGAGGGCAACCCAAGCAAGGGGATACTCAATAAACAGGAACTTATTGATAGTGGCTGAGGAAGTGAAGACCTGGGAGTGCTTATCCACAGGTCCTCCAATGTTTCAGGGCACGTGGAGAGGGGGTAAAGAACGCAGATGGAATGTTCCCTTTATTGGATGAGGTGTTGAATACAAAAGCAGAGATGCAATGTTGGAATTGTCCAAAAAGCTGGTTAGGCCGCAGCTGGAATTTTGTGTAGAATTCCGGTCACCACATTATAGGAAGGACAACAGAGTTCTGAGACAGTGCAGAACGGATTTACAGGAATGTTGCCAGGTCATTAAACGTGGCGTGCGGTGTGGCGGGGTCTGTGGGATTAGGGTGACACAAAGAAAATACATTTCACCCAGAGGATACTGGGTGCCTGGGATTCACTGCCTAAACTGGTGGTTGAACCTGAAACCTTCAACTCAATTAAATGGTACCTGAAACGCTGTAACCTGAATTGCTACGGAACAGGTGCGGGAAACTGGGGTTTAAAATGAGCTACTGGTTGATTTATTTTTCTCTTTCCATGGCCGGTGCAGACACCGTGCGCTGAATAGGATCCTTCTGCGCTTTATCTTTTCCGTGGTTCATAACTCTCACCTCTTGTCCCCCTAACCCTCTGGACATATGGTTGACAAAGCTGCGAATCTACACCTCAATTGTAATAATTGTTCAAGCGCAAATTCCCATTTTTGGAAGATCTCTCTTCACAACATTACAGTACCTTTACAGTGCAGGAGGAGGCTATTCGGCAAATCGATTTCTCTCTGGCTATCTGAAAGAGCATTCCGCATAATCCCCTATCCCTTGCATTATCCGTGTAACCTTCTATATTCTCTGTTTTCAGGTAAGAATCCAATTCCCTTTTGAAAACCTCGATCGGAATTGTATCTAGCAAATTCCAGGAAGTTTGTTCCGGATGCCAAATGCAAGCTGGCCGAAAAAAAAACAATTTCCCTCCCGTCCTTTCTGCACGTTTTGCTAATCATTTTGAATATGTGCCATCTAGTTCTTGATGCTCACTTAGGTGGGAACATTTCCTCACCATTTACCCTGTTCATACTCCTCAAGATCTTGAATACCTCAACCAAGTCTCCACTCCTCTCTTTCTTTTCTTCAATGGAAATTTTTCTTCAATCTTCATAGCTACATTTCTACATCCCGGGGATACTTCTTGTGAATCTCCTCCGTACTCGATATATTGTCTTCACATCCTTCCGCAAGTACAGTGCCTCAACCAAGTCTCCACTCCTCTCTTTCTTTTCTTCAATGGAATTTTTTCTTCAATCTTCATAGCTACATTTCTACATCCCGGGGATACTTCTTGTTAATCTCCTCCGTACTCGATATATTGTCTTCACATCCTTCCGCAAGTACAGTGCCCGAAACTGGACCTGCAATCCATATGAGGCCTAATTATTGTATTATCCAAGTTCAACATGATCGCCTTACTCTTGTACACAATGCCCCTATTAATAAAGCCTAAGATAGTATATGATTTACGAACTGTGCTGTCAACACACCCTGCCACCTTCAAAAAACCTATGTACGAATACACTGAGATTCCTATTTTCATGCATCTCCTTTAGAAGCTCTCCCTTCATTTCATACCGTCTCACCATAACATTCCTGATGAAACGGATCATCTCACTCTCTCTGCAATGAACTTTATCTGTCTCTTCTATGCACAATCCTCGAGCACGTCTATGTCCATTTCAAGTTCAAGATTGTCCCCATCACAGTTGACAACAAGTTCAATCTCCATATCATGTGTAAATTTGAAATCATGCCCTGCCCACCAGATTCTGGGCCATTAATATATACCAGGCAGAGCAAGGGGGCCCCAGAACTGATCTCTGAGGAACTCCAAACCTTCCACCAATCTGAAAAACAGCCATCTATCGCTCCTCTCTGTTTCCTTTCATTCAGCCAATTCCATATTTAATTGCCTACTTTCCTTTTTATTCCATGGCCTGGAATTTCGCTCACAGGTCTGTTGTGTGGCACTGTATTAAATTAATTTTGAAAAACCTTATAGACAACATCAACAACCTTCCCTTTATCGAACTCTTAACATTTAAATGACATTTCCTTTTATTTCAATCAGAGAAGTTCAGGCCTAGTTTTTTATTTACCTTTTGTACCCACCCACCCAACGAACATCCCCAAAAACCCCCACCGTGCTAAAATGTCCAACAAGCAGATCTATTTATTTATTCATTTATTTTTGTCAATCCTCCATTTCAGCTCTAGTTAATACCGTGAAAATGGCGGGTAGGTTATTTCTGAATGTTCAAAATTCAAGGGATAACATACAATTTGCTTGATCCCCTGCCTCCCAAAACACCACCACACCCACACCCCACCACACCCCAGACCCCCACCTCCCCTTTTTTATATCTTTCTTTCAGCCCAAGGCAATGTTGCCCTTAGCCTACCCTGACTTGCTCCAAGTTATAGGCAAATACATGGCAGAAACACTTCAGGTGTACTCGACCCAGGTGTTTATTTAGCTGAGGCATGACTGATCAGACACCCGTGTCGCCTCTTTAGTTTCATTTCGCTACGTTGAAAGTCGCCTTGTGAAGGTCAGTTTATTTTGTTGGTGCAGAAATGTAAAACCAGTGTTTAAGCCACAAACATTGCTGTATGTTTCCAGCAACAGCAGCTGGCAGGGCAGAGAATCCTCGTCAAATCATCGACTCTCTTCTGTATAAGCTTGATGCCGCCAGTCTCAGCGCCGTCTTGCAACATCTTCTAACGATGCGGGAGCACGGTGTCCGTAAGCATCCGTTTACATTCACATTCTTCAAATGATTCGGGGCTCATTGTGAGATACAGGAAAATCATCCACCCTTACCCAATTTCAAAGAAATTTTTGTATATCTTTATTTTTACACACGGAGGGAAGCGGGGGTGGGTGGTGGGTGGCGGGGGGGTGGTTATTGAGGAGCCCAATATGAACGCATGTACATAAGTAACTAAAGGCCAATGGACAAGTAGATAAAACTGGGACGTATTAAGGGTACAAGCTGATGAGATTTAGCGGGATTCTTCGTGGGATCAGGGCTTTCATCACGTGGTGGTTTCTTGCTATTCACCGGAGAGTATAAATAAAAACAGGCCAGTTCCATTGCCCGAAGGGTGGTTAACAACTCGCTCTAAAAAAAATAGGGTTTCAATGGATAGCGATTGTACAATGCTGCGGCATGGAGAGATCCGAATTTCCTCTTACATGAGACACAAAGCATTCGTCTGCAGGTGAAACAGCTACCGGAGGGAAACTGAATGTTCACCTTTATTGAAAACGGTTGGATTATAAGTGTAGGGATGTATCGGGGCAACGGCGCAGAATGCGAATGAGCGTTTTTCAGGCAATATTGATCACATTATGTGAGGAATAATATAACTGAATTGGAACCACTCCATAATAGGTTCAATATTTTTTATTCTTCGAATGATCAGCTTAGCTCGATACTCATGGGGGTGTGGAAGAATACGAGGAAACGCTTTGAAATCGTTTCGTAATCTTGATGGCAGTTAAGGGGGTGGATAGTGTGTGAATGTTCCCCTCGTGGGGGATTCTAGAAGAAATGGAGCGTCGATTGGGAATCAGAGGGCGTCTATAACTGATTACGCCCAGGAGCATCTTCTCCTCACAGATGGTGCTGATTTGTTACCATTATCCATTCCAGAGAGCTGCAGAGACCGTCATTACACCTCAGAAACATAGAGAATAAGAGCTGGAAACGGTCATTCGTCCCTTCAAGCCTGCTCCAACATTCGATGTGATCATGCATGACCAATTACCTCAACGCCGTGCTACCACTCTTTCGCCACACACTTTTGACATCTTTAGAGAAGGGAGACCTGTCTATCTCCTCCATTAATATATTCAGTGCGTTGGCCTCCATAGCCTTCTGTGGTAGAGAATTGCACACGTTCACAAACATCGGAGAGAAGAGGTTTCTCCTCACCTCAGTTCTAAATGGCCCACCCTGTATCCTGAGACTTTGACCGCTTGACCTAAATCACCCCCAGCCAGAGGATGCATCATCCGTTCATCCAGTCTTTCCAGCCCTGTCATAATTGTTTATGTGTCAATGAGATTCCCTCTCTGTCTTCTAAATTCCAGTGAGTACAGGCCTAGTCGGCCCAGACTGCCCTCTTAGGACAATCCTGTATTCCAAGGAATCATTCCAACGAACTTTCGCTGCAGTCCCCCTATGGTAAGCATGTGTTTTATTAGCTAAGGAGACTAAAACTACACACAATGCTCCAGTTGTTGTCTCACTGTGGGCCTTTCCAGCTGCAGTAATGCATCCTTGCCCCTGTACTCAAGGACATTGATGGCTGAAATAGGCAGAATTTGAAACAATCAAGGTGTCAAGGGTAATGGTGAACAGGCAGGTAAGTGGAATTGAGATTAAAATAATATCAGGCATGAATGGCAGAGCAGACTTCAGGGGCTACGCGCCCTGCTCCTGAATGTATAATAATAATAATTATTAATATTATTGCAATTATTATTATTTTAATTACTATGCTCTTATACATTGGAGCTCATTCATCAAACAGCCAGTGTTGAGATAAAATGCGGGGGTGGGGTGGGGTTAGGGGGGAGTAAAGGGGGTTGGTGGTTGGGGAGGACGGGCAAGAGCTGCGAATAATTTAGCAGCTCGTCCTGAAAGCCAAAAACGACACACCAGGCAGAATGGGCTCCGTCATATCTGCAACAGACTGTGGTAATTTCATGTTGCTCTTTGAGCAAAAAGTTCTGGAACATGGAGAGATTAAATTTGTGATTCGGTAATACTGAGCACTGAATACTCCACATGTGGAATATTCAATCCGATTTGGGCATTGCACTACTGGTCTGATCTATTGACCATGGAGAGAGGGTGCGCATGTTTATAGAATGATATTGCAGTTATCTGGCAGGTTAGTATTGTTTTAATTATGTGCATTGTTTTGCTCCACAGGCATTTCTGCTCAGCTTAATCCCTGATGTTTTACAGCTGCTGACTAAAAATCACACCCTCACAGTTCAAGTGCACTATCATCCTAACGCTGAAAAGCACTCATTAAAAACTGTACTTAAAATTGCACCTGTCGTTCCCGGTCCCTGATTAAAACAGCTTTGGAATCGACACACAGGGAAAGGGCTGGGCCTATGAGTTACGTGGCAATGCAAGAGGCATGAGGAGAATTGTGTATAATTCGAGTCAATCACCTGTGGAGTGGAATACGAGCCTAGGATCCGGACACTGCTCTTATACCAGTGAATTACCCTTGAAAGTGTCTTTAGTGAGATGGTGCCAAGACAATGCGGCCCCCTTGAGAACTTAGGATATGCAGAACAACAAAAAAATCCTCAAATTCACATTGGCATGAGTTTTGACCACACGCTGTATAATCCCTTCCTGGTTGCTCAGCTTTCTATTTTTACAAATATTCCAGTGCATTTCATTCGGTCCAACAGTAAAGGTCATGCTTATCAGCTAGCTCTCTGTGATTGTAAGTGCTTAAGTAACCATCACTCAACTGCCCAAACCATGATAGTGCCCCAGCTATATCAGTTCACTTTGTTCATTCGCTCCATAGTACACTTCACTGAGGGTTTTACTCTGTGAGCACTCCCCTGGCCTATGCCTGCGGGAATCCCGTCTCCCTGCTCCCTCTTGCACTGGGACACAGTTTACTCCACCCCTCCCTGACCAATCATCCTTCCTCTCTCCTCACTGCTGCATTGCTGTCTTTTTCAGCCGCTCTCTGCCACATTTGCTCAATTTTGCCTTGTGATCCATTTAACCCATAACTTTATCTTTCTACTGTAGTTTTCAGTTTCTCACTGAACTCTCTCACAGTGACTTCACTTGTCCCAGGATGCATTGGGAAGACTGTTCTTCACCGCAAGGCGGTTTAATTGGTCAGAATTAGATGGGTTTTACACGTTGTCTCCGGTAGGGAATGACTGATCAGTGTTGAATGAAATGTATGCCATCTTAGTTTAGTGCGTTTGCTTGGAGATTATTCTGGGGCCGTGACCTTCTTATTGCAGGGAATGTTGAGCGGAAAGCGTTTATTAGTTCTTCCCTCTCAAATGGGAGGGCTGATCTGGCTGTGCTTAGAGACCTGAATATCGACCCGATTGATTGTGTAGCGTTTAGGGAAAAGCACATTCTCCTGTCACATTTGATTGGGCATTGTCAATGGATCGTTACACTCTGATGGAGCATTAAACTGAGTCTCTGGGATTTTTAATTATTTATTTATTATCTCGGGGGATCTGGGCGTCTCTGATAAGACCAACATTACTTGTCCTATTAAGTTTAGCGCTTTGCCAGCCATTCCAAAGGGAAGTTGACATTCAACCACATTAATGTCTATGCACTCACATATATTAGATCTGATCGCGAGTTAGCATCATGGGACAGTGTTAGGAGACCTTACGGTGCCTGGTAACATTGATTGCCTGATATTTGTATGGCGCGAATGCTAATTGCCAGCTACCAACCCAAGCTTGAAAGTCGTCCAAATTATTCCATATGAACACGTTCTGCAAATACAGAGGAGGTGTGCAGAATTGTGCAGTCATCCAGGAATATTCCAACTTAATGGTGATGATGGTGGGAAGATTATTGATGAAGCAGTTGAAGACGGTTGGGCCATGCAAACCACTCTGAGGATCCCCTGCAGCAATATCCTGGTACTGAGATGCGTGATCTCATACAACGGCCTTCCGTTCTGCTAGGAATGATCCAAACAATGCAAACTTCTTTCCGCCTGCCTCACCACCCGCTCCCACAACCACCAATAACCCCCACCCCCCCCACCCCCATCACACACACACCTTCCCCACCCCTCCCCCCCCACCTCACCACAGACCCCAAGCCGCTCCTTTTTCCAATGAATACGAGTTTTGCTCGGGCTCCTTGCTGCCTCATTCGTTCACGTGGTGCTTTCATGTCAATGACTCGCGCCTGATCCCTTGAGTTCAGCTATTTTGTCCCCGGTTGAAACAGTGCTGCAAGCCTTTAATGAGGTCAGGAGCTGATTGGACCTGGTGTTACACAAAGGAAGAGAGAGAGAGCAGATTTCTGCTGATTATGAGCCGCTTCATGGAGCTGTCAACCACATCTTCCGTCTTTCAGATGAGATTACACGGTAGGATTTAAAAAGGTGAAAAAGTGCCTTGCACTCTGAATGATTATATCAGTGACAGTGCTATTATGCAAAGATGCACTGAACATTTTTTTTTTGCAGAACATCATTGCGCTGTGTTGTGTTGTGTGTTGGAAGTGAATTTTAACCACTTTTCCAAGCTCACAATGTGCATCATAATAAATAATTTAATTTGAGTCAGAATAATGTAATTAATTTTCTATCTCCCCAAGATGCTGGGTCTAAAGCTCCCGGAGTTAACACCATTTATGTTGCTCAGTTCCACAGTGAATCCTGAGTCGCTTCTGAGTCAGCCTCCTTATGCATTCCTGTGACAACGGTTGTGAAACCGCTTGTCACAAATCAGAAAATGTCAGCCTTTAAAAAAGGAGGGCCACTTGTTTACGAGAGACTGGGAAGAATAGACTCTCCCTATCAGCAAGCACCAGTAAGACCACCTGAACGGAAAAAAGTTGGACGATTACCAACATATGAAATCAGCAACAAAACCGCAAGTGCTGGGGAATGTCAACAGGTCCAACAGCATCAGTAGAGAGAGAAACAACAGAGTTAACGTTTTGTGTCCTTATTACTCTTCGTACTCTCATACTTCAGTGCAAAAGAGAAATATATTTTTTTATTAATTTTAATTATCTTTAACTGTCTTACTGTTCAGTGAGAGAAATAGTCTGCTAGAATACTTCAATAAGCACAATGAGTATTTTTCAGCACATTATTGCACTGTGTGTGAAGAAGACCACCTGCCTTACTATCTCAGTACCAAGCTGCCCAGGTCACTGCCTTTTTAGCCTCTACTTTCCCCGATATATCCATTGCCTCGAACCCCTTGCGTTAACACTAGCTCCACACTGAAACCAATTTCACGTCATTGATATACCGCTTGATATTTGCATTCCATGTGCTTAAGATAGCTGTATGTTATACCTTGTGTCACATGTTGTAACATATCAGCCTTTAAAATAAAGAGCATGTTTTATTTTCATAGAGTGAGAACAATGTTCGCTTCAGATCGGAGGCAGAGATGAGATCTCTGGACAAATATGGATTATTAAAAACATAGGCAAATAGGAGGGAGAGTGTTGGCTGTTTTTCTGTTTGCATCAATTTTAGCATTGCCGAGGCTATGTTAGAAAATAAGCGCAGGATACAAAACTGTATGATGCTCCTAATAGGCTGCATCCGAAGTAAAAGCAGAGTAGTAGAGAACTTACCGCATATCATGAGGCCACTCTGCCCATCGTTTCTGTGGCACCCGAAACACGAGCCACCCGGCGTATTGCCACTTTTCCCCCTTGCCATTGGTCCCTCTGCAATAGTAATTCGGCCCTTCCTACCTACTCTATCCAGACCCCTCACAGTCCTTTAGTCCTCCTATTCCAATCGCTGCTGTTCCAAGGATACCAACCCTATGCTATCCAATCTTTCCTCAGACCAGAAAAGAGAGTGCTGATTCGTTGGGAAGTGGAATCTCTGATTGTAGAGGCGTTGGCATGGAAAATGCAGCACAGAAAACCTAACTGTACCAGCTGTTAACTCTACCAATCAGAGTCCAATTACGCACCCATCTTCACTCTCTTCTCATGTGGTATAAATTGTTGTTCACTTCACCGTTTGTTTATCTGGTGAACCATACTGATGAGTGCAAGCTGAAAACCTGAAACATCAGATTCGCTATGCAGACACCAATTTAAATATCATTGTAATATAAATATGTATTATCTGTGATAGATGATAAGACATTCTTTACATAATCCTCTGAAGAAGAGTCATACCGACTCAAAAAGCTAACTTTATTTCTATCTCTACGCATGTTACTAGACCTGCTGAGTTTTTCCAACATTTTCTGCTTTTCGCTTACCCAGCATCTGCAGCAATTTGCTTTTATGCTAAATAATTCTCCCAGTGCGGATGGGGACAAAGGAAGTTATCAGGAACTCTCATGATAATGCAATTCAAAGAGTATCCGAGCTTTAGCGAACAATTAGAGCCTAGTTTCTATGCATTCTCCCTATATCAGAATAGTCATTGTTCTGTTACTGAGATACTTGCAACTATGAGAAATTCTCTCATCCGTTGCACGGAGGATACTTTTACTGATGCTGGTGCAGTAGCGTCTGGTACCCAAAGATCACAGAATGGCAATGTCAGTATTGGTCCAGCGAAAACACGTGGCACTGCCCAGTGAGTTGAATGAACTGGCGCTCTTTTAGCTATTCACATTCAGAGTCTGTTAAGTCCGAAGTACTGAGAAAAAGAAACATTGCAGAAGCAGAGTCATATCCAAACCAAAAACACAAACAGCATTCTGCCTCCCCAGAGCTGTTGCACTATCACGAGGTTTCCCTTCGCGCTGCGAAGCTTGTATTGCTTCATCTTCACTTTCCTTGTATTCAGCAGGGTCTCCTCAATTTTCCTCTGCTCTTCCTCCCTTCTACTGTTTAGGTGAGATTTTATTGCATTAATGCTGCTGAAGAGTAAAGCCCTCAATTTTGCTTTGTGAACACGCCGGATAATTATCTGTGTTCCGACCCTGAGCTTCAGCACGTTCCTTTGATGCTGCTGATAGTTCCAATGCAGCTTTTTTTCCCCCTCACATAATATTCAACATCTTGTTTTTAGATGATTTTTTAACGAATATTGGTTCATCCTGCAGAGAGCCCTTCATTTTCACAGCTTCTTTGAGTCTGTTTACTCTCTACTGTTTTGCCTGGCTGCATATATGGATGACATTTTCTAACTCTCCCTTTGATTTGCCTACTGTGGAATTGAGGGTGCTTATACCCCCCTGCTCCCTTTGCTTGACGTCAAATTTCTGTTTGTTCAGGCCTCGAAAAGTCTGGCTCATTGAAGACTGCGTTGTGCGGTGCTTTTTTAAATCTACATGCCCAGCCTGAATCTGACACTTCCAATCATCCAGATCAGCTTTGAGACAAGCAATATCTTATTTTTTTTGCTGATTTTTCTCCTCCAAGTGCCACATCGCTATTTATATTGATTCCCCTCTGGCTAACTACCAGCTGTTTGTACAATCCTGGAAACAATTATGTGTATTTGAAAGGGAAATAAATTAGGAATCATGCCTCAGGCTCCCCATAAAGATAGATTCCTGGGATTTCCAGGAAGTTTTGACCTTTCTGGTGCCTCATATATCCTGTTCAAGGACGTCATTTCGCCGTTTGTTAGTTTGATAAGGGTGTCCAAAGCACCTTGTAAGGTTCTACAGAGTACTCAACTTGATGTTTCAAAGATTCATGATCGGCATTTAATGTTTCATTTGAAGATGGTTGATGAACTACATTGCGCGTGAAAGATCAGCAAATGAGTTTAAAGGTAGTGCTGGCCTGGACGTCTCCAGATATTGTGCTTAGACCTGATCCATCCAATAATTTAAATAAAGAACAATATCCTTTCAGCCCTTGCAGAAACAAAAATGGGACTCCGTTGCAATTTCCTAACCATGGCCATTTTGTTTTCATTTCCTGATTTAATTATTTTAAATGCCGTTGCGCATTCAAGGCTCTCTGTGCCACTTCCATTTTTTGTCCACTTCAGGATGGCTCTGCAGCTGTTAGTTACCCGGCTGTGAATTTCCATACTTTTTAGTATTCGGCGGTATTGCTCTATGTCCATTGCATTTTTGTTCAAAAGGTTAGGCCTGTTAACCCCACATTCATTTTTCAAAAGCAAGAACACAGGGTTCTAATGAAAGGACCATTTTTTAAAAATGCTTCAGGTTTCTCTCTACTCTGCCTGTCGTTAAAATTAACGGCATTAATTGTATAAACAAAAACTACGTTCACTTCAGCCGCGCCACCTGGTTGAACGCTGCCAGCTGTTGTTACAGCTTTATCCAGCTGCCCACTTGATGTGCTAAGCCCTGAGTCTGCTGCCTACTTTAAAACATACCTACAGCTTCATTTTGCATTTTGCTCAGCCTTTAGTGATTTGGCCAGGTCTATGGACTCTGCCTCTCTCAGCTGTTTCTCCTGATCAAAGTGGATATCCCCCAAAAATGGATAAATCTGTCATCCTTTTTCATTTCTTCGGTTTGTTTGTGAATTTGCACTGTCTTTTTTGTGATCAGCACATCTTCCTCGATTCTGCACTTTTGAGCAGCCTGGCAATGGACTTCCACATGCCCAATTGCAGTCTTTCGCCCGCTACATCTCAAAGGAAGCTTCATAACTTAGCAAACTTCAAACTTCTTGTGCCTTCTGTTTTCATTTTGTAAAACTAAATCTAACTCCACCAGCAATGTTGACAAGTTATCTCCGGTCACACCATGGGAATCCGTGGACTTATTACAGCTATTTGGAGATTCTAGCAACATTCATTTAGCTGCCACCATGTTGAAAAGTCTCATTAGGCGTCTCCAGAAGGCGGCGTTGAGGCTTGTATGATTATACATGAACTGTTTATTGCTAATAACTACTCCCATACCCGAGATACTGCCATGCATGTGGGCTGCCTTAATAATGACTCCGTCCAGACTCCACCACAAAGTAATGTGACTCCATTCATCATACCAGCATTACTAGGAGCTACTATTCTCCAGTAACACACCACCTCTTCCACTGCCAAACAACACTGCATTAAAATGCTATGCTACTCGCGCTGAGATGTAGCTACATCAGGACCTTTTGTCAGGGACGTTGCCCTCTCCTGAAAGTGTTTGATGGGGGCATTGTAGAGGGAGCTTTATTCGGCATCAAACCCAGTGCTTTTGCTATCCTGGTGGTGAGTATTTGGGACAGTATAGAGAGAGATTTAGGCTGCATTTAGCCTGTGGCGTTAAAGTCCAGGGATTGATTGATGGGGGCAGTGTAGGAGGAGCTTTGCTCTGTGACGCTCCCAATGCTATACCTCTCCTGGGATTGTTCATCGGTAAAATTTTAGAGGGAGATTTTCTGTGTATGTAATCCCCTGCTGAAACTGTCCTGCATGTGGTTACTGGAGAGAAACAATTGTTCTGTATAAAATACATTGTTGGTGCTAATCTGAGAGTGTTGACTGGGCCATTATGTTTAATTCTTCTATCACATACATGCAAATCGCTAGCTACACCAACATTTTTATTGCCCAAAAGTGGCTGCTTTCTTGAATGGCCGCACTCCTTGTGGTGTAAGTGTACTCTCAGTGCTATTGGGATTTCATGACTTTAACCCAGGGACAGTGCAGAGGCGACGATGTATTTCCAGGTCTGGATGGTGAGTGGCTTGGTTGTGAAGTTCCTGGTGGTGCTGTTCTCATGTACCTGCTGTTATTGTGCATATGTGTATTCGAGGCCGAGCGGTTGGAAGGTCACTTCGTGAGTTGACCCCGTGCAGATAGTTGATGGAAAAACTGCTGATATTGTGCTTCTGTGGATGAGGGAGCGTATTCTAAAGGTGGTAGATATGGTACCAATCAAGAGGGATTCTTTGTCCTGGACGGCGTACAGGTTCCTGAGTGCTGTTGGAGCTGCAGTCATGCAGGCAAGTGCAGGTTATACCAACACAATCCTGAGTTGCGCTTTCTAAATTGTGGACCAGCTTTGTGGTATGAGGGGCTGAGTTACTCTCTGTAGAATTCCAACCTCTGCACTGGCCTAAATTCCATAGTATTTATTTGGCTACTTCAGTACAATTGTGGTCAATGGTAACCTCCAGGATATTGATAGTTGGGGATTCAGTGACAGTAACGTCGTGGAATTCCCAATGCAGATAATGACGTTCCCTCCACTTGGAGATGGTCATTGACTGGCAATTATGTGGAGCGAATGTTAAGAGGAAAATCGCTCTAAGGTCATGAGTAAGTTGCTTCGCCGATGAGTATTGAACGTTAGGGATTTAACCCAAAACAACTTGCAGCCTCAAAGCGGTAAAACTATTATGTATTAACAATGAGTAACTAGCGAGCCTAATATTTTATTATCAATAATGGTGCGCTAAGTATCATCCGTATTTAGCAGTATCAGTAAGCTTTATTCATAGCGGAAAGATCTATTAGTATTACTAAGTTTTATTCGTGTTGGGTAGGTTTATTTGCATCAATAAGCTTAACGAAGACACGGAAGAATTGCAGACTTCTCCAACCTCTGGAGTGTACGTTATGTGAAATGTGGGAACTCCAAAATGTCCACGGTGTCCTTGGATAATAATTTCTGCAGGAAGTGCCATCGAAGGCAGGATATCGAGCTCCAGGTTTTCGAAGTACATCGGCAGCTGGCATCGATGGTCTTAATCCAGGTTTCTGACAGATTTGTGGGTTTTTCACTGATAGCTGTGGTCACCTTGCAGCTTATGTCTATGCGTTGACATTGGGAATATATGTCCACCAACCATTCAAATAAGGAAAGGTAGGTGGCAGGCAGTCTGCGTGCCTCATATTCTACAACCAGAATTCAGATCGGAGTAATAATGACAATCTGGTTTCACTGAGGAGCGGAACAGGAGGGAGGGATATGGCATCATTGATGGATTATCTATAAAGGGGGTTAAAAAGGAAGCATAGAAGAACATTAGTGTTAGTTGTTCTTAACGTTAGGGAGTAGTTAAGCATTACTGTGGCCCATTCAGTCCAGGCTGTTGTGTTCCCTCCCAGGCGCCAAGATCGAGGTCTGTGATCGGCTACAAATGCATTCTGAAGGGGAAGCTTTCAACAACATAAAATACAACTGTTCCAAGGGCGCGGGTAGGAGGAGTGCTGTGGCCCTGCAGTCTGAATTCAGGGATCCAGATTGGAAATTCGCAAGCAGGGCCTCAAATATTTTGATCTCTAGATTAATCCAAGTGTCACGTGCAAGGGAGTATCGAAATAGAAAGATCAAAAAAAATGAATGTGTTTCGAGGAAGATGCAACTTGAGAAATGACTTTAGATTCTTATGTCATTGAGGCTGGCTCGGGAGGAGAAGGGTTCAGCAATAACCGGTACATTTGCACCTATAGAGACCTTCTTGTGGGCGTTCTAGCTGTGCTACTGGGGTGCGTTTGAACTAACGTGAATTTTGAAGTGGGAACCACGAAGCAATATCGTAGATGAAAAACAATGCATACAGAAAATTGTGAGGGATACATGGCACCTGTGTATGGAATAGAAAATTAATTGGTATGGCCACATTAATCAGAAAGTATTAAAGTCTACTTCTGGGCTGTGGCATTTTAGTGTGAATGTCCTGGCTGTATTTACTAAGGTTGGTGAATTACACAAGCAGGTTTCCATGTGGAAGTATGATTTTGTGGACATAACAAGAACATGGTTGAATGAAGGTCTGTTCTGTGTCTGGAATACTCCTGGATTCAAAATATTCAGGAAATTTAGTTTAGCAAGAAGTGGAGGATGGTTGGTGGAAATGTTTAAAGGGAGTGTTGCAGTGCCGGAGAGACGGGATAACCCAATGGGGCAAATAGACAATCTATTTGTCTAGAGCTAAGGAACAAAATCGGCGTGGTTACATTTCTTGGTGTGGTGTATAGGTCATCAATAATTGGGAGTGATGTGGTGGAAGAATTTGGCTAGGAAATTACAGTGAGTTGCAAAGATTGTAGAATACTTAAAATGAGCGAGTTCAATTTCTCGAATGTAGACAGTGATTTTAGCAGTTCCTAAATTGTGCACAGGAAATATTTCTACTGCAGTGTGTTTCCAGTTCCAAGAGAAAGGAGGCACTGCTGGACCTCATTCTTGGAAATGAAGTGTACAAGCTAGATCAACATTCTGCAAGAGACCTTGTATGGATTCATTGAACCAGAATATTTAGACTAACTGCGAAAAATGTCAATGGCAATCCATATTAATAATGCTGACTATCCCTGAATAATCACCGCTTCTCCAAGCGGAGGTTTAGCCTGTTGTCAATCCGAATTTTTTGTGCAAAAGTTTCCCTACCGCTGATTTTAGATCCACCAGCTTAGAGCTCCCTGGTTTATCGGCACCTATTTTGAATAATGATACCCCATTCGCTGGCATTCAGTCATCAGGAAGTCTCCTGTGGCGAGGCTGGATATTGAAATTAATGTCAGGGCCACTACAATCTCCTTCCTTGCCTTCCACAGCAGCCTGGAAAACATCTCATCTGCCACTGGGGGTTTATGTACTTCAAAGCCAGCTAAAACATCTAATATCTCCTCCCTCGCACTCCTAAATTGTTCAAGTGCATCACAGTCCCCGTCCCTGATTTATATACCTACATCACCCTTCTGTACACTAAATACAGATGCAACGTGCACATTTAAATTCCCATCTACGTCTCCCAAGTCCGCACACAAATGGCCAATTTTGTCCCTAATGCGCCCTGCTCTTTCCCTGGTTACCCTCTGCACCATAACAAACTTATAAAACCCCTTTTAGCATGACTTTATTTTACCTGCCGGTGTTTTCCAATGCCCCCGCTTCGTTCTCCTAACTTTCTTTTTTAAGTAACCACACATACTTTCCATATTCCTCTAGGCTTCCGCTATTTTGTGCCCTCGGCATCCACGGGGAGCTTCCTGTTTTTCCTCATCCAATCAGCTACATTCCTCGAATTCCGGGGCTCTCTGGAATATTTTGTCTCGACACCCTATTTCATTTTTGCAAGTATCCCTCTGCCCTGATGCAGGTTTTTGGACAATTGGATGCTCCCAGTCCATTTTGCCAGGATCGTGTATTAAATTATTTAAAAATGCCTTACCCAAATTCAGGAGCTTTATATCTGCTATATTTTATCCTTCTCAATATCTACCTTAAATCTGACTGAATTATGGACATAATCAGCGAAATTCTCCCCCGTTGAAACTTCTACCATTAGCCCAGCTTTGTTCCCAAATGATAGGCCCAGCAGTGCTCCCTTTCTTCTGGGATTCATATTTGCCGGATTAAAAAACTCCCCTGGGTACATTTTGAAAATTCCGCCTCCTCTAAGCCTTCCACACTTTGCATATTCCGGTTAATAGGGGGAAGTGGAAACCTCCGACTATTGTTAAACTGTTATTTTGTCTTGTCTGAGATTTGCCTACATATCTGCCTTTCCATCTCTCTGGCTGTTTGGGGTTGGCAAGGTTATTGGCCCCTTTTTGAATCGAAGGGCGAACCATATGGCATCATCTGAGGAACCTTCTAAGGTATCAACCTTCCTCTTTGCAGCAATTGATTCATTGATCAACGTTGTGATACCAACTCCTCTATTCCGACCTCCCTCCCCCCAACGCCAGCCTCGTCTCGACTGAGGATTCCGTACCCAGAATATTGAGCTGCCAGCCCTGCCCTTTCCCTCACCAGTATCATATTCCCCAGTGTTAATGAACACCCTCAATTCATCTGCCCGAATCACAGGACTCCTTCTATTAAAATAACTCCCATCCATCCTTGCCAAGCTCCCTTGTGCCTTAACTTGATGATATACTCTCTGTCTTCCCGGCTGAATTGGTTTATCTTCTATACTTGCCTGTAAATCACATCCTACTTTACCTCCACTGCGTATCCTATGCGATTCCCAAATTAGTTTAAACACGCACTAAGAGCAACAGCAAACCTCCACTAGCCAGCTTCCCCACCTCGCCCCCACCCCCTCACCACCCCGACCACCTGCCCTACCAAAAAATAATTGTGCTTCATTTCCGGTTCAGATAAAACATCCCGGACTTCCCCACATTCCACCTCTACGAGAAACAGACTCAGTGACCCAGGAACCTACAGCAGTCCTCTTGCACCAAATCTTCAGTCACACATGCATTTCCTCTATCCGCCTATTCCTCTTCACAATAGCACGTGGCATCGGAATTAAGCCAGAAATTACAATCTTCGACGACCTGCCTTTCAAGCTGCTACCTTGCTCCCCAGATTCTTGTTGCAGGTCCGCATCACTCTTTGTACAAATGCCGTTAGGACGAATGTGAACCACGACATTTGGCTTCTCGCCCTCCCAATTCAGAATTCCATGCAGCAGGTCAATGACCCTGTCTTGACCCTGGCTCCAGGGAAGCAACACACAGTCCTGGAGTCACGCCTATGGCCGCTGATACGCCTGACTCTGACCCAAACTTTTGGTCTCCTACATTATTGTTGTTCCTCGCTTTCTCCACTCCCCCAGATTGTGCAGCTGGTGTCTGGCTGCATTCCCCATAGGAATAAACACTTTCACCATTTTCCAACACAGAATAAGAAACTGTTCATAAATGAGACGTACTCTATGCGTTTCCTGACTACCTGCTTGCATCCGTTCTTCTGACTGTGGTTACCCATTCCTTCTCTGCCTGCACTTCGTTTGCACTGTGTGTAAAAAAAAAGATACGCTATCTATATAAGTCTCCGCCTCAGAAAAGGACCACTGTGCATCCAGCCGAAGGTTTAACTCCAAAACCCGCTTCTCAAGCGCGTTAAACGGGTGCCACAATCTGCAGATATGGTCATCCATGCAGCCAAGAGTGCCTTATCTCTGTCAGCCTGTATATAAAACTTGCTGATCAGCTGCAACGACCGTGAAGCACCGGAAACAGCTGCCTGATTTGGGAAGACGGCCCCGAGTTACCAAATGAATTCCTGATTGGTTGCTGCGTCCTTTAGCCATCAAATGATGCTCCCTGATTGGCTGAGAAAGGTGTCGGTCACCGGGCAGATTTCTCTGATTCTGTCAGGCGAATATCAACGAAATGCCTAATAGACTGAGTGAATCGGGGGTCACCTGATGAAGCTTTCCGATTGGATGAGGTGGCTTTCAATATCTGGGTGCGTGAATTAATAGAGTGGCTGTGGAGATGTTGGTTCGGGTTAGTGGTTGTTTGAGTCACTGGGTGAAGTTCCGGCTTGGCTGTGCTGCCTGTGACAGAGCGGGTGAAGCTCCTGGATTGGCTGAGTCTCTGAATGCTGTGCGTAACCGATATTTCACCAAAGTCATTAACTGCTGTCTGATCTTGGACTGACTCACCGCATAAATTAATGTGTTTATGCAGCAACTTTAATTCATCAGCATAACGGTACGTTGACATGTATTCAGGATATATTTAGTAAACTAATTCTCTAATTTTATTCTTTACGAATTTTATAAGATACCCCGACCAGGAATTTGATTTATTGTTGGTTAAAATACATTCAGCAGATTGTTGATAAGTCAATGGAATTTAGAGCTGGTTAAAATAGAGGCAGCAGAGTGGTAATATGTGAGTGGATTTTGCGCTGTCTAAAATGCATTCAGCAGAGTGGTGATAATTGAATGGGATTTAGCGCTGGTTAAAATACATTCAGCAGTTTATTGATAAGTTAATGGAAGTTAGTGCTGGTTAAAGTAAATTCAGCAAAGTGGTAATATGTGAGTAGGATTTATTGCTGGTTAAAATACATTCAGCTGTTTGGTGATAAGTGATTGGGATTTCACACCGTTTAAAATACATTCAGCTGCCATTTCCATACCCACACCCCCTGCTTAATTCCCAAATCTCATCCACTCTGTGACTAACATTTAGTTCCTATTTTGCTTCATGAGTGTTTGAAGGCTCTTGTTATGCATGTTTCCACATTTCTTGCCAGGCATGTCCTAACGTCTCCAGCTGAACTGGCTTTGGGAACTGTTTTGCTTGTGCCAAAATTTTCTAAGTCATCTGGCCTAATGTGAATCTTGGCTTCATTGTACACCGTTTCTTTCCAGGTATAACACGCTTGCCTTTCTCAGTTAGCCATGGGGACAGCAACCTTCTCGTAGTTTTTGAGCATTCCGAGAATAACCTAATTTTTATGTATTGCGTACGTGAATGGACCCCGCTCTCTCAGACTTTGCCTGTATTGTCAAAGATTTGCAAACCGATTTAATCGTTTAAAGCACCTTCCCAATTTTCCACACACATGTCGATAATTTAGTCACCATCTCACTGAGCGCCATCAACAATCTTTGATATAAAGCTCCATGTTGTTTCATGTTGTATGTGCATTTTACTGAACTGGCAGCTGAGGCTGCAGAACAGATCCTGGGTTAACACATTCAGTCACATACGAACGATTGGAGAAGACCCCATTTCTTCTGACTGTCTGTCTCCAGCTTTTTAATTTATTCCATATGCTGGCCTATAGGGCGCTTCCAATTCCATTCAACCCGAAAATCTACCCACTTTATCAGGGAAGAATCACTATGAATTAGCAGACGTTCACGGCACAATAATACGGAAAGTTCCATTTATTTACATTGCTTGAACTAATTTAACGAACAGGACAGCTACCACTCTCGGATATTCCTCATCAGGAGACTGGAGACGATTTGAAATGAGAGACACCATTCTCTGCATGCTGACAGAGGGAAATCGTTCCAAATCTAATTTTACAAGTATAATCCCCGCCTCCCTCTGCTAAAACCCTCACAGAAGTCACCATTGGGACATTCAGGATGTCCAGAAAGCGACATCGAGCACGGCAGCAGTGCGTAAATAAAGCGCCCGCTCCCCTCCCCGGTCACTAAAAGCCGGTTAGTATCCATGGTCAATGAGCCTGTGATGGTCATTATCGCAGGCGAGGGAAAGGGTGCTGGGAGACGTAATATGTTGGATTAGCACTCTTGATGTTCAAAAATGGCAGCCTGTATTTCAATGTAACAGTGGTTAATAGTCTGATTGAGTGTCGTTGTTCACCTGACAATTGCAGTGTGAAAAAAGGGTCCTAAACTCACTGAGTGCAGGAATCGAATCCAACTCGCCTGACAGCAAACCCTCAGCTCCATTGTTGCTTTCCAAATTTACCAGCTAGTTCTCTGATCGAGCAGTATAATATGTTTAACCTCACAATAGCACCACAGGGTCAGGATTTCGTTTAATTTTCACTGCAGTGATTCATGTGACTTCTCCTAAAGCACTTCCAGACAGTTTAGCCTTCTGATATTGCACGTTTCCTGGCAGATTACCTTAACTCTGTGATGAATCTTTTGACAAAATACAGTTATGTGGAATACTGTAACTCATTTGCATTCCGATGCACTACTAATGGATTTCTGCACTGTCGGATTGCCAGTACTGAATAGTATTCTGATGTCTGTGTTTCACTACGGAGGAATTGCGGCACTGCCAGTGAGTCAGTATTGAGGGAGCCGGACACCGTCAGAAGAACAAATGCGGGAGCAGAGCTGAATTGCCCCATGGCCGGTAGAGGACGAGTGATGCGTTGTTGAAGGATCAGTACTGAGGGAGTGCTGCAATTTTGAAGAGAGAGATAGGGTGTCAAAAGTGCACAGAGAGAGAGAGTGAAGGCAGAGGTGTTGAGAAAAAAAAGAGGTAACAGGAAGAGAGAGGGTGAGATAAAAAGGCGGGCAGAACTGAGGGAGTGCTGCACTGTCAGTGGGTCAGTACGAAATAATTCTGCACTGCCAAATTTCAAAACCGCGGGAGTGCTGCACTGTTGCACAGTCAGCGCTGTAGGATCATTTCTGTTTATCTGTCTCCCGGTATCCCCCTCTCCTTCTTGCTCTTGCCTTCCTGTTATCTCTCTTTTTGATTCTATTTCTTTCTCAACATATCTGTCTGTCTGTCTCTCCCACACTCTCTGTCCTTTTCTCATCCTAACCATCTATTATCTCCAATTCGCCCCGCCCTTCCCTGTCACTCAACATCTCCCTCTCTCCCTTCTCTTACTGTCCGTCTCTCCCTTTCTCACTTTCATTCTCTTCCAGCCTTTATATCTCTCTGTATCTCTTTCTCTTTCTCTGTCGTTCTGTCACTCTCCATCCCAGTATGTTGATCTCTCACTGTGCCTCCACCTCTCTCTATCTCAGCCTGTATCTCTTTCCCCATCTCTCACACTCTCTATCTCTTTCTCAACTCTTCCTTATCTTTCTCTGTCTGTTAAACAGCCTGCCGGATTCTCTTTATCTCTCACTACGTCAATCTGGATCTCTTTTAGGGAGATCGTGGTGCAGTTGTGCCGCCTTGCCCCACACACACACCCCAAATCCCCTGCAACTCCGCCCCCTGGCTGAATCTCAATTGACTCCCACTCCCCTCATAAACACTAGCATCCAGTGAGAGCTGGTCTGCTGCCCATGCACAGGTATCCTCTGATATCTCACTTTCACTTTGTGATCTTAATTCCGATGTTGGTTACCATAATTCCAAGCTGTGAACGCAGCTCCTCTGACAAGACTGCACCACATTTCCCTCTGGGAATTCCATTTCAAATCAGGTGTTGGAAGTAGGATTCCTGTCCAATCACTGAGAAGCAGTGGAAAGTTGCACCAGCATTTTTGGAAATTGACTTCAGTGGCTGAGTTTTCTGTTCAATCAGTGCTATAGAGAAGAATAAAGAACATGCGTTGTGGGCAATGGAAGTGTGCAAATGGCTTGAGCTGTGTTTCCTGCCCTTCCTGTGTGAAGGGAGGGGACGAAGGGCTTTGCATTCGGCCAATGGGATGGGAGAAGTTATTCAGTGAGTGAACATTCACGGCCTTCACCACCACCCCCCTCCCCTCCCCCGCTCTAAATATGAGAACATTCTGTAATTCTGGAAAATCTAGCTGTCTTTGTTCCCCCAGTGAGCGCAATTCTCCTCCATTGAAAATGAGCAATGAAATGAGAAAATATTGGAAGCGCTGATTGATACGGTTCCGTTCATAAGGACCCCTTGAACGCACTACACAGCCCCATCCCACCTCCACACCCCCGTGCCAGCTGGAGATATGAAATTCAATGACAGAATTCAGGAAACTCCCCGTAATTTAATCCACCCAGATAATGAACCCACTCACACCTCCACAACAACCCAACTCCCACCACCATCCGCTGAAAACTTTCAGTTTAATGTGAAAAGTCAGGAAGTTCCCTTTGATTCATTCCGCCTAGCGACAGACCCATGTCCCCTGCTGGAAATGTGAAATTATGTTCTCGGAATGTCAGTGATTAAGCTCTTCGAATCATTGAACTAAATAAAGAATTTAAGTGAAGGGATATTTGAACATTTTCCACAACTGCTCCCTGAACTTGGTCTGTGTCACAGCATAAATCCAAGTGTTTGTGCAGCAACTCAGGAGCTGCAGCATGAAGCCCAATTCCAGAACAAAAAAATGTAGATACAGAGAATTATAGCCTAATCCATGCATCCGGATCCATATGGAAAAAAACATTAACATTGCCCATAAAACGATGAAATTGGCTGAAATATAAAACAGTAACATGATCGCTTTCTTTCGATTGTCCACCTCTGGGTCCTTGGGGCTTTCCCCACTCCTGTGAGCCCGGAGTCTCCTGCGGGCCCTACTGGTCAATAAAATGTACTCGACGGTCAAAATATTGATGAGCAGAATGAGCACAAATGGGACACAAGGTGTTAGAATGTGATGGGTGAACTCGATTGTTACCCAGACAGGAGAGAACAGAACCTCTTCTGTGTAACCGCAAAACCAGGGGAAATTTACCAGCCAGTACTGACCTGTGAGCAAAAAATACCAGAAAATGTTCTTTGAACAGCTCAGTGCTATCACGGTTTCCAGAATCGCAGCTGCCGTTTTCTCGCTGCAATATTTAGTTTTCAGCTTCGGGCAACAAATGGCCACAAATCGATCGAAGGTAAAAGTGACAGTGAACCACAGAGAACAGTCAGTGGCTGCATAAAGCAGGACGGCGTGGATATTACACACGTTGATTGATTTCAGGAAAAAGAAATACCTATCAAACACAATTGGAATATGCCTCAGTATCAGGTCCAGGATAATGACCAGTAGATCAGCCACTGCCATGGCCACCAGGTAACGGGAAACACAATTGGAGAGGCCACACCTCCTGCGCCTGAGGATCACAATCGTGATTAGGTTCACTGCAAAGAAAGGTAATACACGTCAAAACGATATATCACTCTGGTACCAAAGTTGTCAGTATGATTGATATGTGATGGAGATGTCTTACAGCATCCTCCGGTGTATTGAAATCAATGGTCCTGAAAGAAGATATAAAAAATGTCTGTGATACAGTGGAAGGCAGGATACATTAAATGGTTAAAAGAAGGAGCTGTGAATAGTGTGGAGATGAGAGTTGCAGGTTAGCGGGAAATTTTGGGAGACAAAGGGGCGAAGGAGGAATCGGGGGATAATAGATACACTTAGCGGTGATAGAGGCTCATGGCGTGGCCGGTGAGCGTGCAAATTACTGGAGGTACCCATGGGTGATGCTGGAACTCATGAGTGCGAGGGGAGACGCGTTTGAGTGAGAGGAGCCAGAGGTGATGATTGCGTTAAGTGCAAAGAAGAGAAATGGGGTAATTTATTCTGGTTCTCAACATATCTCCTGACAGGAACGCTATGCAGTTACGCGAGGGACTGTTTCCTCCGTCCACTGATGTTATTATAAGAAATCCGAAGCGAGCATTCTTGCGAATTATCAATTCAAATGAAAGGATAAACATCCGTTCCTTACAAAATACGAAATGCAAATCATAACGACCCCACAGACACTCATAAACCTTCACCCAAAACATGATGATTTGTTTAAATGTAGCACGTACTTAAATTATTACGAGTGTAGAACATGAACAGGTCATTCCTTATAATGCTTAATGTGTTGGTTGAAAACGTTGCAGGACTGAAGTGTTCGTTCCTCGGTGGTTGAAGACAAATGGAGTTTGTAAATATCTGGCTTTTAGTCTACAGTGTGGTGGAGCCTCGGTATTGAAGAAATGTACTAACAGGTAAAGCCTATCAGCCTCTTTTAATGCCTGAAATCTTCAAAAATGTCTCTAAACGAATGTTATTTTGAAGTGAACCTTTTATCAGCAAGAGTCTCCCTGTCCTTTGATTCGGTGTTGGATTTCCATTGTCCAAACAATAAAATTTATGTTGTGAACAACTTCAGAAAAGGAAGCTATGTGCAAACTGGATTCTTAGCGGGCACATGTAGAAAACCTGTCAAAGGCGAAGGCATCCAGGATATGTCTTACTGCAATCTCCTCTTCTCCTGCATTGTCCTCCGGATTCCTGGTGACAATGCCTGTGTCCTTATGATGGTGATGATATGAAGGATGCAGCAGAACACTATGAAAATTACCACCTGCTCCAGCGTGTAGTAGAGGGAACAAACCGAACGGCTCAGGAAGCAGAAGCTTTTCTTTCCCACTTTGGCATGCTTATCAACAATGCTCGATGTGACTCCATTGCTCTCGGATTGAGATGTTATGTTCTCCTGCTTGGTTGGAGGTTGGGAATGGCGAGGGTGTGTTTTTTTTGATCCACGCACCGACGGGGCAGCCTTAAACTCCGAAAAGCCACTGGGTGGTTCTCTATGGAGCTACGAAGATGCTGGAACCGTCCGAGTGCTTCATAATGAAGCTATTGTGGCTCTAGTCAGGACATTGGCTATTCACCAACATGATGTACTGTGCATAGACATACATCAACTGCATATCAATGCAGTGAGAATTCTTTGAGAGCCTTTAACCCTTTCGTTCTAATGGGGACACGGCAGAATCACGTACGCCAGCGGGAATCCCTCTGCCCTGGGAAACTATGGGACCGATCATTCTGCTTCTCACCGTTGAGTGAGCAACAGTACAAACGTGTCACACAGCATAGATTTTCTCTGTCAGCTAGTGAATACACAGTTAGACAAAATACTGGGAGATAATGAATATATCACCTGCCCCTGCCTGGAATCTTCCGAATCAATCGAGGGTTCAATGACCCTGTAAACGTAGTGTCCAAAGACAGCACCACCCTCACCCTGGTGTGCGGCCCCAGACCTGCTAAAGGAGGTGACACGGCTCTGTAACACCTCATTGTTCTGTCAGAGTTATATCCGTCTCTGCACCTGTTTTAGGTGTAGGTTTGTAAAGTGTTGCTGACAATCCAGGGGTGCTAAGGGCTGGGCAACCCCCCTCCCCCCACCAAATGTTAACAGGCGTTCCCTTCCCTCTTCACTCCGATCCTTTCACCAGTCATGGTACAGGTCCAGATGCACTGTAAATACAGCCCCAAATCCTCTTCCAAGGTTGGGCCTATAAATCCTATTTCCTCTCTCAATGTATGCAGCCCCTCACAGCACAACACCCTGAACACCATCTACAGCACCTCAATGGACTTCGCAATAACAGAAGTCAGTCAAAAGCCCTTCAGCTGACAGTGAGATGTCTGGCCCGTTTCAATTAAACTGGAGAGGGTGCCGCGTGTTGTTTAACAAACATTTAGCTGAGACTGATTAACACAGGCTTTCGGTGGACAGGTACAGACAGTGTTTCAAAGGCATGTCAAACATGCTGAAAACCCCTGCACAACATGAGGCACCTTGTGTGAGTTTCTGGACATGGGATGAATTGGAGAAGTGAGATTAAAGCGTGATCAAATAACAGGATTTGAAATATTGAAATTGACGAGCTGAAAGACCTGGAAGCAATGTTGGCCCTTGAGCGCAGGGATAATGGTGGACTGAGAGTTGGCATGGGTTAGTTTACAGAAATCAGGGCTTTCTATGCCGTATGTTTAAAGAAGGTTTTTAACTGCAATTGTCTGGCCAGATTAACATTTTAATAGCCAAGTCTGGTTTTGGCAAATGCACAGCTGAGGGACCATTCGGGTGTTGTGCTGATGCAGCGCGGATAGTGGGCCAGGTTAAAGAGCTGGTAGAAGACAGGCTTAAGGATGGAAAGGGTATGGGCTTAGAATTCAGCTGAGGGCCAAATGGAGCGTGATGGTCGAAGACACTATGGTTCAGGTTTAGATATTGGCACGGTAGGTGGGTGGAGCGACTGGATAGGGAACGATCATTAAAACGGGAACAGCAGCAAATGACTTCCATCTTCCTGAAATGTAAAAGACAGTAACAGTAATGCAGTCAATCTGGTTTAAAGAACAGATTGTTGCATACAGGTTCTTACCGGTCACACCAAAAAGAGCCAGGATGGGAAAGTAACCCACTTGAATTACCGAAATTACACCCTCAATCCTATCAGCTAATGATATCCGATCTTGAGAAAGATAGTAAAGCCCCGAGGATAAACTCCTGTCCATTTTTGTAAAATTCCATGAATTTGTTCTAAGATTCTGATACATTGTTGTCACGTTCCGATCTATTATTCTCAGATTCTGGTATTTTCTCTCCCCCTCTCAGGAGTCGTTGATCCTTGCGAGTGCTGAATGCGACTGTTCCCTTGACATTATGGGACAGCAGTTTGAAATGAGCCCCGTATAAATAGCAGAGTGAAACCCTCCTGTGACACAATTAGGATGCAGGGAGATTGAAATTACTTCCAGAGACTGAACAAACCGGTTCAGTTAACGCGTTGCTATCCAACAATTTTTGTATCACAACATGGTACAACATTTTCCTGGCCTGGTCGTCCCGTATGTGGGTCGCTAAGGGAAGGAAGTCTGCGAATAGATGTTTGACTGACCATGACGTGTAAATGCACCTTGGAGTGATATCCGCGGACAGGAGGGTTGTCAATGTTCCACGCTATTTATAAAATCAGAGTTACAGAGCAGAATGGAACCAGGATTGATGGCCCATTTTAAGAAATCATTAATTTTGAAAGCGTGGCGTTCCTTACTGAAACAGGTTCACAGGACTCTGATTAGACTTTGCAAGACTCGCAAAAAAAATATAATTTATCATGATCATATTACACATAAGACATCTCGAAATTATTTTTCTGGAAATTAGCGTAACATGGCAGGGGAATCAAAGGTTATCCGGGTTACATGGGAATATGGAAATCGAAACACTGGAAGATCAATCATTATCTTATTGAATGGCGAAGCAGGTTCTAGGGACCGAGTGTTCTACCCCTGTTGTTATTTCTTATGCTCTTATCTAAATTTTAACCACCTCTGTACTGTTCAATATAACAGCTGGAAGGTCGAGTTTAGAATTTCCGATTTCTGGTTCATTCTTGAAATAGTTTGAGAATTTAAGTTCTCCCCTTTCTCCTTTCACTAATGCAAACACATTCCTCCCATGGTTACCTTCCCTGCCATTATATGGCTTTAACATATTAACGCGACACACTCAGTTTATTTTCCCCCTGTTTGGAATGCTGACTATATGATTCACAGAATTGAGTTTTTTTGTGATTTGATAAAGGCCCGTCAACCTTGCTTTTCTATTTTAACTAGCGAAAGGTCACCATACTCACATTTTCTCCAGCAAGAGAGCTTCGACCTTTGGAATAGATATCTGCTCTTGCTTCAATTGTTTGTGGAGCATTTCTACTTTTAAACATTTTTTGGCCAACCCACAGGCCTTGGTTTGTCTTTCCCAGCTATTTGACACGTTGGTATAAAGTGAAGTCTCGGAACTTTGGTTGATAACTTTTCGTTCAATTAATTTCACTGGATCTCCCGCCTCTTCCTCAAATATGAGGTCAAAAACACTGAATACTGTGGACTCCTACTGGCCATCGCTTAGCAATACAAATGAAAGGACTTTATCCCAAAAATGGAACATCATTGACAATATACTTTAATCGTGGTCTTTAAGTTTGATTTCATCTTGCTAAATTTCCTTATGATTAAGGATAATACGCTGAAGGCTGAAAATATGTTTTTTTCCTATCCCAAACCTGTTATTTTTTTATTTGAATATCTGTGACATAAAATTTGAGCCTTGATCTGATTGCTTTTCCTGAGGCAACAAAAATAATGTAAAGAAGATAAAAGGCTTCTCCACTCCAATTTTCACCATAATCTTCCCGAAATGCACTGCCACTGGAAATCTTGTAAGAGCTACCATAATTTTTGAAATACACTGTTTCCCACTTCTTCTACAGCTGGGGTCCAATACAATCTATTAAGGAATTGCTAAACAGTTCTGTACAAGCTGGTATTGGAACCAATAAAGGGTGTGCTATAATTGCTGATTGTGGTTTCCCCACTACTTGGCATGTATGTCATGTCTGGCAGAAATTAGCAGCACCTTTATGAAACCATGGGCAATACAAAATGTTCCAGTATATTGGCCTGTGTTTTCCTAAAGCACGCATGAACTGCCATTGGAACACCGTAAGCCACTCGAGATGGAATGTCCACCTGATGAACAAGTGCCAATTGCCGATCGGCTCGTATTTGAGGTGGCCTCCTTTTCCTCATTAGCACTTCATTTTTTAAATAATAACACTCAGGTATTGATTCTGATTAAGTCTCTGAATAGGCTGTTTTATCAAATTCTCTCAACCTACGATCAGCCTGTTGCATTTCTACTAAAGTAGATGCACTGAACTGTCATCCCCATTCTCTTTACATTCTTCATTTTGCTTCAGTTCCTTTTATGGCTTCGTTATTTTGGCCTGAGATCTCGCCATGAAGCAGTGAAGAAACATCCCATGGTGTTCCTCAAATCGCGCCTCAGCTACTTTCAGTTCCAGTGGTTGTTATAACACTCTCGGTGAGGCTAATGTATTTGAACCAGCCGTGTCAAACCCCAAGATAAAATCAATTACTTAGCTAGTGATTTGATGCAATGCTCCCACTGCAGCCTCTCCTCTCTCTAAGTGATTTATTAATCATAAATTATGGGCGCAGTCTTCCGAGCCCACTGGCGGCGGGCGTGATATCTGGCGGGCATGAAAAATATGGTGGGGCCCACTTCACGACGGCATGAAGGCAGGTCGCGATCTTCTGCACAGCCCACCATTAGCGGTCTGCGATTTCCAACATCCGTCCACGGGAAGCAAATTGCAATGATTAGCATATAATTTAAAGGCCATACCGCCAGGCGTATGGAATCCACCGTATCGCCTGTCCATATCATCAGTATAGGACAACGATGTGTTTCACAATAGCACCAAGTGACCTGCACTGCGCAGCTTCACTTTGGGTGGGTTGCGGTGATTGAGTCGCAGTGTTCTCCACTACTCGCCCGTTCTTTACAGTCCTCAATGGCGCCGACGTCTGTGTAAATTGATGCCTGGTCATTCTGGCTAAGGCTGAGGGTTGGGGGTGTCAGCGGGCAAGTGCTGGCCAGCCAGGAAGGTGACTGTTGAGGGGTGGTGGTTGCTGTCTGGGGCATGTGCTGCCAGCCAAATGAGGCGGCTGCTGACGTGGCGGGGTGGTGCTGTAATGTGCTGCCCTGGCGGAGGCGGGTGTCTAATTTGCTGAATCTGACTAATGGTCAATAGAGGTGGAAGGCAGGATAAGTGAGGGAAATGGCCAAACATGAAAGACACATGCAAAATGTTACCATGTCTCTGCAACTGAGGCAGATCAGGTGCAGCGACTGTGATATGATTTGGTTCAGGTTCCAATCCTACCCACGCTTTCAAACATCCAAGAGGCTCCAAAGTGCCATCAACCGCTGCATGTCTTACCCACCGTCCCCGCCGACCCCCACACAAACCGGCACTGGCTTCGAATCCGTCAACACTTCATTGCACTGCACAGCAGTTGGACTGCACACGTTGTATAATCTCTTCGCCAAGACTGGCCATGTAGTAGTCACTGCTGGAGGCGCCCTCAGCTCCTTGTATTTTCAGCATCATTGTTTGTACCAGTGTCCCCCTTGCCGCAAGTTGACACGGCACCCATGGAGAGCAATCTCCTCTGGCAATCCGAGGGGTGACCAACAATCTCCGGGAAGCATTAAGGGTTTTTACTACAGGGCCAGCGATGATTACCACGTGTCCTTCTCATTCGTGCTGCAGGAGGACCACGTCAGGATCATCGATCCTGGTTACCTCGCAGTATGCCTAATCGCCTACAGAGACCGTTTAAGATGGTGGAGGGAGCCAGTGGTCAGGCAACGGCAGGAGCAGGATACCGGAGTTAAAGGCTGCCTGCTGACTGTGACGCCCTGCCTGTGATGTCTTTGGCGTGGGTCCTCTCAGAGGCCGAGATTTGCAGGTCACCAGTCTGTTTTCATCGCCCTGCTGTGGGGCAGTGGCATCCTCCTCGGTCTGTGAAGCTAGATCTGTATAGGCTACAGGAAGAGGGAAGCCAAGAGGGCCGGTCACTCGATGAGTAAATTATTTGTATGGCCCCGACGTGTGCAGATGCTGACCTTCCTCCCTATGTGTGTCCGAGATACCCCTGGGTGACTCGGTGAGAGGAAGCAGCAGCTGGATAGCGATCATGCATCCGAGGACATATCTTATATACGGTCTGTTGGAGGGCTACTATGGCAGCAGCGAAGGAGTTAAGCCTATGCAGCAGTGCATGAGTGGATGACCTGGACCAAAGTCACCATGGCAAAGCCACTATGCCAGTGTTGGGCTCGGTATGCTGCAATGCAGGCACTCCCATCTCAGCCTGAAGATGGACGGTCTCCTCCATCATGCATTATAATTTGAGGAGTGCAGCCGACATGACTTTCTGATGTTGGTTGGCTTGCCTTTGCAGGCCCAGCTTCTGAGAGATGACCAAGTCCAGGTGCTCAACAACTGACTCGTTTTCAGCATCATACTGGCGGGGACCTGGGAAATCCGTGCCTCAACCTGCTGTGGAGGGGGCAGGTGATCACCAGATTATGATCCCGAGGCTTCTCTAAAGCTATGCCCCACGGAGGCGTGTGTCTCTAAGCTGGGAGAGGCCGTGGGTGAGCGCTCTGACGGCACATAGGCAGGGTGCCTTCAGATTCCTCTTCAGACTTTTCATCGGAGGTTGATTGGGGGCACTGGGTCATGCAATCTGTCAGCTGTTTGGCAGGTGTACCTGAGAAAGCAAGGGGAAATAATCAGTCCATGACAGTGGCATATGATAGAGGATGCATCACACACAGAAGTGTTGGCTGATTAATGCTGCACTGCTGGATCCTCACTTCGTAAATCATTGCTGACCTCAACGTTAGCACATGAGAGGTCCCAGTTATAATTGGCCAGATGAATGACTCTGTTTTCCAATTCCGTCAGAACGTTGATGTCCAGCAAGCCATTCCTGCCTGCGATCCAGCCGTCCTGTTGTGATCCAGTTTGTCCATCATGGATAGAGATGTGAGGCTGTATCATGATTCCTGTCGGGCCAGATGACAAGTATGTCTGGACTGTGTGGGTGGTGAGTGACCTAATGGGCTGGATGAACACAGTGATGGCCTGTGTGAAAGAGTCAATGTAGCGGTCCCTTTGCATTGGCATTGAGTGAGGGCCCTGTGCATCAGCGATATGTTTGTGATTGTTTGTTATGAGTGAAAGGAAGAGTGACTTACCCTGGAGGGACAGAGGAGATCAGTCATCCTTATGTGACTCTTGGTGGCTGTCTTTATCTGCAGGGCGTTCGCTCTGACCAGCGATGCCAGTGCTGCCTAGTCTGCGTTTGTGACATTGCTACCCATCCTGCGGATAGTAGGGCACATCCCGGCGGCCCTCCAGCAGTTTCCCGAAGCATCCACCATGGAAGAGGGCGTGCTGCAGGCTTCTTTCCTTTGTTGGCCTAATCTCCCAGACAGTGGTGGTGAGCTGGTGGCTGTGGGAGAATAAAATACATATACAGGATAACAAAGGGTTAAGTGGTTACATTATAAAAAAAATAATATTACAACGAAGTGTCCTTGAAACTAGGCCCATCCGTTTTGTCACTAGCACATAAAATAATAGACTAGTCGCGATATCAGCTACCTTCCCAGACTAATGGGCGCCAGATGGGTTGTGAAAGTGTCAGATGTGGTTGTAAACTAAAATAACTATTGTGTGCATGCCAAAAGATATGTACTTCTTTTGCTATAACTATGTGTGTACTCTAATGCTTCTCAGAGTGCCGGCTAGCTCCGTTGTATGCTGCTGGGCTCTCCATGATATCATGATTCAATAAAGTCTTCCAAGACAAACCTCCTGGGTCTGAGTGTTCACTCCGTTTTCCGTGACAAATTGGCGACGAGGATGGGATCCGACTGAAGTCCAGCAGCCTCTTAAGTTGCAGAGGTGATTGAAATCCTGGGCCTTCGGATCTCTAAGAAAGAACCCTCGCAGAGAAAGGGAATAATACCTCTCCTAAGTTAGGGAGAGTACGAACTGCAACCTAGCTGAGAGGGGGAGTGCTTGAAAAAGGTAGCTACCGACCAGACTCAAAAGACCCAAGGAACTGGAGGACTTCTAATGGAACTGTTAAACACCGGTGAGTGCACAGGGTAGGAAACACGCCGCGCTGCTAATTGTGTTTTCTTTTCAGAAAAATGTGAGGTCGCAACAGCAGAGCGGGCTCTGCCACTCCCCGCGCTTCGCAAAGTACTAAGATCAAACCAAAAGCGGCGAAACCGGAGCTTAATCAGGAACTTTGAAGATGGGTAAGAAAACGGGAAAACAGAAGTAGTATAGCCAGGGGTTCGAGTCCCCTGGAGGTGAATAGTAAGTGATTTCTGTGTCTTCTTACGGTCCTGAAATTGTCCAATATGTTTCTGATTGGGTGAAATGGACTCAAAGAAAAGGAGAGGGCTTCCCACCAGCTGGAACTTTTAATCGGGACAGATTTGAGCGCTTATAATATGCTTTAAGGGAGGTAGGTAGTCCGCTACTGAATTTTCTGTAACTCAAAAAAAAGAGATAATTGATCTAAGTTACAAGAGCTGTTTGTGCTGAAGAGAGAGAGAGAGAGAGAGAGATAAAGGGTACCCCTAGGGGGTTAATGTGTAGTAGATAAGCAGCAGCAGAGAAAATATGAGCTTTCGTCAGTTTGAAGGTCCCTATAACTGGAGCCTTCAAGATCCCTTTATTCCCCCACTGCTACTCGAAGATTCGTTTAGAGTTAAGTTCAATATTATAGGAGTATCGATACATACCTTTATCTATGTTTTGTTTGTGTGCAAGGAAGCATTTGTATGTGAGCTTTAATGTGTTTTCTTCCCTGAATTGTCTTTTGTGTGTGTGTAATTGAGCACTTTAGAGTCGAAAGCCCCATATTAGATTGAAGGAAAAGTTTATTCAAATATTCCAAAGTTTTGAGTATAAGGTTTGAGTTGAGATTTCTGGCAAAAATCGTAATTTGAAGGTAGAGTAAAGATCAAACAGGGTTTGCCTTTGTTTGAGATGAACCAACCCTTGTACCACCCCCTTGCAGACTAGTAGGGAATAACCCTCATCACCAGCATCCAAGCTGATTGGGATTAATCCATACGAGTTAGTATTTAAAAATTCTGAGAAAAAGAAATTACTTGAAATTCAGAAGGATTCTAGGAAAACGAAAAGACATAAACAAAAGGTCTAGATGGTTCCAATGGATAAAAAACGGTCCCTTATGAAGAGATGAATTACATATTAAAGGAAATCTGCTTTACAAAAGCACTGGAAGTTGAATTTGGGACAATCTTGAGATGTAAAGTGCAGTGTAATTTAACAAGTTACTTTTGAATCGCTAGAATGCTATCTAAGATAAAGAATGTGTCGATAAACATACGGAAATTATAACTTGGATACAAATCGTTACACATGAAAAAGAAGTTATTTTAATTTTGATAGTATAAATCACAGTTCTAAAAAAGTTTAAAAATTTGAGGTTTGGTTCTTGATAAAGTTCTTAAAAGGGAATTTTCATTTTAAAAGGTCTGACAACAATTGACACTAATTCAAATGCTGCAAGCTTTTCTGTTTGTAAGTATTTTCCAAAAAATATGAAGCTAAGCTCAAGACATTGACAATGTTTGGCAGAAATCCAATTTTTGGCTGAGTTAATGAATCTGGGATAATTCTAAAAGAAAAGGGTCAGACACAATTTGATGTTTTACTTTTAAGACAATAAAATCTTTGCGAAGAATAAAAGGAAGCAAAACATTTCAATACCTGATTTCTGTTTTAAAGCTGTTATGAGAATACTTTATTGGATTGTAAAGTCTCTCCAGACAACCTGAACAAGATAAGATGGTAGTGCTTACAAATGTAATATGGTATGAGGCAAGTAGGAGAATGAGTCAGCGAAAGAGGACATAATGTACAAATTGTTTTAAGGGAAATGAATTTGATAATCTGGCCATCAACTGAGGCATTGGAAACGCACAGGGGGAGATAAGCAAAGGTCTTGAGATAGAGATCCCCTTTGAAATTGAATAGTCATTATGGCCTAAAGAGTAAGGAAACATTTTAAACAATCAAGACAATAGAAAAAAACAAAAAGCTAAAAGCTACTGCGGATGCTGGAAATCCAAAACAAAAACAGAATTACCTGGAAAAACTCAGCAGGTCTGGCAGCATCGGCGGAGAAGAAATCAGTTAACGTTTCGAGCCTTCATGGCCCTTCGGCAGAACTGAAGCATAGTGAGGAGAAGGGAGAAATATAAACTGGTTTAAGGTTGTGGGGGCGGGGGGGGGGGGGGGGGGGGGTGGGTGCGGGGGGTGGGGGGTGGAAGAGAGACGTTGAGGGTGTGGTGATTGTGGAGATAAGCAGTGATAGGCAAAAGATGTCACAGACAAAAGGGTCAAAGAGGTGTTGAAGGTGGTGATAGTTGTCTAAGAAAAGTGCTAATTAAGAATGCAAGACAGGATATTCAAAGTACAGCTCTAGTGGGGGTGGGGTGGACAGACTAACAAGGTTTTAGTTTAGATTTAAAAATAATGGAAATAGGTGGGGAAAGAAGAATCTATATAAATTACTGAAAAAAAGGGGTGGGGGTGGAGAAACGGGGTGGGGATGGGGGGAGGGGGAGTTTAAGATCTAAAGTTGTTGAATTCAATATTCAGCCCGGAAGGCTGTAAAGTGCCTAGTCGGAAGATGAGGTGCTGTTCCTCCAGTTTGCGTTGGGCTTCACTGGAACAATGCAGCAAGCCAAGGACAGACATGTGGGCAAGAGAACAGGGTGGAGTGTTAAAATGGCAAGCGACTGGGAGGTTTGGGTCTTTCTTGCGGACAGACCGCAGGTGTTCCGCAAAACGGTCGCCCAGTTTGCGTTTGGTCTCTCCAATGTAGAGGAGACCGCATTAGGAGCAACGAATGCAGTAGACTAAGTTAGGGGAAATGCAAGTGAAATGCTGCTTCACTTGAAAGGAGTGTTTGGGCCCTTGGAGGGTGAGGAGAGAGGAATTGAAGGGGGAGGTGTTGCATCTTCTGCGTGGGCATGAGGAGGTGCCATAGGTGGAGCTTGAGGAGTAGGGGGTGATGGAGGAGTGGACCAGGATGTCCCGGAGGGAACGATCCCTACGGAATGCCGTCAGGGGGGGTGAAGGGAAGATGTGTTTGATGGTGGCATCATGCTGGAGTTGGCGGAAATGGTGGAGGATGATCCTTTGAATGCGTAGGCTGGTGGGGTGATAAGTGAGGACAAGGGGGACCCTACCATGTTTCTGGGAAGGAGGAGAAGACGTGAGGGAGGATGCGCGGGATATGGGCCGGACACGGTTGAGGGCCCTGTCAACGTCCGTGGATGGAAAACCTCGGTTAAGGAAGAAGGAGGACATGTCAGTGGAGCTGTTTTTGAATGTAGCGTCAACAGAACAGATGCGACGGAGGCGAAGGAATTGAGAGAATGGGATGGAGTCTTTACAAGAAGCGGGGTGTGAGGAGCTGCAGTCGAGGTAGCTGTGGGAGTCGGTAGGCTTGTAATGGATATTGGTGGACAGTCTATCATCAGAAATTGAGACAGAGAGGTCAAGGAAGGGAAGGGAAGTGTCAGAGATGGACCATGTGAAAATGATGGAGGGGTGGAAATTGGAAGCAAAATTAATAAATTTTTCCAGGTCCCGACGAGAGCATGAAGCAGCACCGAAGTAATCATCGATGTACCGGAGAAAGAGTTGTGGGAGGGGGCCGGAGTAGGACTGGAACAAGGAATGTTCCACATACCCCATAAAGAGACAGGCATAGCTGGGGCCTATGCGGGTACCCATAGCCAAACCTTTTATTTGGAGGAAGTGAGAGGAGTTAAAGGAGAAATTGTTCAGTGTGAGAACAAGTTCAGCCAGATGGAGGAGAGTAGTGGTGGATGGGGATTGTTGGGGCCTCTGTTCAAGGAAGAAGCTAAGGGCCCTCAGACCATCCTGGTGGGGGATGGAGTTGTAGAGGGATTGGACATCCATGGTGAAGAAAAAGTGGTTGGGGCCAGGGAACTAGAAATTGTTGATGTGACGTAAGGTGTCAGAGGAATCACGGATGTAGGTGGGAAGGGACTGGACAAGGGGAGAGAGAAGGGAGTCAAGATAACGATAAACGAGTTCCGTGGGGCAGGAACAGGCTGACACGATCGGTCTGCCAGGACAGTTCTGTTTGTGGATTTTGGGTAGGAGGTAGAAGCGGGCCGTCCGAGGTTGGGTGACTATCAAGTTGGAAGCTGTGGGAGGATGATCTCCAGAGGAGATGAGGTCAGTGACAGTCCTGGAAACAATGGCTTGATGTTCTGTGGTGGGGTCATGGTCCAGGGAGAGGTAGGAGGAAGTGTCTGCGAGTTGACGCTCAGCCTCCGCGAGGTAGAGGTCAATGCGCCAGACAACAACAGTACCACCCTTGTCAGCGGGTTTGATGACAATGTTGGGGTTGGACATGAGAGAACGGAGTGCAGTGAGTTCAGAGAGAGACAGATTAGAATGGGTGAGAGGAGCAGAGAAATTGAGACGGCTAATGTCACGCCGACAGTTCACAATGAAAAGATCAAGAGAAGGTAAGAATCCAGAGGGAGGGGTCCAGGTGGAGGGAGAATATTGGAGTTGGGTAAAAGGATCCGTTGAACGGGGAGAGGACTCCTGCCCAAAGAAGTGAGCACGGAGACGAAGACGGCGGAAGAAGAGTTCAGCATCATGCCGAGCCCGAAATTCATTGAGATGAGGGCGTAAGGGTATGAAACTAAGTCCTTTGCTGAGCACTGAACGTTCAGCATCGGAGAGGGGAAGGTCAGGGGGTATAGTGAATACGCGGCTGGGGCTGGGATTGGAAGATGGGGTGAGGACGGAGGGACAAGCAGGGGTGGAGGGTCCCAGATGGGTGTTAGTGTCGATGAGTTGTTGGAGCTTGCGTTCCTTAGCACTTGAGAGAAAGAAAAAAACTTTCTTGTTGAGGCGACGGATGAGGCGAAGAATAAAATGAAACTGGGGGCACGCGCAGCTTTGAAAAAGTGTGCGGCGGTGCTGCTGGAGGGAGAGGTCGAGTGTGTTCATATGGCGGCGCATGGCACTGAGTGTGGATCTCAGAATGCGACGGGAACAGCAGTCCGAGAACTGTTTTATGTCCCGGAGATACCTGTAATCCTGGGTGGGTTCGAAACAAGAGGGATGGAATTTCAGTTGAAATCCACGTGGGGTGAGTCGGAGACGGAGACAGTCACTGAGAAAGGAGATATGGCTGTGAAAGCGGGTTTTAGTAAACACCTTGTCAAACACCAGTAGAGAAATGGAAAGCAATGAACGTGAGCAGGGCAGAAGAGACAGTCGGAAATCCTGTCGGAGGACAGAACCGTACTTTTTCAAAGAGGGTATTTCTTGAAGAGAGATGACAGTCAATTAAACACAGAGATAAAAACAAAAAGCTAAAAGTTACTGCGGATGCTGGAAATCCTAAACAAAAACAGAATTACCTGGAAAAACTCAGCAGGTCTGGCAGCATCGGCGGAGAAGAAATCAGTTAACGTTCCTTCGCCTCCGTCGCATCTGTTCTGATGCCGCTACCTTCAAAAACAGCTCCTCTGACATGTCCTCGTTCTTCCTTAACCGAGGTTTTCCATCCACGGTATTTGACAGGACCCTCAACCGTGTCCGGCCCATATCCCGCGCATCCTCCCTCACGCCTTCTCCTCCTTCCCAGAAACATGATAGGGTCTCCCTTGTCCTCACTTATCACCCCACCAGCCTCCGCATTCAAAGGATCATCCTCCGCCATTTCCGCCAACTCCAGCATGATGCCACCACCAAACACATCTTCCCTTCACCCCCCCTGACGGCATTCCGTAGGGATCGTTCCCTCCGGGAAACCCTGGTCCACTCGTGCATCACCCCCTACTCCTCAAGCTCCACCTATGGCACCTCCCCATGCCCACGCAGAAGATGCAACACCTGCCCCTTCACTTCCTCTCTCCTCACCCTCCAAGGGCCCAAACACTCCTTTCAAGTGAAGCAGCATTTCACTTGCATTTCCCCTAACTTAGTCTACTGCATTCGTTGCTCCCAATGCGGTCTCCTCTACATTGGAGAGACCAAACGCAAACTGGGCGACCGTTTTGCGGAACACCTGCGGTCTGTCCGCAAGAAAGACCCAAACCTCCCTGTCGCTTGCCATTTTAACACTCCACCCTGTTCTCTTGCCCACATGTCTGTCCTTGGCTTGCTGCATTGTTCCAGTGAAGCCCAACGCAAACTGGAGGAACAGCACCTCATCTTCCGACTAGGCACTTTACAGCCTTCCGGGCTGAATATTGAATTCAACAACTTTAGATCTTAAACTCCCCCTCCCCCCATCCCCACCACGTTTCTCCACCCCCACCCCTTTTTTTTCAGTAATTTATATAGATTCTTCTTTCCCCACCTATTTCCATTATTTTTAAATCTAAACTAAAACCTTGTTAGTCTGTCCACCCCACCCCCACTAGAGCTGTACTTTGAATATCCTGTCTTCCATTCTTAATTAGCACTTTTCTTAGACAACTATCACCACCTTCAACACCTCTTTGACCCTTTTGTCTGTGACATCTTTTGCCTATCACTGCTTATCTCCACAATCACCACACCGTCAACGTCTCTCTTCCACCCAACCCCCCCGCACCCCCCCCCCCCGCCCCCACAACCTTAAGCCAGTTTATATTTCTCCCTTCTCCTAACTATGCTTCAGTTCTGCCGAAGGGCCATGAAGGCTCGAAACGTTAACTGATTTCTTCTCCGCCGATGCTGCCAGACCTGCTGAGTTTTTCCAGGTAATTCTGTTTTTGTTTTGGATTTCCAGCATCCGCAGTAGCTTTTAGCTTTCTGTTTTTATCTCAGTATTATTCTTTAATTCAGTGCCTTAGACTCTGCCCGATGGTACTAACTCTGTCCAACTAAATTATTTTTGAAGGCTGAATTCAGGTTCAACTGATGAGCCTGTTCACTGTTGAATTACTTCAAGTCTATGTTTCTATAAACAGACAGCCCTTTTTAAATGTAAACGCTGAGATTAACCTCCTTCTGCTCCTATTTCTTATGTGCTTCAATGGCCGGTTCAGTGAGCTAACCCCCGGGTCCAGGGTAGTTTTTCACCTTCCCCCCACCCACACTGTGGGGCCATTGTCAATAATCAGGTTGTGTGATGGAGACAGGCGCTGTGTGGAGCAGATTTGAATTCTGCAGTCCGTGTATCAGGAACAAGGAAAGGTCAGCCTATAAATATTTGTGATGTTACTCTGTTTGACAGCGACTGCTCACAAGAGCGGGGGAGATAAGATCTCTCAGAAACCACACATCCAGGAACATGTTCAAACAGGACAAAGGGAATAGAGAGCTGTTTTATATATGAGAACAGGAGAAATTAATACACCCCCTTAGCTTTGTTCAAGTAATCAAGGGGTCCAAAACACATCTGTATTATTACAGCGGTGACCCAGCTTGCACCCGGAACCTTTCATATTCTGATTTAAAAAATACCCACTAATGTTTGTCTTGACCTTCCAAATTGACACACCGAACATCTTTCCACTGATTAATGTGCGATTGTATGATTACTGACCTTAACCCTTAATGGCCCAAATCTAAATTTAAAGTTATGTCCTACAGGAGCAGATTACTCAGTGATTTCAATATATGGCCAACAGATTATTCGCGCAAGTTAGAATTGCTGCCAGCGCAGCTCCCCGTCAGTACTGACCCGCCGAAAGTGCAGCAGTACCATAGTACAGTTCCTCAGTAAATTCCCTCCGACAGTGCGGCAATCCCTCAGTACTGATTCTCTGACATTTCGGTATTCCCTCAATCCAATTCCTCCAACAGTGCGGCGCTTGTTCAGTACTGCCCATCCAACAGTGCGGTGCTCCCTCAGTATTGCCCATCCAACAGTGCAGCACTCCCTCTGTAATGCCCCTCCGATACTGCACTCCCTTAGTCCTGACACTCTGAATTCAAACAATCCCTCAGTAGTGACCCTCCAACAGTTCTGCACTCCCTCAGCATTGACCCTCCGACAGTGCGGCTGTTCCTCAGTCCTGGCCCTTCGGCTGTTCGATGCTCCCTCAGTACTGTCCTTCCAACATTGTGGCACTCCCTCAGTACTGGCCATCCGACAGTGTGGTACTCCATCAATACTGACCCTCTGACGGCATTTCTCGCCCTCCGCAGAGAGAATCCGACAGTGCTACACTCCCTCAGTACTACCCTGCAAGAGCTAAGCATTCACTCCGATAATTGCAGCAATCCCCCACTAATGACCCTGCGAGGGTGCGGCACATCCTCAGTACTAAGCCTCAGGCAGCTAGGCGTTCGCTCATCAATGACCCTCCGACAGTGCAGCACTCCCACTGTATTAACCCGCCAATCCTGTGGCACTCGCTCAGCACTGACCATCCGACAGTGCAGCACTCCCTTAGTACTGAACCTCCATGAAAGCTTAATGCCTTCAATACTGACCCTCCAACAGTGCTGCACTTCCTCAGTAATTTCTCTCCGACAGTGAGGCAAACATTCATTGCTGGCCTTCAGAAAGCTAGGGTCTCCCTCAGTATTGCCACTCGAACAGTGCGGCACATCCTCAGTCCTGACACTCAGACAGCAAGGCGGACCTCTGTACTGACCCTCAGACAGTATGCCGCTCCCTCAATACCGACCATCTGCCAGGGCAGCACGCCCTCAGTATGGATCATCTAACAGTGCGGCACTGCCTCATTATTGACCCTCCCACAGTGCGGTGCTTCCTTAGTACTGACCCTGAAACAATACAGCACACATTTTTACTGACCCTCTGACAGTGCAGCACTCCCTCAGCACTGACGCTCCGAAGGTCTGGTACTCCCTCATTACTGAGCCTCCGGTAGTGCGGCAATCCCTCAATATTGACCCTCTGACAGTGCGGCACTCTCTCAGTACCGACCCGCCGACAGCGTGACACACCCTCAGTACTGACCCTCTGACAATGCGGCACTCCCTCAGTATTGACCCTCCGACAGTGTGGCACCCCCTCAGCACTGACACTCAGTCAGTGTGGCTCTCCCTTTGTACTGATCCTCCGAGAGTGCTGCACTCCCTCAGTACTGACCGTCTGTCAGTCTGGCTCTCCCTCTGTACTTAACCTCCGAGAGTGCTGCACTCCCTCAGTACTGAACCTCTGAGAGTGCGGCCCTCCTACCGATAATTGGAAGGTTATATTTTTTGAATAAATATCTACAGAGTCGCTATTTTGCAGAGAGCATTCACACCAGCATCTATATTTCACAACAATGGATCATGTTGTGTTTAATATTTGATCATAATAAACAGTTTACACATCTCAAAATTGGCAATTCATTCAGAGATGAGGAGATATATTTTATGTCATAGCTTCGTGAGTCTTTGGGACTCTCTTCCTCTAAAGGTGGTTGAAACAGGGTCTTTGAATGTACATAAGGCCAGGCGAGATATGATCTCGACGAACAAGGGGTTGAAAGGTTATCTGTGGGGACGCGGGAATGCGGGATTGAGGTTACCATCAGATCAGCCCTGATCTTATTTAAGGGCGGAGGAGGATCCCCTTTTCCTCATTCGTATATTCGTAGGTACAGCTTATAATCAATTTCAACAAAATATTATCAATAAATACGTTTAATTATTAATTGATTGCAATATATTATGAGTTAATAAATCCAATTATTAACTAAATCAGCATAATATGTATAATTGGTATGAATATTAATTTATTTCAAAAATGCATTATGAATTAATTCTTGAATTCAATAACATATTTTGAGTTGTTCACCAGTTTATTAATTTCAATTATGAATTAAAACGTCTAATTATGAATGATCAATTAAACATCGGATTATCAATTAATTTTTAAAAATATATTATAAATCATTGGTCTAATTATTAAAATCAATTCCATCAATATATTATACATTAAAAATACAATTATTAATTAATCGAATTCCATCTCCAATATATCTACTGATGAATTCATATCATTGCCTCACTGTCCGAGGGTCAGTACGGTGGTAGTGCCGCACTGTTGGAGGGTCATTGCTAGGGGAGTTCTACACTGCTGGAGGATCATTCCTGAGGGAGTGTCTCACGTTGGAAGGTCATTACTGAGGGAGTGCCACACTGTTCTTGGGTCAGTATTTGGGGTTTGCCGCACTGTTGGAGTGTCATTAATGAAGGAGTACCGCACTGTCAGATGGTCAGTACTTAGAGAGCGCTGCACTGTCGGAGGGTCAGTAATGAGGGAGAGCCGCACTGTCAGAGTGTCACCGATTGTGACATGGAGGAATAATCTGTTGTCGATCTATTCAGGTCACTGAGTGGTCTGCTTCTGAGGGACATAACCTTAAAATTAGATTTGGGCCATTCCGGGTTCATGTCAGGAATCACACAATCGCACACAAGCCAGTGGAATTCTGTTCAGTGTGTAAAGTGGGAATGTCAAGGCATATATTGTTAGGTCGGTAGTACGTAAGGATATTCAAGGTTCTGTGTGCCAGCCAGTCACTGTTGTTACAATAGATATGTGCTGTAGACCCTCTGAAAACTGGAACAAATCTAAGGGATTGTACTTCCTTCTCCTGTTTTCATAATGCAAACAGCTCTCTGTTCCCTTGCCCCTGGTTGTACATACTCCTGGATATGTGGTTTCTGAGAGATCTTATTTCCACCTCTGTTGTAAATAGTCGCAGTTAAACACTGTAACCTCACAAATAATTATGGGAAGACCTTTTCATGTTCCTGATACAAGGTGTGCAGCATTCAAATCTGCTCAGCACAGTACCTGTTTCCATCACGCAATCAGAGGATTGACATTGGCCCCAAAGTGTGGGTGGGGGGAGTTGAAACCTTCCGTGCACCCTGGAGTTGGCTCACTGAACAGGCCATTGAAGAACATTAGAAATGGGAGAAGGAAGAGTTTAATCTTATCATGTACGTTTAAAAAGGGCTGTTTGTTGTTTTTATAAACTTCGACTTAAGTTAATTTAGACGTGAATAGCCTAATCACTGGTACGTGAATCAAACTGGTTTACTTCAGCAGAGACAGATCCATCAGGCAGAGTCTCAGACACTGAATTCATAAATAACACTGATTTTGACTAAACAGACGCCCAAGCTGTAAGAAGCGGATGACAACCTCAACCACAGCACACCCGCCCTCCGGCCCACCCCGCACGGACAGCTGTTCACCGAAATACACGGCACCTCCTTGGGATCCGCACTGACAGGAATTCTCCGCTGTGAGTCCCTGGGGTCAAGTGTCACACTCACCACCTTTTCTAACTCATTCGTGGGATAAGGGATTTGCTGGCTGGGCCAGCATTTATTGTCCACCACAAATTGCCCAATTTGAAAGTGTGTGTGTGCGGCCTTCATGGACATCTTCAGTCAATGTGGTCTAGGTACACCCACAGAGCTGTGAGGGATAGACTTCTAGGATTTTGACCCAGCGACAGTGAAGGAGCGGATGATATAATTCCACGTCAGGATGGCGTGTGGCTTGGAGGGTAACTCCCAGGTGGTAGTCTTCCCATGTGTCTGCTGTAATTGCCCTTCTAGATGTTAGATGCCATGTGTTTGGATGTTTCTGTCTAAGGAGGTTAGGTGAGTTGCTGCAGTGCATTTTGTAGATGATACACAATGCTGCTACTGTGGGTCGGCATTGCAGGGAGGGAATGTTTGTGGATGTGATATCAGTCAAGCGGGGCTGCATTGCCCTGGACGATGTCGAGGTTCTTGAGTATTGTGGGAGTTGCACTCATCTAGGCAAGTGGACGATATTCCATCACACTTCTGACTTGGGCCTTGTCGTTCGTGGACAGGCTTTGGGGAGTCAATAGGCGGGTTACTCGCTGCAGAAATCCCAGCATTTTACCTGCCCTTGTCGACAAAGTACTTATTTGGCTACTCCAGTTCAGTTTGTGCCCAATGGTAAACCCCAGGATGTAGATATTGGAGGATTCAGTGATGTTAATGCCATTGAACATCAAGCGGCGATGGTCCGATTCTCCCTTCTTGGAGGTGGCCATTGCCTGACACTTGTGTGACGTGAATGTTATGTGCCTTTTGTCAGCCCGAGCCTGGATATTATCCAGGACTTGCTGCATTTGGACATGGACTGATTTCGTATCCGGGGTGGGATGGGGAGTGTGGTCACCGTTGTGGGGGGGGGGTGGTGGGGGTGGGGGCGTCTGGTTCTGGGGTGGGGGTTGCGTGTGTTCATGGTGTGGGGTGGGGGAGCGTGTTTCCGGGGTGGGTGGGGGCGTGTGGTCCCCGGGACGCTGCAGAAACACGCGATCCTTTTATTCCATCGACTGCTCTGTCAACAGGTGTGTGGATGAAACCGGAGCTCTCGTTGAAAATGGAGCCCTGGACTCCGCCTTCAACAATTACAGGGAGGCCAGAGACTTCATTCAGCGGGTGCTAACACAATATGACTGTGCTCATTACCAAGACACCTTCATGAATTGGCTCCACTCCTTTTGCAAGTTTATCAATTAATTTTGGGCCTGTTGTTGCTCTCACCCAGACAGCAGGAAGTTCCATCCCTCTCTCCCTCAGGATTCATTGCACCCACCCCATTTCCACGCCCCCGCACACACATACTGGAGACACTCCCTCTCTGTCTCCCACACACGCTGACACATTCGCTCACTAACTCAAACACACATGCTGACACATTCGCTCTTTGTCTCTCTCACACACAGTGCCACAATTTCTCACTGCCTCTCACACACACTGACACACTCGCTCTTTGTCTCTCTCACACACACTGCCACACTCTCTCACTGTCTTTCACACACACTGACGCACTCGCTCTCTGTCTCTCAAACACAGTGCCACACACTTTCATTGTCTCTCACACGCGCTGACACACTCGTTCACTGTCTCTCACACACAATGTAGAAACTCGCTCTCTGCCTCACACACACAATGACACACTCGCTCTGTTACACACAGTGAAACATTGTTACACTCAGAATTACAGAATCAAACAGTGTAAAAGAGGCCCTTCCGCCCATCGAGTCCGCACCAGCACATGAGAAAAACATGACCTACATACCTGCTCACATTTTCCAGCACTCGGCACGTAACCTTTAATATTATGACGTGCCATGTGCTCATCCAGGTGGTTTTAAAGGATGTGAGGCAAACCGCAACCACCACCCTCCCAGGCAGCGCACTCCAGACCAGAGCCACCCTCTGAGTAAAAAGCTTTCCTCGCATCTCCCCTGAACCTTCTGCCCCTCATCTTGAACTTATGCCCCCTCGTGCCTGGCCCTTCAACTAACAGCCCATTCCCCTCATAATCGTGTACATGTTGATCTGGTCGCCCCTCAGTCCTTTCTGCTCCAACGAAAACAGCCTAAGTCTATCCAATCTCTCTTTATAACTTAAATGTTTGATCCCTGGCAACATCCTGGTGAATCTCGCCTGCAACCCCTCCACTGCAATCACATCCTTCCTAAAATATGGGGACCAGAACGGCACCCAGTACTCCAGCTGTGGCCGCAACAATGTTACATACAACTCAAACAGGACCTCCCTACTTTTGTAACCTAAGCCTCGATGATAAAGGCAAGGGTCCCATATGCCATTATCACACCCCACTAACTGTCAATTCCGCCTTCAGATATGGACACACACGCCAAGGTCCCATGGTTCCTCAGTACTTCTTATTGTCGTGCCGTTCATTGAATACTTCCTTGTCAAATTAACCCTTCCAAAGTGTATCACCTCACACTTTTCAGTGTTAAATTCCATCTGCCACTTATCTGCTCATTTGACCATCCCGTCTATATCATCCCATAGCGTAGACAATAAAAATCACGGTAAAACATGGGTCAGTCTTTGTGTCATCCACAAAAGTACTAATCCTACCCCCCACATAGTCATCTATGTCGTTTATATAAATGACGATAAACAGGGTACCCAGCACAGCTCCCTGTGGTACACCACTGAGCACTGGCTTCCCGTCAATAAAACATCCTTCTGTGATCACACTCTGTCTCCTACAACTGAGCAAATTTTGAATCCACCTCATCAAATTTCTCTGTACCCCATGTGCATTTGCCTTCTTTATAAGTCTCCCGTGTGGGACCGTGTCAACGGCTTTGCTGAAATTCTTCTAAACTACATCAACTACACTACCCTCATCTACACAACTGGTCAACTCCTCAAAAAATTCAATCAAATGCATTAGGAATGACAACCCTCTGACAAAAACATGCTGACTATCCCTGATCAATCATTGCCTCTCCAAGTTGAGATAGATTCTTTACTTCAGAATTGTCCCCATTAGTTTCCCTACTGCTGTCTTGAGACCCACTGGCCTGTCGTTCCCTTGCAAATCTCTACAACCCTTCTAAAATAGCGGAACGACATTAGCTGTTCTCTAGTCCTCTGGCACCTTCACCATGGCAAGAGAGGAATTCATAATTTGGTTCAGAGCGCCTGCGATCTCTTCCGTTGTTTCCCTCAGCAGTCTGGGACAGTAATCATCCGGACCTGGAGTTTTGTCCACTTTTAAGAGTCCCACCATCTCCATATTTTGCCACTCCCTATATCAATTTGTTTAAGAAACTCGCAGTCTCTCTCCCCGAATTCCATACTTTCATCCTAATTGCAGAGGGAATTCCAGAGCTCTAGGCCGCGCAGCTGAAGGCACGGCGGCCAATGCTGGATCAATTAAAAATGGCGATGCACTTGTAGCCTCATTTATCGGAGTGCAGAGATTTAGTGCAATTCTGAAGCTGCAGGAGATTAAGGAGATAGAAAGACAATAAGACCATGGAGGGATTTGAAAACAAGGCTAAGCGGTTTAGAACCCAGGCATTTCTTAACCCAGACATTTCTGACATGATCTAACATTGTCAATGAGCACATCATTTTTAACGAATAATGTTAACTGTTTAGAGTCAGGATGTGGTCTGCAAAATATTTGATGGCCTCTAATTTATTGTGGTCTGTATGTGTGGGACCAGCAAGAAGTTCGTGGGAATATTCAGTTCCAATTTGAACTATTGCCTAATTCAGGATTTCAGCAACTGACGACTCAACACCCATAGTCAGGGGATGTTACACAGTGGAATAAATTGATCATAAGAGTGAAGAATATATGTGGTAGGAGTCATATCTTCGAATGAATTACTTCACCAAGGTGAGAACAGTGTCCCTTCACTTCACATATTCAATTGGGACAAGACAGTCGTTGGAAGCAAGGCAATAAACTATAGTCCGTTGTTTGGAAACCATGGCTTTGGTCTTCCCAGTATTAAATTGTGGGACCAGGTCTTCACGTTCGCTATTGGATGTCGCATAAACAAGTGGAAACAAGCAAACAAGAGGAAACCAAAGGAGCGCACAAATATGTTGTTGAGACAGAGCTTGTTGCTATAAAGGTGAAAAAGTAACCCTGTATTCTTAGGTGATTTCGCCGTGAATCTCCGTGCATATGAGAATTGTGTATATGTGCGGGCAAGTGCAGGCCACTGGAGGACAAGAAAAAATTAAAGTTATTGGGATAACTTAAAGATAAGCAAAGTTCATTATTTTACAAAAATGCATCACTGAGATTAATAGAGCATTTTTTCAGGTTGAAAAATATATTGAGAGTTGCAGCGCCAATGACTATAAGTGAAGTTAGGGTGCTCATAAGCAATGAGCCAATTATGTGCTAAAACAAATATGAGGGAGCAAATGACCTCCTCCTGTTCATATGACTGGTTCTAGATATTGACTACTAAGAAATATACTGGAATGGAAAACAGGAGCGAAGCACATGGGTACAATATTACCATTAATGCATCAGCACCAGTACACAAAGCAGCAAGAGCAGTGCATTCCCCCATCTTCCACTAAGTTGCTCAGAGTAGCAATCAAATGAATGAATCATATAAGCTCTTTATATGAATTCAGGGAGTATTCTGTGTTTAATAAGGAAACACAAACAATGGGTAGTGGCGCAATTTTTACTTGTTAAATGGACAGTTCATTAACTAAGTCCAAGAGCCACTACAATCAAAGATTGAACGTGTCGCCAAAGCAAGTCATTGATTCATAAACAAAAGGTCCAATCTGAGTAACGTTTCCTCTGGAGGCGATTTAGAGAATTACTGCGTATAATAAACGGAGGAAACATACAACAGAGCAGGCCATTGGGCAACTGTGCCTGTAACATCTCTCTAATAGATCTATCCGATTACACCTAATTCCAACTTGCCTGAACTGCACCGCCCGACAATCCATTCATCTTCAAGTATTTTTACAATTACACTTATTTAAAGCTGTTATTGAATCTGTTTCCACCGCCCATTAATGCTGCGCATTTCAGGTCACAACAACTTGCGGTTAAAAACGAAACTATCCTTATTTTATATACAATTCATTTTCCAATAATATCCATGTGTTTCTACTTACAGTACCTGTATGGTAACTCTTTATGATTCGTGTTCGAGAACATCTAGAGCCCTTCTGCTGCGACAGACAGAACTATTTTTCTACCTTTCAATCTTCAGCCTCTATTATACCTACCAAAGTGACAATGTGACATTCACCTATGTTCTCCTGCAACCTGTTTTTTTTATTATTTTTGCACAAGCACTTAACATATATTTTTGCAGACTCTTCGCAATGGTATCAAAATTATTTCTGAAAGCACATTTATATCGTCAGTAAATTTGACCGCACTGCACTCTATTTCTTTATCCAAGTCAACATTGTAAAACGGCTTTGTAAGCATGACCCCATTGGACTGACCCCTATGGCACCCCCACTCGTCTAGATACAGTTTGCCATCGTTAAAACGGGCCAGTTATGTCGACTCTGTTTCCTGTTAAGCCACACGATAGACATGATGTAATGTTACCCTTAAACCATGACGATGAAACATGTTTAATAACCTTTTGTTTACGTGGTATCGCATACGTTTTAGTAATTCAAAATAAAACTGCATCCAATATCCCTTCTTTCCTCATCCTGCTTGTTACATCCTGAAATAACTGGAAAAAAAATGGTGCACTATTGTTATTTCAGAATATCGTGTTCACTCTGCCTGATTGGATCATGAATGCCTACATTTTCTGCGATCAGTTCCTTAAAAATGCCTTCCTGCTGGATTTTAGCAGAAGAGAACAAACAGAAAAAGATCTCACCTGCCTCGGTAACCTGCTCAAACTGGGCGCAGAACGATTTCTGTGGCTATTATAAGAGGGCACCTTGCACTGAGGGAAAAACAATCAAACGAAAAAAAAAATCAAGATTAATGTTTAATTAATTGTAAAAGTAACTAATAACATTTTCTTTTAAAAGAACGTTAACGCTTAAGCCATTTGGAAAATCATCGCTCGCTAATGTCATGAATTCAGTAATTTTTTCGAACATGTCTTTTCGGCCGTGCAGACCTCCGGGCCACTTTTCCAGCGGACAGTTAAAAGTTAATGGCACTATTGTGGGTCTTGAGGTACATGTCACCTAGGCCTGTTAAAGTCTCCCATAAAAATCGCCAGAGAACTAGATGGATTCATATAATTCAAAATTATTTAAAAAAAAAAAACAACGTGCTACTTATTCCAGATATGTAACGTTAAAAGTAAAGGCAGGTGGATTTTTAGTGTTCGTTTCCTTTGTAATTCAACGTTGGACTCATCCAAACCTGTGAAGGACAGACTTCCTGAACGTTCTGTGCAATGTTTCTGGTCAGTGTTACTATTTCGGCACATTGAATGTGTAACTTTACCAGGTAGGCACCTATTTATTAAGTCTGTCAGATTGAACAAACTGGTATAAAATAACGATCAGGATTTCTGTTTTCGTTTTTGTCCCCAGATGTGACTGAGCCTCGACTGCGCAGGGTTGGTTTAATTGTGCTTTGCCCTCTTCGTTCATCGGCGGCGACCATCGCAGCCAAGACCTGCTTTTGTTGCTGATCTTTAATTGCAATAGAGAAGCGGGTGCTGAGCAGTCCCGCGGTTCAAGCTGGATAGGCAGTCCGATTTCATCCTTATCCGACTTTCCTGCAGCGTGTTTATACAACTGATTATTTCCTCGGCCATTTCAAAGGGCACTTAAGATTCAACCACGTTACCTTGAGAGTGGGATCACTTGTAGGCCGGGCAGTGTGAGGCCGAAATATTTTCTCCCCTAAATGGCATTACAGAACCGGATTTTAAAAGACACTTCAATAGTTCCATTGTCACAATTAGTCGGCATATTATGCTAAGATTTTATTTCCTGATTTTGTAGAATTAAAAGCTTTCTGTGCTCATAAAAACTTTAATGTTTCAGAGAGTGTCCAAATGTATGAGTTCTCTCCGAGTCAAATCCACCGCTGCATTTATAAATAGTTTAAGGCACTTCACTGCCTGGAGAACGGTAAGGCCTCAGACCGTGCATCTGCTCCCTGTGTCTGCAGACATTTCTGTGTTATGCTGTCTAACCAGAGCCATAAGGCCTCCCATGGTGTACCCCTTGTCTGTGTTTATAAACAGTTCAGTTCCCTGGGTTAGAGTTTGCTTTATCCCGTCTTTTTGAACTGACTACCTAGTCCAGCTAACTTTCCCTTTTTTAAAAGCTCCAGACCCGAGAATACTGCGTAAGAATGATGGATGAGTTTGATTCAGGAACATTGGAAAAACGTGAAGGCGATGTTATTACAGGGAAAACATACGAGACAAGAGGATTTTGAGAGAAATGAGAGAGAGAGAGAGATGGGAGGTCTGTGTGCGTGAGAGAGAGGAAGAAAGAGAGGCCGAGAGAGAGAGAATCTGTTGATTTTTTACCCCACTGTACCTAACCTGATTAAGTCTGTGCTCGGCAAACATCTGAAGAGTTATTGCGCCGCATGGTAACCACAGGCTCAAACCCCTCTCCTGCCCTTTCCATTTCACTATACTTTCACTGAGAGTATGTGTTGGTGAAAGAAAAATTAATGATGGAAGCAATACAGTCTTCCTAAATCCGTCCCCTCCTGGGGTCCTGACGCAGATTAACGTTGCCTTCCTCGCTCCTCCTCGCCCTATCACTTTGATAAGAGCAACAAGATTAAAACAATAATAAGGCTTAGAGAAAAGTATGCAGAGGGTAATAAGCATCTGCTGATATACACCGCCTCCTGTCAGTTTCACTGGGGCAGGGGAAAGGGCGACATAATCACTGTTACCACTAGAGGCTAAATAAAGATTCAGCCCACAAAGGTGTTCACATTAAACAAGATCGATGTAATAACGCGCGTTTTTTTTTTACTTTTACAGCAAAACCAAGCAAATTCCGTTGGGAAAGCTGTTTTTTTCTGCGTGTTTAGTGATCCATCCCATGTCTTTTATATCTGAAAGGCGCGCATTGTTTTAAGAAAAACATGGTGTTCTTATTCGGACTTTCTGTACTTTGCGCCCTCACCTGGATCTGATAACCAGTGACACCTCCAGTTTTTGCTTTACTAAAAGTCAATCATATTTGAGCTAACAAACAGGAGGCGAGGGAAACCTTCTAATCTTTCGCTCGTTGGTCAGTTGCAAACAAAAACTCACAATGACGTCTGTGATGACTCTTTATGGTTTTCCCTTCCTTATCTCTGTAATTTCTTCCTACCCCATAAGTCACAGTGATAACTGTGGTCCTCTAATTCCGGCTGCATGACCCTCCCCGACTGTGATTTTTCCACCATTGCTGAACTTGCCTTAATTTGCTTACAGTCCATGCTCTGGAACTCCCTCCCAGCACCGCTCCAAATCTCTGCCTCCCTTTCCTCCTTTAAGATAATTCTTAAGACCGTCCCGCTTGACTAATCCTTTGATCAGTTGTCAAGTTCCGTTGTGTGAAGCAATTTGGGCCATGGGATTGCGCTAAAGGTGCCCTATGAATATGAGCTGTTGTTGTCGCTTTGCCATATAATGCTCTGTGCAGCATCTTTGGTTGTGTTACTACGTTTACATTAAATACTAATACGTGAGGGCTTCTATTGCTGCATTTCGGACTCTGTGTCATGTTCCATGTATGGTTGTCAGGATCACTGCATGAATCCCGTAATCCCCTGCCTCCATCACTCATCCGACAAAGTGACAGGAGGTCCTGTGCCGATATTGACAGAGGTAAAACCATGATGGGGCCTGAGATCTGCCTGCTCCATGTTTGGTGCTCAGTGAGATATTTTTTCTCTTTTTCCATGAACAGTGAAACAGATGTTGCACAGGCCTACCCACATAGAGATTAAATAATTATCAAGGAGTCTTATAAAGAATGTGTCAGTTGAGCTTAGCAAAATGCTGAAAAACAGAAACAGTAACGATTATTATAGATATTCGACTGGCTATTTAAGGTGTTGAACTTATATTTATGAGAGAGAGAGTATGAGAGAGAGCGAGAGAGAGAGAGGGAGAGAGAGAGAGAGGATTTACCATATCCGTCACCCGCCATGACATTGTCCTCCCCCGAGAATCGGATCATAGCGCTCCCTCCAGAGAGAAAATTGGTAATTCCCGATCGTCCGGTGTAAATCTCATACTTCCCCAGTGTTCCTGCCATATATACCCCCCTCGCTGCTTTCATCGGATATCGCTCACCTAATAGAACTTCTGCAGCTGCACTTCCCCCGGTGTTCATGGTATATATCTACTCCTCCCCGCTTTTCCTGTAATATATCCCCCAGGCCCCCAGATGTAGCTGATATACATCCTCTTCGCGGATCTACCTGGCATATTTTACACATTCCCGGGTCAAACCGAACAAATCGCTCCCCGTCATTGGACCTGGCATATCCCCACATTCCCCCACCCGCAGCCCCTGCAGCGAACTGGTATACATCTCCTTCTTCCCTGGAAAATCTTGTTTTTCATTGCCAGCCCTGCAGCACTTACATATTTAGCCCTCTGCCAGTTTACCTTTTATATCAACCTCCTCTTCCTTTGCTTCACTTATATCTTATTTCGCCACTTTGTGCACGAATAAACACTTTGCACCATGCCTAGTTTATCACTGAACCTGTTTGGCAACCGGACTTATCCCACTGTACAGGAATATCTGAACATCCCATTGTATCCATTATACCTCTCCTAGTGTTCTTGTTTCTCCTCCCTATTCCCACCTGAACCAGTATCCTGGCACACCAACACCCTCTCCTGATGCTGCAGGTATGTATCAGGCTCAACTGATTGTGCTTCATGACCTACTTCCTCTACTTCCATCTATGTGATATATCGCCCTATCTCACCAGTTTACGTGGCATATCAGTCTCTCCATCTGGAGAAACTCCTTATTTTCAGCATTCCACGCATCAGAACTTGTATCTCATTTACCCCTACCTCCCTCCATATGCGCATCACCACAATTCAACAAGGTTTTTCCCTCCACCCTTTGTCCCTGGTATCTCATTCCCTAGTGAAACAGGTATGCCTCCCCCGACAAGCTTTGTGTCTGTTGTATCCGCACTTTTCCACTCTACATTAAAAATCAAAAGCCTCCTCTGGTCTGTCAGGTACATCAGGCATCAGCCACGTAAACTGTATCATCATATGTTTGCTTGTCAATTTGGTATATAATATCTGCGCCATTATACCATTAGCACCACTATGCTCATCGCTTGTACCTGCTATATCAAAACCACCCCTATCGTCAATGTATGTTTTTCACATTCTGCAATGTACTTGGCGCAATACTCAACCACCCCCACCCCGGTGCGCCCGTTAGTCATGGAGACAGCTTGTGAGCAGGCAGGTGTTGTTGCGATGGAGCAGTACGTTTGCGGCGGCCAGTGATATTCACGAATCAACCAGGGCCCACCACTGTTGTCGAAGCAAGAGGACACGCTAATGTTTGGTCACTTTAGTGGCCGGTTTTTACACCTGATCAGCCATCATTGTTACTATTCCAGATCCTCATCTGGTCTCCAAAAAGACAGGCCTGAACTACTCTATCACCATTGCGAGGCAACAAACACCCATCTATCATCATTGTGACAGGTGCCTCCGATGATCTTATCCCAAAACGCAAGAGCAAATTCCAAGCTAGAAATGTGGAATATACACAGCAAATCCGGGAAACACTCAGTGAGTAAGTTCTGTGCCGTGTTCTGTACTATTCAATTGATTAGGGAACTGAATAATTAGAGTAAAGGGATGTTTGAACACATTCTTGAACTGGGCTCTGAACCTTGCCTGGGAGATTGCAAGTGTCTGTACGGCAACTAAGATGCTGCAGCATTAAACCCAATTCCAGCACAAACACATCTGTCATTAGAGATCGATACCCCAAATATACCATCCGGTCCATAGAGAATAAAGCATTAACACTGACAATAACAGGATCGAATTGCTGAAATTGCAAAGAATATATTCATGGGTTTCTTTCTACTTTGCATTCCTGGGTTTCTGGGGTTCTTCCCACTGTTGTGGGGCTTGAGTCTCTTCCTGTCTCAGCTGCTCAGTAAAATGTGCCTGACAGTGTAAGCAATGAGCACCAGAATCAGGAAAAATTGTACTACGGGATTTAGAATTTCACGTGTGAACTCAATTGTTGCCCAGAATCGAGACAACAAACTCCCCCGCGTATCCAAAAAATCCAGGCGACCTTCCTCAGCACAGGTCTGTCACCATAAAATGCCACAACATGTTTTTTTGTGCAGTTCAGCACAGTCACTGTTCCCAGGACGACAGCCGCAGTTTTTCCGGTGCTATACTTACATTTCAGTTTCGGGCAACAGATGGCTTCTAATCGATCAAACGTGAACGTTGCAGTTAGTAGCTGCATAAATGAGACTGGCATGGACATGGCACACAGGAATAGACTTCAGGAAAAGAAGGTGCTTCTGGTAAAGAATTGGAATGTGTGGTAATATCATATCGAGGATAATGACGAGTTCGTCCGCCCCTGTCATGGCCACGAAGTAGCGAGTGATATATTTCGAGAGCCCAGACTTAACCCGCGACAGAATCCCCATCGTCACCAAGTTAGCTGCAAGGCAGAGAAACGGCACAACAATTATAATCAGACAAGGAGCAAAGTCGCCAGTTTGCTTGATGACTTCATTATGATTTCCAATTTTGCTATTGCATCCAGTAATACATTGCAAATCAGAAATGATTGTGCCAGTTCCAACTTTATGTGTCTTAGGCAGCGATAACCTTACCATGAAATCGATTGTCAAATGGTAAATAATATTGAGGTGCAATAAAACATGAGGAGTCACCGTTTTTTGGGCGATTTGATAAATGCCAGCGTTCAGCTGACATTTCATTACTTGTCCACCTACAAAGAGCAGCCTGGAGGTGGGAATATAGTCATGGTAGAGTGGGCCAAGGCCAGCAGTGAAGGAACGGTAAATTCTTGCCTTGATACCAAGGGCGGTCACTCTCACCTCAGCTCTTGAGTTTACCTCATTTGCGCATATCTGCCCCCAGGTTTGAAATTAGGTCCGGAGCTGAGGGATCCTTGCAGATTCCAAACTCAGCATCAGCGAACAATTTATTGCTGAATGAATGTCAATTAGGAGCTTTGTCCACGGCCTCCACCACCATTTTATTCTGATGATCGAGAATAGATTAATGGGGTATCACTTTGTCGGCTTGGATTTTTTCTTTAATTAGTGGACAGAACAAACCTGGGCACTTGTCTACATTTCCAGGTAAATTCGCGTGTTTCAGCTGCTGGGAAGCAGCTTGGCTAGCTCAGGAACACACGTCCTCGGTAATGTCCCAGCGGTTTTTCATGGTCCTTACCCTTAGCAGTATCCAATGCCTTCAGCATTCTCTTGATAGCACGTGGAGTAATTTTATTCGGCTAAAGAATGGCATTTGTGTTACTGGGGACAAAACGTGTTGCCTATTTGGATCATCGACGCGCCATTTATGGTTGAAATTGTTGCCCATATTTCTGCCTAGTCGTATGCGCTCGTGTGTTCAGCTCCGCCATCAATGAGGTTGGGGATATTTGCGCAGCCTCCGCCTTCAGTTAGTTGTGTTTTCGTTCACTGTCACTCATGTCTGGATGTGGAAAACCTGAAGTTTTAACAACTGGTCCGTTTTTTGTGGGATCATTTTGATCTGCATACCATATGTTTCTTTGGATGTTTGTAATTGAAGTTTCAACGTGTTGCAGCTTTACAACGTGTATTTGAAAGTATTTCATCTCACTTTTATGAATGTCTGGTAGTGTTCCCACATGCCAGCATCCCACATCACACCCTCACCCCCCACTATCCGCGCTCTTCTGACAACCAGAGTTTAGCTACAGATTGATATTAGTTGCAACGTGAGGTATGTGCAGGGCCAAGGGGTTACAGATTGTGGTTACATACAATACTGCTGCCCTTGTTCTTCCACTGCACCTAATGGATATCCATTTTCCAGTTGGTAGAATAGTATAACTCTATTCAATTTAACACGCTCACAGAGCCACAATACATGATGGAGGTTATCTCAATGTGAGCACGGGAGTTAGTCCACAATGCAGTTGTGAGGTGCTCACTCTTACTTCTGCTTTCATGTTTACATGCATCTAAAACAGATAGATTGGTGAGAAGGAGGTAACGTAGAATTGTGTTCTTTTTTTCAGCTGCTACTAAGCCATTCCAGCAGCAATGTGTTTTATGAGGCGGCCAGTTTGTAAAGCAATAGTGCGACTGAGCCATCCTTGATGATCCGCATTGAAGTTCATCAAGCAGATTGCGGATTGTGTCCTTGCCAACCTCAATGCTTCTTCCAATTGGTCCTCAACGAGGAGGGATTCTGATTCTTCAATTAAACAGTGAACGTTTCAGGGTCGTATAATTTTGTCGTTTTGTTCTGCCTTTTCTCCGCACCCGAGCAATATTTCATCCGTTTGTTTCTCTTTCTGCACGTGCTAAACAACGCATTCTAAATACGAATAGGGCCGCACATTTACGTCAATTAGACATTCCTCCAATCATCTCCAAAAAGGTAAGGTCTCCCGCATTCATAAAGTCAGCACAGCGCGCCGCACATCCCGCCCCAAAAGCGCAGTGCCAGACGTATTCGCCACAATTATCCATACCCAAGGCACGGTTGTGTCCACCACATTCAAACATCGAAGCATATACACCCTGGTCCCTCTATTCATCCACATTCTTTAGAAGAGTGACATTCTGCTTCCATTACCCCTCTCTACACCTTCTGCCCACGTGTATTATTTTACTCCGCAATGCATTAAATTGCATCTGGGAATTCCCTGCCAATTCTGCTCGTTTCACCGTGTCCAATTGCAACGGATTCGTATCATCCTCACTGGTTAACCCCCACCCCATCATGTCTGTATAATGCACAAGTTTTAAGACGTTGTGCTGTATTCCAAGATCCAACTGGTTTATATACTGCAAAATAAACACCAGCCCAACACAGGTTCTTGTGGAGAAACCGTGGCGACTATAATCCAGACTGACACATAACGATTACCAACAGTTTCTATTTTCGGTACGTTACCGAATTGTATACAATTGGATAGAGACCCTCCGCTACTGCCCTCTTTCATGAGCCTAAATTTTCTTATCAGCCTTATCTGCGCTAAGTTGTCAATTAATACCTCAAAATCCAGTTAGCCAACAACTCCTGTATTATCTTCCTTAATGTCCCCTTTTGTGACATCAAATTGCAAACTATGTTGTTCAAGGATGTTCTTAGTTAGAGGCATGCCTTTTACAAATCCGTGATCATTCTCAATTAATCTCAACCGTCTCCAATTCCTGGCTGGAAGCTTGGCTGTAAGGTCAGATTTAGTTATATTTTTAGTACTGCAGCTGAAAAGTGAGAGCAGTGAATTAGAGAGAGCGGAGGGCTGAGCACCAACAGGTGGTATTCTTAAAAAGAGGGGAGGGTTGAGATATCGGGACTTAAACTGAGCGGGAGCTGAGCTGCTAGAGGAGAGATTTAAAAGGAGTGGTATCTGAGCTGCCAGAAGAGAGAGTTAAACAGAGCGGGAGCTAGGTAATCAAAGCACAGACTGAAAGGTAACAGCGGCTGTTCCACCAGGGCAAGGATTTAATAAAAGAGCGAGAGCTAAGTAGCTAGAGCAGAGTGTCATAAGAAGCTGGAACATTGATGTGACTATGGTAGACACTGGTTATCAGAGTGGAGAATTGGCAAGCGCAGTAGTTGTGCCGCCACATAGAGAACTTTTTTTATTATTCATTTACTTGATTTTGGCTCCAATCGCGGGCACAACATTTCTTGCCAATCAGTAGTTACCCTTGTGAAGATGGTGATGAGCTGCCTTCTTGAACCGCAGCCATCCGTGGTGTGCCCGTACACCCACAGTGCTGATAGGGATGGATTTAAAGGATTTTGACACATGGATATTGAAGGCACAGCGATATATTTCCAAATCAGGGTTGTGAGTAGCATTGTGGGGGGGGGGGGGGGGGGGGGGGGGTGGGGGGGGGGGGGGGGGGGGATCTTCCGGGTGTTGGTGTTCCCGGTAACCTGCTGCCCCTTATCCTACTAAGTGGGAGCGGTTGTGAGTTTGGAAAGTGCTGCCTAAGGTGCCTTGAAATATGCCTGAAGTGCTTCTTGTAGATGGCACACACTGCTACCATTGTTCTATGGCGGTGTAGGGACACAATGTTTTTCGATGTGGTGTCAATCTAGCGGCTGTTTTGTCCTTGATGCTGTCAAGCTTGTGGTGTTTTGTTGGAGCTGCACGCATCTGGCCAAGTGGAGAGTATAGCATCACAATCCTATCTTTTGCCTTGAAGATGGTGGATAGGATTTCGGGACCACGGAAGTGTGTTACCCGCCGCAGGATTCCAAGCCTCTGAAATGGATTTGTTGACATCGTGTTTATATGCCGAATCCAGTTCACTTTCCGGTCAGTGCTAACCGTTACAATGCTGATAGTGGGACATTCGTTAAAGCCATTGAACGACAACAGGCGTTGGTTAGATTATCTCTTTTGGAGACGCTCATTGCCTCGCACTTGTACGGTATGAATGTTGATTGCCAATTGTCAGCCAAAGCCTGTACATTGTCCAGAACATGCTGCATTTGGCGATGGGCTGCCTCACTGTCTCAGGAGTCTGGAATGGTGTTGAACATTGTGCGAACATCCCCATTCATGACTTTTCAATGGAGGGAAGATCCTTGATGAGGGAACTAAACATGCTTGGGCCTCGGTCACTACCCTGTGGAACTCAGGTTACCTCAGGAACTAACGGGACTGGGAGCTCAGCAGCCAGGGTTGATATTTAGAAAGTGCAGGTGCCAAAAAGTCAGATCTACTATTTAGAAAAGAGTGCTATCCGAGCCGTCGCTGTGGTTATTTAGTAATTCAGGTACTAAGCATCGTGTGCGAATATAACACATTCATTGTAGCTGCTCGAGAAAACGGTTCACGTTCACTTTGCAGTAACAGTAATCAGAGGTTGGCAATAAATGTACTTCTTGCCAGCTATGCCCCTCATGCCATTTCTTCATTTTTTAAAAATGTTAATTTATGCCTTGACAGCGGGTGTGGGTTTGTATCTAACGCCACTGTACGTTTGCCATTTTTATTGTCTGTTTTTCTGGCCAACTATTTTCTCGGATGATTAGACTGCTCAACTGGGAAAGGTCAAGGCGATTTTATGTTAGTATCTGAGAAAACCGAACGATCCAGACAGAATGCAAAAGGTGGAGGAGTGGATGACGGCTGCAGCTTCGCTTCAGAGAGTCAATAAGGAAAGGGTGGGTCAAATTATCTGCTCTATGCTGTAAAATGTATATGGTTGCATTCTACGATCTGTGTTTACGTAAAGTAAATGAGAATAAATGATAAGAATATGTGAAGAGAGAAATTACATTATATTTGTTCACATTCAAAATGCATAGGAATTCAAAGGAAGTTGTTTCTGGTAGGGCCATGAGCGAGTGGACGTTTCATAGCTGGGAATTCGTGCGTATATCTGGTTGAAGCTTCACTCGTTATTTTGATGAGTGGATTTCAAGTTAATAATTTTCAGACGCCACAGCATCTGTGAATTGTGATAACAAACATTTGGTGGTCGTGTGTGTGAAAGGAACAGAGAAGATGAAACACAGACTGTAGAGAATGAGCATGTGGGGAGGAGGAAGCCCCTATGTTCGTGAATAATTAAGTTTGAGCTATGTAAGCTTTCAAAGGAATCGTAGGGAAATCCGAAGTCAAGATATGGAACCGTCTCTAAATCCTGTACATCTTCCGAATGAGTGATACAAGGTACCATGTGATCAATTGCGCCAATGCCCAGTCTTTCACAAAGCACGTGATGGCCAGGCCTTCCTTGTTTTAATCATGTGAGGTATATGGAACTCTGAGTAGCAGCTCATTGTGCAACAGTCCGATGTTTGGAGGGTTCCAGATTTTATGATACCTGTTCTGAAAACCGCTCCATATATTATTCGGCCCAGAAGAGACATTGAAGGTGTATTTGTGAAGTGTTTCTATGTTACGCTTGTCCGAGTTATTGTGATCCAGCTGGTGATGTTTGTGCTGTTCTCTTGTTGTTCAGAGCAACTGTTCCAATGAGCTCTATGGTTTCAGAACCTGACATCACTATCCTGTCAAACTCTGCAATAATAATACCGGCTGTTCAGTAATTTTCTTTTTATTATTATCATCACGCCTCATGTTCACTATTTATTACAGTATACTGTGAAAAGGGGTCCAATTTGTGACTATGTTATAAAGAAGTATTTTTAGCAGGGATATAATTTTATCCAGAATGGCCATACATTGCTTCAAGTATTTTGCTAATGTGAGTCCCTTCAGGCACAATGTTTATGTCCTCCTGCATATGTCAATGGGTTTTCAGCTGTACTTTGAATAATTTTACGCACCATTCTATAAGGTACTGCATTCCGTTCTTCAGCTCCTCCCTAAACTTTGCCTGTGTCAGCACATAAATAAATGTATTTGTGCAGCTACTGAGGAGCCCATGCATGAATACCAATGACTCCAGGTCATTAGTGCCAGAATATGAAATGATTTCAGTACGCAGAGAGATAAAATAAATTAAAACTGGAGTTGCCCAGAGCAATATAAAGCTGCCGGTTATACTGAAGAGTAAAATTATGGACTTCCTTCGGCTTTCAATCTCTGGATCGTTGTGATGGTCTCCATTGCTGCAACCGCGGATACCCCTGCGAACTTTACTGGTGGCTAAAATACGTCTAGCCGTCTAAACATTTAGCAACAAAATTAAAATGAATGGAACAAATGGGGTTAAAGTAAGCGTAAACATATCAAATGCAACCCATTCAGCATAAGTGAAAAATGTCTGTTTTAGAATGCAACCGCGAGGTATGTTGCCAATTACATATGCAGGTTCATAAGCAAAATACCAGGGAATGTTTGTCAAACAACTCAAAACACTCACTACCGATATAACAACTACGCCTGTTGTCTCTGTGCAATATTTTTTTCTCAGCTCCTGACACATATCGCCACAAAACGATCGAAGGTGAACACCACTGTTAACCAGACAGTGGCTGATGTGACTACATAAATCAATGTCTCCGTTAGATGGCACGCCGTGCTCATGGTCAAGAATGAATCCGGAAAATAAATACCCAGCATTTCCTTCAGTATAACTTCAGTACAAATAAACAGGAGATCAGCCGCTGCCATTGCAATCATGTAGAGTGTAATGCATTTGGAGAGACCACACTTTCTTCTGGAAAGGATCACAATCGCAACAACATTAGCTGTAAGTGAGGGATAGAGAGAGAAGGAGATAGACATCACAGATGAACAAAGCAACTTCTCTTCTAGTTGCAACATAAGATCATGCATTTGACCCAAACATTCGCAGCCTGCTTCCCTACACGAGCATGTAATACATGTGGATTCGACTTAGTAAATGTGGACAGGGAATTGTTCATCCCTCTTTTGGTAGGAACATCGTCAATTTAAACTGGGCAACAACTGTGCAACAACAATTGAGCATTTTGAGGGAAAATCTGACCTGGACAATTTGAAGGTACGAAAACGGCTGGGCAAGTTGAATTTTCAATAGTAAATGGGAGGTGTAACGAGATAATTCATGTGTGAAGGTGCTATATCAATTGGGAAATGAAGACACAAAATGATAGCTGGGCTAAGTAGAGATATACTCTGGGAGAGATAGTGGTGCACTGTGTGCTGCACGGTTTCTGGATACGATAAGTTTTTGAAAGGGTAACTGTGACACAGGACTGACAGCTCGAAGGTAAAGTGTTGCCCAGGAGCATGGACATACTCTGAACGCTTGGGAGTTTAAAGATGGAATAGTAGTTGCACAGGACATGTTAGAATGGTCACTGAGCTACAAAAGAAACACTAGTATAGACGAGGCCGAAAATAAGTTTACCCAGGAGTCCTCACAGATGAGGTCCAATGACCATCAAAAGACGGTGACATTTTTCTGAAGATTCGCAACGAAACGTTGTGGTAGGTGATGAGGGCTGATGCGGTGATTTAAGGCAGACTGACTAATGTAAGATTAATATGCAAGCTGGGCATTGTGAAGTTATAAGTCAGATGAATACATCGCTAATTCAATGCAGAAAAAGTGAAGCGACATTGCTTTGCCGACTGGGTATACATGGCGCTGATCAAGGGGGCAGTTGAATGGCCGAATGGGAACCGTCACATTGCTATCAGATTAAGTGTGCCATATTTATTGGCCATCGGCAAGGCAGAGTAGGTATTGTGGAGGACCACGCTCCTTTGTGGACAGAAGAGTTTTGAAGTGTAATGCATGGTTATCGCAAAATGCAGGGACAATAGAAATCACAGCGATGCAAGAGACATTGTTGGTAAAGTGTAGTGAGCGAGCAATTCGAAGATGTGATTCCAATGAGGTTAGCATCAACTATTTATTCTGAGGAGACAGGAGAACGTTCCCATTGATTGATTGGCTGTTGATGAAAGCACTTTGCTTCCGATAGGGCGTAAGGGAGTCAGTTGCGTGTCATTAACAGTATCCGTGAGAAATGATTTGAAATGTGAAGCTGAACACTGACCCTTGCAGGACACGAAGTCTAAATGTTCCAGGTCGACATGGACCGTGATGGGCACATCGATTTGAGTAGGTAGATTATTTTAGGTCTAATATATGATTAGAAAGTGTTGATTACCTGATGATAAAGAGCTAACTCCTAACATATGCATTGTTAAATTATCACACATTGCAGCTATTTTCATTTTAGATTGGTTTGGATCATAACACCCTTGAATTTTAGCATTATTTGGTAAAATGCATATTTCTTTTTCAAAATGCAAGAACACTTTTGTGAATTAGCGACCTAATTCAATGTTGTTTTATTATATTGAAGATGAATTTGAAACATTTCTACTAATTACTGATTAAATTCAATAATCTTTATAAATGAAGCAAAATTGACGTGAGCCTCAGGTAATCAAGGCCTCTTTTGTTATTGTACTAAAACTCCGTTCAATTCTGAAGAATAGAGTTTCTCAGTGAATCTCAATGAACCAATTTGTTACTGCCATACATTTAATAACTTAATGCACACGTGTATTTTTTTTAATCTGCATTTCAAAGCAATTAAAATAACTCTAGTCTTAATTAATATGAAAGGTAAGTAATTGGTTCCCTTCTGAAAGTTTGTTTGAAGTTCTTGTGCCTATGGTGTAGGATAGGATTTCTTCGCTCTTGCAAGGGTACAGAATAGCTTTTCGGATGACAGCTACGGTCAGAGTCTGGATGCCCAGATTAAGGAATAGAAAGTGTACATTCTCACAATCAAGGGATGAGTGAATAGAGAGTTCATTGATGTACCAATTGCTTCCAAGAGTTTGCAACCTGGAGCAGACTGAACGTGTGGTTTTCGCAACCTTGCAATGGAGCAATGTCTATAAACGGGGTGGTGAATTAACACTTTGGATCATCTTAATTCCTCAAGATATTTGTTAATTATTTACATGAACTTTGAAAAAAGTAATTCGTATTAGTCGGATAAAGATAAACAGAATTTTACATTTCTGTATCAGCTTGTAAGTTGGCAAGCTCTGACCACACAAAAAACGATTTTCATAAGGTGACATGCACAGCCCAGTTGGCAGCTGCTGCCTCCAATTCACACTGTTTTAACTCGAATGAAAGCGTCAAACTTTGACTTGATGGGAACTGTCACAGGTAATCACAATCAGCCTTGAAATCGCCAGGTAATGTATATAAGTCGAAGTTTGAACTTCTGTTGACCATGTCAGCTGCTCATGAAAGCGGGGAAAACATTAGAAAATCAAAGCCGTTTTGACTCAATTACAGCCCAAAAGAAACGTCAAATGATGAAGTTTACATTCATTTATCCTATACCTGTTATTCCATGAGCAAATCTAGTATTCATATCCCTACAATGTCATTAATTTTCACTGAGAGTCAGAATTATCAATTCGCTTTTTTGGCTTATACAGTGATGGTTAACCAAATTATCTGCACCTGAGGCTGTACTGGCCAGAACTGTAAATAAGGAAACAGTTAAAAATAGGAAAAAAAAACAGTAATATACACAATTATATAGTGAAGCTGCCAATGTTTAAACAAATTAATTATCAAAACTATTATCCAATAAGTTATCAACTTATTTCCCTCCAAATTAAACATTGAAATGTCCCAAGAATGAACCACGCAATTCTCTACCGAATTTAATAGTGAACTATACAAACCATTATGCAGTATCCTATCCGTCAAATTACATATACAGATATCAAGTATATTATCCATATAAGCCCCTGATAAATCAATTAGAGAAATGAACATGTATATATGCTGCGGAATTGATCTCTGCAAATGCAACCTGCTTCTGACCTGTTATTGATTTGCTGTTTGTGAAAAAAAACTTAGAGCAGGTTCAGTGCACTTTGACTTATGTGCCTCTTAGTGTCCTCCCCTCAAACACCCCATTCTGATGAACCACAGACTGATGGAGTTTCTTCCACGCTCCTAACTCCATATCAGTTCAAGAGCGATGTTTGCTTCGTAATGTAAACACAAAATAACAATTTTCTGTGGCATCGTTTGTATGTAAAGCAGATCCTAAAACTCCAATTCATTTCAGGGACGTTGTGAATGCTCTGGCTAACACAACACAGAGTGAGATCCACTGAACAGTGTTTTTGGTTATGACACATTGCTGCAGACTCGGTAGCAACAGTTACAGTAGAAATGCAGGACAAACTCCCCCGCTGCAGGTTTAAAACGCTAAAGGTGATGTAGGTTTATAAAGCAACATTACATTAAGTAGGCATCGGACTGGGTTTTACGATTTTCGGCAACGTGAGATTGTGGAAATGAAAAATGAGTGGTCTGCTCCCTCTTGTCCCACTCACCCTCCCTTAGACGGCCTCCCCCACCTCAACTCATCAAATTCCGGGGAAGAGGCAATGAGTGATGCAAAATGGTGTCCTCGTCCTATTGGCAGTGAACGGCTGGTCCTCATGTGGCAGAGTGTAATGCTGTGAACAGAGAGTCGGTCTGGTTACAAGCTCAAAACAACCTACTCTCAGAAAATTTTTCGAAAAATATTTTTCATTGAAAGCTCAGGCAAGAAAAAAAAAAGTGGGAAAAAAAGCATGAAGAAGCTGCCATCTTCCCCAGCACAGTCTGCTGCTGCATTCGATCATGCTCCCGGAGGCAGGAGTTCCCTTCCGCGCATTTGCCGTCTCACAGTAGCTGCACAAAAACACATATTTTTCTCATCTGAGCCACGGAAAATGCAATGCACCAGGCGGGAGTATATACGATTGGTTCGCTCACAAGCTCAATAACTTGTTAATTAGTAACTTGAGAAAGGTGGGCCCGGCCGTTCTCCATCTGTAATTGGGGAGAATTAAGAACGCGACACCAATTTACCCGATGCACATTATTGATCTTCGTGCGAACTCAATGTTTTTGAGGAGGGTGGATGATGCGGGGGATGGGGTCGTGGTAGGCGTAGTGGGTGCGAAGGGTGATGGGGACTGAGAGGGTGGGGATTCGGGGTGCGATTTGGGGAGGAAATTTCCAGCCAATCGTTTTGGCTACAGATTTAGGAATTCAGGAGCGAATTGAAGATATAAATCCTCAGTTAGAAACCAGAGTACTGCGATCGGATTTGAATTAAAACATGGACGTTGTAGTTAGCCTTAGCTTAGTCCTACAAAGTACACATGCAGGGACGTCCTTTCATTATCAAATGACAAAAAACATTCATAGATTCGGCATTATGCAGCACATAATTATCCTGGGATACATTGGCAAGATGAGCATTTTTTTCGGATATCACATATTCTTCTTGTTGCTGTCCATGTGATGCGGGTGCACACCCAGGGTTGCGAGCGATGGATTTACAGGTGTTTGATCCAGTGGCCGTCAGGGAACGCTGATGTAACTCCAAGTAAGGATGGGATGTGACTTGGAAAGGATTTTGCAATAATTGTGTTCCCATGCCACTTCTGCTCTTGCACTTCCAGGCTTTCGAGGTGAAGTGCTCGAACGGATGACCTTTGTCGACATCTGTCATATATCAGGAACAGCAGCAATCATACCTAACAACGCGGCTTTGTCCTGGTGAAAGACATGACGACTTGCATGCAAAGCAGCGGATGCAGCGTGCGATTGACAGGGCTAATTGATCCCACCAGCAAATAACGTTAACTTAGCTTCTGAAGTTAAAAAACTAAATGGTGGTGGACACCCCACCAATATCCACATCTGCAATGATTGTGGAGCTCAGCACATCAGTGCATATACATGGCTGAAGAACTTGCTGCTATATTCAGACTGACGTGACGGGTGGATGAATCATCCTGGCCCCCATCTGAGGATGACAGCATCACAGATGCCAGTTTTGAGCCAATGTGATTCACACTTGATGTTAAGGAATGACTGAAGGAACTGGATGATGCAGAGACTATGGGTCCTGTCAGATACCGCCAATTGTACGGGAGATCAGTGCTCCCGAATAAACCTTGCTAGACAACCTAGTATAGTACAACTAAAACACTGGCATCTACGCGAAAATGTGAGCAGTTTCACAACTGGGCCTATCCACAATAACAAAACACGACAAATCCAACCAATCGAATTACCGCCCCAGCTGCCTAATCTTCATCATGAACAAAGTGTTTGAATGTGTCATGGGCATTGCTTTCAATCGCCACGTACTCGGGAGTAACCTGCTCACTGGCGACCATTTTTTGGCTTTGGACAAGCCCCAGCTCTCGGTTCAGCCTTAAACCAAACATGGTCAAAAGTGCTGAATTCACGAGTTGAGTTGGGAGCGGCTGTTATTTATATTAAGACAACATTTGACATACTGTGGTATCAAGGAGATATGTCAGGATTGGGGTAAATAAAAATAATGGGTCACCTTCTCCATTGAATGGAGTCATACCAATTTCTAAATATTACATGCGTCCAGAGATATGAGATAGTGCAAGGGAATGACTTGAAGGCATGATTACAGCCATGATATAATTGAGCAGTGGAGAAAGCTCGAGCGGCCAAATTGTTAACTTCTGCCCGTATTGCCTATGCCTCTATGTTCTTTTGCCATCGCCTGCATGTCACTTAGCAATGCGAGATTCACAAAGAGACAGGGGTGTCCGAAAATACTTTAAACCAATTCACTTCAAGACTCAATGGAAATCAGTTAGATCTGGAAGTTTGATTTACACCAGCAGGTAGTGGAGGGCGAGAAGTTGAATGGAGCAGAATAATGACAACCAGATAAATACTCGGGGTGCGTAGGTGTTTCAAAATCGGACCACTTATGGCTCAGTCAGGTGAAATCTCCGTGCTGAGATAGATGTTTAACGATTTACTTCCTGCGCCAGGATATCAGAACAAAGTTCTCGGCTAACGCTCGATAATCGTAGTGAAGTAATTCTGCACTATCGCAAGTAGGACCTTTAAGAACAGATGTCAAATCGATTCACGAGGAAAACGTAAAAAATTCAATTCCACTAATTCGAAGAGCAACATTTTCGTAGCCCCTTGTGTCCTGACCGATATTTCTACTCTGCTAAAATCCACAAAATGAAAAACCCGGTCATGGTCAACATGTTGTCTATGGAATCTTCCCGAGCACAAAATAATGGTTACGCTTACTTTATGTAATTCCATCAATGTGGTCGTGGACAAGGGCTGTTCAAATTCATGTCTATCAATATACAAGTGAGTAAGACATGGGAATGTCTGAAGCGCACACAGCATTGTGTGTTTCAGGCAAGTTTCCATATATCCTCACTTCACACTGATTTGTAAAAATATCGCTGTTGAAAAGTATGTGATTTGACAGGGATTCTGTTGCTTGCGATATTGGAAAACTGTGAAAACCGTGAGCAAACACTTTCAATTAGTTCAAGCTCAATTCTGCAGAACGCGAATTTGCCCCTGCATTGATTTTCATAGTCATGTCTTACCTCCAAGTTTAAACACGGTCTGCACTTGGTTATGACAATTATTGCAGAGCCCACCCAAATTCAACACAATCCCCAAAGAATGAATTTGGTGCCAAGACTGTAGAACGCGGCGTGAAAGATACAGCAACAGTAAGAAATCAGGTAACCTGACTCCTCAACTTTGATGAGTCTCCAGTAGTAAAGGAACGATTTCACGTTACCAGAAACGCCGTTTGAGAAGAAAGTCATATCCATTTATACATCCACTGATTGTGTTTAGGCTCTTACCTGGTACACCGACAGCTGCGAGAATAGGGTAGTAAATGGCTTTTATCTTGGGAAGAATCAGTTCTCCCATCTTTATGAGAAGTTGTCTTTCCTCCTGAGATGGGTAAACAAGATGGAATGGAACGATGTGAGCTGAAACATACAAACCCCATCTCCTTTGGATTAATTTCATAAAAATAAAATAAACAAAGTAAAATTACTGTCGAGACTCGGAAGCAGATACCACAGTAATTAAACCCAGAATATCAGGATAAAACTGGCACCAAAGCATTCGTAATAGGGAAGAGAGAAAAGCTGCTACATTTTACAGACATGAAGCCCTGTAGATAAACTTCCAAACCCACGCCCGCTACCACCTAGAAAGGCAAGGGTAACATAGACATGGGAAAGCAAGCATCTAGTAGCTCCTCTCCAAACCACTCACCGCCCTGATTTCGAAATATATCGCCGTTCCTTCACTGCCTCTGTGCCAAAGTACTGGACCTCACCCGTATAACACAGAGTACAGCAACTCAAAAATGCATCTCAATACTATCTTTTCAAGGGCAATTACGGATGTGCAATAAATGCTGGCCTCGCCAGCGTCGCCCACATTCAATGAATAGATAGAATAAGAGAAATTCATATTCCTAGCCTGAGAGTATGTAAACAAACGTACATTAGACAACGAGAACTTCGAGAATGGGTTTGTAAATGTCCCGTATCTGACGAAGTGCAACAAACGCTATTCGCTGTGAGAAGCGCTACCTGAAGCAGAAACACTGAGTCTTTTGGAGAACATGAAATGATACATTCAGAGAAACTCTTATTTATAGAGCAGGTAAATCCCCATTAGCACATTCATGCTCCCTGGAGAAATAAATCAGTTTCAGTCATTGAACAAACAGGTGACGTCAGTCTCTCTCCTTGTGAAAACAACAACTTCAAAGTGACGCGTCAAATATTGGACTGATGTCTGCGGTCAGAGGAATGGAAGGGGCTGTATGTTAGTGATCAACGGGTAAATATTATCGGAGATGGTCAGGGCGGGAAACGTGTAAACCACAAGGCGTTGTTGCGGGATAAATCGTCACTACATTACATCAAAATGAATCTGAGCAAATCAATGATCTTGACCATCCAGAAGTATTGGGGAAATTTCAGAGGTTCCTCACTGTTTAGTGTATCGGGACCCATTCTAAGTTTCAATAAAGCACAAGTTTGTGGCTTCTCTTTGACATTCAAGCTCCCAGAGGGAAGACATACGCTGCCCAGATCGTTCCCTGGATTACGCTGGCACTGACATCTCTGTCGGTGACTAGGCCTACATTCCATGGCGTTGCACAGAAATTTGCACCATTCCACCTGGAAATTATAAATGCAGCCATAGGACCTGGAGGGTTTGTGTTGGTGATTACGTGAAGTATAATACAAGCTGTTGGAGAAGGCTTTTGTTTTCTCAACCATAATATTTCAAAATAAAGCGTTAAAGACGATGCCGATCCCATACACTCTGTGTAGCCATTCCCCGCGACAGCCAATCATCCTTCTCCACCCACTCACATACTCCATCCAGAGAGATGTTGGGGCTGATTGAAATATAGTGTATTGAATAAAGCAATAGGATAACTAGTGTACAACGCTGGGAGAATATTCCACGATGAGTATTTGACTCTTGGCCCTCACATGTCTTCTGCCGACAATCATTGGCAGATAGAGACACTCATTATAATGAACACGGATCGCCCTCGCCTCCGGCTGTTGGTTGGGGCTGCATTTCATACACCAAAAATACAAGAATTCATGGCCGGCGCAGGTAATTCGCCCTCTTGAGCCTGTTCTGCAACTCGGAAAGAAAATGGTTTGCCTGATCGTGGCCTCAGCTACACTTTCCTGCCTGCACTCCTCCAACCAGCGTCGCACACCAGCCCCCTCCACACGCCCCTCAAAACACACACGTACATCCTCATGACCCCAATAACCATTAATGGCAAATAAACTGTTCAACTCAGTCTGGAATATGAGGCAGCCATGAAAAGATGAAAAACAAGATCAGTGTCATTTGCTGTTTTGAAGATGACATTATAATCAGAGTTATACAAAGTGGCTCGTCATTGTGGTCCTCTTTCGTGTGACTTGCGGAGCCAAGTAAGACTCTGTAATGGCTTCAGCTCTGTTTGTCATATACTTGCCGGACATTCTCCAGTATGCACTCAAAGAGCTTGACACAGGTTAGCACATTCATTTCAGGACAAACGGCAACGTTTGCAAAGAGCCAAAAGTAAAACATTGCACATAGGTCACTGAACAGCGACTGAGTGAAGCCTTATTCGCGGATCACCGCGCTCTCATAGGGCAGAATCCGGAGATATCCCGCTGCGGGCTGAGCGCTTTCTTGTGGACTCAGAACACTTTCGATTAACAATATATCCGCAGAGAGAGAAGCGGTATCAAACCGCCGCTGGTCACGTGATCCAAGTTGCCAAGTTGAACAAGACACTCATCTCTTCAGCGCAGAATTTTGTTAACTTGGCAGTATGCTCTCCAAGAGAATGAGCAAATTAAACATCGCCTGACAAAAACAAGTTCGGCATTTGGCAGGCTGCACTCACTGACTTCTGAAAGAAAAACATGAAGTTTGCCTCAGGACGAAGATCAAAGTCTGGAAGGCATTGTTTTTTTTATTTTGTCTCAATTCTATATCAATGCGAGATTTGCAACACCGATCGGACTCAATGAAAGCTTCATTCGAATTTCAGTCTCTGTAATCCGTTTCCAACGGTAAGTGGCAGGACAAATTCCTCCACACACATATTCTTGCAAAGTTCAGCGTACCGGGCATCGATAACATGTTCATTAGAGCCCCGCTTCCCTAGGTTAGTCATGTGGTTCATATGGAGGATGCCGACATAAAAAAGGCTGCAATAGGTGAACACGGGAAGCTGCACGAAAGGATGTCTGAAATCTCAAAGCCAAACCCAGGTATTGGAAGCTGGGTCCCAGTGCATGGGCTCCTGATACACCCTTGCTAACAGCCCTGTGGCGTACCTGCACCATATGTAGAATACGCCCGGCGCACCGGAATCGTGATGCTCAACTACAGGGTGCACAAGCCTCCTTCAGGCGACAGGCACTATGGGTATGGAGGGTTGTGGACAGGTACAAGGCTGTGATACCCGGATAACTTTGTTACCAACCAAGATTCTGCATAAAGGCCGCAGATGTGTGTCGGTCGCCGGCACATGTTTCGGAAAAGGGATGCCTTTTGGCAGCTGCATCTGCCACTGAGCAGTCCTCGCCCAATAGGCGGCCAAATATAAAGTTATCAGGGTACGCTCAATGTCTCCCTAAAGAACGGAGGCATTAACACCACTGAGGAGGCGGAGAAAGCTGCCGGTCTCTCGGCCTGGCACCACTTGGTCTATCAAGGCGAAAACCACTGCGCGGCTCAGTGACCCAACAGAGAAGAGGAAGGGCAGAGGCACAGCAAGCAGAAGGAACCCAAATGGGCCAACAGCGTGCCCCACGGTAGGAGAATATATAGATCTAGAATTGGGTTCCTCAGTTATCTGAATTCTCCCTGAGCCTGAAGGACCCGCATTACGAGGGACGGCCACTGACGAAAATCACATGAAATCCACAATTGCAGGAAGTTGGGGCACCAGCACCTTCTCAAGGGCAATTTGAAAAGAGCAATAACTTCTGGCCCAACTAACCACATCCCCACCACATGAAAGGATGCATTTGAAAACATAATTATGAACAATAAAACAAACCTTCGGCACACCCACAATGGAAATTCATTCTTTGATCTCAGCATTTGTGGAGAACAGATTCAAGTGTCTTAAAGACAAGGAAGGGCTGGAAAAGTGAATTTAACACGCCAATACAGAATGTGTAAGCAGAATTTGGCAATCGATTGTGAAAATTAAGATTTTGCCTGACCTCAAACATGATAACACGCTGACTTTTTTTTGAATGCTCACGTGTCGAAGCGCCGGGAGAATCAATCATCAAGATCGTTAGATAGACAACGGACAGCCAGATAGACAGACAGATAAATGGATAAGGATTGACATGTCGATCGATTGATTGGAGAAGAGAGAGATAACATTCGAGAGAGAGAGATAACATTCGAGAGAGAGAGGGATAACATTCGAGAGAGAGAGATAACATTCGACAGAGAGAGGGATAACATTCGAGAGAGAGAGAGATAACATTCGAGAGAGAGAGAGAGAACATTCGAGAGAGAGAGAACATTCGAGAGAGAGAGAGAGAGAGAGAGAGAGAGAGAGAGAGAGAGAGAGAGATAGATAGATAGATAGATAGATAGATAGATAGATAGATAGATAGATAGATAGATAGATAGATAGATAGATAGATAGATAGATAGATAGATAGATAGATAGATAGATAGATAGATAGATAGATAGATAGATAGATAGATAGATAGATAGATAGATAGATAGATAGATAGATAGATAGATAGATAGATAGATAGATAGATAGATAGATAGATAGATAGATAGATAGATAGATAGATAGATAGATAGATAGATAGATAGATAGATAGATAGATAGATAGATAGATAGATAGATAGAGAGATAGATAGATAGATAGATAGATAAAAATAACGATTTTTAGATAGGAATATAGTTAGGGAGCTATGAACATGATAGGATGCTATACATGTGCTTCATGCAACCAATATGCATTAACGGATAGTAGGTAAAGTCAACTGTGAGGCAGAAAGAGGTTTTTGTGATTGAAAAAAAAATAATTTACACAGGCGAGTATTGTGCTCGCATGGAGCTGGAAATTTCGCCTGTCAAATCCCCTTTAATATGGGATCAGAAATAACGACCTACAATTTGGTCCCTGCCATTCGCTCCAGGTAGAAAATAATACATTTTCAGATGCAACAGTTTCCTCGCGACAGGAACAGAAACGTCATCAAGCTACCTGGAATAGACAATAAACAGAAACAAAACAGAATTGTTTCACTAGATCTGGAGACAAGGGAACAGTTTGCCTCCAACTGTCCTACAATCCTCCGTTCTTTCCGGCATTTAAAATGTAAACTGATAATTGGCCTGGACAACACATTCAGTCACAAAAATGTCTCTAAATAACATTATCCAAAATTTCTCGGACAATCACAAACATAAAGTGAACAATGTTTGCACGCAATCCACTGGAAGTTCTGAGTGAGGGCGCTGTGTTCAATAAACAAATTCAAGTGAACGCGAGTATACGGATGCAAATGAGACTTAGCTCCACACTCAATGTTGGGATGTAACAAGACAGTCGGAGGTGCAGGTCGTTTGTTCCTATGAGTTACAAGGATCAACAGAGGGTTTTAGAAAACGGGAACAGCCTGAGAGCCACGGCCGGGAGCTTCAGTTTCCGGATGGAGTTAGATGCGGAAGCTGGAGGTCGAGCCAAAGAGTGATTGAGATTGGTGGACGACAAGGAAGACGGCTTTAAAAACCTTGAGGCGGGTTCGGTGATGGGACATGAGGACATGGTTTAGGAACGAGGGCAAAATTAAGTCATGCAAGACGAAACGTTGGATTAAATGTAAGAGGAATAGATTTTCTCTTTCAAAAGGAGATAAATCTGCACAGGATATTGGAAAAATATAAATACAAATCCAGAGCGGAATTAGAGAATCCGGCCCCTCGAGCCAGCCCTGCCATTTAATAACATCATGGCTCATCTGATTGTGGGAGCAATTCCGCATTGCTTCCACCTCCAATAACATCTGGCACCCTTGGAACTCAATGATATATCTGCCTCGGCCTGAAAAATATCCAATCAGCCTCCCTCCACCGCATTTGGGGGAAGAGAGTTCCAAAGCCGTTCAGCCTCCTGAGTGAAATAAATCGCTTCCACTTCCTCTTTAAACGGGAGACCCACAGTTTGTAATCTGTGCTCCCTTAGATCCACCCTCCCCGACAAGGGAAACAATCTCATTGCATCCAATATGGACAATCCCTCAGAATCCAAACTATTTCAATCAAAACCCCTCTCATTTTCCAGACTCCAGTGGACAAAGGTTTTCCAATCATTCTGAATAAGATAACACCCAGACCACCACCAGCCTCCACCAACTCAGCATCCCAGGTATCTGCAGAGTGAACGCTATCTCGACTGATTCTAATTAATTGATACCCTTTCTTAAAGTTGGAGACCAAAACTGTGCAGAAAACTTTAGATCTGATATCGGCAACAATCTGCTGAGGCGTGAGGGCTGGTGAAGAAAGTTCCACGGCAATGGTCCAGCGATGAAAATCTTCAGTTATGTGGATTGAATGCGAAGTTGGGACTGTTTTCCTTGGAGAAGAAAAAACAAACATGAGAGCAAGAAGCTGTCAAAATAATAATGGTCTGGACAGAGTAAAGAGGCAGGAATTATTCCCAATTGTGGAGCTAACGAGAACCAATTTAAGGTGATTGGACAAAGAAGCAAAAGTGACATGAAACATACGGTCATTACGCAGCCATTGGTCAGGATCTGGGAAGCTCAGCAAAAAATCTCGCAGATTTTTTAAAGCAGATTCAGTCGAAATGTTCAAAAAGACGAATGTGTCATTGTTGGAAGAGGAAATGGTAGCAGGGCTACAGGGAGAGTGACGGGTAGTGGCACGATGTGTGTTGTTCTTGCAGAGGGCTGACACTGGCATGATGGGCCGAATGCATTCCCGTTTTTAAGCGATATAAGTTTCTATGACTTTTGAACTTTCAGTACTTCATCCTGATCTACTATTCACACAGAGGCTGCTCTCCGTTTAGCTTTCCTTTGCTCTTCACCCTCTCTCTCTCTCACTTTATCTTTCCCTCTTTTATTCTTCCTGTTCCTTCTTGCTTTCTCTCCAAAAATCAATGTCACTAACCCTCTATATTTCTTAGTCTCCGATCGCTTTCTGAATTCCGATTTTCACACCTTATTAATTGCTTTCACCCGGACGCCGTCTCTTGATCCATCCCCTTGATGCTGCCATCCAATTTCCTGTTTTGCTTTGTTGAATGATAAGATGCTTTGAAAAAAAAAGCTATTCTGGTTCTAAAAAAGAATCGAAGCCTCCAGCCTGCTTTTGTTCAGCAATATCCAAACTTTAATTCATTTCATTTCAAGTACCAAAGTACAAAAACATCGAGGGTAACGATACAAAAGCAAAATTTAATTGATCATCACACATTAATCCGGTGTGTTCAGCTTTAGCACAGGATGGCACAATTTAAGGGGAGTACATGAGGTGCTGGAGGCCGGGCTATGCTGGGTGTGGGTAATACATCATGTTCTCTCCCAGCCGGAAGCGGAAGGGTGGGAGGTCCCATGCATTTGCGAGAAATCGGACACATTGAATGGCTATACTACAGGCAGTTTAAAAAGCGTGGCATCGGGACAGGTTAAAGGGCGTGAGTTCCGTTTAACAGACCGTCTTCAAATACGTATAAACAGCTAGACTATGGAGCAGTTTAAACAGCGCGACTTCGGGCAATTTAAACAGAGATATTTGAGACAGTTCAAACCGCGTGGTTTCAGGCTGTTTACAAAGAGTGTTTTATGGCAGATTAAACAATGAGACATCGAAACAGATTAAATGTTGATATATCCGACAATTTAACAAAGATACTAAAATACATTTGAACAGCCAGAATTTCTACCACTTTAATAACGAGACGACAGGGCAGTTTAAAATGCGATGCTTCGGGGCGATCTAAACTGCGATAATTCAAACCATTTAAATAGCGATCATTCAAAACCCGTTAAAATGCGAGACTTCAGACAGGCTAAACAGCGAGACTTCAGACAGGTTAAACAACGTAAATTCAGGCACTTTATTCAGCGAGACTTCAGTCAAGTTAAACAGCGAGACTTCAGGCAAGTTAAACACGGAGACTTCAGACAGGTAAAAAAGCGAGAATTTCGGCACTTTATTCAGCGAGACTTCAGTCAAGTTAAACAGCGAGACTTCAGGCAAGTTAAACACGGAGACTTCAGACAGGTAAAAAAGCGAGAATTTCGGCACTTTATTCAGCGAGACCTCAGTCAAGTTAAACAGCGAGACTTCAGGCAAGTTTTACAACGAGCCTTCAAACCGGTTAAACGGCGAGACTTCAAACAATTTGAACAGAGAGACTTCAACGAGGTAAACAATGAGACTTCAAACAGGGTACACAGTGAGACTCCAAACTCGTTAAACAACAAGACTGCAAACAGATTACACGGGGACACTTTAATCAGCATGTGTTCATTCAGGTTAGACAGTGAGACTTCCAACAGGTTAGACAGTGAGACTTCCAACAGTTTCAATAGCGAGACTTCAATCTGATTAAAGAGCCTGAGTTCAAATAGATGAGACAGCGAGACTTCAAATAGGTAAACTGCGAGACTTTGGGGCTTTTGAAGCAGTGTGGCTTTAAACAGATTCAACAGCGAGCCTTCAAACTAATTGAACAGCGAGTCTTCAAACTGATTGAACAGCCAGACTTCAAACGGATTGAACAGCCAGACATCAAACAGGTTAAACAGCGAGACTGCAAACAGGTTAAACAGCGAGACTGCAAACCGTTTAAACAGCGAATCAGCAAACAGGTGAAGCAGCGAGACTTCAAGCCGGGTAAACTGCAGTTGAAAAAGCGAGACTTCACGAAGTTTAAACAGTGAGACTTCAAACAGTTTATGCAGCGAGACTTCAAACACGGAAAATGGCGGGACTCCAAACATGCTAACCAGAGAGGTTTCGAACAGGTTATACAGCTACACATCAAACATGTGAGACAGTGAGACTTCAAACAGATTCGACAGCGAGAATTGAAACCGTTTAAACAACGAGAGTTCAAACAGGTGATACAGCGAGAATCTAAGCCGGGTAATCGGTGATACCTTGGGGCAGATTAAACAGCGAGACTTCAAACAGGTTAAACGGCAAGATTTCAAACACGTGAAACAGCGGGACTTCAAACGGATGAAACAGCGGGACTTCAAGCAAGGTAAACTGCGATACTACGGCTAGTTGAAACATCGAGGCTTCAAACAGGTTAATCCGCGAAACTTCAGGCAGGTTCAACAGCGGGACTGCACTCAGGGTACACAGCCGGACTCCAAACATATTAAAAAACAGACTTTTAGGAGGTTCAACAGCGGCTCGCCGATTAAACAGGGTGATTTTGAAAAGGGTAACCAGCGAGACTTGAATCAGGTTAAACCGGGAGACTTCAAACAGGTTAAACAGCAATACTTCAAACAGGTTAAACAGCAATACTTCAAACAGGTTAAACAGCAATACCTCAAACAGGTTAAACAGCAATACTTCAAACAGATTAAACAGAAATACTTCAAACAGGTTAAACAGCAATACTTCAAACAGATTAAACAGCAATACTTCAAACAGGTTAAGCAGTAAAACATCAGATAAGTTAAAAAGGGAGATTTCAACCAGGTTAAGTAGCGTGATTTCAAACAGTTTAAGTGGCTGCTCTTCAAATAGGTTAGACAGTGAGAGTTCAAACAGTTTCAACAGCGAGCCATGGAACCGTTAAAACAGCGAGAGTTCAAACAGGTGAAACAGCGGCATTTCAAACAGGGTAATCTGCGATATTTCCAGGTAGTTTAAACGGAGAGACTTTGAACTGGTTAAATAGTGACAATTCAAACAGGTTAAATAGTTAGACTTCAATAAGTTTGAATAACGAGGATTGGCATCGACTATACAGCGACACCAGAAACAGCTTAATCAAGGGGACTATAAACCGTTTAAACAGCCAGATTTCAAACAGCTTAAACAGCTAGGCTTCAAGCAGGCTGAACAGAGGATTCATAAAGGTTTGACAGCGAGAATTGAAACACTTTTTAAAGCGAGACTTCAAACAGGATAAAAAGCCAGACTTCAAACAGTTTAAAAAGCGAGACGTCAATCAGATTCAACAGCGCAACATTATATAGCATAAACAGTGACACTTCAAAATTTTTAAACAGCGACACTTCAAACAGATTAAACAGCGATGCTTGAAACAGGCTATAAAGAGAAACTTGAAACATGTTAACCAGGAAGACTTGAAAAATATTAAACAGCGAGTTTTCAAACAGATTAAACAGTGAGGCGTGAAGCAGGCCAAACAGCGAGACTTCAAACAGATTAAACAGCGAACCCGCAATCAGATATTAAAGAGAGTAATTTCAATCAGGTAAACAGCGAGACGTGAATCAGGTTAAATAGGGAGACTTCAAACATGTTAAACAGCGAAACTTTAAATTGGTTAAACGGCGAGGCATCAAACACGTTAAACTGCGAGACTTCAGACAGGTTAAACAGGTAGACTTCACACAGGTTAAGCACCAAGAATTCAAGCAGTTTAAGCAGCGAGAGATCAAACAGCTTTGACAGCGAGATATCCAAGTGGTTAAGGAAAAGACGTCAAGCAGGTTAATCATCGCATCGAACCTTTAAACAGGTGAAACAGTAAAGCTTCAGACAGGTTAAACAGGGAGACTTCTAAAAGGTTAAAACGGGAGACCTGAAGCGTGTTAAACGGCGACATTTCAAACAGGTTAAACAGTAAAGCTTCAGACAGGTTAAACATGGAGATTTGAAACAGGTTAAATAGCGCGATTCCAAACAGGTTATGCAGCTAGACTACAAACATGTGAGACAGTGAGACTTCAAACTGATTCGACAGCGGGACTTGAAACCGTTTGAACAACGAGAGTTCAAACAGGTGATACAGCAAGAATTCTAGCAGGGTGATCTGCGATACCTCGGGGCAGATGAAACTGCGAGACTTCAAACAGATTAAACGGAAAGATTTCAAACACGTGAAACAGCGGGTTTTCAAACAGAAGAAACATCGAGACTTCAAGCAAGGTAAACTGCGATACTACGGGTAATTGGAACATCGAGGCTTCAAACAGCATAAACAGCGAGACTTAATCAGGTTTAACAGCGAGACTTCAATCAGGTTTAACAGCGAGATTTCAATCAGGGTAAACAGCGGGGCTTCAAACGGGATAAACAGCGGAATCTAAAACAGGTTGAACAGCGAGACTTCAAGCAGGTTAATCAGCGAACCTTCAAACATATTAAACAGCGAGACTTCAAACAGGTTAAAAGTCGAAACTTCAGACAGGTTAAGCAGCGGGACTTTAAACAGTGTAAGCAGCGAGATTTCAAACAGTTCAAGCAGGGAGACTTCAAACAGGTTAAACGGCGAGACTCCAATTCACGTTAAACAGCGCGACATTCAGTATGATAAACAGGGAGACTTCAAACACTTTAAGCAGAGAGACTTCAAACAGGTTAAACAGCGAGACTTGAAACAGTTTATGCAGCGAGACTCACAAACAGGTTAAACAGCCAGACTTGAAACATGTTAAACGGCGAGAATTCAATCACGTTAAACAGCGCGACATTAAATAGGATAAACAGCAGACTTCAAGCAGGTAAATCAGCGAATCTTCAAACAAATTAAACAGGGCGATTTCAAACAGGTTAAACAACGCGACTGGAATCAGAATACACAGGGAGACCTCAAACAGATTAAATAGCAATACTTCAAAAAGGTTAAATGGGGAGACTTCAGACAATTTAAACAACGAGATTTCAGACAGGGTAAAGAGCATGACTTAAACAGGTTAAACAGCGAGTCTTCAAACCGCTTAATCAACCAACTTTCAAACAGTTGAGATGAGGTCAATGAGACATCTAACAGGATAAAAAGGGAGGATGGGGGCGGGTTAAACAGGGCGACTTCAAACACGTGAACCCACGAGACTTGAAACAGTTTGAATACGATACTTCAGGGCAGTTGAAACATCGGGACTTCCAACACTTTAAACAGCGCGACTTCAAACAGGAGAAACAGCGAGACATAATGCAGGTGAAACTGTGATACTTCGGGGCACTTCAAACAGCGAGTCTTCAAGCAGATTAAAGAGCGACACTTCAAGCAGTTTAACAGGGGAATTTGAAACAGGTTAAGCAGCGGTACTTCAAACAGGTTAAACAGCGAGAGTTCAAACCTTTTAAGCAGCGACACTAAAAAAAGCTTAAACAGCGAAACTGCAAAAAAGACTATACAGCGAAACTTCAAATACCTTAAACAGCAAGACTTTAAATAGGTTAAACAGCGATACTCCAAGCAGGTTAAACGGGAGACTTCAAACAGGTAAAACGGCGAGATTTCAGTCGGTTAAATGGCGAGACTTCAAACAGGTTAATCAGCGATAATTCAATCAAGTTGAACAGCGAGACTTCCAGCAGGTTAAGCAGCGAGATTTCAAACATTTCATGCAGTTAGACCACTTTCATTTTATTCATGAACTCATCCGATGCCATAACAAGAATGTTTGTCCCTTTATTTCACGTGCTAAGGAACGCAAGTTCAAACAACTCATTAACACCTACGCACATCCAATGAATTCCACCCCTCCCGTCCCTTCGACCCCATCCCGTATTCAAATCCCAGCCCTTGCCTTGAATTCACCATACCCCCTGACTTTCCTCTCTCCGAAGCTGAACGTTCAGTGTTGAGCAAAGGTTCACTTTCGTAACCTTCCGCCCACACCTCAATGAATTCCGGCCTCGGCACAATAGTCAACTGTTCTTCGCCCGCCTTCCCCTCCGAACTTGCTTCTTTGGTCAAGCGCCCCACACACACTTTCACTGGTTCCTTTCACCCGCCTAAAATGTTCTCCCGCCAACTGGACACCTCACTCTGTGCTGTTAAATGCCATCGATCTGTTCATTGAGAACAGTCATCGGCCATCTTACTTTAGCTGCTCCTGGCACCCACACTACCATGCCTCCTTCTGATCTGGCCACAATACATTCATTCAGGTCCAATCCTGAATTCGTTATCAAACCTGCTGTCAATGTTGGTCCTGTTGTTGTCTGCCATACTGACCTCTACCTGGTGGAGGCTGAGCGCCAAATATCTGCAACTTCTGCCTATCTCCCCCTGGACCATGGCCGCACCACCGAACATCAAGCCATTGTTTCCTGGACTGCCGCTCACCTCATCTCCTCTGGACATATTCCTCCCACGGCTTCCAATGCCATAGTCTCCCAGCCACATAGTTCCCACTTCCACCTCATGCCCAAAACATACAAACAATTCCCTCCCGGTGGACCGATCATGTCAGCCTGTTTCTGTCCACGGACCTCATTGAATTCCATCTCGACTCCGTTTGCTCCCCCCTTTTCCAATCTCTTCCCACCTAGATAAGTGATTCCACCGACAACCTGCATCATATCTACAATTTTCAGTTCCCTGACCCTGACCAACTCCTCTTCATCATGGACGTCCAATCCTCCACGCCCTGCCCCCACCGGGATGGTCTGAGAAATCTCCACTTCTTCCAATAACAGAGACCCGAACAATCCCCATCCACCACCATTTTCGTCCGTCCGGGTCATCCTTTTTCTTTCAATGGACAATTTCCCGTTAAACTTTCTCCACCTGAGATCTATGGGTGTCCTCATTGGCGCCTGTTATGCGTGTCTCCTAATGAGGTATGTGAAACAGTCCTTGTTCCAGTCCCAGTCAGGCCCCTACAAAACCTTTTTCGGTATATCGTTGACACTTTCTGATCTGCTTCATGTTCCTCTCTGTACCTGGAAAAAAATTATCAATTTTGCTTCCAATTTCCAATCCTCCACCACTTTCACAAGGCCCATCTACAAAACGTCCCTTCATGCATTTGAACTCTTAGTCGCAACTTCTGGTGATAGGCTGTCCATCAATATTCATTACAACCGCAAATGCCTGCCACAGATACCACGACTACAGCTCCTCGCTCCTAGCTTCCGGTAAGGCCTCTATCGCATTCTCTCAGCCCCTTCACCCCCGTCCCATCTCTTCCGATGATGTGGCTATTCAAAACTCTGTTTCTGTCCTGTCTTCCTCTTTCCTTAACGAGGATTGCCACCCAGGTTGTTTAACAGTGCCTCAACCGTTCCCGAACCATTCCCAACGCCTCTGCACTAACTCACTCCTCTCCCTCCCAGAACCATGATAGGGTCACCCTCCTGCTCACTTTTCACCCCAACAGCCTTTGCATTCAGATATCATCCTCCGCCATATCCAGCATGATACCACCACCAGACACATCTGCACTTCACCACCATCCCCACATCCCCATCCCCCAACCCCATCAGCATTCAGTGGGGAACGCTCCATTTGAGATATCGTGGTCCGCTCGTCCATCACCTCCAAAATGACAGCCCACGCCCATAGCACCTCACCATGCAACGGCAGAAGATGCAACACCTGCCCCTTTATTTCCCCCATCCTCAACGTCCAGAGGCCCAAATGCTCCTTTCAAGTAAAGCAGTGCTCCATTTGCACATCCCTGAATTTCGTCCACTGCATTCGCTGCTTCCCACGACGTCTCTCCTGCATTGTGGAAACCAAGCGCAAACAGGGTGGCCGCTTTGAGCAACACCTTCTGACTGCCGGCGAGCATAACCCAGGCCTTCCTGTCCCTTGCTATTTCCACACACCCATCCTGCTCTTATGCCCACCTGTCCGTCCTTGGCCTGCTGCAGTCTGCAGGCGATGCTCAAAGCAAACCGTGGAAAAGGTCGTCATATTCTGATTAGGCACTTTACAGACTTCTGGACATAACATTAACTTCAAGAACGTCAGACCATGAACACTTTCCTCCATGCTCACTCCTTTTTTATCCCCTTTCTTCAAAGTTCGTTTTTTTTTGTTCCAATTTATTTTCCAACTACTTTTATTATAGTATTTCTAAAATTTATTTTCATTTTTATTCATTGGTTTTATCCACAGCTTTTAGCCAAATTTCGATTATTTTCCCGCCACCCCCTCCCCCACCCCCAGTAGAACCATCTGTCACTTGCTCATGATGTTCTGTCTTGAGTTCTTACCCTGGTCCGGCCGTTATCACACTCTGCATTATGCTCTTACTCTCACCATTAGCATCTCATTCAGCCAATATCACCACGATCGACACCACTTTGAACTTTTCTCTATGACAGGTTTGCAATCGCAACTTTGCCTCCACCTATCGGTGTTCTTCGATTGAGCTTCACCTGTTCCACTCGGCTTAAACAGTATAGGCTTCAACACATTTCTACTTCCCTTTCTGTCTGAAGAAGTCATACATATTCGGAACGTTAACTCTGTCTCCCTCTCCACGGATGCTGTAGGAGTGCTGAGTTTATGCATAATTTTTTGTTTTGGTGCCATCCTTACACCGTCATGAAACGTATTGTGTCATTTGCAAAAACATTAAACGTTTACTCTGCTCCTTGCACCATCTGAATATCTCCTTGTTTAAAATCCCCGGCCATATCTACGGTCCCTTGTCTGTATGTGTGTGGATGGGAAACGCGAGAGGAGCCGGGAGTGGAAGGGAAGCGCGATTAGAGCCGGGAGTAGGAGAGCAGTCCGAGAGGAGCCGGGAGTTGATGGGAAGCGCGAGAGGAGACGGGAATGATTGAGAAACGCTTGAGGATCCGGGAATAGAACGGAAGCCCGAGAGGAACCGGAGATGAATGGAAGCGCGAGAGGAGACTAAAGTTGTAGCGAAGCGGGACAGCAGTCGGGAGTTGAAGTGAAGCGGGACAGCAGTCGGGAGTTGAAGAGTCAGCACGAGAGGAGCAAGGAGCGGAAGAGAAGCACGTGAGAAGTCGGGATTGACGTGAAACGCGAGGGTTTTCGGCAGTGGAATTGAAGGGCGAGTGGAGGCGGGGGCGGAAGGGAAGCTCGCGAGGAGGCGGGAGTGGAAGAGAAGTGCGAAAGGATCACGGAGTGGAAGGGAAGCGCGAGAGGAGTCAGGAATTGAAGGGAAGTGAGAGAGGAGCCGGGAGTGGAACGGAAGCGCGATTAGAGCCGAGAGTAGGAGATAAGCCTGAGACGTGCCGGGAGTTGATGCGAAAGGTGGAGTGGAGCGCGGTGTGGAAGGGAATGGCGAGAGGAGTTAGGAATTGAAGGGAAGAGAGAGATGAGCCGGAAGTCGAAGGGAAGCCCGAGAGGAGTCGGGAGTGATGGAGAAGCGGGAGAGGGGCCTGGAGTTGAAGAGCAGTGCGAGAGAAGCTGGGTGTGGAAAGGATACATGACAGGAGCCGGGAGTCGAATGAAAGCGCGAGAGGAGGCGGCAGTTGTATTGAAGCGTGAGAGGAGCCAGTAGATGCCAGGAAGCGCCAGAGGAATCTGGAGCTGAGGAGATGCGCGGGAGGAGACGGGAGTTGAAGAGAAGCGAAAAACGATCCGAGAGTGGAAGGAAAGGGCGAGAGGAGTCAAGAATTGAAGGGAAGAGGGAGATGAGCCGAAAGTGGAAGGGAAACGCGAGAGAAGTCAGGAGTGAAAGAGAAGAGCGAGAGAAGCCAGGATTTGAAGGGAAGTCCCAGAGGAACCGGGAGCTGAATGGAAGACGGAGAGGAACCTGGAATGACGAGAAATAGGGAGTCGAAGGGAAGTGCGAGGATCATCGAAGTTGAAGGGAACCGTGAATGGAGCATGGATTGGAAAAGAAGCGCTGGAAGATTCACAGGTGGAAGAGAAGCGCGGGAGGTGTCGGGACTTGAAGGTAAGAGCGAGACGGGCCGAAAGTCGAAGGGAAGCGCGAGAAAAATCGGGAGTCAAAGAGATGCTCGATAGGAGCTGGGAGTAGAAGAGAAGCCCGAGAATGGCCACATGTTGAGGGGAAGCGCGAGTGGAGCCGGAAGCTGAAAGAAAGTGTGAGAGGAGCTGGGAATTGAAGGGAAGCTGGAGTGGAATCCGGAGTCCAAGGGAAGCGGGAGAGGAGTCGGAAGTTGAAGGGCAGCGCGAGAGGAGCCGGGAGTTGAGGTGAAGCGCGAGAGGAGCCGGGAGTTGAGGTGAAGCGCGAGAGCAGGCGGAAGTTGAACGGAGCCGCCATTACAGTTGGAAGTTGAAGGGGCAGCGCGAGAGGAGGCGGGAGTTGAGGTGAAGCGCGAGAGGAGCCGGGAGTTGAAGGGCAGCGGGAGAGGAGCCGGGAGTTGAGGTGAAGCGCGAGAGGAGCCGGGAGTTGAGGTGAAGCGCGAGAGGAGCCCGGAGTTGAGGTGAAGCGCGAGAGCAGACGGGAGTTCAAGGGAACCGCCATTACAGTTGGAAGTTGAAGGGGCAGCGCGAGAGGAGCCAGAAGCGGAAGAGAAGCACTAATGGATTCGGGACTGGAAGGGAAGCACTTGAGGAGTCTGGACTGAGGTTAAGCGCGAGAGTTTTGGGCAGTGGAAGTGAAGCGCGAGTGGAGCCAAGGGAGGAAGGGATGCCCAGGAGGAGATGGGAGTGGAAGCGAAACGCGAGATGAACGCGGAGTGGAAGGGAAGCTTGAGATAATTCAGGAATTGAAGGGAAGAGAGAGAGGAGCCGGAAGTCGAAGGGAAGCCCGTAAGTAGTCGGGAGTGAAAGAGAAGCGAGAGAGGACCCGGGGACGGAAGAGAAGCGCTGGAGGATTCGGGAGTGGAAGGACAGCACGAGAGGAGCCGGGAGTGGAAGGGAAGCTTGAGAGGAGGATGGAGTTGAAGGGAAGCACAATGAATTGTCCCCGACCGAGTGCTGCAGACTGGCACATTCCAAGGACCAGGACTACTTGCTGAGGGACGCAGTAAAGTTGGGGCAGCCGCCGCAAAGGCGCAATGGGGAATCGTCGCTCTCTAAGAAATTCCTGCAATGATGCACCGAGGGGCTGGAAATTGTAGCGGGCTGAAAGACTCACGATAAATGTGTGTGGTGAATATTAACGTATCATAATTGTATTGAAGGACGTCAGATTGCTGCATGATGTATGTCGATAGCCCCAATATGATTGCATTGTCCGGCTGTCTATAATGAACATCTTGAAATGACTGTAATGTTTATTGATTGTATTGAAGCACCTCGTGATCCTTGTGTAAAAGTTGAATCTGATTGCAGTTTTTGTGATGACCATTTAGAAATACTTTGCCACGTTCTTTCAGATATTTTATGAATAAAGTACATTTTTCATGTATGTGTGAGTTTGTGACAATTCACCTTATAACTTCTCACATTACAAGCTAACCAGTAGGAATAATTTTAACATATGTTCCGTGCATATTTAAGTATAGAATCACAATTTGTAGCTCACCATATTTACTAAATGGGTACAGTCCATGACTGAGCCCAATCGATGCAGAGTGTCCCTTTGGCTCTCGGTAGGGGCAACTCTCCTAACACCACTCGGAAGCAATTTACCCATTTTACTTATAATTCCTTCTCTGCTCATATAAATGTCAAATTCTCTTTTAAATGTCATAATATTTTTTTTTCTCCATCAGAAGCTTAGGTTGTACATTCCTTACTCTATTTTGCTCTTATCTCGGATCTTATTCCTTAAAATCTCTCCAACACCTTTTCCCTACTTGAAGCCCCGGTCCTTGAAAACATACCCATAAAAGTGTTTCTGCATGCCCTCATATGCCTTCGTATCTTCCCTAAAACATGGCTCCCAGAAATGGATACAATGCTGAATTTGAGCCTGAATCAATGTTATCTACTTGTTTATCATCAATGCCCTCATTTCCACCCCCGCACGCCCATATTGAAGAATCCCGTGCAACCGGAGATATTTTCGAAATTCATTTTTTCTCATCTGCCACATGTCCAATTATGACACCTGCCTGTCTATCCCTTCTTGAAGATCAACACTGTCCTCCTGGCTGGAGACAAAATATTTGCCCCATTCTCAAATTGTAAACTGTCCTTCACACTTCGTTAATGTTGGTGCTGCGATCATAAGCACTCGGTGCCTGATCGAGGGGTTGAGCATACAGAACTGTTTGTGCTGTTGAGAGACAACCCCTGCCCGTGCTGCTGGCCCCGCTTTTCATCTTGTTTGCTCCCTTGCTGGGACTCCGTTGCCTGTCCTTCTGGCAGCAGCCAATGCATCCCAAGTGGCGCTGCTGAGCAGGATGACTGCCATCTGAGAGGCCAATCCGTGGCTCATTCAGGAATGTAATCATATTATTGGATTAATAGAAAGTGATTATAATCTTGCAAAAAAATGGAAGTCAAAGGATGGACACTTTTTACGTTAGTCCGTTGGGAGCAGATATAGTGCAAATTATCAAATGGAATGAGGAAATGGCAGAAGAATGGAAACATATTGTGCCTGTATTCAAAGGAGGATGTATACGAATCGTGGATAGAATATACGGTAAAATAGATGCTAAGGAGCGTAGGGAAATTACGGAAAAAAATAAGGCATGGGAAAAAGTATTGGAGAAATGTTAAGAACTAAGATCCGACAAATCCCGGGAAATGATTGTTCACACATCACCGTTCTATGGGAGATAGCTTTAGAGATAGTGAATGCACACTCTATGATTTTCCAAATTTGTCTAGACTCCTGGACGCTCCAATTATATATGAAGTTGGCAAATGTTACAGTGCTTTTAAGAAAGGAGGAAAAGAGAAAGCAGTGAACTGCTTGCCAGTTAGCGTGAGTTTAGTAGTAGGGAATATGCGACATTATATCATTAAGGTAGTTTTAACAATGGAATTAGAAAGGCAGCTTATGACTTGAGCTAGTCAATTTGATTTTAATAAAGGTAAATCTTTACAGACAAATTTATTAGAGTTTATAGAGGATAAATCCTGAAGGTTAAATAAAGGGCAATCAGCAGGGAGAGCATACGCTGGGATTTCCAAAAGCGTTCGAACTAGTTCCAGACAGACGGATGATAAGGTAGGTAAGGGCACATGGGGTTAAGGGTGATATACTAACATGGAAGGAAGATTATTTAACGGAAATAAACCAGAGAGTGAGCCTTCACCAGCCTTCCTCAAGTCAGCAGGTAGTGAAGAATGGAACGCTGCAAAGGTCAGTGCTGGGGCTTCAGAGAAGTACGATCTCCATCAATACTTTGATGAAGAAACAGAGAATAATGTATCTATGATTCCTGATGATGCATAACTAGATGGAAAGTTAAGCTGTGGGGGGACAGAGGGAGGCTGCAAACAATTTTGTGCAGTTTAATTGATTGGGCAGAATATTAGAGATAAACTGTAATATGGAGAAATGTAGGGAAGGGCTCCATAGATCCACGAGTGCGGGCAACACGGCACAGAAAATACAGGCAATAGTTCGGCAGACGCTGAAAGCCACTTCAGGCATGCATTTTGGGAGCTACATATTGGATGAGTGTCTCCCACCAGGTTTGACGAAAGTCGTTGAAACTGCATAGACTTGAAAAAAGCTATTCATCTGCGGATGCATTCTTTATCGTCCTCTGCCTCTCCCATTATATAACTATCAATTTGACTTGTTAAAGATGAAAGATCTTTAATATGCAAAGAGAGCGTTCTCCAGTGTCTTTCACCACCCCTAACATTTGAGACACAAATACGATGAGACATACAAGCTGGGAAACAGGCACAAAGACAGACAAATAAACACAGTCAGCCTCTCCGGTCCAGATAAGCACAAATAAACATAGAAATCAAACCCAGACGGACACGGAGTGACAGAGGGGGGAAAAAATAGTCACATAGATCCACGTTCATAAAATTACATTAATCCTTTGTGTAATTCTGTTGCCTTTACTCGGGAAAAAAAAGCTATCGTTTCTCCATCGGGATTGGGCCTTAGGGGGTTCAGTCTGTTGTCCTCTTGTTTCCACACGGACAGGACCGTTTCCAATTTCCTCGTCTTTACTTCGGGGTCAAGAGGTTCCGGGTCATCACCAGCTTCCGGACAGTCTGTGAATTCCTGACCCTGCGTTCTAACCCTCAGGGGAGCAGGTGTCATCTCCAGAATCTTAAAGGAAACCTGCAGAGCCAGAACTGTTCCTTGGTATTTCTTTCAGTTTTTTAGGGTCAGTGCGTCGGAGTTTGATGAATGATGGAAAGAAAATGGCATTAACTTTTTTCAATACTTATGAAATATTTATCAGTTTGATAAACAATAAAAGTTCACGTCACCATAAATCCCACACGGTACATTGTCATCACTTGTGTAATAGGAGAACATAATGTTACTTAATTCCAAACCATTACTTATTAAATCATAATGTCCACGTTTTTATTGAGTCATCTAATACTAATAAACATTTAGGTACACGGAAGGAGGCTGTTCGGCCGCTCTTGCCTGTTCTACCCTTTCAGTCATGTCACGGCCGAAATCCTTATCAACATTGGCTCCCTAATCCTAAATACATTTTCTTAAGAAAAGTGTAAAATGCAGTCTCTTTTGGCAATCAAAAATTAATCTCCCCGAAAAGTCTCCACCTCACTGCGTCTCTTTCCTCTTTTAATACTCTCCTTCAAAACAACTACTTAGAACCCTGGAATGGTAACAGCGCAGAGGGAGGTCATTTAGCGCATCGTACCTGCGCTGGTCCCTGAAAGTGTTGTTCACCTACTGTTAATCCCTGTCGTATCCTTGCAGTCCTGCATTTCTTTTTCTGATAACATTATGACCCAAAACCTTTTACAACCCCTGTTGAGCCTACCTCTACCATTTTCTTACATATGCATTCCAGATCCTAACCACCTGCTGAGTGAGCAAAAAACTACAACATATTAACCTCATGTCAATTCTGCTCCTTTAGCCACTTTTATTAAATGTGTGCCCTCTGACCTTGGTTCATCCACAAATGGAAACCTTTCCGCCCATATGTATTCTACCAAATTTCTCATGATTTTGAATATATCCATCAAACCTGCATTCAATCTTCTTTTCTCCAAGTAAAACCTACCCAACTAGTTTAATCTATTCACGTTACTGATGTTACACAACCCCGGGATTATTTTAGTGATGCTTTTCTTCCGCCTTCCCAAATGCTGATACAAACTTCCCAAAGGCTGATGTCGGGACTAAACACAAATCTCGAGTTGACGCCGAACCAGGATTTTATAGATTGCCCTATAACCTGGCAGTGTTTGAGGGGAGAGCTTCTGGGTAGCATTTTCCCCAGAGCTAAGGTCTCGGTGTCCTTGGCCATTGAGTGCTTGATAGGACATTCTCGATGGAGCTTTACGCAGATTCCTGAGACTTTTGGAGTTTCACTTGAAGAAATATTTCAAAATATTAATTGAATCTGCTCGGGTAGATGGAGGGAAACGATGGTATTGGAGCGTATTGCAATGAAAATAGTCTAGCTACCCAACAATAGTCTGACACAGCTCCAAATAAATGAAGAAGGCATTTCCTTTATTCCAAGGTGGTAGGGGTTTGATGCTTTCTTCCATTAATTTCCTCGCTCTTTCTTCTCCAGCCCCACATTCCCTAGACCCCATAGTCTGTGTTCCCCTAATTTTGACCATTGTATTTGTTGCACCATTACCAGCAATGCCTTCAGTTGCCAAGTCCCAAAACTCTCCTAATTTGTCACATTCACCTTTACGATGCCCTTCCGAAGTGAATTTGAATTTGTAAAGATGATACAGATTCTATATAAATACATGTTGTTGTCTGCTTCTCTCAGCATCAGCTGCTGGACAGATGTTTTGCACAGCAGCTAAAAGGAAATAATTCCCTCCCATCGGCTATTGTACAGTTCGTGTCTGCCTCAGTGCCAGTTCCGAAACCTGAACAGCTTAATTACATGGTCGGAGTGTTTGGCTCTCTTTCTGTCTCCCCCTCTGTATCTATCTCCCTCCATAGTCCACCCGAGTCTCCCGCCTTTTTCTGTGTCTCTTCCCATCTGTATGGGATTATTTCTCCCTCTGTATCTCACCGCCTCCATATAGTTACCTTTATATATATCGCCCTCTATACCTCTCTTGCTTTTTGCCCCTCTCACTGTGTCTTCCACCCTCTGTGGCTCTGCAGCATTAATTATTTCCTCTTGTACTCCAATCCGCTTGCAAGGTGGGCTATTACTCCACTTGCCTTCCTCAGTACACCTGCATTATAAACTTGGTGTGATGCTTGTAGAAAAACACACAAACTCGCCAAATCACTTGGAATGTCATTGCCTCTCAGCATTTCGAAATATGTTGATTTATATTGTTCCAAAGAAAGTAAAAAATTTAAGTCGCCACCATCTCAGTTAAAACTTCAAGAAAGGAAAATGGCGAAGGAATTAATGAGAGAGAAACCATTCTGCAAAATGCACAGAGAACAAAGAAAGTAAGGGACAGCATTTTCCATTAATTATTGAAATGATTTATAACATGGAAATGATTCATAATTCATTTGAAGCAAATTGGCAACTTATTATGAAAGGATCTTCATTCAAATCACTGCTTGCAGTAGGCCATTTATTTAATTCAATGGTTAATTTAATGTATTTCTTGTCTATAATTATGCAGTTAATAATGTACTTAGTAAATGTGTAACATGATTATCTATTGAAGAACATGCATGTCCAAATGGCTACCCAATTCCTCTTGAACAATCGCCTACACCTTGTCCATGATTTTTAATGTCCTTATCTGACAATGCCAACATTTATTGTTCACCCCTAATTTCCATTGAGAAGGTCATGGTGAGCTGTGTTCTTGAAACGCTGCAGTCCACGTGGTGTAGGTCCTCCCACATTGTTGTGAGGGATGGAGTTCCAGGAATTTGACACAGTGACAGTGAAGGAACAGCGATATATTTCCAAATCAGAATGGTGAGTGTATTGGAGAGGAACTTCCATGTGACGTTGTTTCAGTGTATCTGCTGCGCTTGTCCTCATGGATGGCAGTGGTCGTGGATTTGGAAGGTGCTGCTAAAGGAGCATTTTTGCATGCCTGCAGTGCACCTTGAAGCTGATACACAATGTTGCTACTGTGCGTCGGTGGGGGAGTTAGTGATTTTTTATGGATGTGATGCAAATGTTTAAATACAAGATTTTTTGCAGCAATTCTGAGCTGCAGTATTAATGCCAATACCTGCACAAAGAGATCTAAATGTACAGAATCATATCTCAAATCAATATATCCGGTGCCAAACGGAATAAGCCATTAATATTGCCGATAACAGTATGAAATTGGCTGCGATACGGATCAGTAAAATCAAGGATTTCCTGCGACTCTCTATCTCTGGGTTCCTGTGACTCACCCCACTGCTCTGATCCCAGAGTCTCCACAGGCTCTGCTGGCCGTTAAAATGTGCCTGACAGTGAAAACATTGAGCAGATGAAACAGGATGAATGGAAACCATAGGGTTAGAATGTGCTGAATGAACTCGAGAGATACTCGTCACACGATTCCAAGCCTCGGACTTGCTCTTGTAGCCATCGTATTTACATGGCTTTCAATTCAGTTTCTGGTCATTGATGAACCCCCGCATGTTGATAGAGGTTGATTACGTGGTGTTAATGCCTTTGAACATTAGCGGGCGATGGTTGGATTCTCTGTTGTTGCAGATGGTCATTTCCTGACAGTTGTGTGGCGCCATTGTTACTTGCCACATGTCAGCCCAAGCCCAGCTATTGTTCAGGTCTTGCTGCCTTTTAGCATGGGCTGCTTCAGTATCTGTGGTGTTCGAAATGCACTTTGTGCAATCATCAGCATTTCTCACTTTAGGATGAAAGGAAGGTCAATGTTGAAGCAGCTGAAGATGTTTGGGACTAAGGCACTAACCAGACACACTCCTGCAGTGATGTATTGGAGCTGAGACGACTGAATTCCACCAACCGCAACCATCTCCCTTTGTATAGCTATGGCTCCAAACAGCGGAAATTCATACCCCTGATTCTCAATGGCTCCAGTTTTGCCAGTTTGATTGTTGCTTGATTGTTTATATACGGTGAGAGGGGTTACTGAACAGTAACCAGAATCGGCTAATGAATTTTTACCAAAAGCATAAAATGTATATTAAGCAAGATAAGGAAACTATATTACAATACTTCTTTACCAGAGCTAGCTATAATTTTACAGATAAATATAGATTTGTAATGATAACACAAGTTACAGAAAATATCATATACTCAGATGCCCACAGTAATTGGCAACATGTGGTAAAAAAAAACAAGACATTCTGAAGCCAAGGGACAGATCCCACCCCAGAAGCTACGGGTCACTCATCTACTCCAGCAGATACTTGTCATACCGTTAGCCAATCAATCGCACTGAACTAAGTCTTTCACAGAGGGTTTGTAACCACCACCGTCATATCACTGGCTTTGGAATCTTCTCTCAACCGACTGTTCTCCAAAACACCTTCCACAATGGTACACCTCCACGGTTTCAAGCTATCCTTCCTACGTTCCTTCCCTCTAAGTCACCACATGCGTCCAAGCTTTCTCCCATCTAATCTCTCTCAGATTCCTAGCTTTCAACAGGATACAACTGCTTCACATGCCTAAAGCAAATGGTTAAAAACTTCAATTCCCTCTTTGGAAACAATGGCTTCTCATCAGCCTTCAATTTCTTCCTGAAGCCTTTCTCTTCCCCAGACTCTGAACTTCGCTTAGCAGAACCATTTCCAGTTCCAGGTCCTCCTTTGACTAGAAGGACTGTCTGAGAATTTCTCCTGTTGCACGTCCCTGGATTCTTGGGGAATGTCTTCTTTAGCTTGGGACTGGCTATCTGACCAATATGATTCAATCGCTCCCTGAAAACTACTTTCAAAGAACGTTTTCCTTGGAATTGGCTATTTGTGCCGTCTGGGCTGCTTCTCTCTGGCAGTTGTCTTTTAAACTAAGCTGTTAATTTTGTTGTTTCTATTTTCTTTCATGTGTCTGTGGGAAGGGCCTGCCTGTCTGGATCCGTGTTGCCAGGCAACAGCCCAGTTTTTCCACTCTTGTGTTTGTTTAACTTCTCTTACAGTGGTAAGCCCTCATTAGTAATGCAGGCACGTTTTAAAGTGACACTGAGACTGAGACTCACCTTGACATTTTCATTACACACATATGCTGAAACACAAATCGGCCTTACACTTTAAAGCTGAACCTCATTCCTTACTCCAAATACTGTCTTAACTTAGCCTGTCCCTCTTTCCTAACAGTGGGGAAGTCGGGCTGAAGGGGGGACTTGGGTGAGTTGGGGGATCACTGTGTGGGAGAGTTTAATCCTTGATGATCACGTCACACGGGGTGACTGTGACAGCAGGATTTGTTGGTACGGACAGTATCGTGTTCGTGCCTGTGAGTGTGTGTGCGTCCCTGTTTGTGTGTGTGTGTGTGTGTGTGTCCTGTATGTGTGTGTGTGTGTGTGTGTGCGTCCCTGTGTGGGTGTGTGTGGGTGTCTGTGCGTCCCTGTGTGTGTGTGTGTGTGTGTGCGTCCTGTGTGGGTGTGTGTGTGTGTGTGTGTGTGTGTGCGGCCCTGTGTGGTGTGTGTGTGTGTGTGTGCGTCCCTGTGTGTGTGTGTGTGTGCGTCCCTGTGTGGGTGTGTGTGTGTGTGTGTGTGTGTGTGTGTGTGTGTGTGTGCGTCCCTGTGTGTGTGTGTGTGTGTGTGTGTGCGTCCTTGTGTGTGTGTGTGTGTGTGCGCGTCCCTGTGTGTGTGTGTGTGTGCGTCCCTGTGTGGGTGTGTGTGTGTGTGTGCGTCCCTGTGTGTGTGTGTGTGTGCGTCCTGTGTGTGTGTGTGTGCGTCCCTGTGTGTGTGTGCCTGTGTGTGTGCGTCCGGTGTGTTTGCGTGAGTCCCTGTGTGTGTGTGTGTGTTTGTGTCCCTGTGTGCGTCCTGTGTGTGCGTGTGTGCGTCCCGGTGTGTGTGTGTTTGTGTGTGTGTGTTTGTATGTGTGTGTGTGTGTCCATCTGTATGTCTGTGTGAGTGCGTGTGTCCCTGTGAGTGTGTGTGTGCTTCTCTGTGTTTGCGTGTGTGTGTGTGTGTGTGTGTGTGCGCGCGAGCATGTGAGAGAGTGGCTGGAACTACACCTGATGGGAGGAGCTATAGTGATATGGAGAATCGTTCATAATTGGTTGGCAACATGAAGAGTAACAGTTTTTTGGACGATTTGATAAATGCCAGCATTCAGCTGAGAATTCCTTTCTTGGCCACCGAAAAAGAGCAGCCTGGAGGTGGGAATGTAGTCATGGTAGAGTGGGCAAAGGCCAGCAGTGAAGGAGCGGTAAATCTTTGCCTTGATAACAGGGGCGGTCACTCTCACCTCAGCTCTTGAGTTTACCTCATTTGCGCATATCTGCCCCCAGGTTTGAAATTAGATCAGGAGCTGAGGGATCCTGGCAGATTCCAAACTGAGCGTGAGTGAACAATTTATTGCTGAATGAATGTCAATTAGTAGCTTTGTCAACGGCCTTCACCACAATTTCATTCTGATGATCGAGAGTAGATTAATGCGGTCGCATTTTGTCGACACGGATTGTTTACGAAATTAGTGGACAGAACAGACCAGTGCATTTGTCTACATTTCCACTTAAATTCACGTGTTTTAGCTGCTGGGAAGCAGCTTGGCTAGCTCAGGAGCACACGTCCTCGGTAATATGACAGCGTTTTTTCAGGGTCCTTACCCTTAGCAGTATCCAATGCCTTCAGCATTCTCTTGACAGCACGTGGAATAAATCTTTCTGGCTAAAGACAGAAATTTGTGATACTGGGGACAAAACGTGTTGCCTACTTGGATCATCCACGCGCCACTTATCGTTGAAATTGTTGCAAAGATTGCTGCCGTATCCTTTGCTCTCGTGTGTTCAGCGCCCCGTTTAATGAAGTTGGGAATGTTTGTGCAGCCTCCGCCTTCAGTTAGTTGTGTTATTGTTCACAGACACTCATGTCTGGAAGTAGATTTAAGATCTGCTCCGTTTATTGAGGATCATTTCGATCTGCACACCAGATGTTTCTTTGGATGTTTGTAATGGGAATATCAATGTGTTGCAGCTTCAGAATATGTATTTGAAGCTATTTCATCTCACTTTTACGAAAACTTAGTAGTGTTCCCCGATACCACCATCCCACACCATCCCCTGACCCCCACCGCCCGCGCTCTTCCGACAACCAGATTTTAGCTAGTTTGATATTAATTGCAACGTGAGGTACATGCAGGGCTAACTGGTTACAGATTGTGGTTACATACCATCTTGCTGCCATCGCACCACATGGATGCCCTTTTCCCTGTTGGGAGAATAGTATAACTTAATTCGATTTAACACGCTCGTAGAGCCACATTATATGATGGATGATATCTCAACGTGAGCAATAGAGTTAGTCCCCCAAACAAGTGCGTGGTGCTCACTCTTACTTGTGCTTTCATGTTTACATTCATCAAAACAGATAGATGGGTGAGGATGAGGCAACATAGATTTGTGCTTCTTTTTGCTGGTTCCTCACCAGCTGCTACTGAGCCAAATCAGCAGCAATGTATGTTATGAAAAGGCCAGTTTGGAAAGCAGTAGTGCGACTGAGCCGTTTCGGGGTCTTCTCATTTTCTCGTTTTTTTCTGCCTTTTCTCCGCACCCGAGCAATATTTCCACCGTTTGTTTCTCTCTCTCTCCGCACGTGTTAGCCATTGCATTCTAAATACGAATCGGGCCGCTCATTTACGTCAATTAGATAGACGCCTGCATTGTTACCCAGAGATGGAAGGTCGCCCGCATTCATAAGTGAGCACAGCGCTCCCCACGGGATGCGCCCAAAGCGCGGTGCCAGGCGCGTTCGCCACAATTATCCATACCCTGGGCCCGGCTTTGTCCACTACATTCAAACATCGAAGCATGTGCACCCTGGTCTCTCTATTCAGCCTCATTCTTTAGAACCGTGACATTCTGCTTTCATTAACCCTCTCTACACCTTCTTCCAAAGTGTATTATTATTCTCTGCAATGCATTAAATTGAACCTGCTAATTCCCTGCCAATTCTGCACATTTCTCCATGTCTGATTGCAACGGAATCGCATCATCCTGACTGGTTAACCCCCACCCCACCTTGTGTGTATCATTAATGCATTTTGAAACGTTTTCCTGTATTACAAGATCCAGCTGGTTAATAGAGAGCAATACGAATACCAGCCCAACACAGGTTCTTGGGCAAAACCAGTGGATTCCATCATTCAGACAGAAACAAAACTATTACCAACAGTTTCTGTTTTCGGTACGTTACCGAGTTGTATCCAATTGGACAGAGACCCCCCGCTTCTGCTCTCTTTATTGAGACTAAATGTTATTATCAGCCTTATCTGCGCTAAGTTGTCAAGTAATACCTCAAAATCCAGTTAGCCAACAACTCCTGTATTATCTTCCTTAATTTTCCCTGTTGTGACATCAGATTGCAAACTATGTTGTTCAAGGATGTTCTTAAGAAGAGGAATGCCTTTTACAAATCCGTGATCATTCTCAATTAGTCTCAACCGTCTCCAATTCCGGGCAGGAAGCTTGGCTGTAAGGTCAGATTTAGTTATATTTTTAGTACTGCAGCTGAACAGTGAGAGCAGTGACTTAGAGAGAGCGGAGGGCTGAGCACCAACAGGTAGTATTTTTAGAAAGAGGTGACATTTGAGACGTTAGAGCAGGTACTTAAATTGAGCGGGAGCTGAGCTGCTAGAGGAGAGATTTAAAAAGAGCGGGAGCTGAGCTGCCAGAAGAGAGATTTAAAAAGAGCGGGAGCGAGATGATCAAAGCAAACATTGAAATTTACCAGGGGCTCTCACCCCAGAGCAGAGATTTACTAAAAGGGCGGGAGCTAAATAGCTGTAGCAATGTTTCATAAGAAGCTGGAACATTGATTTGACTACGGTAGAGCTGGTTCTCAGAGTGTAGAACTGGAGAGCATATTAGATGTGCAGCCACGTAGACGGAAAAGTATTATTCATTTATGGGATTTTGGCTTCAGTCGCTGGCACAGCATTTCTTGCCAATCAGTAGTCACCATTGTGAAGATGGTGATGAGCTGCCTTCTTGAAACGCAGCAGTCCCCGCTGTACCCGTACACCCACAGTGCTGATGGGGATGGATTTCCTGGATTTTGACCCAGCCACAGGGAAGGAATAGCCATATATTTCCAAATCAGGGTTGCGAGTAGCGTGGGGTGTGGGCGGGATTTTCCAGGTTTTGGTGTTCCCTGCAACCTGCTGCCCCTTATCCTACTAGGTGTTAGCGGGCGTGAGTTTGAAAAGTGCTGCCTAATGAGCCTTGGTGAATTCCGGAAGTGCTTCTTGCAGATGGCACACACTGCTTCCATTGTTCTTCGGCGGTGGAGGGACACAATGTTTGCCGATGTGGTGTCAGTCAAGCGGCTGCTTCGTTCTTGATGCTGTCAAGCTTCTTGAGTTTTGTTGGAGCTGCACGCATCTAGGCAAGTGGGGAGTATAGCATCACAATCCTATAGCTTGCCTTGAAGATGGTGGATAGGATTTGGGGAGCCAGGAAGTGTTGTCACTCGCCGCAGGATTCCTAGCCTCTGAACTGCATTTGTAGACATAGTGTTTATAAGCCTAATCCAGTTCAGGTTCTGGTCAATGATAACGGTTACAATGCTGATAGTGGAAAATTCGTTAATGCCATTGAACTTCAACTGGCGTTGGTTAGATGACCTCTTTTGGAGACGGTCATTGCCCGGCACATTTATAGGGTGCATGTTGTTTGCCAATTGTCAGACAAAGCCTGTACATTGTCCAGAACATGCTGCATTTGGCCATGGGCTGCCTAACTGTCTCAGTAGTCGGGAATGGTGTTGAAGATCGTGCATCTTCAGCGAACATCCCCATTCCTTACTTTGCAATGGAGGGAAGATCCTTGATGACGGAGCTAAACATGGTTGAGCCTCGGCCACTACCCTGAGGAACTCCGGTTCCCTCAGGAACTAAAAGGACTGGGAGCTCAGCAGGCAGGGTGGATATTTAGAAAGTGCAGGTGTCAAAACGACAGAGCAACTAAGTAGAAAAGAGTGCTATCCTAACCGTCGGTGTGGGTATTTATTTATTCGGGTCCTCAGCATCCTGTGCGAATATATCACATTCACTGTATCTGCTCGAAAAGGCGGTTCACGTTCAGTTTGCTGTAAGAGAAATGGGAGGTTGGCAATAAAGGCTTTTCTTGCCAGCTATGCCCCTCATGCCATGACCGAATCAATATTTTTTTTTTAATGTTCATTTTTTTCTTGATAGCGGGTTTAGGTTTGCATCTAACGCAACTGTACATTGGCAATTGAAATTAGCAGTTCTTCTGGCCACCCATTTTCCAGGATGATTAGGCTGTTCGACTAGGAAAGGATATGGCGATTTTGGATTAGTATCTGAGAAAACCGAGTGACCCAGAAAACATGGAGAAGGATGAAAAGTGGCTGCCGGCTGCATCTTCGCTTCAGAGAGCCAATAGGGAAAGGGCGGGTCAAATGACCTGTTCTATGCTGTAACCAGTATATGGTTGCATTCTACGAATTCTGTTTAAGTAAAGTAATTGCGAAGAAATGATAAGGTTATGAGAAGAGAAGAATTACATTATATATGTTCACATTCAATATGCATGGGAATACAAAGGAAGATGTTTCTGGTAGGGCCATGAGCGAGTGGACGTTTCATAGCTGGGAATGCGTGCGTATATCTGGTTGAAGCTTCACTCGTTATTTTGATGAGTGGACTTCAAGTTAATAATTTTCAGACGCCACATCATCTGTGAATTGTGATAACAGCCATTTGGTGGTCGCGTGTGTGAACCGATCAGATAACATGAAACATAGAGTGTCGTGAATGAGCATGTGGGGAGGATCCAGCGCCTATGAGCGTGAATAATTAATTTTGAGCTATGCGATCTATCAAATGAATCGTAGGGAAATCCGAAGTCAAGATATGCAACAGTCTCTAAGTCCTATAGATCGGGGGAATGAGTGATAGAATGTACCATGTGACCAATTGCGCCAATGCCCCGGCTTTCAACAAAGTACGTGTTGGCCAGGGCTTCCTTGTTTTAATCATGTGAGATATGTGGAAGTCTGAATAGCAGCTCATTGTACAACAGTCCGATATTTTGAGGGAGCCAGGTTTCGTGAAACCTGTTCTGAAAACCGCCCTATAGATTATTTGGCCCAGAAGAGACATTGAAGGGTATTCGTATCGTTAATCTATATTACGCTTGTTCGCGTTATTCTGATTCAGCCTGTGATGTTTCTGGTGTTCTCATGTTGATCATAGCAACTGTTCCAATGAGCTCTATGGTTTCAGAACCTGTCATCACTATTCATCCTCTCAAACTCTGCAATAACAACACGGGCTGTTCAGTAATTTAATTTTTATTGTTATCGTCACAGCTCATGTGCACCATTTATTACAATATACTGTGAAAAGGAGTTCAATTTGAGACAAAATTATGTAGGAGTATTTTAGCTGGGAAATAATTTTATCCAGAGTGGCCATAGATTGTTTCAAGTATTTTGCATATATGAGTCCCTTGAGGCACAAAGTTTATGTCCTCTTGCATATTTCAATGGGTTTTCAGCTGTAATTTGAATAATTTTACGCAGAGTTTCACAAGGTATTGCATTCCATTCTTCAGCTCCTCCCTAAACTTAGCTTGTGTCAGCACATAAATGAATGTATTTGTGCAGCAACTGAGGACCCCAAGCATGAATCCCAATGACTCAAGGTCATTAGTGGCAGAATATGAAATAATTGTTGTACGCAGAGAGAAAACATATGCAACTGGAGTTGACCAGAGCAATATAAAGCTGCCGGTTATACTGAAGAGTAAAATTATGGACTTTCTTCGGCTTTCAATCTCTGGATCGTTGTGATGCTCTACATTACAGCAACCGCGAAGACCCCTGCGAACTTTACTAGCGGCTAAAATACGTCTCACCGTCAAAACATTTAGCAACACAATTAAAATGAATGGAACAAATGGGGTCAAAATAAGCGTAAACAAATCAAATGCAGCCCATTCAGCGTTAATGAGAAATGTCTGCTTTAGGACACAACTTCTAGTTCCATTGCCTGTTACATATGCAGGTTCATATGCAAAATACCAGGGAATGTTTGTCAAAAAACTCAAAACACTCACTACTGATATGACAGCTACGCCTGTTGTCTCTGTGCAATATTTTTTTCTCAGCTCCTGACAACATATCGCCACAAAACGATCGAAGGTGAACACCACTGTTAACCAGACAGAGGCTGATGTGACTACATAAATCAATGTCTCAGTTAGATAGCACGCCGTGCTCATGGTCAAGAATGAATCCGGAAAATAAATACCCAGCATTTCCTTCAGTATGACTTCAGTACAAATAAACAGGAGATCAGACGCTGCCATGGCCATCATATAGAGTGTAATGCATTTGGAGAGACCACACTTTCTTCTGGAAAGGATCACAATCGCCACAAAATTAGCTGTAAGTGAGGAATAGAGAGAGAAGGAGATAGACGACACAGATAAACAAGACAACTTCCCTTCAATGTGCAGCAAAGGCTCATGCATTTGAACCAAACATGCACGGCCATCTTCCCGAGACGAGCATGTGTTAAATGTGGATTGGACTTAGTAAATGTGGACAGGGAATTATTCATTCCTCTTTTGACAGGAACTTCGTCAATTTCAACTGGACAACTACTGTGTACTGGGCTTTTTGAGGGAGAATGTGATCTGGACAACTCGAAGGTACAAAGACAGCTGGGCATGTTGAATTTTACATCGTAAGTGGGCGGATAAAGAGACAATTAATGTGTGGAGATGCAATATCAATTGGGAAATGAAGGTGCAAAATGGAATCTGGGCTAAGCAGAGTTATAATCTGGGAGAGGTAGTGGTGCAATGTGTGCTGCACGATTTATGGATGCGATAAGTTTTTGAAAGGGCAACTGTGACACAGGACTGACTGCTCGAGGGTAAAGTGTTTCCCAGAATCATGGACATACTCTGAAGGCTCGGGAGTTTGAAGATGGAGTAGTAGTTGAACAGGACATGTTAGAATGGTCACTGTGCTACAAAGAAACACTAGCGTAGACCAGGCCGAATAAAAGTTTGACCAGGAGTCCTCACAGATGCGGTACAATGACGGACAGAACATGGTGACATTTTTATGCATTTTCGCAGTGAAACGTTGTGGAAGGGGATGAGGGCTGACGAGTCACGTGTTTTAAGGCAGACTGAGTAATGCAAGATTAATATGCAGGCTGGGCAATGTGAAGGTATGGGTCAGGTGAATGCATCGCTAATTCTTTGCAGAAAAAATGAAGCAACATTGCTTTGCCGACTGGGAAAATTTCGTGCTGATCAAGGAAACAATTGAATGGCCGACTGGGAACTGTGACATTGCAATCACATTAAGTGCGCAATATGTATTGGCCAAAGGGAAGGCAGAGTAGATTTTGTGCAGGACCACGCTTCTTTCTCGACAGACTAGTTTTAAAGTGTAGTGAATGGATATCGCAAAATGCAGGGACAATAGGAATCACAGCGATGCAAGACACATTGTTGTTAAAGTGTAGTGAGCGAGCAATTCGAAGATGTGATTGTAATGAGGTTAAAATCAAATATCTATTCTGAGGAGACAGAAGAACGTTCGCATTGATCGATCGGCAGTAGATCAAAGCACTTTGTTTCCGAAACGGCACAAGGGAGTCACGTGCGTGTCATTTGCAGTATCCGGGAGAAATTGTTTGGAATGTGAAGCTGAATACTGACCCTTGCAGGACACCAAGTCTAAAAGTTCCAGGTCGACATGGACCGTGATGGGCACATCGATTTGAGTAGGTTAATTATTTTAGGTATACTATATGATTCGAAGGGGAAAACAACGAAGTGTCGATTACCTGATGATAAAGAGTTAACTCCTGACATATGCATGGTTAAATTATCATACTTTGCAGCTATTTTCATTTTAGATTGGTTTGGATCATAACATCCTTGAATTTTAGCATTATTTGGTAAAATGCATATTTCTTTTTCAAAATGCAAGAACATTTTCGTGAAACAGTGACGTAATTCAATGTTGTGCTATTATATAGAAGATTAAGTAGAACGATTTCTACTAATTGCTGATTAAATTCAATAATCTTTATAAATCAAGCGAAATTGACGTGAGCCTCAGATAACTATGGCTGCATGAGGGTTTCTCTTGTTTACGTAATAAAACTACGTTGAATTTTGAAGAATAGAGTTTCTCAGTGTATCTCAAAGAACCAATTTGTTGCAGCCATACATTTACTAACTTAATGCACACGTTTATTTAAATTTTATCTGCAATTCAAAGCAAGCTAAATAACTCTAGTCTTAATTAATATCCAAAGTAAGTAATCGGTTCACTTATGAAATTGTGTTTCTGGTTCTGGTGCCCATGGGGTAGGATATGATTTCTTGGCTCTTGCAATGGTACAGAATATCTTTACGGCTGAAATCTCCGTTCAGAATCAAGATGCGCAGATTAAGGAATAGAAAATGCACATTCTCACAATCAAGGGGTGAGTGAAGAGAGAGCTCATTGAAGTACCAAGTACTTTTAAGGCTTTGCAACCTGGAGCAGACTGAAAGTTTAGTTTTAGCAGAGTTGAATTTAGGAAACATCAATGCAATGGAGCAGTGTCTATAAACGTGGTGGTGAATTAACATTTTGGATCATATTAATTCCTGACGATGTTGTTTAATTATTTACTTGAAGTTTGAAAAAAGTAAGTCGTATTAGTCGGAAAAAGATAAACAGAATTTTATATTTCTGTATCAGCTTGTAAATTGGCAAGCTCTGACCACACAAAAAAAAAGATCTTTGCAAGGTGACATAAACAGCCCAGTTGGCAGCTGCTGCCTCCGATTCACAATGTTCTAACTCGAATGAAAGCGGCAAACATTGATTGACTTGATCATAACTGTCAGAGATAATCACAAAGAGACTTGAAAACGCGAGGTAATGTAAATAAGTTGAAGTTTGATTTTCTCTTGACCATTTAGGCTGCACTGGACAGCGGGGGAAGCATTCGAAAATCAAAACCGTTTTGACTCAATTACAGCCAAAAAGAAACGTCAAAAAATGAAGTTTATATTCATTTCTCCTATACGGATTATTTCCTGAGCAAATCTAGTATTCATATCCCTACAATGTCATTAATTTTCACTGAGAGTTATAAATATCAATTCGATTTTTTGGGTTATACAATGATGGATCAAAAAATTATCAGCACCTGAAGGTCTACTGGCCAGAAATGTAAATAAGGATACTATTAAAAATAGGGAAAAAAACAGTAATTTACACAATTATATAGTGAAGCAGCCAATATTGGAACAAATTAATTTTCAAAACTATTATCCAATCAATTATCAACATGTTTCCAGGTTTTCCTCCAAATTGAACATTGAAATGCCCCATGAATGAACCTCACAATTTTCTACCGAATTTAATAGTGAACTCTACAAGCCATTAAGCAGTATTTTACCTGTCAATTTAAATATACAGATACCAAGTGTATTATCCATATAAGCCCCTGATAAATTAACTAGAGAAATGAACATGTATATATGCAGCGGAATTGCTCTCTGTAAATGCAACCTGCTTCTGACCTTTTGTTGATTTGCTGTTTATGAAAAGAAACATAGAGCAGGTTCAGTGCACTTTGACTTATGTGCCTCTTGGTGTCGGTCCCGCAAACAAAGCATTCTGAAGAACAACAGAGCGATGGGGTTTTTTCCACGTTCCTAACTCCATATCAGTTCAAGAGCGATGTTTGCTTCGTAATGTAAACAAAAAATAACAATTTCCTTTGGCATCGTTTGTATGCAAAGCAGATCCTAAAGCTCCAATTTATTCCGGGGACGTTGTGAATGCTCTGACTAATGCAACACAGGGTAAGATCCACTGAACAGTGTTTTTGGTTATGACAAATTGCTGCAGACTCGGTAGCAACAGTTGCAGTAGAAATGCAGGACAAGTTCCCCCGCTGCAGGTTTAAAACGCTAAAAGTGATCTAGGTTTATAAAGCAACATTACATTAAGTAGGCATCGGACTGGATTTTACGTTTTTCGGCAACGTGAGATTGGGGAAATGCAAAATGAGTGGTCTTCTCCCTCTTGTCCCACTCACCATCCCTTAGATGGCCTCCCCCTCCTCAACTCATCACATTCCGGGGAAGAGGCAATGTTGATGCAAAATGGTGTCCGCGTCCAATCAGCAGTGAACGCCTGGTCCTCATGCTGCAGACTGTAATGCTGTGAACAGAGAGTCCGTATGGCTACAAGCTCAAAACAACCTCCTCTCAGAAAATTTTTGGAAAAATATTTTTTATTGAAAGTTCAGGCAAGAAACAAAAAACTGTGAACAAAAGCATGATGAAGCTGCCATCTTCCCCAGCACAATCTGCTGCTGCATTCGATCATGCTCCCAGAGGCAGGAGTTCCCTTCCGCGCATTTGCCGTCTCACAGTAGCTGCACAAAAACACGTATTTTTCTCGTCTGAGCCACGGCAAATGCAATGCACCAAACAGGACAACATACGACTGGTTCGCTCACAAGCTCAATATCCTGTTAATTACTAACTGGAGAAAGGTCTCCATCTGGAATTGGGGAGAATTAAGAACGCGACGCCATTATCCCCGATGCAGGTATATAATATTCGTGCGGATTCGATGCTTTTGAGGGGGGTGGGTGATGCGGGGGAGGGGAGGCGGGGGGGTGAGTGGTGGGCGGGGGGGGGGGGGAGGGTGCTAGGGGTCATGGGGAGTGTGAGGGTGGGGGTTCGGGGTGCGATTTGGAAGGAAATTAGCAGCCAATTTTTTTGGTTACAGATATAGGTGTTCAGGAGGGAATTGAAGATATACATCCTCAGTTTGGAACCAGACTACTGCGACAAGATTTGAATTAAAACATGCACGTTGTAGTTAGCCTTAGTTGAGTACTACAAAGTAAACATGCAGGCACGTCCTTTCATTATCAAATAACAAAATCATTCATAGATTCGGCATTATGCAGCACTTTCTTTCCGTGGGATACATTGGCAAGATGAGCATTTTTTCCGATATCACATATTCTTCCTGTTGCTGTCCATGTGATGCGGGTGCACACTCAGTGTTACGAGCGATGCATTAAAAAGTGTTTGATCCAGTGGCAGTCAGGCAACGCGGATGTATCTCCAAGTAAGGATGGGGTCTGACTTGGAAAGGATTTTGCAATAATAGTGTTCCCATGCCACTTCTGCTCTTGCCCTTCCAGGCTTTCGAGGTGAAGTACTCGAACGGATGACCTTTGTCGACATCTGTCATATATCAGGAGCAGCAGCAATCATACCTAACAACGCGGCTTATACCTGGTGAATTGCGAGACAGGACTACTTGCATGCAAAGCAGCGGATGCAGCATGCGATTGACAGGGCTAATTGACCCCACCAGTAAATAACGTTAACTTAGCTCTGAAGTTCTGCTCATGCCATCTTGAATGATGTTGGACAATTCAACGACTCAATATCCACATCGGCAATGATTGTGGAGCTCAGCACATTAGTGAACATACATGGCTGAAGAACTTGCCGCCATATTCAGACTGACGTGACGGGTGGATGAATCATCCCGGCGCCCTTCTGAGGATGAGAGAATCACAGATGCCAGTTTTGAGCCAATGTGATTCACACTTGATGTTAAGGAATGACTGAAGGAACTGGATGATGCAGAGACTATGGGTCCTGTCAAATACCGCCAATTATACGGGAGATCAGTGCTCCCGAATAAACCTTCCTAGACAACCTGGCATAGTACAGCTAAAACACTGGCATCCACGCGAAAATGTGTGCAGTTGCACAGCTGGGCCTATCCACAAAAACAAAACACGACAAATCCAACTAACCGAATTACCGCCCCATCTGCCTAATCATCATCATAAACAAAGTGATGGAATGTGTCATGGGCATTGCTTTCACTCGCCACGTACTCGGGAGTGAGCTGCTCACTGGCGACCATTTTGTGCTTCTTTCGAGCTCCAGCACTCGCTTCGGCCTTAAACCAAACATGGTCAAAAGTGCTGAATTCACAATGTGATTGGAGAGCGGCTGTTATTTACATCAAGATAACCTTTGACATCCTGTGGTATCAAGGAGATATATTATGATTGGGGTCAATAAAATTAATGAGGAACCTTCTCCAATGATTTGAGTCATACCTATCGCAAAAGAAGATTTTTTTTTGTTTTGTTTTGCAGGTGAATCATCTTATCCCGATGACATCACTCCACGTGATCATATGGGCTGTGTCCTGAGCCAAACCACTTTGAGCTGCTTCATCAATTAACATCTCTGCATCATGAACACAGAGGAAGGTTTGTGTTGGGGGAGGGGTGGGGGTTGTGTCCGCTGATGATTGTTCAAATTTCAACACCATTCGCGACTCAGCAGATGCTGAAGAAATCCTGTCAGTGTGCATCAATACCTGTGCAAAATCCAGGATTCTACTGAAAACTGACAAGTCATATTAGCCCCACCCAAGTGACAGGCAATGACCACCTACAAAAAAAAAGTATCCAACAAATTCTCCTGGACATTTAATGTTATCACCATAGTTTAATTCCCCATTTTTAACATCCACGGAAAAACCATTGACTAGAAACTGTGACTAGAAGGGCAGGTCAGGAGGTGGGAATTCTGTGGCGAGGACATCACCCCCTGACTCTGCAACAACTTCCCTCCATCTACAATGCACAATTCACGAATGTACTGGAATACACAACAGTTTTCTGGATGAGTTCTGCTTCAATAACATTCAACAATATTGAACTAATCCACGGCAAAGCAGACTTCATGATTGACAACCAGTCCTTAGCTTTAATGATTCAAGCTGTTTATCTTTACCGAATAATTATTCTTACTGATTTTAAACTTCATTTCAATCATCAACCAACACCTGAGCAAAATAAATTTATCTAAAACGGAAATTTAGGCTTCTCCCAATTGCATTGTTGCTTTCCTAAATTCCATTTTGCAACGCCTCTACGTTCAGTGTGCACCATTTTTGGTAGCACTAAGAGCACGTGGTACATATATTAAACCTCATGACATTACGTAAAACACGGGCACTGAATATTCACTTATGTTGACCACCTCCCGTCCTCCTCGGATGATGAATGAATGAACATCCATGGACGAATCATGGAATCGCAGTGCAGAAGAGGCCCTTCGGCACTTCGAGTCTGCAACGGCATGTGAGAAACAGCTGAACTACCTTCCCAATCACATTTACCAGCAGTTGTCCCATAGCCTTGAATGTATTGACGTGCCAAGTGCTCATCCAGTTACATTTTAAAGGATGTGAGGCAACCCGCCTCCACCACCCTCCCAGGCAGCGCATTCGAGACAGTCACCAACCTCTGGGGAAAAAACGTTCTTCTTCCCATCAATCCTAAACCTCCTGCCCATCACCTTTAACTTATGCACTCTTTAGGGCATAAAACAAAGTTTTGGGGAGTGGCAAGAAACAGAAATTAGTGTACGCAGCGGGGGTCAACGTCTATGACCAAGACAGGATCGGTAGCACCACTAATGGCCTATCAGGCCGAGTCAGACAGACAACTGCTAGACTGGGTCTTTGGCAGGTGATCAGGGAACCAACAAGGTGCAAAGCCCGAAATGAACTCGCCTCACCAACCTTCAAGCAACATATGCACCTGCCCATTATAGGATTGATAGGATAGAACACCGCACGGTCGTTGTGCAGACGTAGTCGGCCTTCACATTGGAAAGTTCCTCCATAGTATTGTGTGACACTACCATTGCACGATATGGGGTAGATTTCAAGCTAATCAGCAACTCAAAAGTGGGCATTCAACAGGCACTTTGGGCCATCAGCTGGAGCAGGGATGTGCACAGCCATAATTTGTTGTTCCAAGCCCAACCTATCTACAACTCCTCAATTTCCATGTGGCATTATTATGATGATGGTTGTGGTGCAGGACAAGCATTCCAATTTCTCATTTTGGTGTGAGTTTTTTCGCTGTTGTTGTAGCTGTGCGACAAGGAATGTCAACAAGATAATTCCTTGTATTACTGGGAATTAGCTGGGATTTTCCAACGTGGAGACATTGACGAGACTGGACCTATGCTTTCTGGAGCTTTGCCAAATGAGAATTGACCTCACTGAAACATAAAGTGTTCTTACTTTGTTCGATGTTATAGATGTTGGAGGGATGTATCTAATATCATGAGAAACAGTATCAGAATAACAGGTGTTCATTTAGCGCAGATATGAGGGGGAATTTCCTCACTCAGAGAGCAGCGAATGTTTGAAATTATCTCCCGCAACAGCGGCAGAGGATCCGTCATTGGGTATGTTGAAGGCAGCGCGATGAACCAATTTCTAAATATTAAATGCTTCCAGAGATATGAGAAGGGAAGGACGTGAAGGCATGATTACAGCCATGATATACTTGAGTAGTGGAGAAAGCTCGAGCGGCCCTCCTGTTACATTCTGCTCCCGTTGCCTATGCCTCTATGTTCTTTTGTCAGCGCCGGCATGTCACTTAGCAATGCAAGACTTACAAAGAGACAGGGGAGTCCGAAGATGCTTTAAATCAACTCACTTCAATACTCAATGTAAATCAATTAGATTTCGAAGTTTGATTTACACCAGCAGGTAGTGGAGGGAGAGAAATTGAATGGAGCAGAATAAAGACAACCAGATAAATACTTGGGCTGCGTAGGTTTTTCAAAATCGGACCACTTATGGCTCAGTCAGTAGAAATCTCCGTGCTGAGATAGATGTTTAACGATTTAATTCCGGCGCCAGGACTTCAGAACAAAGTTCGAGGCTAACGCTCCATTGTCGTAGTGAAGTAATTCTGCATTATCGCAAGGAGGAGCTTTAAGAACAGATGTCAAATCGATTCACGAGGAAAACGTAAAAGATTCAATTCCACTAATTCGGAAAGCGACATTGCCCTAGCCCCTTGTACCCTGACCGATATTTATACCTCTGCTAAAATCCACAAAATAAAAAATCCGGTCATTGTCAACATGTTGTCTATGGAAGCTTCCCGAGCACAAATTGACGGTCACGCTTACTTTATGTAATTCCATCAATGTGGTCGTGGACAAGGGCTGCTCAAATTCATGTCTATCAATATACAAGTGAGTAAGACATGGGAATGTCTGAAGCGCACACTGCATTGTGTTTCCGGCAAGCTTCCATATATCCTCACTTCACACTGATCTGTAAAAATATCGCTGTTAAAAAGTACGTAATTTGACAGGGATTCTGCTACTTGCGATATTGGAAAACAGGTGAAAACCGTGAGCAAACACTTTCAGTTACTTCAAGCTGAATTCTGCAAAATGCGAATTTGCCCCTGCATTGATTTTCATAGACATGTCTTACCTCCAAGTTTAAACACGGTCTGCACTTGGTCATCAATATTATTGCAGACCCCACCCAAATTCAACACAATCCCCAAAGAATGAACACGGTGTCAACACTGTAGAACGCGGCGTGAAAGATACAGCAACATTAAGAAATCAGGTAACGTGACACCTCAACTTTGATGACTCTCGAACAGAAAAGGAACAATTTCACGTTACCAGAAACGCCGTTTGAGAAGAAAGTCAATATCCATTTATACATCCACTGTTTGTGTTTAGGCTCTTACCTGGTACACCAACAGCTGCGAGAATAGGGTAGTAAATGGATTCTATCTTGCGAAGTATCAGTTCTCCCATCTTTATGAGAAGCTGTCTTTTCTCCTGAGATGGGTAAACAAGATGGATGGAACGATGTGACCTCAAACATACCGTCTCCAAAACCCCATTGGATTAATATCAGAAAAATAAAATAAACAAAGTAATATAACTGCCGAGACTCGCAAGGAGATACCACAGTAATTAAACCCAGAATATAAGGTTAAAATTGGCACCAAAGCATTCGTAACAGGGAAGAGAGAAAAGCTGCTACATTTTACAGACATGAAGCCCTGTACGTAAACTTCCAAACCCACGTCCGCTACCACCTAGAAAGGCAAGGGTGACATAGACATCGGAACGCCACCATCTAGTAGCCCCTCTCCAAACCACTCACCGCCCTGATTTGGAAATATATCGCCGTTCCTTCACTGCCTGTGAGTCAAAGTACTGGACCTACCCCTTATAACACAGACAACAGCAGCACAAAAATGCATCTCACTACCATCTTTTCAAGGGCAATTAGGGATGGGCAATAAATGCTGGCCTCGCCAGCGTCGACCACATTCAATGAATGGATACAATAAGAGAGATTCGCACTTTTAGTCTCAGAGTATGGAAATAAACGCAAATTAGACAACGAGAACTTCGAGAATGGGTTTCTATAAGTCCGGTATCTGACGAAGTGCAACAAAGGCTATTCGGTGTGAGAAGCGCTAACTAAAGCAGAAACACTGAGTCTTTTGGAGAACATGAAATGATCCGTTCAGAGAAACTCTTATTTATACAACATACAAATCCCCATTAGCACATTCATGCTCCCTGAAGAAATTAGACAGTTTCAGTCATTGAACAAACAGATTACGTCAGTCGCTCTCCTTGTGAAAACAACCACTTCAAAGGCAAACGTCAAATATTGGACTGATGTCAGCGGTCAAACCAATGGAAGGGGCTGTATGTTAGTGATCAACGGGTAAATATTATCCGAGATGGTCAGGGCGGGAAATGATTAAACCACAAGGCGTTGTTGCCGGATAAACCGTCACTAAATTAAATTAAAATGATTCTTAGCAACTCTATGGTCCTGAACCTCCAGAAGTAGTGGCGAAATTTCAGATGCTCCACACTGTTTTGTGTTTCAGGACACATTCTATATTTCAACAAGGCACATCTGTGATCCTTGTATTTGACATTCAAGAGCCCAGAGGGAAGACATCCGCTGCCCAGATCTTTCCGTGGGTTACGCTGGTACTGACACCTCTGTCGGTGACTAGGCCTACATTCCAGGGTGTTGCACAGAAATTTGCACCATTCCGCCCGGAAATTATAAATGCAGCCAAAAGACTTGGAGGTGTTGGTGATTACGTGATGTGTAATACAAGCTGTACGGAGAGGCTTTTGTTTTCTGAACCAGAATATTTCAAAATAAAGCGTTCAAGACGATTTCGATCCCATTAACGCTCAATAACCAATCCTTGGGGCAGCCAAGCATCCTGAACCACCCACTCACATACTCCATCCAGAGAGATGTTTGGGCTGATTGAAAAACAATGTGTTGAATAAAATAATAGGATAACGAGAGTACAACGCTAGGAGACTATTCCATGGTGAACATTTAACTCTTGGCCCTCACATGTCTTCTGACGACAATCATTGGCCGATGGAGTCACTCATTATAATGAAACCGAATCGCCGTTGCCTCCGGCTGTTGGTTCCCGCTGCATTTCATACAACACCAAAAAGACAAGAATTAAGGGCAGGGGTAGGTCATTCGCCATCTTGAGTCTGTTCTGCAACTCGAAAATAGAATGGTTTACCTAATCGTGGCCTCAGCTCCATTTTCCTGCCTCCACTCCTCCAACCTGCGTCGCACACCCGCCCAATCCACACTCCCCTCAAAGCGCACACGTACATCCTCATGACACCATTATCCATTATTGGTCAATAAAAAATCCAATTCAGCCTGGATTATGAGGCCGGCCTGAAAAGATGACAAAAAATATCATTGTCATTTGCTCATTTGACGATGATATTATAATCAGAGCGATGCAAAGTGGTTCATCTGTGTGGACCCCTTTGATGTGACTTACGGCGCCAAGTAAGAAACTGTCATGGCTTCAGCTCTGTTTGTCATATACTTTCCGGGCATTCTCCAGTTTGTACTCAGAGAGCTTGACACATTCATTTCAGGACAGACAGCAACGTTTGCAAAGAACCAAGAGTAAAACCTTGCACATAGGCCAATGACCAGCGACTGAGTGAAGCCTTGTTCGCGGACCACTATTCATAGGGCAGAATGCGGAGACATACAGTTGCGTGCTGACTCAGAACACTTTCCATTAACAATATATCCGCCTATACGGAAGCTTTATCAAATCACCGCTGGTCACATGGTCCAAGATGCCACAGCCGCTCTGAACTAAACACCCATCTGTTCAGTGCGGAAGTTTGCTAACTTGGCAGCATGCTCTCCAAGAGAAATAACTGAATGAGCAAATTAACCATCGCCTCACATAAACGAGTTCGGCATTTGGCAGTTTGCACTCACTGACTTCTGAAAGAAAAACATGGAGCTTCCCTCAGAAGGAAGATCAAAGCTTGTCCGGCAATGTTTTTTCTTAGCCTATTCTATGTCAGCGCGAGATTTTCAACACGGATCAGACTCATTGAACGCTTATGAAAACATTCCTATTTCACTGTCTGTAATCCTTTTCTAACGGTAAGTGGCGGGACAGATTCCCCCACACAAATGTCCTTGCAAAGTGCAGCGTACTGGGCATCGATAACATGTTCATTAGAGCCCTGCTTCCATAGGTCAATCATGTGTTTCATATGGAGAATGCCGACATACCAAAGGTCGCAATAGGTGAACACGGGAAGCTGCACGACAGGGTGTCTCAATTCTCAAAGCCCGACCCAGAGATTGGAAACTGGGTCACAGTGCACGGGTTCCTGATACGCCCTTGCTAACAGCCCTGTGGTGTACCTGCACCATACGAAGCCTGCGCCCGGCGCACCGGAATCCTGACGCTAAACTGCACGTTGCTCAGGCCTCCTTCAGGCGACACGCACTATGGTGTTGGAGGACTATGAACAGGTACAGGGCTGTGATACCTGGTTACCTAGAATACCAGCCAAGATTCTGCATAAAGGCGGCAGATGTGAACCTGTCGCCGGTCACATGTCTTGGGAAAGTGGTTCATTTCGGCAGCTGCATCTGCCACTGAGCAGTCCTCATCCAAAAGGCGGCCAAATATAAAGTTATCAGGGTACTCTCAAGGTCGCCTTAAAGCACGGAGGCATTAACACCACTGAACAGGAGGAGAATGCTGCCCATCTCTCGGCCTGGCACCACTTGGTCCATCAAGGTGAAAACCACTTTGCGGCTCCGCGGCTCAACAGAGAAGTGGAAGGGCAGAGACACAGGAAGCAGGATAAATCCAAACTGGGCCAACAGCGTGCCCCGCGGCCGAAGAACATATAGATCCAAAGTTGGGCTTCTCACTCATCTGAATTCTCCCTGGGCCTGAAGGACCCGGATTATGAGGGACGCCCACAGACGACAATCACATGAAATCCACCATTTCAGGAAGGTGGGGCACTAGCAACTTCTGAAGGGCAATTTGGAAAGACCAACAACGTCTGGCCCATCTAATTATATCTCCGCCCCATGAAAGGATGCATTTGAAAACATAATTGTGAACAATATAACAAACCTTCGGAACACCCAAATTGAAAATGCATTCAGTGATTTCAGCATTTGTGCAGAACAGATTAAGTGCCTTAAGGACAAGGAACGGCTGGCAAAGTGGATTCTTCCCGCCTGAGCAGCCTTCTTAAGCAGGATTTGGCAATGGATTGTGCAAATTTAGACGTGTCTAACTTCACACGTGATATCGTGATTTTTTTTTTTGAGTGCTCACCTGTTGAAGCACCGGGAGGATCAACCACGATGATCGTTAGGTAGACAAACGGTCTGCCGCATTGACAGACAGATAAAATGGACAGAGATTGACATGTGGACAGATTGATTGGAACAGAGAGATAACATGCGAGAGAGAGAGCGAGACAATGCGAGTGAGAAAGAGAGCGAGTGAGTGAAAGAGCAAGATATATATATATGTATATATATATATATATATATATATATAGAGAGAGAGAGAGAGAGAGAGAGAGAAAGAGAGAGAGAGAGAGAGAGAGAGAGAGAGATAGATAGATAGATAGATAGATAGATAGATAGATAGATAGATAGATAGATAGATAGATAGATAGATAGATAGATAGATAGATAGATAGATAGATAGATAGATAGATAGATAGATAGATAGATAGATAGATAGATAGATAGATAGATAGATAGATAGATAGATAGATAGATAGATAGATAGATAGATAGATAGATAGATAGATAGATAGATAGATAGATAGATAGATAGATAGATAGATAGATAGATAGATAGATAGATAGATAGATAGATAGATAGATAGATAGATAGATAGATAGATAGATAGATAGATAGATAGATAGATAGATAGAAAAAAAAATAAAGATTGATAGATAGGACTATAGTCAGGAAGCTATGAACATGATGGGATGCTATACATCGGCTTCATGCAACAAATATCCGCCAACGGATGCTAGGTAATGTCAACTGTGAGGCTGAAAGAGGTGCTTGTGATGGACACAAAAAAAAAAAGAAACGAAATTAACTTGCACATGCGAGTATTGTGCTCGCATAGAACTGGATATTTCGCCTGACAAATCCCCTTTAATATGGAATCAGAAATAACGACCTAGAATCAGTTCCCTGCCATTCTCTCCAGGTCGCAAATAATACATTTTGAGATGCAACAGTTGCCTCGCGACAGGAACAAAAGTGTCACCAAGTTTCCTGGAAGAGAGAATAACCAGAAAAAAAGCCAGAAATGTTTCACGAGACCTGGAGACAAGGGAACAGTTTGCCTCGAACTGTCCTAAAATCCTCCATACTTTGCGGCATTTAACATGTAAACTGATAATTGGCCTGGACAACACATTCAGTCACAAAAATGTATCTAAATCCTATTATCAAAAATTGCTCGAACAATCACAAACATAAAGTGAACAATGTTTGCACGCAATGCACTGGTAGTTCTGAGTGAGTGCACTCTGATCAATAAACAAAGTCAAGTGAACCCAAATATACGGATGCAAATGAGACTTAGCTCCACACTCAATATTGGGATGTAGCAACCCAGTCGGAGCTGCAGCTGGTTGCTCCCTATGCGTTACAAGCCTCAAAACTGGGTTTTTGAAAACGGGAACAGCCTGATAGCCACGGCCGGGAGCTTCAGTTTCCAGATGGAGTTAGATGCGGAAGCTGTATGTCGAGCCAGTGAGTGATCGAGATTGGGGGAAGACAAGGAACGCGGCTTTCAAGAACTTGAGGCGGGTGCGGTGTTGGGAGATGAGGACATGGTTTAGGAATGAGGGCAAACTGAAGTCATGCAGGAGGAAACGATGGATTAAATGCAAGAGGAAGAGATTTTCTCTTTCAAAAGGAGATAAATCTGCACAGGGTAATGGAAAATGATAAATACAAATCAAGAGCAGAATTAGAGAATCCGGCTCCTCGAGCCACTCTCGCCAATCAATAACATTATGGCTCATCTGATTGTGGACGCAACTACGCATTCCGCCCAACTCCAATAACATTTGACACCCTTGGCACTGAAGAATCTATCTGTCTCTGCCTGAAAAATACCCAATCAGCCTCGCGCCACAGCACTTGCGGGAAGAGAGTTCCAAAGCCGTTCATCCCTATGACTGAAATAAATCGCTTCCACCTCACCTTTAAACGGGAAACCCACAACTTGAAAACTGTTTCCCCTTTGCTCCAACCTCTCCGGCAAGGGAAACATTCTCATTGAATCCAATATGGACAATCCCTCAGGATCCAACCTATTTCAATGAAAGCACCTCTCATTTTCCAGACTCCAATGGGTAAAGTTTAGCCAATCTTTCCGAATAGGATAACACCCAAACCACCACCACCCTCCACCAACTCAGCATCCCAGGTATCTGCAGAGTGAACGCTATATCAACTGATTCTAATTAATTGATATCCTTTCTTAAAGTTGGAGACCAAAACTCTGCACAATACTTTAGATGTGATATCGGCAACGTTCTGCTCAACTGTAGTAAAACATCACTACTTCAATAACGTTAGAGTTCCTAATAAATTAGGGTATTAGCAAATAAAAATGAGGAGAATGTTAAGATTGGCATGCACATGTTGTCAGATTTACCGCTAGTAGTTGACCTGGAATTGATACTTAATGCAAAGGGGTTTAAGAACTTCCCGTTTAGTTTTAAACAGTTGAATACGGTTACGCTTGATTGTTAAATTGCACATTACGATCAATATATCAATATCAACAAAGAAGGATTTACAATTAAGCTTTACTTTCTTCCAACTTCACACGAACGATGCCCTCTATCTGGTTGTGTAGCATTGCCACGAACATATTGACAGAGATGCTGAACAGACCTTGTATATTAAAATTGGGAATCTGGGAGAAGCTGCGGATCTCAAGTATCAGCAGAATTATATTAAATTGCACTCTTTAAGCTCATGCCCCGGCATGTTCCTCATTCCACCATAGTGTCCGACGCGGGATTAACACGGATAAATTGACGAGTGCAGGTAGCAGTACAAGAGCAGCAGCAAATATAACACACAGTGGGAAAGGTCGTGAATCCTCAACACACCGTTACCTGCATTTTAAACAACGGAAGTAAACTGCAGCAATACGAACATCTCCCACAAACAGTGCACCGAATCTAAACCTTGAACTCCTGTCTCATCCAGCGGTTAATGATAGTGCCAGTAAGACAACATTAAGCAGGAGGAGGCTTCAAAAGTATTCCCATTGGCCATGGGAGCCAAATGACATCAGTACAATCGACAAGGATGAAACAATTGTAGCTCGTGTGTGTCAGGATTCTGAATGATTCATCCCTCTAATGTCCCTGACACCACAGACGACAGACTGAATATAAAAACAAAATATTGCTCATAATGGAAATCTGAAAGAAACACAGGTTAGGCTGGAAAACCTGAACAGGTTTGGCAGAATCTGCGGAGAGATGTTTCCATCAGGTTGTAGAAAATGTGATTTACTTGATATGATCGCAAGAAATGGCTCAAAGGACTGGACACAGCAAAAGCTGTAGAGGTGACACAATCCCGGCAGTTTTACTGAAGATTTGTGCTCTATAGCCACCCGAAAGCGCAGACCACAAGCTTCATCACAGATACACCAAAATCACCAGCTACCGAACATGTGGAAAATATGCCCAAGTGTCTGCTATACGCAAATAGCATGAGAAATATAACCTTGGCAAATAACGGTCCATCAATCTAGCCTGGGACATCAGCAATACAATGGAAGTTGTCATTTTGGTATTAAGCGGCAGTTGCATAACACCACCAGTTCATTGATGCCCGGATGGTGTTCTGCCAGAGCTATTCGGCTAATGGCTTCATTGTAGCTTTATGAGTATCACATACAAAATGGCTGAACTCATGAGCTGCGGCTGACAATGACGTCTCTTGATATCAACGCAACATTTGTCCCTGAGCGACAGAAAGGGAGCTCCGATGTTACTATCACCGTACAGAATACTTGGATCTTCATGATAGCAAAAGAAAGAATCTGAACGTCAATATTTATCTTTAAAAAAATATATATATTGCAACGATCGAACCAAACTCAACATAATTCAAAAATTAATAGGTCAATGGTACTTCAGGTGAGATGTAGATTTCAATGTTGGATAGTTACAAGAACAGAAGATATTGGAACATGTGGTATATCAAATGCCCCTGTCAGCCTGCACCGCCATTTATTACTAGGGTGGCTTATCTTGGGGTTAGATTCCATTCCCTGCCCTTTCCAGGCACCAATTTTGTGAAACTTCTCTCTACCACCTCCGAAGATAGTGTAACTTCTCTTCAATGTGAAGACAAAAACTCTGTACAATACTCCAGGTGTCGTCACACCAAAACATTATGCAGACCACTTAAGTTTTCTTCATCCATCTACTCCAATTCCCGATGCATCAAATACACCCACTGCTCTCAGTGTGTAAGTTATAACTCCACTTTTAGAGTGTTTCACATCAATCTCTATTTCTCCAGTGTAGACCAAATAGCTTTAGTCAGTACAGGTCGGCCTGGGGTCCCTTCAGACAACAGGCATATTGCATCCGATTTCCAGCAGCAATCCAAATGCGAAATCCCCTTCTCAATTGTCACTGTTCTATCCAGAATCCACCTAGCTTGTTCTCCCTATCTGGTTCTGTTACGAATTCTCATCTTGACTTCCTTTAATCCACCGATTCAAAGTTCCTGTCATGTTTTCAAACAATTATCCCCACGGCTTCATGCTGAGATATGTGTTTGTTGTCTGGAATTGTGTCCTTCTTCCAGCAGCAGGGCACGAGCTGCAATTAAAATCCCAATTCGATTAATTTGCAGTTTTAGCTTCCACCGCCTTGTAACTTGAGCCTGAGTTTAACATCTCAGAACTGTAATGACATCATAATGATGAATTCAATTGTTCTTCCTTCTAAAAGTCTTTCATACTTTCACTTAGGATTTAAAGTGTCCTTTACAAAATTAAAATGCAGGCGTTGCAATAAAGCACCAAGTTTTATTTCCAAATAGTGGTTTAGCATTTGCGTGTGCCAGGCTGTGTGTTAATTGGATTAAGACCAAGAACTCTCGGTGCTTTGATGTATAATAGTGTTGAGAAGTAAACAGAGGCAGAGGTAAATTTGCATTTTTCTTGAATGGAGCATTCAAGAGGGGAGTGGACTCTTTCACCTAGCTAGGAGAAACCAATCAATGTTTATGTTACTAATACATTTGGTGCATTGAAATGGGTTTTATTGTTGGAAGAGATCATGCCCAAAGCGCCTGGTAATTCACTAGCGCCTGGTAATTCACTGAGATTTTACATTCAAAGAGACGGGTTGTGTATAATAGAAGGGAACATGGGTGTGAAAGGTAGAGGCAGCTAACATCAAAGCAGTTGTAAGCCTCCAACAGTCTGCAATGGAAAGAGATTGAAAGGAAACTCGTGTTGAATTTGTAAGGAGAAAATGCTTTACCTGGTGTCTGCTTAAGTCTATTAGATATTGCTGCCTTAGTGGAGAATTCCTTGGTATTTTTCAAAAATGTGAGGATGATAGTAATTTCTAGTGTTTAATCTATTGCAAAGTAATAAATGTCTCATTTAGTTTGATAGAGGACCTGTACAGAAGCGGTGGTTTTAAACCTGAATTTAGAGCAAGAACTCAAAACATACGAATTGAAAATACAGGTTATGATAGTGTCTAAATTTCCCCTCCAGGACTTTAACTAGCTCAGCTTTTAAATAACGTTGAATCATAACACATATTAAGTTAAAAACCTGATGTTCGTATTCCGTTAACCTAAACTAAAAGGTTAGTTAGAATTGGCCAATCTGCTTGCTGGTGAACCTCTTTTTAAACTTGTCACAGCTCGCGGAACAGTGAGGCTTGTTATTACTGCGCTATTCCTAGTATTTCGAGACAATATTTAATGACCTAGAGTCTACTGTTGTTTTATTTTTGGAACACAGAATTCCAAATAGCGACGGCCCCCTGAGAAAAGAAATACACCCTATTCTCTGGTTTGGAAGGTAGACTCTTAAACATGCAACATTTCCCCTAGTTTTAGATCCCCCACTAAATAATCATCCTCTCAACATCTACCCTGAAAAAAATGCCCTAGAGCCTGATAGGTTTCAAGAATATCTCTTCCCACCCACCCTTCCAAATTCTAATTTCTAGTTTCCTGTTAAGCCACCCTATAGATATGATGCAATGTTTCCATAAAACCATGACGATGTAACATGTGTAATAACCTTTTTTTTAACGTGCACACGTATCGGATACATTTTGTGATTCAAAATAAAATTGCATCTAATAGTCCTTCTTTCCTCATCCTGCTTGTTACATCCTGAAATAACTGGAATAAATTTGTGCACGATTGTTATTTCAGAAAATCATTTTCACTCTGTCTGATTGGATCATAAATTCCTACATTTTCTGCTATCAGTTCCTTAAAAATGCCTTCCTGCTGGGGTATAGAACAAGGGAACAAACAGAAATAAAAAAATTCATCCGCCTCGGTAACTGCTCAAACTGGGCGCAGAACGATTTCTGTGGGCACCACAAGAAGGGACCTTGCACTGAGAGAAAAAAAAAATCAGACGAAAAAAATCAAGATTAACGATAAATTAATTGTAAATGTAACAAATAACATTTTATTTGAAAAGAACGAAACGTTTAAGACATTTAGAATTTCGTCGCTCGCTAAAGTCAAGAGTTCAGTAATTTTTTCCAATATGTCTTTTCGGCCGTGCAGACCTCCGGGCCACTTTTCCAGCGGACAGTTAAATGTTAATGGCACTATTGTGGGCCTTGAGGTACATGTCACCTAGGCCTGTTAAAGTCTCCCATAAAAATCGTCAGAGAACTCGATGGATTTATATAATTCATGATTATTTTAAAGTAAACAAACAACTTGCTACTTATTCCAGATATGTAACCTTAAAAGTAAAGACTGGTTGACTTTTAGTATTCGTTTCCTTTGTATTTCAACTTTGGACTCATCCAGGCCTGTGAAGCACAGACTTCCATAATGTTCTTTCCAATGTTTATGGTCAGTGTTACAATTTAGGCAGATTGAATGTTTAGCACTACCAGGTTGATAATTATTTATTAAGTCTGTAAGGTTCCACAAGCTGGAATAATATAACGATCAGCATTTCTGTTTTTAGTGTTGGTCACCAGAAGTGACTAGCGTTGACTGCGCGGGGTTGGATAATTATACTTTGCCCTCTCCGTTCATCGGCAGTGACCATCACAGCCAAGACCTGCTTTTGTTGCGGATCTTTAATTGCACGAGAGAAGCGGGTGCTGAGCAGTCCCTCGGTTCAAGCTGGGTGGTCAGTTCGAATTCATCCTTATTCGACATTTCTGCAGCGTGCTTTTAAAGCTGATTATTTGCTCGGCCATTTCAAAGGACAGATAAGACTCAACCACGTTACCGTGCGACTGGAATAACTTGTTAGCCGGGATTTTTAAAGACAATCCAATTGTTCCATTGTCACAATTAGTGGGGATATTATGCCAGGATTTTCTTTCAATATTTCGTTTAATTGGAAGCTTTCTGGGCTTATCAAAACTTTCATGTTTCTGAGAGTGTCGAAATGTGCCAGTACTCTCCGAGTCAACTCCACTGCTTCATTTATGAATTGTTACCTGCCTTTCACTGCCTGGAGAACGGTACGGCCTGACACCGAGCATCAGCTCCCTGTGTCTGCAGACATTTCTGTGTTATGCTCTCCAAACAGAGCCATAAGGCCTCCCGTGGTGTAGTCCTTCTCTGTGTTTGTAAATACTTCAGTTCCCTTGGTTAGAATTGGCTTTATCCCGTCTTTTTGAATTGACCACTGGGTCAGGGCAAACTTCCCTCTTTAAAAACTCCAGTCCCGAGAATACTGCGCAGGAAATATGGATGAGTTGGATTCGGGAACATAGAAAAACGTGAAGGCGATGTTATTAACGTGAAAACAAACGAGACAAAACGAGAGAGAGAGAAATGAGAAAGAGAGAGAGAGAGAGAGAGTGAGATGAGATATGTGTCTGTGGGAAAACGAGAGAGAAAGAGAAATAAAGAGAGGCCGAGAGAGAGAGAAGCTGCTGATTTTTTTTTTACCAGACTTTAACTAACGTGATTAAGTCTCTGCTCGGCAAACATCTGAAGAGTTTTTGCGCTGTATTGTAAACAAAGGCTCAAACCCCTCTCCTGCCCTCTCCATTTCACTCTCCTTTCACTGAGGGTATGTGTTGGTGAATTTAAAAATAACGATGCTATCAATGCTGTCTGTCTAAATCAGTCACCTCCTGGCAGATTAATGTTCCCATCCGCGCTCCTCCTCGCATTGATCAGAGCAACAAGATTAAAACAATAATTAGATTTAGACAAAAATAAGCAGAGGGTAATAGGCATCTATTTAAATACACTGACTCCTGTCAGCTTCACTGGGGGAGTGGAAAGTGTGAAATAATCACTCTTACCACTAAAGGCTAAATAAAGATCCAGCCCACATAGGTATTCACATTAAACAAGATGGATGGAATATCGCGCTTTTTAACTTTTGAAGCAAAAACAAGCAAATGCTGTTGGGAAAGCTTTTTTTTCTGCTTGTTTACTGATCCCTCCCATCTCTTTTTTTCTCTGAAAGGCGAGCATTGTTTTTAGAAAAAACATGGTGTTCTTATTCGGACTTTCTGTACTTTGAGCCCTCACCTGGATCTGATAACCTGTGACACCTCCAGTTCTTGCTTCACTAAAAGTCAATAACATTTGAGCAAACAGACAGGAGGCGAGGGAGACAATCTCATATTTGGCTCGTTGGTCATTTGCGAAAAAAAGTCACAATTACGTCTGTGACGTCTGTTCATGGCATTCCCTTCCCTAACTCTGTAATTTCATCCTCCCCCCGCAAGTCACCATGATAACTGTGGTCGCCTAATTCCGGCTGCATGAACCTCCCCGACTCTGATTTTCCACCATTGCTGAACTTGCCTTCAGTTGCCTACAGTCCAGGATCTGGAATTCCCCCCCCCCAGCACCGCTCCAAATCACTGCCTCCCTTTCCTCCTTTAAGATAATTCTTCAAACCGACCCGTTTGTCTAAATCTTTGATCTGTTGTCAAACTGTGTTGTGTGGAGCTAATGTGAAGCAGCCTCGGCCACGTGATTGTGTTAAATGTGTAATATGAATATGAGTTGTTGTTGTCGCTTTGCCATATAATGCTCTCTGCAGCATCTGTGGTTGTTTTACAATGTTTATATTCGATACTAATACGTGTGGGTTTCCATTGCCTGCATTTCGGACTCTGCGTCATGTTATATGTGCGGTTGTCAGGATTACTGCATGAATCCCGTAATCCCCTACCTCCATCACTCATCCGACAATGTGACAGGAGATCCTGTGCCGATCTTGACAGAGGTAAAACCATGATGGGGCCTGAGATCTCCCTGCTCCATGTTTGGTGCTCAGTGAGAATTTCTTTGTCGAATTTCCATAAACAGTGAAATAAATGTTACAGAGTCCTGACTACTTAGAGATTAAATAACCATCAAGGAGGTTTATAAAGCAGTTTGTCAGTTGTCAGTTTGTCAGTTGAAGTTAGCAAAATGCTGAAACGCAGGAACAATATCCATTATTATAGGCATTCGACTGACTATTTAAGACGTTGAACATATATGTATGAGAGATAGAGAGAATGAGAGAGAGCGAAAGAGCGAGAGAGATAGAGAGAGAGAGAGAGAGAGAGAGAAAATTTATTATGTCCGTCACCGCCATGGCCTTGCCCTCCACCGAGAAGCGGTTCATGGCGCTCCCTCCAGAGAGAAATTTGGTCATTCCCGGTCGTCTGGTGTGAATCTCATACTCCCCCAGTGTGGCCGGCATATATTCCCCTACTCGCTGCTTTCATTGGGTACCACTCTACGTTCATCCAATGGAACTTCTGCAACTGCCCCTCCCCCGGTGTTCATGGTATATAACTACTCCTCCCTGCTTTTCTAGTAATATATCCCCAAAGCCCCCAGTTGTAGCTGATATACATCCTCTTCGCGGATTTACCTGGCATATTACACCCATTCCCGGGTCAAACCGAACAAAGCACCCCTCGTCCATTGCACCTGGCATATTCCCATACTCCGCCACCCCCAGCCTCCGCAGCGTACCTGGTATACATCTCCTTCTTCCCTGGAAAATCGTGTTTCTCGTTGCCTGCCCTGCAGCACGTAATATATATTTACCCCTCCGCCAGTTTACCTTTTATATCAACACACCCATTGCATCACGTATAGCCTACTCCCCCACTTTGTGCACGAAAAAAAAACCATGCCCGACGTCTGCTCTATCTCTCGATCTGTTCTGCAATCAGACTTAACCCACTGTACAAGTATATGTACACATCCCATTATTCCCATTATAGCTCTCCCTGTGTACATGGCTTTCCTCCCTAACCACACCTGCACCAGTATGCTGGCTCACGATCCCCCTCTCCTGGTGCTGCTGGTATATATCACGCTCCACGGATTGTGCTTCGTGATCTCTTTCCTCTACTACTTTCTACCTGATATATCGCCCCATCTTACCTGTTTACGTGACATATCAGTCGGTCCATCTGGAGAACCTCCTTATTTTGAGCATTTGTTGTATCCACACTTTTCCACTCTACATTAGAAATCAAAAGCCTCATCTGGTCTGTCAGGTACATCAGCCATCAGCCAGGAAATCATTTTGTATCATCCCATGTTTGCTTGTCAACCAATATAAGATATGCCCCATTATACCATTAGCACCACTATGCTCGTTGCTTGTACCTGACATATCAAAACCAAACCCCTGTCGTCAATGTAATTTTTTTACATCCTGCAATGTACTTGGCGCAAAACTCAACCACCCCCACCCCGGTGCGCCCGTTAGTCATGGAGACAGCTTTTGGGCAGTCAGGTGTTGTGGCAATGGATGAGCACGTTTGTGGCGACCAGTGACATTCACAAATCAGTCAGGACCCACCACTGCTGTGGAAGCGAGAGGACACGTGAATGTTTGGTGACTGTAGTGGCAGGTTTTGCCACCTGCACTGTCATCATAGTTACTAGCCCAGATCCTCATCTGGTCTCCAAAAAGAGAGGGCCGCTCCACTCTATCACAATTGCAAGGCAACCAACACCCACTCTATCATCATTGTTACAGGTGCCTCCGATGATCTTTTCCCAAAGTGCAAGAGCAAATTCCAGGCTAGAAATGTCGAATAAACTCAGCAAATCTGGGAAACACTCAGTGAGTAAGTTATGTGCCGTGTTCTGTACTTGTGGAAGAATAAAATATATCTACAGGACAACTAAGGGTTAAACAGTTAAAACCGTAGTGGAATACTACAGCACAGTTCCCTCTTTTGATCTAGCAGGCACACCTGCAGCTGCCAGCTAATTGAGCAGGAAAGGAGAAAAGGAGTATCATAAACAAGCTTCCTAGAATCTTTGAGACAAGGCGAGAATGTCTGCCCCCAACACAAAGAGACAGGATCAAGCATTGGTCATCTGTTCTGTAGAGTGTACACCCCCAAGCACTAAAGATAAGGTCAAGCATGGTTATCTATTCTCTGTCTCACGTTTCTATTACCAGATGGGCTTCCCCCAATATCCTGTATAGTCATAAATTAGAATATACTAATTGTGTGTTGCATGCCAAAGACAATGATTCTCAATGTATTTAATTATTGAAGGTTAGACAGTCTTATCACCTTCAAGCTCTTTGATATGTACGACTTTTACTATAAATATGTGTGTACTCTGATGCTTCCTCAGAGAGTCAGCTAGCTCCATTGTATGCCACTGGGCTCTCCGTGATATCACGATTTAATAAACGCTTCTGAGACAAACCTCCTGGGTCTGAGTGTTCACTCCGTTTTCCGCGACAATACCTGAGATTGGTTTCTGTTGAGGAGTTGCTAAGAGTAGTTCCTGAGAGGAGTTCCTGAGAGTAGATCCTGATAGGGAATCCTGAGACGGGTTCCTGAGTGTAGTTGGTAAGTGGTGTTCTTGAGAGGGGATCCTGGGGGGTGTTTCTGACAGGGATTCCTGAGAGATGCTCCTGATAGGGGCTCCTGAGAAGTTTTCCCGAGAGAAGTTGCTGAGAGGGGTTCCTGAGAGTCATTACTCAGCGGAGGTAATGAGAGGAGTTGCTAATATGAGTTGCTGAGAGAAGTTACAGAGGGAGTAACAGAGTTGAGTTACTGAAAATCATTCCTGAGTTGGGTTCCTGTGAGAGGTTCCTGACAGGGGTTCCTGTGAGGGGTTACTAAGAGGGGTTCCCAAGAGGAGTTCCTGACTGTCGTCCCTGACAGGAGATCGTGAGAGGGTTTCATGTGAGGGGTTCCTGAGAGGAGTTGCTGAGTAGTGTTTCTGAGAGGGGTTCCTGATAGAAGATCCAGAGAACTGTTTCTGAGAGGAGTTCCTCAGAGTGTTCGCTTAGTGGGAATAAACATAGTTGTTCCTGAGAGCTGTTCCTCAGAGGGTTTACTGAGAGAAGTTACTGGGAGGAGCTCAAGAGTGATGTTCCTGAATGGAATTCCTGAGAGTGGTTTCTGTGAGGAGTTACTGAGATGGGATGCTGAGCGGAGTTCCTGAGAGAAGTTATGAGAGGAAGTAGGGAGGGTAGTAACAGAAGGGTTCCTGAGACTGATTACTGAGAGGCGTCGCTGAGGGAGTTGTTCCTAAGAGAAGCCCAAGAGTGAAGATGCTGAGCGGAATTCCTGAGAGTGGTTTCTTAGAGGAGCTTCTGAGAGGGGTTCCTGAGAGGAGTTCCTGAGTGGAGTTCTTAATGGCGATCTTGTGAGGCTTTTTGAGAGGGGTTCCTGAGAGAAGTTCAATAGAGAAGTTGCTGAGAGGAATTCCTGAGTGGTGTTCGTGAGAGGAGTTCCTGAGATTTGTTCCCGAGTGGAGTCAGTGAGAGCTGTTCCACTGAGGGGTTCCTGAGAGGAAATCCTGAGAGAGGTTCATGAGAGGGGTCCCTGAGAGTAGCTACTGAGAGGACTTCCTGAGAAGAGTCCCCAAGAGGGGATGCTGAGTGGTGATCATGAGAGGTGTTACAGAGTGAGTTTCAGCAGCGAGTTACTCAGAGACGCTCCTGAGTGCGGCTCCTAAGAGTAGATCATGCGGGTGTGTCCTGAGAGGAGTTGCTGAGTGGAGTTCCTAAAGGAGATTATGAGAGTAGTTCTGAAAGGGGTTTCTGAGAAAAGTTCAAGAGAGAAGTTCCTGAGAGGAATTCCTGAGTGGGGTTCCTGAGAGAAGTTCTTGAGAGTTGTTCCCGAGAGGCATTACTGAGAGCAGTTCCTGTGAGGGGTTCCTGAGAGGAGATTCTGAGAGAGGTTATTGACTGGTGTCCCTGAGAGGTGCTGCTGAGAGGACTTCCTGAGGGGAGACCCCAAGTGGGTTTGCTGAAAGTTGATCCTGAGAGTAGTTACAGAGTAAGTTACAGCGGTGAGTTACTGAGAGGCGTTCCTGAGTGGGGATCCTAAGAGGAGTTCATGAGGGGGGTTCCTGGGAGGAGTTCCTGACAGGAGCTCCTGAGAGTGGTTTCTAAGTGGAGTTACGGAGAGGGGGTCCTGAGAGGAATTCCTGAGAGTTGATCCTGATAGGAGTTAGTAAGAGATGTTTCTGACAGGGGTGCCTGATAGCAGTTGTTGAGCGGAGTTTTTGAGGGCGTTTCCTGAGGGGCGTTCAGTGGAGGGGTTCTTGAGATGGGTTACTGAGAGAAGTCCTTGAGAGAGTTCCTAAGAGGAGCTTCTGAATGCGGTTCCTGGGAGGAGTTTTTGAGAGGAGTTCCAGAAAGGAGTACCTGAGATGGGTTCCTGAGAGGAGTTTATGAATGTGGTTCCTTAGAGGAGATCCCTAGAGCTGTTCCTGAGATGGGTACCTCAGAGGAGTTACTGAGCCCAGTTACTGAGAGGAGTTCCTGAGTACAGCTACTGAGAGGAGTTCCTGAGTTGAGTTCTTGGGAGGGGTTGCTGAGATCATAAGACAATAATACATAGGAGCAGAAGTTTGGCCATTTGGCACATAGAATCTGCTCCGCCATTCAATCATGACTGAGAAAATTCTCAACCCCATTCTTGCGCCTTCTCCCTGTAACCTTTGATCCTCTTACCTGTCAAGAACGTATCTATCTATGTCTTACACACACTCAATGACTTGGCCTGCTCAGACTTCTGTGGCAACGAATTTCATAGATTCACCACTCACTGTCTAAAGACCTTTCTCCTCATCTCTGTAAGATGTTCCTGAGGGGAGTTCCTGAGAGGGGTTCCTGAGAGGAGTTTCTGAGCGTGGTTCCTGAGAGGAGTTCCTGAGAGGGGTTCCGGAAAGGAGTCCCTGAAAGGTGTTCCTGAAAGGAGTTTCAGGGGGAAGTCCCTCAGATGAGTTCCTGAGAGGGGTTCTTGAGTGGAGTTCCTCAAAGGAGTTCCTGAGAGAAGTTCCTCAAAGGAGCTCCTGAGAGATGTTACTACGAGTGGCTCCTGAGGGGGTTTCCTGAGAGGAGCTACTGAGAGGAATTCCTGAGAGGGGTTCCTGAGATGAGTTACTGAGACGAGTTGCTGAGAGGAGCTCCTGAGAACAGTTACAGATTTAGTTGCAGAGGTGAGTTACTGAGAGGCGTTCCTGAGTGGGGTTCCTGAAAGGATTTACTGAGGGTTGTTTCTGACAGGGGTTCCTGTTAGGAGATCCAGAGAGCAGTTACTGAGAGGAGTTCCTGAGAGTGGTTCCTTATAGGTGATACTGAGAGGAGTTCCTGAGACGTGTTCATCAGAACGTTTACTGAGAGAAGATACTGGGAGGAGTTTGTTAGAATAGACCCTGAGAGGCGTTATGAGCAGAGTTATAGAGGATATTAACTGAGAAAGTTTCCTGAGAGGTGGTCCTGAGCGCGCCCCTGAGATTAATTCCTCATTGTGGTTCCTGAGAGGGATTCCTGTGTGGAGTTACTCAGCAATGATCCGGCGATTGGATCCTGAGATGCTTCCCTTACAGGACGTCCTGAGTGTAGTTCTTGAGAGGAGTTCCTGACAGAGTTTCCTGAAAGAGATTTGCTGAGGGTAGTACGGGAGAGGGGTTCCATAGAGGAGTTAATGCGAAGAGTACTTGAGAGGGATTCCTGAGATGTGTTCCTGAGAAGAAATCCTGAGAGGGGTTCCTGACAGGGTTTCCTAAGAGAAGTTACTGAGTGGTGTTCCAGAGAGGAGTTCCGGAGAGGGGTTCCTGACAGGTGTTCCGAAGAGGAGTTCGTGAGAGGGGCTCCTGAAAAGAGTTGCTGAGATGGGATCCTGAGAGGGTTTCTTGAGAGGGGTTCCTGAGTGGAGTTCCTCCGAGGAAATCCTGAGGGTGGTTTCTGAGATGAGTCGCTGAGGTGTGTTCCTAAGGGGGCTTCCTGAGTGGGGTCACGGAATGCAATTCCTGAGAGGATTCCTGAGAGGAGACACTGTGAGCGCTTCATGAGATGCGTTTAACAGAGGAGTTCCTGAGCGCGGATCCTAAGAGAAATTACTGAATGAGTTCCTGACAGGGCATCCTTCGAGAGGATCCTGGGGAGGATTCCTGTGAGGGGTTCCTGAGAATTCTTCCTGAGAGGGGCTCCTGAGAGCATATCCTGAGAGGCATTCCTGAGCGGAGTTACTGAGGCTGGTTCCAGAGATGGGTTCCTGAGAGGAGTTCCTGAAAAGATTTCCTGAGCGGTGTTCCGTAGAGTTGTTACCGAGAGGAGTTCCTGAGCGTAGTTCCTGAGAGAAGTTCCTGAGAGGAGTTCCTGAGAGATGTTCCTGAAAGGAGTCCCTGAGAAGATAGATGGCTGCATAGATGATTATGATGTGGGTAGGATTAGTACGTTTGCGGATGATACAAAGATTGGCCTGGTGGTCAACAGTGGGGTCGAGTGCCTTGGTTTACCGGAAGATATACACGGGATGGTCTAAGGGCCAGAGAATTGGCAGATGGAATTTAATCCTCAATAATGTGAGGTGATACACTTTGGAAGGAACAATTTGACAAGGAAGTAATCTATGAACGGCATGATACGAGGAAGTTCCTGAGAGGAGTTCCGAAGAGGAGTTTCTGAGACGATTTCCTGAGAGGAAGTGAGTGTGTCTGCTTGCGCTCTTGCATCCATCAGCATACAATAATGTCCAGCCTCTGTCCGGATGATTCTGTTAAAAATCAACTGTAAACATAATATTGTCACCCTATGACCTCTGATGCAACAGAGCCATAGAATCATAAATTTGAGGAAGACGCCATGTGGCCCAGCTTGTCCGTTTCGACGCTTTACCAGACCTATCTAATCAACCCTTCGCTCCTCCCGTCCATTAACTGTTCAATTGTCCACTGCAAGTGCTCATCCAATTCTATTTTCACAGTTAATTGATTAATTACATTCGCCAGCCTTTCAGGAAGAACATTCCAGATTTATTTGTACGAAGAACTCTTCAAACGCCCCATGCCTCTTTGTCAATCACTTTAAAACTCACTGTTCTGGTTACTGACTGATTTTACAGAATCGCCAGTTTCTCGTTATTTACTCTGTCAAAAACATTCGTGATTTTAAATGTCTCGATTAAACCTCCCCTTTGCCTGGTCTGCTCGAAGGAAAACAATCCCGGCTTCTCCAGTCTCCCCACGTAATTCCATCTCCTCATCCCTGTTCCAATTCCAGTAAAATTCCTCCGCACCCTCTCCAAGGCCCTCACATCCTTCATGAAAAACGCTGGCCAGGATTAGACACAAGTACTCCAGCTGAGGCTTCACCAATATTTACATATGTGTTGTCTGATTTTCTTACTTTCATAAACTCTAATTCTGTTTAACAATAAAAATATATTGCTATTTTAATACTCTACAAGGCTTGCCCTGCCACCTTCAACGACATGCTTATGTCCACCCGATAGTTTTACGAAACAACTCCGACATTTGCCCGATTTGCTGCTTCACACTATTCTCCTTACAGTATTCAGTCCTCAGAAACCCTCTTACATCCCAGATGGACCAGCTAACTGTTCCAATTTAGTGTGCTGCATGTACAATTGGACTGAAAGGGTTAAATGAGCCTGTTTGTTCAGTGGCTGTAATTAATGTCAGTCTCCATGGATCCTAAATAACTCACTGGGGGGCTTCCCACTGTTGTTAATAAGGGTGTCGCTACATTGTGTTACCTCATATTGTCAGCGGGGGCATCAGCTCCATGCGGAACAAGGACCCGCGGTTATAAAACTGGGAGAGAGGATACCAGAGTCTGAGAACAAAATATTGGAATGTTCCAACAGTGGATCAGAATCTGAGAACAATAGATTGGAATGTTACAACAATGGATCAGAATCTGAGGACAATAGATTGGAATGTTACAACAATGGATCAGTATCTGAGGACAATAGATCGGAATGTTACAACAATGAGTAGGAGTTCATTGGAGGCGCTTTATGCACTTTCTACATTTTTTGATTGGCTGCCAGTGGAAAGCCGGATCTATCATGCACTCCATGTGATTAAGGCCGGTTACTATCCCATCCTCGCTATTATTGGCATCCCTGGTAAGTCTCACTGTATATGGCTATTAATTCTATAAAGCGCGTAGAAATTATTTATATCTTCATCATCAAAATTACAAGTGTTTTGGAGATTGCAACATTTTTATACCAGTTAAAGAATCCATGGGGACAGAATTATGATAACATCCGAGTTCAGCAATTTCAGTAACATATTTATTGCCATCTAATCTCTATTGCCTCCCACCATATCAGAGACAATCATATTATTGCATGTACAACAGTATCAAAACGGCACTGGATGCAGCAACATAGTGGAAAATTTCAGCGTCTTCAAGCAAACTGATACTTGTTATTTACAAGCATTCTGATTGTTTATTAAGAACGGTTTCATTTCCTGTGGGCCATGCGTCTGTGTCATACCAATGCCGTCCTGCTTTATGCAGCCATTGGCCGTTGTGTGTTGTTCAGTGACATTCACATTTGATCGGTTTGTGGCCATGTTTTTTCCAGAAACAGAGAGGTAAATATTGAACCGTGAAAATGGCTCTGAGAAAAATGACTGTGCGGAGTTTTTTACAGAAATTTTCTGGTGTTTCATGTTACCCGATTCTTATTTGCTGATGAACAATCCATGATTTTGTTTTGGAATAATACAATTTCAGACATAGAGTAATAGAGTCAAAGAGGTCTGCAGCACAGAAAAGTCGGCCCATCGAGTCTGCGCCCGTCAAATAAGTACCTAACTATTCTAATCCCATTTTGCAGCAATAGGTCCATAGCCTTGTATGCCAGGTCATTACAAGTGCACATCCAAATACTTCTTAAATGTTATGACGTTTTCTGCCCCGAACACCCTTTCAGGCAGTGAGTTCCAGATGCCCACCACCCTCCGGGTGAAATAATTCTTCCTCATATTTCCTCTAAACCTCCTGCCCCTTACATTAATTCTATGCCCCCTTGTTATTGGTCCCTCCACCAACGGGGAAATTTCCATTCCGCCTACCCTATCTATGCGACTCACATTTTAATACACTTCAATAATGTCACCATTCAATCTCCTCTGCTCCAGCGAAACTAACCCCAGTTTGTTCAACCTCTCCTCATAACTAAAAATATCCAGGCCAGCCAACATCCTGGTAAATCTCCTCTACACTCTGATGCAAACACATCCTTCCTATAATGCGGATTCCAGACTACACGCAATAGACTAGAAGTGGCCTAACCAGCGTTTCATACAGTTCGGCAGAACATCCCTGCTCTTATATTCTATGCCTCGTCTAATAAAGGCAGGTATCCCATATGTTTTCTTCATCACTTTATCTACCTGCCCCACTACATTCATGGACCGCTGGACATGCACACCATGATCTCTCTGATCCGCGGTACTTCCCAGGATCATAACATTCATCATATTCCCGTGTGTTGTTTGTCCTGCCCAACTGCATCACCTCACCCTTATCTGGATTAAATTACATTTGAAAATGATCATCCCATCTGATCAGCCTGTCTCTATACACCTGTAATCTATGGCTAATATTCTTACTATTTATCAATATTCATCAAGATTCATTAATATTCATCTATATTCGTGCCATCTGCGAACATACTGATCAACCCCCCTACATTCAAATCTAAATAGTTTATATACACCACAAACAGCACGGGACCCAACAACGACCCATGTGGAACCGCACTGCACACAGGCATCCAGTCACAAACCGCCCCCGCCCCCCTAGACCATCACTATCTGCTTCCTGCCACTCAGCCAATTCTGGGCCTAATTCGCCAAATTGTTTTGGTAACTACGGGCTCTTCCCTTCGTTATCAGTCTCCTGGCCATATCAAAAGCCTTGCTGAAGTCCAAGTAGACTACATCAAATGCATTGCCATAATCTACACACCTGGTCACGTCTTCGTAAAATTCAGTCAAATTAGTCAGGCATTACATCTCCTTAAACAAACCAAGCTGACTGTCCTTGATTTTCCCTGCCTCTCCAAGTGTAGATAAACTATCGCGCTCAGAATTACTTCCAATAATTTACCCACTGATGATAGACTGACTGGCCTCTTGTTCCCTAGTAAATCCATTCCTCCCTTCTTGAATAACGGTGCCACATTGGCTCCTCTGGCACCTCTCCTGTGGTCAGAGAAGTGTTGAAAATTATTTCCAGCGCCCCTGTTATCTCCCTGCTTGCCTCATTCAACAGCCTGGGATCAATTTCATCTAGTCCTGCAGATTCATATTATTTTATGCTTGTCAGACTGCTTACAACTTCTTCCCTTTCTGTGCTAATTTATTTAATTATCTCACAGCCCTTCTGCATGATTTCAATCATCCCTCTCACTTGTGAAAACCAGTACAAGTCATTCATTTAGAAACTGACCTACGTCTTCCGGCTCCACACACAAATTTCCACCATGGTCCTCAATGGGCTCTATTCTTTCCCTAGTTATCCTCTTATTCTTAATTAAATTGTAAAATAACTTTGTATTTTTCTTTATTTTTCCTGCCAATGATTTTTCATACCCTCTTTTTGCTCTCCTAATTTCCTTATTAAATTGCCCCTTATACATTCTATTCTCTTATAGGCCATCCGCAGTTTTGAGCTCTCGTTAAGTGCCATAAGCCTCCCTTTTTCTCTTTATCCAATCCTGTATATCCCTCGAGATCCAGGTTTCCCTGGATTTATTGGTCCGGCCCTTTATTTTTATTGGAATATGTTAGTCCAGCACTCTCCCTATTTCTATCTTGAATGAGTAACACAGCTCTGAAGCAGATTTACCTAAAATAAGCTGCTCTCAGGCAACTCTTGTAAAATCATACCTGATCTTATTAAAATTGGCCTTTCTTCAATTTAGAACTCTGATTTATTGCACTCTCTTGTCCTTTTCCATAACAACGTTAATCTAACGGAGTTATGATCAGTATGCACAAAACGCTCCCCCACTGACACCTCTGCCACATGCCCGGCTTCATTCCCTAAAATTAAGTCCAAGACCGCCCCTACTTTGTAGGACCTTCGATGTACTGGCTTAAAAAGCTCTCCTGGGTGCAATGCAAGAATTGATCTCCCTCTAAAACTACCACACTATGACTAACCCAGTTAATGTTGGGGAAATTGAAATCTCCCACTATTACTACCATTTTATTTTTACACTGCTCTGAAATTTGCCAAGATATCTTCTCTTCCATTTCTCTATGGATGTTTGGTGGCCTGTAGTACAATCCTAGCAATGTGATTGCTCCTTTTTTTGTTTTTTTTCCAGTTCTATCCATATGGCTTCATTTGAAGAGCCTTCTAGGATGTCAAACCTTCTGACTGCTGTCAGTGATTCCTTGACCAATATTGCGAAACCCCCTCCTCTTTTACCTCATTCCTTGTCTCGCCTGAAGACACTGGGATTTTGAGCTGCCAATCATGCCCCTCTCTCAGCCATGTCTCTGCGGCAGCAAGGACATCATACTTCCATATGTTAACTTATGCCTTTAAATCTGCTTTATTTTCCAGAGTCCTTGCATTAAATTAGATACCATCCAACCTTACCAAACTCGCTTCTGCCTTAACTGGCCTATAAGTTCTTTGCCTTCAAGGCTCACTTGCTCTGTCTTCTAATTTTGGCTGTGCACCTCCCCCTGCTGAGCCACCTCTCAGGATCCCATCCCCCTGCGAAGTTAGTTTAAACCCTCACCAACAACACTAGCAAACCTCCCCAAAAGGATGCTGGTCTCATTGCAGTTCAGGTGCTAAATGTTTGCCTTGTACAGGTCCCACTTCCCCCAGAAACCGTCCCATTATGCAAGGAATAGAAAGCCCTCTCCCCTGCACCATCTATCCAGCCACGCACTCATCTTGACTAACACCCTACTTCTATACTCACCAGTGCGTGGCACTGGAAGAATTCCAATGATCACTAACTTTGAGGGCCTGTTTTTTAACCTGATTCCTGGATCCCTAAATTATGTTATGTGCAGCGATGTCGTTGGAACAAATATGTACCACGGTATCTGTCTGTTTGCCCTCCTACTTTAGAATGCCCTTCAGCCGTACAGAGACATCCTTGATCCTGGCACCAGGGAGGCAACATACCATATTGGAGTGACGTCAATGGCCTAACAAACGGTTGTCTGTTCGCATTATTATGGGCCCGCCTGCACCTATTGTACTTCCACTCTTTTTGCTTCCCCGTTGTTCAGCTGAGCCATTCAGTACCATGAGCGTGGCTGCACTCCCCAGTCGAACCGTCACTCTCACCGTTTTCCAACACAGAAATACGGTTCTCGCGCGAGATGTACCCTCGGGATTTCCTGACTACCTGTCTGACACATCTCTTCAGACTGATGGTTACCAATCCAGCTCTGTCTGCTTTGGGGTCACCATGCCTAAAAACGTTCTAGCCACCAAACTCTTAGCCTTTCCGATGCGCTTCAGTCCCTCCAGCTGCCGCTCCAGCTCTGAAACTCGGAGCTCATGTCGCTTCAGTTGACGGCACTTCCTGCACATGTGGTCGGTCAGAGAGTAAGGAGCGTCTAAGACTTCCCACATGTTGAAGGCGGTAAATAACATGGGCCTGAGCTGCCCTGCCGTGCCTCTAGCTTGAAAAAACACTCGTTATTTACTTTAAGTTAAATAAACTAAATAAGACAATTTATGTTATTTATGTATTTTAAACAAAAAAATATAACTTTTACCTTTCCTTAGCTTACCCAGGGGAATACACTTTCCCGTGACTCACCAATCAGCTCGCACCTTTGTGCTGACGTCACTTTTTCAAGCATCCCCGCACTCGCGCTGGTTCTGATCTCTCCATCGCTCTCGCGCTGTTTTTTAATGTCACTATTTTTATTCTCAAAAACAGCTGCAGGATATTCTTTCCAGACTGTTTCACCGCGATGCTGACTGCAGGACACTCTTTCCAAAACCATCTCCCGTCTGGACAGCTGTCGAGTTCCTCCATCACATTCTTATTTCATTCATTCATGGAACGTGGGCGTCGCTGGCTAGTCTGGCATTTATTGCCCATCCCGAATTGCCCTTGTTCAGAGGGTAGTTAAGAGTCAACCACATTGCTGTGGGTCTGTAGGCACATGTTGCCCAGCAGATTTCCTTCTTTAAAGGGCATTAGTGAACCAGGTGGGATTTTGCAAAAGTCAGCAATGGTTTCCTGGTCATCATTGTGCGTTTTATTCCAAATGTTTTATTAAATTCAAATTCTACGATCTGCCAGCGCGGGATTCGAACGCCTGTTCCCAGAGCATGATGCCGGGTTTCACGTCCAGTGACAATCCCTCTACAACATCGCCCCACTTAATTTGTACCCCCTGTCTCCCATTTGTCCTGATTGTGCTGCTCAATCTTCTCACCGTCAGACACATTTTAGTGAACAGCAGAGCCCGCAGGAGACTCCAGCCTCACAGCAGTGGGGAGAGTCCCAGAGACCCAGAGATGGAGCGTCGGAAGAAATCCATGATTTTACTGCTCGTTATCTCAGCCAATTTCATCCTGTTGTGGGCAATGTTAATATTGTTTTCTATGTGAAGCCGGATATCGTTCTTGGGGAATGTGAAAGTTGATCTAGATTATACTGTGATGGGATTGGGCTTCATGCGGCAGCTCCTGAGTTGCTGACAAACATTGGGATTAACACCGTGACCGAGGTTAAATTCAGGGAGCAGTTGAAGAATGTGCTGAAATATCCCTTTACTCTAATTCTTTAACCCACCTGAGAATTTGAATATTCTCTGACAATGCGGCACTTGCTCAACAATGAACATCTGATTGTCCTTATCCCACCCCCCGCATTTACGAACCCAACCCCGTCTCCCCCACGCCGCATTTAACGCAAAACATTGAGGTGCGTAGAATAAATTGCTCTCACTTTCAAAAGTTTGGACGCGTGAAGGTAAATTCAGGATCACAGAATGACGGAGCTGCGATGGTGCAGAAGGAGGCCATTCTGCCCAGCGTGACCACGCTGGCTGCCTGAATGAGCATTATTGTTCAGTGCCATTTCCCTGCCGTTTCCCCATAACCCTACTCATTGATTCTATTCAAATTCCATCTAATGCACTTTTTAATGCCTCGATTGAACCTGCATCCACCACAATTCCAGACAGTGCACTCCAGACCAGAACAAGCTGCTATATGAAAGAGGCTTCCTTTCCCCTCAGGCCAAATTTAACAGGCCGGATTAGAAGGGTAAGAGTCATATAGCAGCAGGTACTAAACAATGGGTGAATTCTCCATGGCTTTTTTTTGTGTAGAAATAGCGGTTACTATCATTTCACGCAGGGTCGACGGTCGAGAAGTTTTGATAAAGCATGAGATCTAAATTAGTTCAAGCATAATCCATGAAGATTGAAGGTCATTAAGATCTGTGTATTGCTTCAAATCAGTGAAATGTGTTCCATTTAAGGATACATAAACTAAAGGTCCAGTTGAGAAGACCCCTGAAGATGCCCCTCGGAGATGTGTGCAGTTTTGTGAGAATCTCTGGTTTCTATTGATTTGCCTGTTTTATGAGATTGTTTAGCTGCAAGTGGGACAGGTGCCGTCGAAAGTTCACTGTAAGAAATTAACCAGTTGATGACACTTACTTAGGCTTGCGCAGTGAGCAACAAAAACACTAAAGCCAAGATTCAACACGTGGAATGCAAGTAAGGTTAATCTCAGTCTGGGTTACATGAGGAAAAATAATCTGGAACGTTGTCTGGTTTGAAACTGAAAAAAATCTACAGCGGTCCTCAAAGACCCTTGTGACAAAATATAGCCAATCATGGATTAACATGGAAATATTGAGGAGAAAAGAGAACAAGGGAATGAGTCTCCTAAATACATGTTAATTGAAAGTCCTAAGGCTTAGGATGGCTGGAACTGAGAAGGTATAAAGCCAGCGACATAGCACTGGCATTCTGGGTGATCCCTAAAGAAGTACATAGCTTCAAAAGTTTTTTATGTTCTAAGATAATTATCTGGAGGAAGGATTAAATTTGAGCGTGCAGCATCTCTGATTATAAACTGTAGCATTCAGGCAATTGTGCTTATGTTGCTGAACCATCTGTTACTGTTCCCCAACAAATACCGTAATTGGCACGTGGTCATTCTTTGTCCGTATAGTTAACGAAAAAACATACTTTCATCAAAAACCCTACCTGATACTTCATCAACGATGCCAATCGAGTTTGCAAAGGCATTATTTCACTAATGTGTCTCTTATGGCTGTTTTTTATAAACCCATGTTTTCTAATCAACAAACTCATTTTGCCCCAAATTATTGAATCTCTGATATAACACAACGTTTCACTAACAATTCTTTGATTTATTGGCAGATATAAGGTTTATCCATCTGCCCTTCGAAAAACAGGGAACAACATTGACAACAGTTCGGGAATAGTCCGATATCCAAGGAGGATTGAAGGATAATGTTTCGTGTGTCCACGATTTCCACATTTCCTTCCCTCGTAAAATCTCAGACATCCCCACTAAAGCTGCAAAAAAGCTGTTTCATTATGGTGCAATAGAAAGGGGTTAAGTTAAACCTTTTTTCGTGGCATAATAATATCAGTCTCCATGGAACTTCATTGTGCCAATAAAGCAATTAAAATGCAATAAAAATTCAATTAAAATGCGAATCCTTCCAATCAGCCATCTCATCCTATAACACAGATACTCAATGCGGCACTGTCAGGGAGCAGCAGATCCAAAGCGAGGGAGAAGATATATTAGAAACAGAGGACAAGACTTTGGACTATTATAATGATCTGTCCGAATCAAGAGCAGCAGCTTGGAATTTTTCCACAATGGATCAGGATCTGAGAACAATAGATTGGAATGTAACAACAATGGATCAGAATCTGAGAACAATAGATTGGAATATTACAAAAATGGATCAGAACCTGAGGAATATTACAAAGATAGATCAGAATCTGAGAACAATAGATTGGAATTTTACAACAATTGATCAGAATCTGATAACGATAGATTTGGTTTTTACAACAATGGATCAGAATCTGGGAACTGTAGTTGGAATGTTTGAACAATGGAATAGGACCTGAGAACAGTCGATTGTTATCATACAAGAGGCAGGGGTTTACCCTGGTATGTTCACTATTTGTTGACGATTTATTGTGGAATCGCATTGAAATATCGGTTCCCAATGTTTCTTCAGGTTATTCGATGTTCTTATTATCCAACTCGCTTTTGTTGGTGTGCATCGTAAGTCTTTCTCTCTCCAGTTTTTAAGTACGTAAAGAATGTTCAGTTGCAATGATGTGCTTGAAATTCACATTCGTATCTTCGGTTCAGTTGATATCCCTGAATGTCTCTATTATATTTGGAAGCCACAGTTCACTGATTAGCTGCTCCTGTTTCTTATTTTTCAGTTGAGCCATGTAAGGATCGAAGCCAGTGTCACCTGACTGCATCCGAAAATTTGTCCTCCATCCACACATCCTCCACCAGCCACACACCCCACCCCCTCCCCATATCCGGACCCAGCCCAATTCCTCCTGCTCAACCAGAGGGTTTGCTGATGGCCTTAGCTCAGTTCCTACACAATATACAGCTTTCTGAAATACGGCCCACGACCTCCCTCATAATATGACATATATCCAATCCTACCTCGACACATCTGCTTCATAAACACACAATCTGGGCATTTATTTTTTTCAAATTAAGACCCATCCATTACAATGTCAACCTAGCCAGAATCGTCCTCTCACTCACCACCCACCACCACCACCTTGCTCAAACTTCACCTCCTGTTTACAAACCTTTATAAAACTCAACAGATACCACGTTCTGCTGCCTAACTAACTGTAATCTAACTGGAATCAATCCCGCTTAACCATCGTTCCTGTGCTCAGAGAGTTACATGGGCTGGTAGGCCGAAAGCGAATATTTTCATTCTTATATTGTTGCCCCTCACCACTTTAGAGAGGTTTTCGCCTTCGAATGTTTAACAAATGCACGTTTGAAATGCAATATAATAACAGGCAGCACCGCATTAGTGGCCTGTGTATTTCAAACGAGACGACTGCTCCTTCTGCCAATCAGATTATATCTGAGCCATCCGTTTATCAACCTTCCATGCTGCACCCTTTCTGTGATTGCACTCTTCATGATAATAGAGAAGTTTCTCCAATTTATCCATGTCATTGTAATGACTCACCTGCGGTGCCATTCAGCCTGTCTCCTCTCTACACTCTAGACATTATTCACGTTATTTCTAAAGTGACCTGCACATTATTCGGTACAGTACATTACGTTTGGCCAAACTAGTGTTTTGAATAGTTCTAGAGTAGCTTTCTGGAGTTTGCATCCATTCATCAAGCTAAAGGTCCTTGCTGCTTTATTAACTGCTTTTGTTAACTCGCCTGACTTGTTCAAATATTGGGAACAGGCACCCAATGCCGCTGTGCTCCTCCAATCTCCAATAAAATTGAGTTCTACAATATCAGTGTTGTACTTTGAATATTTAATCTATCCAGACATACAATATTTTAAACCTCCACCATTTGTTATTTCAGGTAAAATCATGTAAATGTATTAATGGTTAGAGTGGCACAATCAAAAATGACAATAAGTTATCAACTAAACTTTTCTGCTAACCTAATGTATTATTTTCCTGTTTATTTCCCTTGCCCGCAGTTATATCGGTGACACTTCTGATCATTTCCCGGGGAAATTGTGGTCTTTCCAAATGTGTGACTTACTACCTGTTGGCTATGGCATCGGCGGATCTAATGGTGATTATACTCGACATGGTATTGAGGCAAATTCCAATTGTTCATCGGGAGCAGTTTCGTTTCCTGTCGTTCCTTGGTATCTGTAATATCCATGCCGTGCTGCTTTATGCAGCCACTGATTGCTCAGTCTGGTTCACCGTCACTTTCACTTTTGACCGATTTGTAGCCATATCTTGCCGAACTCTGAAATGTAGATATTGTACCGAAAAGACAGTAGCTGTGGTTCTTGGAACAGTGTCTGTGCTGAGCTTTTTAAAGAATCTTTTCTGGTATTTCATGTTGACCGAACGGTATCAAATGATGAACCTGCCCTGGTTTTGTTCTGTAACGCTAGATGTTTACTACTCTACGGTTTGGGTAACAATCGAGTTTGTCCATTACATTCTTACACCCTGTGTCCCATTTCTCCTGATTCTGCTGCTCAATGTTTTCACCATCAGACACATTTTAGTGAGCAGCAGAGCCCGCAGGAGACTCTGGGGTCAGGGCAGTGGAGAGGGGCTCAGAGATCCGGAGATGGAGAGTCGAAGGAAATCCATGATTTTACTCTTTACTATCTCGGCAAATTTCCTGCTGTTGTGGGCGACAATTATGTTGTATTCTGTATGGATCCGGATGCAAAGTTTGGGTTATGATTCCATATTTCTGCATCCTTATGTACAGGAACTGGGCTTCATGTTGCAGCTCCTGAGCTGCTCCACAAATTCTTGTATTTATGCCCTGACCCTGAGAAAACTCAGGGAGCAATTGAAGCAGGTGCTGAAATGTCCCTTTGCACCAATCGTGGAATTCATTCAAAAAGGAGGGAGGAAATGAATCAGGGAAAGTCCAGCATTTTCTCATTTTCATTCACGTTCCCAGTGGGTGGGGCTGCTGTGCTGTTCGACAGAGTGACTGGAGGAGTTGGATAGCTCCACCAAGGGCATTGGGTGTGGGGACGGTGCCTGATGCCCATGGTGACATTATTGACGTAAGGCACCTAATCCGCACAGTTCCCGGGGAGTAGGTGGGCGGTGGGGTGGAGGGGAGGGGCTGAGGTGGGTGGAGGGTGGGGGGGTGGTGGTGCTGTTTCCCATGAAGAGGGCATAACGGGATTTGCAGCACCTGTGACTGCACAATGCCTAGGGGGTGAGATCTGTTCCCCATGACAACGGAATAATATGGCAGTTGGGTCATGTGACGGCACAATGGACAGTGGGTGGGACTGTTCTTCATAACGACTGCATCATAGAAAGAGCGGGAACTGTGGCGGCATCGTAAGAAGGGCCTGCTCGCATTGTTAACAGCTTAATTGGAGGGATGGGTCCTCCGGCTGCCCAACAGAAATGGGGGCAGGACCTAGTCCCATGATGACGTCTTAACAAAGAGTGGAGGGCCCTGAGATTGTACAATGAACGGGGGAGTGATTTTGGCCCATTGATGACGGCTCAATGGAAAGGCCCTGGTTCTGCTTCCTTTGTCGGGCACAATGGACGGAGTTGCAGAGAAGGTTCCCGCTGGCTCCGCCTATTACGCTCACCCATTGGCGCAGGGAGAACAGGTGAGAGAGCAAAGGTTCACCGCCAAGCCCCTCCACATGTGTTCTCCTGAACATCCAAGGGAACAGCAATAATATGAATAAAACTGCCGTTTGAAACTTCGTGCTAAATATTTCACCTGCACCGCCTTCCATTGGGCTCTTTAATTGTACCCTTTAGGACTTTAATAATGCTGAGGAGAATCAATAAATTGTAATGTGATTAATGAAAATCTAAATGTTTGCCAGTAAAAGCACAACAATGTCTCTGAAATCCCTCTATCATTTACACCGAGAGACACTCACCAACATCAGACAGCAGCCAGTTAGAAACCACTGATCATAAATGATGAACATTAGCACAGGGAGGAATTGTGAGCCCCTCGACCCACACTCACGCAGACATACTCACAGGCACACACACAGTCACACACACACAGACGCATACACATGCACAGACACAAAGGCGCAGACACACACATACACAGACACACACAAATATAGACAGACACACACGCAGGCTCACAGGCACTCAAGCACATAGATACACACACTCGCACACACGCGCACACACATACACACAGGCACAGACACACTCACAAATACTACACAGATAGGCATACACACACACAGCTACACACACACAGGCACGCACACACACACACAGACCAACACGCATATACAAACGCACACATACACAGAGATGCAAACACCGACACGCAGACACGCACACATACACAGACACATTGGATGGAACTAAAATGCAATTTGAAATAACGTGATCCGGTTTTCAGGATTCACACAGTGACTGGGAAATGAAAAGGACCCACTGACAGAGCTCACTTCCATCCACAGCTCACACTTCATCTTAATTCATTTTAGTTCAATCTGTCTCTATCTCTCTCTCTCTCTGCTTCTCCCTGTGACCTAAATATTCCCGCGAGTTTCGGAACCATGAATTATGGATCCAATCAGAGTCCCGAGTACTGATGTTGGGATTGTGAGATGAGGGAACAATCTTTCCTGGAGGCCGTCTCTTAATTGTCCATTGCGAAGCTCAATGTGAGATGCAGAATAGTGGGAACTCCCCATGTAGCCTCATTATTAAGAGTGCCGGTAGTCCTGGCACTTGTGCAGCCCAACCGGAAAAGTTGCACAGCCCTGGTAGTCGGTGGCTACGAAGCTGCCACAACATGGAGGCTCCCTCATTGTTATTTACATCAGTAACGAAATAACCATTTCTATATTGATGAAGAGGTAACCAGCCGCTCTATTTGTCTGCACACTCTCACAAGAGTAGTACCCTTCTTTGGGTACTAATGGGACCAGGAACATTCAGCCCCCACACTCACTCCCTGTTTGTGACTCTCTCAAACCATCTTTTTTCGCACTCCTTCAATTTTAAACTCACTCCCTGTTGTCACTCGCTATCAGACCATCATTTTTTCCCTCACATTTTTTTCACACTGACTCCCTGTTTGTCACTCTCCCTGAAACCATCTCTCTTTCTCGCACATTGCTTCACTCTCACTCCGACCCACTGATTGTTACTGTCTCTCACACTATCTCTGTTCCTCTCACATTCTTTCACTCTCACGCCATGTTTGTCAATCTCGCACACAACTTCTCTCTTTCACTCACATTCCTTCACTCTCACTCTGACTCCCTGTTGTCACTCTCTCTCTCAAACCATTTTTTACTCCCATACCTTCACCCTCACTGTAAATCCCTGTTTGTTTCTCTCTGTCACAGACCATTACTCTATTTATATCTGTCTCTCTCCCCCTCTATTTTCACATATTTGTCAATCTCTTTCCCATTCACTGCCGGAATCTCCTTCATTTTGTTTGTCACTCTCTCACTTTCCACGTCCCTGTGTCTGTTCCAGATTATGGTTCCCTGACACTTGCTGCGACATTGACCCTCTCTGTCTCCATCAGCAGGTTCCCTCCAATAAACGCTCTCCGACTTTGTATAAGTTTCACGGTTTGTTTTAGTTTCAGGATGTATACTAGTTTCAAGATATGTATTAGTTTCAGGGTCTGCATTATTGTCGGGGCTTGTATTGTTTTCAGGATCTGTATTAGTTTCAGAGTTTGTATTAGTTTCAGGGTCTGTATTGATTTCAGGTCTGATTTAGATTCTGAGTCTGTATTAAATACAGGGTTTGTATTAGATTCAGAGTTTGTGTTAGTTTCAGGGTCTATATTAATTTCAGGGCCTGTATTAGTTTCAGGATCTGTATTGGTTTCAGGGTATATATTAGTTACAGATTCAGTATTAGTTTCAGGGTCGGTAATAATTTCAGGATCTGCATTTATTTCAGGGTCTCCTTTTAGTTTCAGTGTCTGTATGAGTTTCAGGATCTTTATTATTTTTTAGGGTCGGCATTAGTTTCAGGATGTGCAATTAGTTTCAGATACTGCAATTATTTATGCGTCTGTATGAGTATCAGGGCCTGTATTATTAACAGGATGTGTATTAGCTTCGTAATCTGAATTATTGTAAGGTCTGTATTAGCTTCAGGATCTGTATTATTTTCAAGATCTGTATTATCTACATGATCTGATCCGTTTCAGAATTTGCATTAATTTCAGGATTTATATAAATTTCTGGTTCTACTTCATTTTCAAGGGCTGTATTAGTTTCAGGGGCTTTATTAGTTTCACGATCTGTACTAGATAAACAGTCTCTATTAGTTTCATGATCTGTATTTTTATCAGGACCTTAATTAGTTTCTGAGCTAGTATTAATTTCGTACTCCATATTAATTTCAGGGTCTGTATTAGTTTCAGGCTCTATATATTGGTTTCAGGGGTCTATATTATTGGCAGGACCTGCATTAGTTTCAGCATCTTATGAACAACCATCAATGGGAGAGCTGCAACAAGCAATCAAAGGGAAGAGAAACAGCAGAGCTTTTGGCTGCCATGGTCTTCCAGTTGAGGCTTTCAAAGCTGTGTCCGATTAGTCACATCAAGGGCCAATGGGCTCATCCTACCTATTTGACAGTAACAGGAACTTAGCTCTGACTCCAGGGATGTGACTAATGTAACTATGTTCAGGATGGGAGATACATTCAGCTGTGGGGGCTTTCGAGGTCTTCCCCTCCTGCCCAATGTTTCAAGGCCTGTAGCGCTTGAAGGGGCAGCGGTCGCTGCAGGGCCTGTATTCGTTTTAGGGTCCAGGTTATCTTCGGTTGAATTTTTGTTTCAGGGCCTGGCAGGTTTCCAGGACGTGTACTGTCTTTGGTTTCACAAAGTACAAGACTAAGCCATTTGGCACACATTGCCAAACCGAATTCTTGATTTGGCCAGTGCCTCTGCTATATCCATTGTTCCTTCCCTCAGCAACCGTCATACATCTTATCGATCACATGTAAGTGTTCGACATTATTGTGGATCAAACGTTTTTGATTGAAATGATTTTACTAAACCTGTTTTTTCACTGACTGTAATTAATGTCATTCTCCATGGATGGTAATTGTGTCACTGGAAAGTTTTTTCTTCTTCTATTAATAACGGATTCCTTTCAGTGAGCCTAAAATGACAGTGGGAGCATCAGCTGTACGAACAGGGATCGAAGGCTGCAGAGAGAGCGAGAGAGAGAGGAGGAGAGTTCAAAATCTGGGAGCAATAGGTTCGACTGTTTCAACAATGGATCAGAATATGTGAGCAATAGTTTCAAATGTTACAACAATGGATCAGACTCTGAGAACAATTGACTGGAATGTTACAACAATGGGCAGGAGTTTCTTGGTGGTGCTTTACGTTCTTCCTAAAATTATCATTTGCTACATTAGAAGATGGGATCTATTTGATACTTGTCGTTACTGAAAAGTTTTACTACCCCATCCTCGCGGCTGTTGGTGGCCCTGGTAAGCATCTCTTTCAGGCTATTATTTTTGAGAACCAAAATGAGCTGTGCCAATGTTAATGTTATTGTGATGTTCGGATCACCGAACTCATTGTCTTCAGTTCAGTTCAGTCAAACGATATTCTCTAGATATTGAGTCCAGAACACCTCTCTGGCCAGTATCTGAGGCTGAACCGGATTGTTTCCAACCTCTTTGATTCCTTTAAACTTGGACTAACTTCCGAACACATATCCTCCATTTGCCAAACCTGCCCACTGTGACCACGGTAATCTCACCAGCCTCCCCATCGGAATCAGTGCATCAGCTGCATAAGCTCTCATCTGTACCGGGGTCATTGTGAATCGACCAATCGAATGCTTTTCATAAACGTTCCCAGATACAAACCTTCATAAACCACAGCCCTTCTGAAATTCTGCTGCCCGCCTCCTAAATCAGAACAAACCCCATTCGCCCATCAGCAGTTGTCTCACGAACCAGCATCGCTTCTCGGTCTGGGAGCTCCTGAGTTTGAACTTTCTCATCCTTGTGTTTGACACAGTCCGGGGTCCCGCCCCTGCAGTGACTTCGCTCCCCGTGGGTGTTTCCCTTTTGCTGAAAACCTTCCTTTTTCCCTTTTTTCCTCGCCTTCAAGTTTCTATTCAATTCGACACTTTAGAGTGAATTAATTTGCTTCCCCCTCCCTTACCAATGCCTGGCCACAATTTCCGGCTCTCCAGCCTCAGTTATTCCTGTGCCTGGAAGTTTGGATCTATCACCTCGTGCCACCCACAATGGCGGCTAATTCCACGCTGGACATGAATCAAGCCCGGGTGGACTGTCCGTGCAGCGGGAGGGTGAGGGAGGGTCTAAAGGTGACGCCAATCAGCCCTTCGACCAGCTTTAACCCGCCGCCTTTGAAACTTGGTCTGTGCAAGTCCGATGTCCTCCTGTGTTAGTCACCCTCAGCGGTCACAGTGCTGAGCCGCGCGGGGAACCAGCCCTGGGCTTATTTCTAATGAAAAGGCGCGCACGTGGCCTGTGACAGGGGATGACTGCTTTCTGGGTTGGGAAATTTAATGGAGGTGCTGTGGGTGCTTCGATCGATGTTGCCATGAGCTGCTGCAGCACTCAGGGAGTTCAGAGGATTCGGGTTCCATCCATGGTCAAGGTATGGGGACTGAAGTGAGAGTTCATCTGTTTCTTTAACATGAGCAACAAATGGAGCGGAGGCAACTTCGATTCAGCAAGTTGGTGGTCACAGAGCTGGAGGAATTTCCAGGGTTTTGAGCCGGCGACAGTGAAGGAACGGACAATATACTTGCAAGTCAGGATGGTGAGTGGCTTGTAGGGGAACTTCCAGGGGGCGGTGTTCCCATGTGTCTGCTGCAATTACCTTTCTAGTTGGTAGTGGTCGCGGGATTGGAAGGTGTTGTCGAAGGAGCCTTGATGTGTTGCTGCAGTAAATCTTGTTGATGGTACACACTGCTGCTCCTGTGCATCGGTGGTGGAGAGAGTGAATGTTTGTGGATGTGGTGCCAATCAAGCGGGGCTGCTTTGTCCTGGATGGTGTCCATTGTCTTGAGTGTTGAGGGAGCTGCACTCGTCTAGTCAAGTGGCGAGTATTCCATCATACTCCTGACTTGTGCCTTGTAGATGATGAAAAGTCCTTGGGAAGTCAGGAGGTCAGGTATTCGCTACAGTATTCCTTCCCTCTTGACCTCATTTAGCAGCCGTATTTATTTGCCTGCTCGAGTTCCGTCTATGGTGGCTCTAAGGAAGTTGATTGTGGGGGATTCAGCGATGACAATTATGCTGAATGTCAAGGAAAGATATTAACATTCTCTCCCGTTTGACATGTTCTTTATTGGCACTTGGTGTCGAATGTTAACTGCCACTTTTCAGCCCAAGCCTGGATATTGTCCAGGGCTTGCTGTATTTGGACATGGACTGCTTATGGTGTTGATCATTGTGCAATCATCAGCGAACACCCCCATTTCTGATATTATAATGAAGGGAAGGTCATTGGTAAAACAGTTGAAGATGGTTGAGCCGAGGACACAACCCTGTGGAACTCCTGCAGTGATATCCCTGAAATAAGATGATTAGCCCCAATAACTACTACCATCGTCCTCTGTGATAGGTATCGGTCCAAAATGTCCTGTGTTCCCCCCCCCGCGACCACCATCTCCCCATTCCACCATCACCCTCCCGCCACCAACCCTGCCCCCTACAGCACCATCCCTCCCACCGCCCATTACCGCCATCCGCCCCACTACGCCCTCAAGACCAAACCCCCACCCCACAAACTTCCCCCAACCCCCTACCTTCCCGCAAACCCCCAAACAATACACCCACCCAATTTCACCCACAAACCTTCCCTGCTCACCCATTTCGCCCGAATCCCCCGCAGTCCCATTGAGACAACATTTCTAAGTCTCCTTGATGCCTCACTCCGTTAAATGCTGCCTCGATACCAAGGGCCTTCAACCTCACCTCAAAACGCGACCTCATCTCGTTTGTCCACCTCTGGATCTAAGCTGTGATGAGGTTGTGTGGTTAGAGGAGAGAAAACCCATCATCTCCCGTCTGTCTGTGTAACATATCATCCCCTTAAGCATTGTAGCAAATTCCTTCTGTATTCCTACAAACCCTTCAGACCCGTTCAGTGTGCACTGACGGGATTGTGCACAGTACTGTAGTAGAGGATAAATCAAAGTTTTATAAGTTTAGCATAACGCTCAGCAATTTATTATTTATGCACCTATTTATAAAACTGACGATCCCGTTTGCTTTATTAAATGTTTGTTTAACCATTCGTGCTAATTTCATAGGTTTGTTGTATTTATCATCTCCCAGGGTCTCTCTATTCTTGCACCAGCTTTAGAATTGTACAGAGAGTTTTGCCATGCCTCTACTCCGCCATCGTCCCAAAATATATTACCACATACATATGCCAGCCAGTCACATACCGGGAAGACTGAAACGATTGCTTTCCATCCCCGCCCTAAACCCTGTTCCACAGGTCTCCACTCAATCCCTCACCCCGTCAACAGCCTGAGTCTTCCCCAGTCTGTTCACCAGCCTGGTGTCATATGTTAAACTGAGATGTGCTTCCCTCCACACATTCACACCATGACTCAGGACGGCTATTTCCACGTGTATTCCACCGTCTGACTTAGCTACTGTCTCAATTCAACTTCTGCTGATACCCTTCTTGCTTCCTGTGTTACCTCCAGTCTCAACTGTTCCAATGCACTCCAAACGTGACATGATCCAGAATTCTGCTGTCCTCGCCTTAACTCTCACCGAGTCCCCATTCCCAATCGCTCCTGTGCTCGCTGAGCTAATTTGGCTCCTGATCAAAGGCTTTCTTTTAAAATGATCATACCTCCGCGGTCTGGCCGCATGGCCTCGCCCCTCCAAATCGTTGTCATATCCTCTCAATTCACAACCTCTGAGATATCTTCACTTATCTAACTTGCACCTCAGATCCCAGATTTTTATCGCTGAGCCCTTGGCGGCCGGGACTTCAGTTACCAAGACCCCAAGCTCTCGAAACACCTCATTGTCTCTGGCTCGTTTTCCTGATTTCCAACATTCCTCAAATAGATCTATTTGAGCAAGGACGTTGTCAGCTTTCCTAATTTCTCCTGATATAGGTCAGCATTATATCTTATTTTATGTTGTTCTTGTGAATCACTGTGACATGTTTCATGGGATATTTAAACTTCTACATAAATATAAGTCGTTTCTGCACAAACACTGCAGGCTGCAAGTCTGAGAGAGAAGCAGAGCTAATATTTCAGTTCAGGGAGCCTTGGCCATTGACGCATTGCGGCTCAGTCAGTTCCACACCGGGCTCTGGGTTCCAAGGTCGGCACTGGGAACAATTCCTGGCCCTGCTGATTGCTCCAGAAGCCAGCCAATAATGCAGGAAATCCGGATTGCATGCAGCTGTTCTTCAGACCGGATAGGTGGGGAGGGGAAGCGGCTGGAGGGGTGTCCGGCTTTTTAGTCAGCCGCAGAATCCAAAAATGATGTTTGATATATAACCTTAGAAAAGCCAGAAGTAAGGTGGTACTTCATTGGAACTGTGAGTGTTCAGATGGCGAGCAGTTTTTCAGTCAGACTTGGCGCCAATGGGAGAAAAAGTATCAAAACTGAGTTCAAACGTCACCCTTTTCTCACTTCATCTTTCCTCAGTATCACAGATAATTTCTGTATTCCTTCAGGAACATTCATATCAGTGCGTCAATGCAATAAACGACATCAGTACAATAGACATTAAATAAAGCTGGTTAAGCCTGATTTCTAATCTCTGCGATGATTTCCCTTCCTCACAGTTAACTTACTTACGATTGTGATACTGAAAAAAAGAAAGTGTGGTCTCTCCAAGTGTGTCGCTCGTTACCTGTTGGGCATGGCAGTGACAGATCTGCTGGTCATTATCCTCGACCTAATTATGAAACACATTTCAATTGTTTACCCGGATGAGTTTATTTCCCTTGACCACAGCCCCCTGTGTATTATCCACGCTGTCCAGATTTATGCAGCCACTGACTATTCAGTTTGGTTCACTTTCACTTTCACCTTTGATCGATTTGTAGCTATTTGTAGCCAGAAGCTGAAAATAATGTATTGCACTGCAGAAAAAGCAGTTGCGGTTCAGGGAACTGTGCCTGTGCTGAGCTGTTTAAAGAACATCGCCTGGTATTTTATGTTTTTAGGAAAGTATTTGCTCCTCTATTTCCCCTGGTTTTCTGATACAACAGTCGAGACTCAGCATTCTCCTATTTCGGGAGCAATTGAGCTCCTCCATTACAGGGTAAACCCGGCGGCCGCATTTGTCCTGATTCTGCTGCTCAATGTTCTCACCGTCAGACACATTTTAATGAGCAGCAGAGTCCGCAGGAGACTCCGGGCTCACAGCAGTGGGGAGACTCCCAGAGACACAGAGATGGAGAGCCGGAGGAAATCTATCATTTTACTGGTTGTTATCTCGGCCAATTTCATCCTGTCGTGGATGTTGTTTATGGTGTATTCAATATCGTTGCGGATATCGTATATTCACAAAAATAATGAACAATTGCCATGGTTTGTGCAGGAATTGGGCTTCATGATGCAGCTCCTGAGCTGCTGACCAAAACACTGAGATTTACGCCGTGACCCAAATGAAGTTCAGGAAGCAGTTGACGAATGTGCTGAAGTATCCCTTTACTCGAATTGTTCAATTCATTCGTCGATGCAAGAAAGTGAATAACTGAGTGTTTTCCCCACCTACTCCCCCAGTCCCTCTCCTCCTACAGACACCCTGCTAATATTCGAATACAATTCAATTACTGAGTCCTATATGCGGACAGGACAAGGAGCACACACCCCACCAAACAACCACCCAGCAGATGACAAATCCCTGATCTTATTAAAAGGGCCCATTCAGAGCCGAATGCTTACAAGAGCCTTCAAATGAATGTTGCTGTGAGAGATGCAGTGGGGTCACCACTTGCTTCCCCTTCACTCTCCGGTAAAATCTGCCATGATCGTGTCAGTCTCTGCAACAACACATCCAACAGCGTTCATCACATGGGATTCACCTGCGACCATTGGCAGTGCGGGTTGGCTGAAACAATATCATTCATCAATGATGCAGATTGTGATAATATTTGTGCAAATTCAAGATTATTAATGATAGGAGCTGCGATAACAAAACAAGGAAACATCTCACCTGATATTTGGAACAGTTTTTTCCGCTACATCAGAAGCTGCCTCCAGTTACTGACCATGAATGGTTAAGGGGGGGGATTGAAATTGACAACAGGTCTGAACATTTTATAGTGAAAATTCTGTAATGGCCGGAGTATATATTTCCATTGCCTCTTCGGATGTGGGTTTCACTGGGTAGGACAGCTATTATTGCCCATCAGTAATTGCCCTTCAGAAGTTGGCGATGAGCCACCTCCTTGATTGGTTACAGTCCATGTGGTGTAGGTACACCCACTGTGCTGTTAGTGAGGGACTTCCAGGATGTTGACCCAGCGACAGTCAAGGAACGGCCGATTGAGTTCCAAGTCAAGTTGGTGTGAGGCTTGGAGGGGAAATTCCAGGCTGTATCGTTCCCATGAGCCTGCTGCACTTATCCTTCTAATTGGTTTGTTTGATGAGATTGTGAGTTGCTGTCAAGGGAGCCTTGGAAAACAGTGAAGTGGAATCTTAACAGACACTGTTTTAGAGAGAGAACATTCACTATATAAATCCTTCCAACTTTCACAATCTGCCAGTGGTCTTTACTGATCCAGGCTGTCTGTATACAGGCTTGCTTTGAAATTCAAGTTCTCAAACCGCAGTGGTGAAATTTGATGTCACTCTATCTGGATTAGTAGCCCTGTGACCTACTGATTTTCCATCTCACTCCCAACTGTCCTAGGCCTGATGCCTAATAATCTTCATCAATCGCCATTCTCAGCAAATTTACAATATATACCAATGATTTAATGAGGGGACTGAGTGTTCTGTGTCCAAGCTTGGTCACATCACCAAGCTGGATAGTAAATTGTCCTCTGCTTCGGCTGTCCCTCGATTCGATGATGATGTCTCCTCGCACTGGCAACTTCCTGCTGTGGGTGTTCATGTGGATGAACAGATGATTCTCCAGCCGCAGAGCTTCGGGAACAATGGGCAGGATAAGCCCACTAGAGGGTGGGGTTCGCAGAGCAGGATTTTCTTCCTTCCCATTCCTTCCCTGGGGCCGCTCTGCCTCATCATTAAGACTTGGCGACACAAATCATGATGCAGAATGATGGACACGGTGTTGCCATTTTGACTGATTGGTTGCGAGCTCCTCCCAGCCATTGACGTCAAAGCGTTAACACTTCAAGTGTGAGACCTGTAGGGCTTCGTTGATAAGCAGACTTTTCCCTTCGCCTTCCCTTATTAAATATGTGACAAATTTGATTTCATTTAAAACGTTAGTTGATGAGACTTTGATTGTTTGATAAGTGAATGGTTGATTCATTTTGCTTCTGCTCAATAAACGTCAGTATTATTGGCGAATTCAGTTTCTGAGACTCTGCCTCATGGTTGTGCCTCTATATGAGCTGACTGCGGGGGGTCGGATTAAGTCACTGAGGGGAGTGGGATGAAGTGACGAGGGGAGTGGGATGAAGCGACTGAGGGGAGTGGGATGAAGTGACTGAGGGGAGTGAGATGAAAAGACTGAGGGGAGTGGGATGTACTGCCAGGGGGCGTGGGATGAAATGACTTAGGGGAGTGTGATGCAAGGACTGAGGGGAGTGGGATGAAGTAACTGAGGTGAGTGGGATGAAGTGACTGAGGGGAGTGAGATGAAGTGACTAAGGGCAGTGGGATGCAGTGACTGAGGGGAGAGGGTGCAGTTACTGACGGGAGTGGGGTGCAATGACTGACGGGCGTGGGATGTTGTGACTGATGGGAATGGGATGTATTGATTGAAGGGAGTGGCATGCAGAGTGTGAGGGGTTTGGGATGTAGTGACTGAGAGTAGTGGGATGCAGCGAGTGAGGGTAGTGGGATGCAGTAAGTGAGGGGTGTGGGGTGCAGTGAGTGAAGGGATTGGGGTGCAGTGAGAATGGGGTGTGGGGTGCAGTGACTGACGGGATTGGGATGTAGTGACTGACGGGAGTGGTATGTAGGGACAGTCGGGAGTGGGATGTAGGCACTGACGTGAGTGGGATGCAGTGAGTGAGTTAGTGACTGTTGGACATTCAGGGGGAGAAAGCACAGTGACATTTGTGTGTTTCAGACTGTATAAATGGAGAAGTGAATCATTTTCTAAACTTTCGTACCAATTAAATGCTATCTTGAGGTTCTCCAGCCTCGGCAATCTCCCATCTCTCGTTACTTCATTGCAGATCCAGGGATATCAACAACTCCTTAATCTGTGGAACATACGACTAAAAATTGCAGCGCCCGTGCATTATCCAGCCCAACAGCATCCGAAAAAAGAGATATCATTCTGGAGGGTATATTCCACAAAATAAAATGTAGTGACTGAGAGAAGTGGGGTCTTGTGTGTCAGCAGAGTAGGATGAATTGACTGAGGGGTGTGAATGTGAGTGACTGAGGGGAGAGGGAGTTAACGACTGAGGGGAGTGGGATTTACTGACTGACGGGAGTGGGATGTAGTCACTGACGGGAGTGGGATTTAGGGACTGACAGGAGTGGGATGCAGTGAGTGAGGGGAGTGGGATGCAGTGAGTCAGTTACTGACTGTTGGAAATTCAGGGTGGGAGAGAGCAGAGTGACATTGGTTTGTTTTAGACTGTATAAATGGAGAAGTGATTCATTTTATAAACTTTCCTATCAATTAATGGCTATCTTGACGTTATCCGCACTCGCCAAACTCCCATATCTCCTTATAAATTTCAGATCCAGGCACAACAACAATTCCAAAATCTGAGGAACATACGACTAAAAATTGCAGATCCCGTGTATTATCCAGCCCAACAGCATCTGAAATAAGAGTAAACATTCCGGTGGGGATATTCTACACAATACAATAAGAGATTGAGGGGAATGTGATCTCGTGCATCCATAGAGTACGTTGAAGTGACTGAACGGTGTGAATATGATTGACTGAGGGGAGTGGGGTGCAGTGACTGAGGGGAGAGTTGTGCAGCGAGTGAGGGGAGTGGGGCGCAATGACTGAGGTTAGTTCGGTGCACTGACTTTAGGGAGTGGGGTGCAGTGAGTGAGTGGAGTGGGGTGCAGTGAGTGAGGGGAGTGGGGTACAGTGACTCAGGGGAGTGGGAAGCAGTGAGTAAGGGGATTGGGGTGCAGTGACTGAGCAGAATAGGATGAAGTGACTGAGGGGAGTGGCATGAAGTGACTGGGAGGGGTGGGATGAAGTGACTGAGGGCTGTGGCATGAAGTTACTGAGGGGAGCGGGATGAAGTGACTGAGGGGAATGGGATGAAGTGACTGAGGGGCGTGGGATGAAGTGACTGAGGGGAGTGCGATGAAGTGACTAAAGAGAGTAGGATGATGTGACAGAGGGGGTGGGATGAAGTGACTGAGGGGAGTGCGATGAAGTGACTAAGGAGAGTAGGATGATGTGACTGAGGGGGTGGGATGAAGTGACTAAGGGGAATAGAATGTAGTGAATGTGCTGAGTGAGATAGAGTGACTGAGTGGAGTGGGATGTTGTGTGAGATGTCTGGGAGTCAAAGAATCCTGAGACTGGGGTGCAGCGGCTCGAGGTGGGACGAACTGAGCGAGGAGAGATGGTTGGAATTACTGAGGGGACAACGATGGTGTGACTGAGGGGATTGCATTATACTGACCGATGGTAGTGGGATGTAGTGACTGAAGGGAATGGGATGCATTGATGAGTGGCCTGGGAGTCAAGGACTGAGGGGAGTGCGGTGGAGTGACCGAGTGGAGTGGCATGGAGTGACTGAGGGGAGTGGGTGGCAGTAACAGGGAAGTGGGAAATAACGACTGAGATAGTGGCCCATACTGACTGAGTGGAGTGGCATCGAGTGAATGAGAGGAATGGAATGTAGTGATTGAGGGCAATGGGATGTAGTTAGTGAGGGGAGTTGGATGGTGTGTGCAGGGGACTGTCGAAATGGAAGCGAGTAGAATATGGTAACTGGGGGTAGTGGGATTCAGTGAATGAGGGAAGAGGGATATATTAACTGAGGTTAGTGGGTCGAAGTGACTGTGGGGGGTGGGATACGATGACTGAGCGGAGTGGAATGCAGTATCTGAGTTGAGAGTACTCAGTGAGTTAGGGGAATGAGATTTAATCACTGAGTGGCGTGGGATGCAGTGACTGAGAGGAGTGGGATATGTGAGTGAGTGGACTGGGAGTCAATAACTGAGGGGGGTTGGGTGTACTGACTCGAGATGGGAAGGACTGAGAGAGGGGTAGTGAAATGGGGTGAGTTAGCAGAGTGATATTTAATAACTGAGGGGAATGCGACAGAGTGACAGAGGGAAAATGGATGTAATGACACCCCTTAGAGTGGGGTGCAGTGACTGAGGGGAATGTGATGTACCGACGGTGCTGAGTTGGATGTAGAAACTGAGGTGATTTGGATATTGTGACTGAGTGGAGTGGGATGCCGATAATGAGGGGATTGAGACGTAGCGATTGAGTTTAGTTGCTGTTGTGACTGAGGGGAATGGGGTGTAGTGACTGAGGTAATTTGGATATATTGAGTGGGGTGTAATGACTGAGGTGATTTGGATACATTGACTGAGGGGATTCAGATGTACTGATTGAATTTAGTTGATGTTGTGACTGAGGGTAGTGGGGTGTAATGACTGAGGTGTGTTGCATTTTGTGACTAAGGGGAGTGGGGTGTAGATTCTGTGATGATTCGCACTGAGAGAATTTGTGAAGCGGAATGAGTTGTTTGGGATTGTAGTCCTTACGTACTTAGATCACAGTCTGCGGTGATATATGAGAGATTAATTGGAAAATTAGAAGTGATATAAATATTGTTTTGTGATGTTCTCTAGACAATTATGCCAAATAAGGTCGAGCTGTTTGCTGTGATCCCCACAGGACCAATCGAGCAAAGATTCAAAGGCGAAACCATCCTCTATCTCAGCCGTGTCTCCAGGCTCAGATATCTGCTCTGTGGGGTTCATTCTAAACTGATTCTTCCCTCAATGTGATCCACAAATACCCAGCACCGGAGAGTTACCCTGTATCCTACTGACATTGTCGGGGGATACACTGTGTGAGGGTAGTAGAATGTAATAACGCAGGGAATCTTGTGGCGGTGACTGAGGAGAGTGGTACGCAGTGACTGAGGGGAGTGGGATGGAGCAAATGATGGGAGAGGGATGCAACGACTGAGGGGAGTGGGAAACAGTTATTGAGTGCGGTGGGATGGTATGACTGAGGGAGGTGGGATGCAGTGACTGAATTCTGTGTGATTTAGTAATCGAGTGGAGTAGAATTCAGTAGCCAACACGTGTCTTTAGTAATGACGGGAGTGATTGGGATATAGTGTACGGGAAAGTGGGGTTCAGTGATTGGCGAATTTGGGTGCTGTGTTTGAGAGTCTGGGGCTTCTCCAGCTACAGCACAATCTGCAGTGATAGAAATGAAGTGCATTGGATTAATACCAGTGAAATTCTGTGTCTTCGGATACCTGCCACGGTTTCTCCTGCACAAGACTACTCCCAGGGATGAACACAGCGTGATAAATCCTAATTTTTAATTTGTTATTTTTAGATACTGAACAGAATGACAGGAGGCAAGTGACGAAATTTTAGCAATCGAATAAAATGTTTATTTGCAGGAAAGGATGAATTATATTACAATACTGCTTCACACATAATTGTACCATTTACATATATTTGTAAAGATATCACAAGTTACGGAGTAACCGTATACCTTAATGTTCAGAATAAGTACACAGTCCATGTAAAACTGTGGACCTTGTAGTCACGCACAACACACCCTGAAACCGCGTGACAAATGCCAGCTCAGCCAAATGCGATGGATCTTCATCAACTCTTCCCACAAGCTTGTCAGATCAGGAGCCAAACGGTCTTACCACACTCTGTATTTCACATGAGGATTTGCAATATCCACGCTCAATGGACTCAGCATGGAATCTTCTCCCAAACTGACGATTTCTTTCAGATGCCTTCGGCAAGGGAACGCATCCAGGCTTTCGAATTCTCCATCTCCTGTTCCTCTTTCCTGAGTTGCCACATGAATCCAACCTGTCATCTATGCATCCTCTCACAGACTCAGCCGACAACAGTGCCATTAATTCACATGCCCTAGCAAATAGTCGCAGATCTACAAGCATCTTTTCAGACAATCGTGCCTCTTGCAAGCTGCTCTTGCTTTAGTTCTGTTTCCTGTAGCTTATGTCTCTTTAAGCCTGAAGCTTGCAGCTTTTCTCTCTGCCCCTCACTCTTAACTTCTTTAAAAGGGCCTTTTCCAGCTTCCTGCCTTTCCTCTGACAAGAAGGTCTGCTTAAGACTTTCTCCTGTTCCAGTCACCTGGATCTTGCGGCCTCGTTTTTAGCTTGGGACTATTTATCTGTCCCCATTTCACCAATATCTCTGGCAACTACTTTGAATCAATTTTAGCTTTTGACAAGGTATCTGCCCCTTTTAGGTGGCTTCTGCTTGACAACTGTTTTCCAAACATGTTCAACTCCAACAGCTTCCCAAACAAACTGATGGCTTTCTTCCTCTGTGCGGCTCTGGGAGGGAGCTGCCTGTCGGGACACCCGTTGTTATGTAACGGCACAATTTTCTCTACTTTTGTGTTTGCTTAACATGCCAAATCGTAAACTCTCATTAGGAATACAAGCACTTTTTCAAAGTGTACATAAAACACAATTTGACCTCTCTTAAGCAAAAATACAGAAATAATAATCACACTTGAACTTGAAAAATGAATCTCATTCTTAACACATACACATACCATTATAACTTATTTGAACTCTTTCTATTCCTTAAAATGTGTGACGTTCAATGAAGCTCTGTGTCAAAGATGTAAAATTGGCAGTTGTCCAGAAATTTCGCGCTCATTTCCCTCTTCCTTTATCACAGATCCAGGGATCTCGCCAAATAAGGAACACGATGAGCAATCGAGGAGAGAATCCATTGATATTGCACTCACCATTTCAGCGTAGTCTTCAAGCACAGGTATCTGCACGGTAGGGTAGCTTAAGAATGAACGCTTCACTGAATTTGACTCCTGCTGGAATCAATAGAAGATATTAATCTATATGCTACAGAGGGTGTGTGATATAGTGCCTGAGTAGAGTGACAGGCAATGATTTATTAAACTAGAATGTGTGGGCTGAAGCGATTGCTTTGTAACAGCTGAGCAGAGTGGGAAGTAGTGACAGGAGGAGAGTGATGTCGTGACTGAGGGGATTGGGATGTTATGTTTTAGGGTAGTGGGATGTCGTGACTTAGGAGTGTGAGACGTAGTGCCTGAGGGGAGTGCGATATCGTGAGGTAGGGCAGTGTGATGTCGTTACTTAGCGGGGTGGAATGCAGTAACTCAGTGGAGAGGAATACAGTGACTGAGGGAGAAGAATGTAGTGAGTGAGGGTCCTCAGAGTTCGTGACTCATGTACAGTCAGGAGTGACAAAGCAGAGTGACATTGCTGGGCTTCAGACGGTACGAAAGAATTAACATTCTATAAACTTTGCGATCAATTAAATGATCTCTTGCAGTCATCCACACTCTGCACCCTCCAATGACTCCTTCTTGCAATGCAAATACAGTGATAGTACCAAATCCGGAATCAGAGGAACTCCTGACTCGAAAATCCACTCTCCCTCCATCATCGATCTCAGCAGGATCTGAAATATTAGGCATCCGTCTGGCGGGAGCATTCTTCAGATAATATTCGCTCAATAATAACTGTAAAATGTCATACTGAATGGACCAGAATTGAGAGGCTGAGCGGAGAGGGAAGTTGGGACTGAGGGGCCCTGAATGCAATGACTGAGGTGCGTGGGATGTAGTGACTGAGGTATTGGCACTCACTGAGTGGTGGAAGTAATACAGGGGGTGGGATGCAGTGAATCAGAGTAGGAGGCAGCAGTGAGTGAGGGTTGTGGGAAGCAGTGATTGAGTGGAATCTGATGTAGAGACTGCCGGTAGTGAGATGTAGTGACTGAAGGGAGTTGAAGTAATTGAGGGGAGTGGGGTGTAGCGACTGGGCGTATTGGGACGCAGAGACAGAGGAAAGTGGGAGGCAATAGTGACTGAGGGCAGTGGGGTGTAGTGACTTGGGGGAGTGGGATGTTGCGAATTAGGAGAGTCGGATGTAGTGAAGTAGTGAACCGGGCGTTACTGACTGTGGTACATTCAGGAGTGAGAGAGCAGCGTGACATTGGAGAGTTTCAGACTGAATAAATTATGCAGTGAATCACTTTCTGAACTTTCCTACAAATTAAATGATCTCTTGAGGTGATCCAAACGCAGCAATCTCCAATATCTCCTTACTTTACTACAATCCAGGCATAACACCAACTCCGGAATCTGAAGAACAGTCCACTCGAAGATCCACTAACCCTGCATCATCAAGCCCAACAAGATCTGAAATATCAGATGACGTTGGAATTCGGCATAAAATCTTGACACAATATGATCGCTGAAATTTCATACTGAAGGGAGTGGGATGGAGAGAATGAGGGGAGTGGGACCTATGACTGAGGGCAGTGGGATGTATTGAATGGGCGGAGTGGATGTAGTGACTGAGAGGACTGTGATGGAGAGACTGAGGGGAGTGGTATGTAGTGACTGAGGGGAGCGGGATGATTGAATGCGATGAGTGGGATGACTTGACTGAGGGGAGTAGAATATCACGACTGAGGGCAGCTGGATGTAGTGATTGAGAGGATTGGGATCTAGTGACAGAGGAAGGTGGGGTGTAGTGTCTGGGGGCAGTGGGGCGTAGAGACCTAGGGGATTGAGATGCAGTGAGTGAGGTGGTGGGATGTAGTAACTGAGGAGGTGGGATGTAGCGACTTGGAGGAGGGTGATGCATCGATGGAGGGGGTGCGATGCAGTGCTTGAGGGGTGTGAGTTGCAGTGACTGAGGGAATGTGATGCAGTGATGGAGAGGAGTGAGGTGTGGTGACTGAGGTTTTGCAATGCAGTGACTGAGGGGAGTGGGATGCAGTAACTGAGGGTGTAGGATGCAGTGACTGATGGTAGTGAAATGCATTAACTGAGGCGGTGGGATGCAGTGACTGTGGGAAGTGGGATGTAGTGATTGAGGGGAGTTGGATGCATGGACTGAGGGTGTGGGATGCAATTACTGAGGGGAATGAGATGCAGTGATTGAAGGTGTGTGATGCACGGACTGAGGGGAGTGAGACGCCGTAACTAAGGGGGTGGGATGCAGTGACTGAGGTGATTGCAATGGAATGGGGTGTACTGACTTTGTAAAAATTTAAATGAAGCCCAACAAGTTCTGAAACTTCAAGTATCAGTCTGGACGAGATTTCTACAGAATATCTTCACACAATATGATCCGGAAAATCTCATTATGAAAGGAGCGGGATGGTGAGGCTGGGGAGAATGTGATCTCGAGACTGTTTGGTCTGGGATGCAGTGTCTGAGGGAACAGTGTTTGCGAGACTGCTGGGCGTTGTATGCAGTGACTGAGAGGAGTGACATGCAGTGACTAATGGGGGGATGCAGACCCTGATGGGATTGAGATGTAGTGACTAAGGGGAGTGGGATGCAGTGCATGAGAAGAGTGAGATGCAGTGACTGAAATGGTGGGATGCAGTAGCTCATGGGAGTTGAATGCAGTAACCGAGGTGAGTTCGAAACAGCGAATTCAGGGAGCGGATTACAGTGACTGAGTGTTAGGAATATCGCTAGTAAAGTGATGGAGTTTAGTGATTGAGGTCAGTGGGATGCAGCGGTTCGGGCTGTGCCACCATAAGCCTGGTGAGTGGGAAAGAGTGAGTTAGGGGCGTTGGAATCAGTGATTGAGGTTAGGGAGAAGCAGTGACTGGTGGGTGCGGGATCCAGCGACTAAAGGGGGGCGATAAAATGTATGAGGTGAGTGGTATCTCGTGTCAGATGGGATGCGAAAGAGGAGAGTGCGATATACTCACTTAGGGGAGTGAGGTGTAGTGACTGAAGCGAGTGGAATGCAGCGATTTAAGAAGGTGGGATGTCATGTCTGAGGGAAGTGGGTATATCAATTGACAGTATTGGGATGTACTGAGAGAAGGCACAGGGATGCCGTGCCTGAATGAAGTGTAATGTAGTCACTGAGGGGATTGCGATGTATTAACAGAGGAGAGTGGGATGTGGAGGCTGGGAGGAGTGGGATGAAGCGGCTGAGCGGAATGGGATGGAGTTACTGAGGAAAGTGGGATGTAATGAATAAGGAGGACGGAATAAAGTGGCTGGAGGGCGTGCGATTTAGAGGCTGAGGGGCGTGGAATGTAGTGACTGAGGAGACTGGAAAGTAATGGCTGAGGGGAGTGAGATGCAGTGACTTGGGGGAATGTGATGCAGTGACTGAAGTGGATGAGAAGTACTGAGTGAGGGTTTGGGGTTCAGAGAGTGAGTAGACTTAGGCGAGTGAGAGGCAGTGACATGGGAGTGTGATATCATGTATGACGTTAGTGGGATGTAGTGACTGAGGGGAGAGGGATGCAGTGAGGGAGAGTACTGGGAATTACTGACTGGGCCACGTCAGGAGTGAAAGATAAGAGTGACATTGGTGCGGTTCAGACATTATTAATGCTGAAGCGAATCTTTTTCTGAACTTTTCAGCCAACTAAATGATCTCTTGAGTTGATTCAGATTCGGAAATCTGCCATGTTTCCCTACTTCATTGCAGATCCAGGATCAAATAAAACTCCGGAAATTGAGCAACCCTCGACTGGAAAGTCCACTGACAGTGCATCATCTGGCCCAAGAGATTCAGAAATACCAGGTATCAGTCTGGATGGGATAATATACAGAGAAACCTCAAACAGTATAATCACTGGAATCTCAAACTAAAGGGAGTAGGATGCAGAGATTAGGGGAGTGCGATGTACTGCCTGAATTCAATGGGGTTTAGTGACTCTGTTATGTCATGGCTGGGCGAAGAGGGATGTGGTGACTGAGGTGCTTGGAATGAAGTATGTTAGGGGAGTCAAATGCAGTGATTGTGTAAATTGGGAGCCGTGACTGAGGAGACTGCGGAGCAGTGAGATAGGGGAGTCGGATGGAGTTCGCTGAGGAGAGAGTGATCGAGTAACTGAGGGACATGGGATGCAGTGACGCGGGGCAGGACGCAGTAAGTGAAGGGAGTGTAATGGAGTAAGTTCGGGGAGTGGTCGGTAGTGAGTGAGGTGAGTGGCTAGCAGTGAATGAGATGTGTGGGAATCTGTGTCTTAGAGGGGTGGGTTATAGTGAGGGAGTGGATTAGGATGTCGTGACTGAGAGGGATGGGATGCAGTGCCTGAGGAGAATCGGGTGTAATGTCTCGGGGAGTGGGATATAGTTACCCGGGGTGGGACACACAGAGTGATGGGGTTTGTAGTTAGTTACTGAGGTGCAGTCAGGAGTGACGGATCATAGTGTGATTGATAGATTTCAGACTATATAAATGATGAAGTGAATCATTTTATGAACTTCCGCAAATGATCCATTGAGGAGATCTGCATACTGCAATCTCCCATGTCTTCTGAATTCATTGCAGATCCAGGGACAACACCAGTACTCCAGAATCTGAGGAATATTCAACTGGAAAATCCACTGACCCTACATCATCCAGCCCAACAGGAACTAAGATATCAGGCATCAATCAGGAGCTTCTAGTCAACAGAAAACTTCATTGAAATGACTGAGGGGGTGGGATGCAGTAACTGATGGGAGTGGGTTCAAATGAGTTAGGGGAGTGGAATGCAGTGTGAGGAGAGTGGGTCGCAGTGAGTGCGTTGAGAGGGGGTAAGTGAGTGAGGGGCAAGGGGTGCAGTGGCTGAGCGGAGAGGGTCGAAGTGACTGAGGTGAGTGGGGTGCAGTGACTAAGGGGAGTAGAATGTAGTGACTGAGCTGAGTGGGATGTCATGACGGAGGGGAATTGATTCAACGATTGACTGGTGTGGCATGAACTGACTGAGTGGAGTGGGCTGTCGTGTGAGATGTCTGGGAGTCAATGACTGATGGGAGTAGGGTGCAGCGACTCGATTTGGGGTGAACTGAGCAAGGAGGGTTGGATGGAATTACTGAGGGGACTGCGATAGAGTGTCTGAGGGGATTGGATTATACTGACTGACGGCAGTAGGATGTAATGACTGAGGGGAATGGGATGTAGTGATGAGTGTGCTGGGAGTCAATCACTGAGGGGAGTTGGATGGAGTAAATGAGCGGAGTGGCATGGAGTGACTGAGGGGAGTGGGTGGCAGAAACAGGGAAGGAAGTAAAGGAAATAATGGAAATAATGACTGAGGGGAGTGGCCCATACTGACTTAGCGTAGTAGCATCGTCTAAATGAGGGGAGTGGGATGTAGTGGTTGAGGAGAATGGGATGTAATGAGTGAGGGGAGTTGGATGGTGTGACTTTGGGCAGGGAAATGTCGTGACGGAGGGGGGTGGAATGTGGTAACTGAGCGGTGTGGGATACAGTGAATGAGGGAAGAGGGATATATTGACTGAGGGTGGTGTGTCGAAGTGACTGTGGGGGGGGTAGGATGCAATAAGTGAGGGGAGTGGAATGCAGTGGCTAAGAGGAGTGGGATATGTGAGTGAGTGGACTGGCAGTCACTGACTGAGGGGGGTGGGGTGTAGTGACTCGAGATGGGACGGACTGAGGGAGGGGTAGTGAAATGGAGTGAGTTAGTGGAGTGATATGTAATAACTGAGGGAAATGCGATGGAGTGACAGAGGGGAAAGGGATGTAATGACTAAGGGGAGTGGAGTGCAGTGACTGAGGGAAGTGGGACGCAGTGAATGAGGGGAGTGGGATGTAATGACTGAGGGGAGTGGGATGCAGTGGCTGACCGGAGTGTGATGCAGTTTCCGACGGTGTGGGACTCAGTGACTGATGGGATTGGGATGTGTAACTTAGGGGAGTTTGACGCGATGATTGAGGGGAATTGGACGCAATGACTCAGTGCATTGGAATTTGGTGATTGAAATTGTTTTGTATAATTTTCCTAATTGGGCAATTTTCCTCTCTTCCCCCATTTTCCAGTCACAACTCTTCACTCTCACTCTTCTTTTCAACCTCCCCTCCCTCACTACAGCTGTTTGTCACCTGTTCTTCTCCCTCCTGCTGTCCTCTCCATTCTGATGTTTGAGCTTTGCTGGTTTCTCCCAGAATTTGGTGAGTCGTGGTCCAGACTGATTCGCTATGGTGAATCAATGATATCAGGTTAGCCAGTAAGTGATGTTGTGCAGAACAGGAGGATAGAAGACATGGGAGTAGGAGTAGAAAATTCGACCAATAGAACCTTCTCCCCCATTCAATACCATCCTGGCTGATCTTGGGATTCACCTGCACTTTCCTGCCCGCTCCCCATATCCATTTATTCCTTCAGAGACCAAAACTCTTGATCTCAGTATTAAAAATGTTTGTAGGAAACTATTAATTGCCCTGAGCAATCATTCAGAATCGCTGTTAAATCCCTGTCCTTTCGGAATGCGCCTTTAGGGAAGGAAATCTGCCGTCCTTCCCCGCTCTGGCCTCTATGTGACTCCAGTTCCAAAAGCAATGCGAACTGCTAACTGTCCTCTGAAATGGCCCAGACAGCTACTAATTTGCACCAGGCCGCTACGGACTGCAGGTCTTCATGAAGGCGCCTGCCCACCACCTCCTCAAGGTCAGCTGTGGGTGGAAAGGAAATGCTGGCCTTGCCAGTGGTGCAGACACAGAACAAAATATAACAATGCAAATCGTGTATTCGCTTTGTGTGAAATCATTGGAAACATGGGCCGCAACTTTGTGAATATTTTCTCAGCTTCCTTCTCAATAAACTGTCTCTGTGTCAGTTATGGCTTAATCTCGCTGTCCCCCCCTCTCTCTCTTTCTTTATCATTCCCTATGACAAGACGTAAACATGGGATGAAAATGATATAAGGAGAGGTAACAAGGTGCTGACAGTGAAGAGAAAGGATAGAGAATGATATACTGGAAGGTTAGAATTGAGATAAGATGGAGTGAGATGAAGAGAGGTATGGAGAGGGATAACTGAAAAAGGGGATGATGAGCTGGATTAGAGGAAGCAGAACATAAACGGAAGTGATTTTTCGAAATACAAACTGTGCCCTACGTGAAATGCAGAGTCTGTTTAAACTGCTGGTGTTGTTACTGTTGTGTTCAGACAGTAACTACAAGACGATTCGCGTGAAGGTTACCTCAGTGAGAGGGCTCAATGAAGAAAGAGCGAGGGATATCATTATGGATCGGGTGAGAGACTGCACTGTACTGAGAACAAACATGAGATGAACAAGATCCTCCCTTTCACACTCTGTATTCACTAATCGGAATTCCCCCTTCAGATAACTGCTCCTATTTCCCCTCTGGTTCTTCCCATGTCCATTGATCACTAACTGAACAGAACTAGCCATAAAGGTATTTGTCTACAAAAGCAGGTCGTAGGCTAGGGATCGTGCGGCGAGTAACTCACATCTTGACTCCCCAGAGCCTGTGCAACATCTATTGGGAAATTTCAGGAGTGTGATGTCAAACTTCCCACTTGCCTGGTTGAATGCAGCTTCTGTAGCACTCAAGAAGCTCAACACCACCCAGGACAAAGCAAACCAATTGATTGGCACCCCATCAACAAACATTCACTACCTCCTCCACCGACGCACAGTGATAGCAGCGTGTACCATCTACATGGTGCACTGCAGAAACACACCAAGGCCCCTTAGACAGCACGTCCCAAACCCACGACCACTAGCATCTTGAAGGACAAGGGCGGAAGATGCATGGGAACACCACCGCCTGGAAGCCAACATCCCATGAATGAACAAGGAACTGAGAAATTTCTCATTATCAGTCCATCCCTCACATATCCAGTCATTCTGCCTAATCCCTCCCTTGATTGTGTCACTCATCCATCGTTTCTTCTGTTTGCGGCAGCTCCAGAAGGATCAATGTCTAATCGGTTTGAAGCGCAAAGACATTCAGTGCTCAGGTGTGGACCATCCACAACCGTCAAAGAGATGGAGAGTGTCACCGAGCAGCCCTGATCCAATCTCCGTGTGCTTTACAAACCTGCTCGATGACGGCTCTGCTTTACCTTCAGCTTCTTTAACAGAATTAATCTGTCAGCAAAGTGATCATCTACAACTAGCCATGTGTGATTCTGATACCGCTATTAATTCAGCTCCACACTGCAAGAGTGGTGGGCGTATTTCAGCCTCTGCTTTGCTAAACAGAGAATGAGGTCTCTCTTTTATTTCAGTGACCTATGGTCAGACTGAAGCCGGACTCACCCTCCAGCTCCGAACCGTTTCAGGAATGACATGATCTCCTGTTTTCTGGAGGTTTCGATTAAAGATCTCCCACTGTTTACAGACCCTAAAGTTTCAAGGAACTGTCAACACTGAGAAAGGGCAGAGGAACAACAGATAGTCCCTTGTCGAAGGTCAACCTCTGGGAATTTATCATGTTTTTAATCAATGTTTCTGTCTAATGAGGGGTTTGTTTGATGCTGGGCTTTGCAGAATAAAAAATAGACTCACAAGTCTAGATATTATTGCACATAAGACTAATTTCTTGTGACAAGAGCTGTGTTACATCTTCTGTATATTATAAGCTCATGTTGCTCTGAAGGAAAGTAAATGTAAGGGGAGCTGCTGAATTTACTGAAGTTACTGCTGTGAGGTCGATTGAATGACGGAGGAAGTGAAAAGTGAGTTTTTTATCATTTGCACTGGCGACCATCAGTAGAAATGCTGTGAAATGATCCATTGACTCTACAGGGTAAACTTGTCAAACTTTGCAGGTCAGCAAGCAGGGCTTATATTGATGGACAAACAGACAATGAAATCTCTCATTTAGAAAGGCATCAATAAAATGGCAGAATGCAAGATGCATCCAATTCCAAGGATTAGAGTGTTTGAATACTGAGCTTACAACTGGAACACGCTTGAGTCTGTGATCATCTGCTCTAATGGGAAATCTGATTGATTTTAAACTTTATGTGCCATTGTTATTGCTTGAATGTTGTGCTCAACAAATTTCTGAATGCTTAACCTGTAGGTTTCAAGACCCTCCTTCATGTTTCTGTGATGGCTGAGTCATCGGACCCCTTTCTCTCTTTTTCTCTCACTCTCTCTCTCTCTCTCTCTCTGTCTCTCTCTCTCTCGCTTACCCTCTCTCTCTACCACTCTCTCTCTCTCTCTCCCTCTCCCTCTCTCCCTCGCTCCCTCTCTACATCTCGCTCTCTCCCTCTCTCTTTCTCTCTCCCTCTCGCTCTCTCCCTCCCTCTCGCTCTCCCTCTCTCTCTAAATCTCTCCCTCTCTCCCTCTCGCTCTTTCCCTCTCTCTCTCTCCCTCTCTCTCTCTCCCTATAAGGGCTTCTTACTGAGAGGTGAACGGAAGCATCTGACGGGATCGGAGTGGGAGTTTTGAGCTCGTTCCGCAATCGTAGCTCCCGGGGTCAAAGCCTCTTCGCAAACTCTTTTCACTGTCTGTTGGCAGCTCATCGCCACTTCAGGCGCTGCCTTTTGCCAGTCTCAGAGAAGTTAATTTACTGCATGTGGAAACAGGTTGATGAAGTGTGAATATTGATCAATATTGTAAGAGATTGAAGTTTGCAGCTGTCTGCACAGTCCGCTCGGGTCGGGAATTCGCCATTTTACCAGGTGACCCTGTGGATGAACTCTTTCCTCCTTCCCCGTTGGAGATATTGGCTGGAAATGGTAGCTGGGGATTATTTATTCCTGCCATGTGGACATTCGATTCACTTATCAGATTCTAATCCCAATTCGGAATGGAAGTAGATATACTTCGCTGTGCCCTGTGAACCCGCTGCAACACATTGTCAATGTTTAACCCGACATTTTAGATCTTGATAAAAGTTGTTACTAAATATATCTCCAAGATATTGTTGTCAATTTCACACACGAATTTTTTGTCCAGAAAAAAAAAAGTAGCAAACACAAAACAGACATGGGAGAGAATGCATTTTCCCATATTTACAGCCTTTATTCACAATGTGTTCGTGCTGGCCCAGAAATGGAGAGCTCTGCAATCTATTCCAATTTTTCAGCTCTTGGTCTGCACTGCTTTAGGTTATGGTGATACAGAGAGAGAACAGCTGAGTTGGAATTGAAATACACTACCTCCACTCCTGCCCCTTATTTACTGTGCCAGTCACAAACTTCAAATACGCTCCAAAATAATTGTCAATGAGAGATTTCCTTTCATAAATCAGTGGTGGAATATAACGTGGGAATGGTGAGTGAAGCTGCTCTGCAGACGGAATGGTTCTTATTGGTGGTGAATTTAGAAGCTGAAGTTTATTTCTGATGAGATTCCCAGAGCCTCGAACACCTGAACTGGGCCCTTTGGGAAGAGAAACAGTTCATGCTGCTGTTCCCGAACTTTCCGCCAGAGGCCGCACTCATTCCCCTCAGGACCTCCTGCTCCACCGGCTCTTCCTCCCAGGGTCACCTCTTGCTCACCCCCGAGCTGCTCTTTGTCCAACTGCCCCAACTATGTCCCGTGTCAATGATAGAGGACTGTCCCAGCGCGGGGGATTGTGGGAAAAGGAGCCGCCATTGCTCCAGCAACATCTGAGACGCCATATTTCCGCCTGCAGAGGGAGGAACGAAAGACATAAATGGGAGAACGAGGAGGACATTGGGTCCTTCGAGCCTGTCAACCCTTCAATAAATCAAGGATTGTCTTAAAGCTTCAATTAGACACTCTCTCTCCCACACAATCTCACACAGACAGTCACAAACAAACACACACACACACTCACACACACGGGACCCTGGTTAATGCTCTGGGGACCAGCGTTCCAATCGCACCGCAGCATGTTGAAATTTGAATTCAGTCAAAGCTGGAGCTAAATGTCTGATGATGACCATGAAACCATGGTCGATTGTCACAATAATCCCTCTGGTTCACCAGTACCCTTTAGGGATGAAAATCTGCCATCCTTACCTGCCTGGGATGCATGTGACTTTTGGTCGTCAGCAACATGGTGGTTCACTGATAATACTCTTGAAATGACCCTTCAAGACACATAGTCTCAAAAGAATGAAACGGGATTGAGCACCTGGATTTGGCCTAGGAAATTGCAACGGTAAACTAAGCCCTGCCGATCCTGCAAATTCCTCCTCATTAGAATCTGGTGGTCTGTGCCAAATTGGGCGAGCTGTCTCGCAAAATAATCAAGAAACATATTAATAAGCAATAGTGTCGTATAGGCAATGTCACATACACCACCCACGCTGCGCTGTTTCGAGTCACATCTAGCACAAAGAAAGACGGTTGTAGTTGTTGGCAGTGTTATCTCAGCACCAGGACATTACGTCAGTTGTTCCACGGGTTACTGTCCTAGGTCCAACCATCTTCAGCTGCTTCTCCAATGAGAATCCTTCCATCATAAGGTCAGATGTGATGATGTTAGCTGATGATTGCCCAGTGTTCAGCACCATTCGCGACACCTCAGATATTGGAGCAGTCTGTATCAAAATGCTGCAAGACCTGGAGAATATCCGGACTTGGCCTGACAAGCCGCAAGTAATATTCGCGCCACACAAGAGCGAGTATTGACCATCCCCAACAAGAGAGAATCTATTCATCGCCCCTTTATGCCTAAAGGCATTACCATCACTGAATCCCGCACAATCAGCTTCCTGGGAGTTAACATTGGCCAGGAACTGGACTGAACTAGTCATATAAATACTGCGACTACAAGATCAGGAGGGAGGCTAGGGGGGTAACTCACACCGGATTCTCCAAAGCCGGTCCAACATCTACAATTCACAAGTCAGGAGTGTGACGGAATACACTCTATTTGTCTTGATGAGTGTGGCTTCCACAACACTCAAAAAGCGTGACACCATGCAGAACAAAGCAGCCCCGCTTGACTGGCGCCACATCAACAAATATTTACTACCGACACCACCGACGCACAGTAGCAGCACTGTGTGCCATCTACAGGATGCACAGCAGAAACTCACCAAAGCTACTATGACAGCACATTCCAAACCCAGGGCCACTAACATCTAGAAGGACAAGGTCAGCAGAAACATGGGAAAACCACCAATTGGAAGATTCCCTCCAAGCCACTGACCATCTTGACTTAGAAACCTAACGCCCTTCATTCACTGTCGCTGGGTCAAAATCTTGGAGCTCCCTTCCTAACAGCACTGTGGGTGTACCAACACCACATGAATTGCAGCGGTTCAAGAAGGCAGCTCACCACCACCTTCTCAAGGGTAACTCGGGATGCAGCGAAGTCCACATCCCTTGAATCAATAAACAGGAAACACACACAATCTCTCTCGCACACTCTCACACACTCTCACACACTCACACACAATGTCACAAATAAGCTCTCTGTTACACACACACACACACTCATACACACACTCTCTCACCCTCACACGCACACACACTCAGATGCTCAGACGCATACACACACCCTCTGTCTCCCTCACACAAACACACGCGCGTACACTGACACACGCACACTCACACTCACACACACACACACAGGCACACACACACATGCGTGCACACATGCATCACGAACACAAACAATCTCTCACGAATACTGAAATTCACTCACGCACACTTTCTATCTCACACGCTCTCTCTCACACACGTACTCTCTCTCACTCTCTCTCCACACTCACGCACATACCCCATCAATCACACATTCTCTTTGAGACACTCGCTCACACACTCTCTCTATCACAAGAACTCTCTCACGCTCTCACTCACACGCTCTCACACACATGCTCTCTCCAAAAATGACCTGGTATATCACATCGCCAAACTCACGCTTCTGTTGTACCCAGTATATCACCCGCCTTCTCTTGAGATCTTTAAATATCACCCAGACTGCCACAATGCACCTGTAAAATATCCCCACTTCCCCGGTGAGCCTGGTGTAGGCACATTCTCCATGTAGCTGTTATATTGCCCTCTTGACCAGTTGTGCGTGGAATAAGCCCCAAGCCCATGTACCTGTCTCTTCCCTCCGTTGGCCAGTGATATGCAACACCCCTCGTTGCTGTGGCTGCTTTTGTTGATGTCCGGGTTGCTATGATAACCAAGAGTGGGCGGGGCGACTGATGACGCTTCGCTTCGCTCTCTGTGCTCCATTCAATCTGGGCCTCTGTGCAGGGCTGTCAAGCAACACCGCGTGGAACAGACTCTGTCTATTTGCTCTTTCAGCATAACGACAGCACACCCCCATCCCACTCTGCCTGCTGTCAGCCTAACAACAGCCCCTATACCAATGGAAATACAAAATAAAATGGAAACATAATGGACATTCTCAGTCAGTCATTCTTCAGATCATTGCACGGATTGAAGAACTCGAGGAAAGGGATATCTCAGCACATTCGTCAACTGCTCCTTGAACTTAGCCTGGGTCAGGGCATAAATCCCAGTGTTTGTGCAGCAACTCAGGAGCTGCAGCATGAAGCACAATTCCGTCACAATTTAATCTAGATCAACTTGCATATTCCCCAAGAAGGATATTCAGCTTCAGATACAAACAATATTAACATCACCCACAACAGGATGAAACGAGATAACGAGCATTAAAATGATGGATTTCCTCCTACGCTCCATCTCTGGATATCTGGCACTATCCCTACTGCCCTGAGCCCGGTGTCTCCTTGCGGGGACTGCTGTTCAATAAAATGTGTCTGACGGTGAGAACATTGAGCAGCGGATTTAGGACAAAGGGAACACAGGGACTGAGAATGTAATGGAGAAATTCGATCGTTAGCCAGGCCCGAGAGAGCTGAATAGCTAATATTACATCACAATAACCAAGGGGCCTTCCTCAGTAAATACTAACCTGTGAGCATAAAATACCAGGTGATGTTCTTCAAACAGCTCAGAGCAGTCGCTGTTCCCAGAAGTACTACCGCCGTCTTCTCGGTACACTATTTACTTTTCAGATTCTGGTCACAAATAGCGACAAATCGATGAAAGGTGAAAGTGACTGTGAACTTGACAGAACAGCCAGTGACGAAATATAGGACGGGATGGACATTACGCACACGGAGAGAAAACAGGATATTAACCTCTTCCTCAAGAACGATCGTAATGTGTCTCAATATCAGGTCGAGGATAATGACCAGTAGATCCGCAGCTGACATGGCCACCAGGTAGCGAGAGTCACATTTAGAAACACCGCACTTTCCCCGAGAAAGGATGACCATTGACAATAAATTAACCGTGTGGAAGAAAGATATGAATGGAAGTTAGCTTGGGAGAAAATTGGCTGGTTTGATTGAGCACATCTTGAAATGTTAAATCCTGTTCCCCTACCCTGAGCTGTGTGAATATGATTGTGCCTGAAAGAACAAAGGGGAAGTCGGTGATGACATGGATGTCAGGAGAGTATAAAGGGCAAAAGGATGCATCTTACATTGTTGAATTGAAATCTACTCCTAATCCTGGTGAGCTTTCCCCGCCTGGTTTACAATCTCTTGACCCCCTGTACCCTCCCATATCTAAGCAAACGACTCCCCCCTTCCTCTTTTCCCAAGGTAACATTGAAGTGCCACAATGCTGGTCGCTCAACTGTGGGTTTTGTGTTTGACAGGTTTTTTTTCCAGCTGGGTAACCCTCCTTCCGCTGCCCTTCCCCTTTATCCGTCCCAGGACAGGCTAACAAAGCTCTGAAGATTGCTTATGGGATCCCCCACATTGTGAATTTGGGCAGATGGTACAAAACGCAGGGTTTTACAATAAATCTACGGAAAGCACGAATTTGATCCCGTCCTGTGCATTGTGTCCAACACTGGACACCGTACATTCAGAAAGATGTAACGGTTTGGGAGGGAGAATGGACGATATTTACTAGAGTGGTTCCAGTAATGTGGGATAACTGGTTGGACTGAAGAAGCTGAGTTGAAGAACGAATTGGAAGACAAGAACGAGAGCTTTAAAATGGATTTTCTCTCCTCGACTGCAACTAACCTCTGCGACAAAGTATCTCAGAGGTTGTGAGCCACCTGGAAAAACCTTATTATATGAGCAGGTAGTGGACCTCTTGAGAATGGATCAGGAATGGAGTGTGTGATCCAAATTGCACACAATGATTTTTTGTCTTACAGAAATGTAGGCGAAATGAACCTTAACAAAGTTAAACATGTTTTACAAGTTAATGTCTGAATGGAGAGACTTACCAGGGACACCAATTATAGCTGGGACGGGATAGTAACCGGGTTGAATAACGAAAAGTAACGCATATGATACGCCAGTATAAAGTATACAATCATCTTCAGCAGAAAGTAAGTTAAGTGCCGCAGTGAAGCTCCTGGCCATTGTTGTAACATTTCAATATATTGTTGTCAGATTCTGGCCCATTGTTGGAACATTCCAATCTATTACTCTCAGATTGTGAACCATTGTGGTGATATTCCAATCCATTGTCCTCAGATTCGTATCTCTCCTTTCTATCTCTCTGAAGCCGATGACCCCGGTTTGTGGCGGATGGAATGCTCCCAATGATAGTGCGAGAAAACGCTTTGAAAGGAGCAGAGTATAAATATAAGTCGGTAACCTTTCAGAGGCACAGTTAAAATCCATATAGCCTGATATTAATTGCAACCATTGAAAATACAGGTTCTGTTACCCCTTTCATTCCAACACCCTTGTTTCAGAACAGAGATGTGCGAGGCTTGCTGAGTTAAGGGATGGTGGTCACAGCGGAAACATTGTACATAACCTTTTATTGTCCCTTCTAAATGGGAGTGACACCGGAGGACTGGAAGCTTGTAAATATTCCACCCTGTTTTTAAAAGAGGACAAACTCTCTACCTTCATCCAGGCAGTCAAATGAGGTTGGTTGTTCAGTTTCTAGAGGACATGATGGAGGGCAAAACCTGTGACCGTTCTAAAAGAATATGTATCGGTTCATGTAACACAAGGGAAATGGGAACCTTAATATGAAAGAAAACAGGTCTGATAAATTATTTCGAGGCCTCTTATGGAATATATGAAAAGGTTGATGATGATATTGGTCTCTTGTTTCACAGATGGTTTTTCCAAAGTCGTGCGATCAGGCACCATTAATAAGACATGTTATGGAAACGGAAACGCATGGGGTATAGAGGTAATGGCAGAGTGGATGTGATATTGACCTAGAGACAGGAAAGGGAGAAAAGGTGATCATGAATGTTTTATTCATTCACGGAGTGTGGGCTTCACTGGCTGGGCCATCATAAATTGCCCATCCATAATTGCCCCTTGAGAAGATGGTGGTGAGCTGCCTTCTTGAACTGCTGCTGACCATATGGTGTAGGTACACCCATTGTGCGTTCTGGAAGGGAGTTCCAAAGTTTTGAATCTGCGAAAGTGATGCAACTGCGCTTTATGTCCATGTCAGGATGGTGAGTGTCTTGGAGGAGGACTTCCAGATGCTGGAATTCCCATCTGTCTGCAGCCCTTGTCCTTATAGATGGTAGAGTTTGTGGGTTTGGAAGGTGCTGCGTAAGGAGCCATGGCGAATTCCTGCAGTGCATCATGAAGATGGTGCGCGCTGCTGCTAGTGTCTGCCGGTAGTGGAGGGAGTAAATGTTTGTGGATGGGGTCCCAATCAAGTGGGCTGCTTTGACCTGGACAGTGTCGAGTTTGTTGAGTGTTGTGGGAGCTGCACTCATTCAGGCAAGTGGAGTGTATTCCATCACACTCCTGACTTATACCTTAGAGTTGGTAAAGAGGCTTTGGAGAACCAGTAGATAAGTTATTCATTGCACTATCCATAGCCTCTGAGCTGCTCTGGTAGCCACAGTATTTATGTGGCTAGTCCTGTTCTGTTTCTGGTTCATATTAACTGGGTGAGCAATAGCAGCTGGTTGACGGGGGACACAGGCAGATGGGGGAAATGAGCAGCTGCAAGCCTGATGGAATCACAAATAAAATAATGGATGTCCGGTTGAAAAATAAAGGTAAATACTTCTCCTAAGGAAGAACTTCACACTAACATGTTAAAACTCACTGGTTATGCCTCAGCAAGAGTATTGTGTCTAATTGTGGGCATGTTATTTTACAAAGCAGGGCAGGGCCTTGGAGAGGCTGCGGTTGAGCTTTCCGAGAGTGGTAACAAGGATGAAGGATTCCAGCCAGTTGGGGGTTTGGAGAAACTGGGATTGTTTTCCTTAAAAATAATGCCAGTTAAAGAGAAGTTTTAAAAGGTACGTTTGAGTCGTGATGGGCTTTCACAGAGTGAGAAATGATAAACTGACTTCCAGTTGAATATGGGTCGGAAACCACTTGCCTGAATGACTGCAGCTCAAACAACACTCAGAAAGCTCGACACCATTCAGAACAAAGCTGCCAGTTTGATTAGCACCCGATCCAGTAACATTCACTCCCTCCATCTCCGACACACACTGGTAGCTGTTTACAAGGATAATGGGAAGTATCAGTGGATGAACTAATTGGACAGTTTGTGCTTATTTGTATCTGTGCATACAGCCACTTGTATGTTGTTTTTGTGTATGTTTGTGCATAACCACTTGTTTAGTGTTGTGTGTATGTGTGTACCGAACATAGTGTTTATTTTTTGTGTTTATGTGTGTACATAACTAACTATTTACTGTTTATGTGTATGCATGTACATCAACATCTCCTTATCGTTTGTGTGCATGTGTGTACGTAACAACTTGTTATCGTTTGTGCGTATGTGGTTGGCTTGTTTGCTGTTTGTGTGTATGCGTGTCCATAACAACTTGTTTATTGTTCGTTTGCATGTGTGCACAGAAACACATGTTTACTGTTTCTGTTTGTGTGTGTGTACATAAACTATTTCTACAGTTTGATTTCATGTGTGTACATAACCACATGTTTACTGTTTGTGTATATGTGTGAACATAACCAAATGTTTATTGTGTGAATGTGTGTACATAACAACTTGTTTGGCGTTTGTGTGAATTCGTGCACATAACTCGTTTACTTTTGCGCATAGCCACCTGTTTATAGTTAGTGTTTAATTATGTACATAATCGCAGGTTTAATTTTGTTTGTATGTGTGAAGAACCACTTGTTTATTGATTGTGTTTATGTCCGTACATAATCACGTGTTTACTGTTTGTGTGCATTTGTGTACATAACCACTTTTTTATTGTGTGCGTGTGCACGTACATAACCAGCTAAGTATTGTTTGTCAGCATGTGTCTACATAACCACTTGTTTATTTCTTGCTTGCATGGATGCACATAACCAGTTGTTTGCCGTTTGTGGATATGTGTGTGCCTAACTACTTGTTTACTGTCTGGAAGCATGCGTGTCCATAACCACTTGCTTATTGTTCGTTTGCATATGTGCACATACACACATGTTTACTGTTTCTCTGTGTGATTGTACATAACCTCTTTTTTATTGTTTGTATTTATGTGCATACATAATCACATGGGTATTTTTTGTGTGTATGTGCGTACATGAACACTTGTGTACTCTTTGTGTGCATGTGTGTATATTGCCACATGTTTGTTGTTTGTGTGTATGTGTGTACATTGCCACATGTTCATTGTTTGTATGCGTATTGTGCAAAACCACTTGTTTTTTGTTTCTGTGTATCTATACATACAACCACTTGTTTATTTTATGTTTGTGTGTACACAAACACTTGGTTATAATTTCTGTGTATATGCGTATACAAAAACATTTGTTTATTGTTTGTTTGTATGTGTGCACATGACAATTGTTTTTTCATGGATCTTGGTGTTATGGTGACTATTTTACTTGTCAATTATTAGCTCAATACTGGATGTCGCGAGTTCTCCCTTCATATGGAAATGGACTGCTTCAGTACCTGTGGATTTGCCAATAGTGCTGAACATTGAGCAATCATCAGCGAGTATCCTCACTTCTGACCTTATGATGGACGGAAGGTCACTGATGAAACAGACGAACACGGTCAACCCGAGGATACTGCCCTGAAGAATTTCTGCAGTGATGTCCTGGAACTGAGATGATTGACCACGAAAAACCACAACAACCTTCCCTTGTGCTAGGTATGTCCCCAGCAGCAGATAATTTTCCCTCTGATTCCAATTGACTTCAATTTTGCTCGGGCTCCATGATGCCATACTCGGTCGAATGCTGCCTTGATGTCAAGGGCAGACAGTCACTCCTCACCTCGGGATGTCCGCCCTTTTTTCGATGTTTGAATCAAGGTAGTAGTGAGGTCAGGATTTGAATGACACTGGCGGAACACAAACTGGGCATCAATGATCAGGTTACTGGTAAGCAAGTGCCACTTGATAGCACTGTTGATGACCCCTTCCATTACTTTAATATTGGAGGCTGAGGGGGCGATAATTGGCTGTTTTGGACTTGTCCTGTTTTTTGTGCACAGGACATAGCTGCACAATTTTCCACATTGTTCTTTAGGTACCAGTGTTGTAGCTGTACTGTAACAGCTTGGCTGAGGCGGAGGAGGGCCTGAACAACTAGTCTTCAGTACTATTGCCGGAACATTGTCAGGGTTCAGAGCCGTTGCAGTATCCAGTTCCATCAGCCTTGACATCACGGGGAGTGCATCGAATTGGCTGACGACAGGCATCTGTGACGCTGCATAGCCCCGGAGAAGGCGGGGACGGATCAGGGCGGAGGCGGGGACAGTTTATCCCTTGTCAGAGCGGAAGACGAGGCGGGGCCTATTGCTTCATTATCAGAGAGGGGGGCGGGATATTTTTCTCCATTGCCAGAGCGAGGGCGTGGCCTGCTGCTTGATTGCCAAAGCGGTGGCGGGGCCTTTTGATTCATTTTCGGGTCGGCGCCGGCAGCTGCCTTTATGATGTCACTGTGGGGTGGGGCCTGTCGCTCCGGTGACAGAGTAGGTGTGGCTATGGGGAGAATGCTCATCTTTTGAAACAGAGAGCACAAGCCCCTCTCGACCACCTGGGTCATAAGTGGCCCCTCCAAATGGAAACAGGAAAGCTGTCCAAACAGAACATGAGCAGGTAGTTGCTGATATCACAGGGACATGGGGAGAGTGGTGATACCTCAGGTATCGACGGGTAGGGGGAGATATTCCAACTGCACCAGATGGGAGTGGATCCGTGTCCACCAGTGAGAAGGGATATATACCTGCTAGACTGTACGCAGGTGGTAATGCCCAGTACATAGAGGCAGAGAGTGAGATTGAACAGGTACAAGCATCGTTAGAGATAAACTAGATAGACCAGGGTAGGAGGCGATCTACAAGTCATTCTGGGAGAGGGGGATATTGCAGGTGCATCTTGGAAAGGGAGAGAAATGCCAGCAGCAGTGATGGAGCGGTGTGGTATACGAAGTGCACGAGCGAGTCATTTACTGTATACACCGGGTGGTGTGGAGGCAGACAGGATGGGGGCGGAGGGGGAGGGGGGGTTCTGGTTATTTATTAGACTGTGGACGGGAGGATGACACATCGTATAAGCTGAGGCAGGGGTTAACGTACCAGCTACTGCGGGGCAGGAGTTCATATACCATGTGCACTGCGGAGGGCATTGATATACCTGCTACACTGGGTGAGATTGGAAGCTTTACCAGATACACCATGGACGAAGCGGGGGGAATATACATGTTTTCACGGGTGTGGATATTTATTAGGTTTATGGGGGGAGGATAAGTTATATGGTCCTGTGCTAGTTAGAAGTTCTTTATTTGTTTCAAAGGTTGTAATAGTTTCATGGTCTGTTTCAGGCTCAGGATCTGTGTTGGTTTCAGGGTCTAAATTAGGAACAGAGCCTCTTTCAGTTTCAGGATCTGATTTAGTTACACGCCTGCCGTTCATACCGGGGTTTATACTGGATTATGCCCACTTGCTTGTGCTAGTTTTAATTGCATTATAAGAAACATGGCCTGTAATAGATTCAGTGACTGAGGCAGGCAAAAGGTCGTGCGAGAGATAGGCAGATAAACACAAGGCTAATGTGTGTGTGTGAGACAGAGAGAGATTGATGGAGACATACATAATGTGTGTGAGAGGGATAGAGATATGGATAGTGTTTGTGTGAGAAAAAAAGAGAGATTCAGAGAGGCGTGGTGGAGAGAAGGAGGGAGAGATAGAGAAAGTGAAATACAGGCAGAGAGACCGATGCAGCCTGAGAAAACCAGACAGACACAGTGAGACAGCACAGGAAAGAAATCAAGAAGAAAAAAAGCAGGCAGAGAAAACATGTTTATAAGAATGAGTCAGAGAGAGAGGAAAATCATAGTGTGGGAGAGAGACATATCGAGGAGTGACAGAAATCAGATAAAAGAGTGGCAGAGAGAACAAGAGAGTGATACAAAGGAGAGGAAGGGAGCCAAGGAATGACAGGGAGAGAAATAGAAATAAACTGCCACTTAAAAACAGAGACAGCAAACGAGAGTGAGAGAGAAAGACGGAGAGAGGGGTAGACAGACAGACAGGCAAAAAATTATAGAACGAGACAGAGAGAGATTAACAAACCCAGAGAGTCAAGGTGATATATCAGACGATGAGAAAGGCAGAGGAAGAAAGAGATGGGAGAGAAATTGAGCCTAAAATTGGAAGAGAGGCAGGGAGAGACAGAGGCAGAGAAAGAGAAAGGGTGTTATCAGCTTGAGGGAATTCAATTCATGCTCGGTTAATTCTGCTCTTGATTCAGTACCGTGCAAGGAAGATCAGCCTCAAGCACAAGGAAACTGTTCAACACAACGGTAATCATGACATAAGGTCGCTGGTCTCTCTCAGGCCTCTAGCCTCCGATGGCCTCCACACACTCATAGAATCGTACAGCGGCGGAAGGGGTAACATGGCCATCCTTTCTGTAGTACTTCAATGGTCTCTATGTGTATTTATTCGTTTCACGGCCCCTGCTGGTCTCAGTGTTTAATATTAGCTTTCAGGTCTTCTGTTGGTTTTTTTTAATTTTAGGAGTTTAGGGGTCTACATTTTTCCTGGGGCAATTGTAATTTCAGGGCCCATAATGATTTTCGGAGCGGTAATAGTGCCAGGCGCTGTCTTAAGTTCAGGGGCAATATTAGTTTCACCATCAATCGCTGTCTCAGGTGCTTCATTAGTTCCAAAGCCTCTATTACACTCTGTGTAATACTCTAATTTGGTGTCTGCATTCGTTCCAGAGTCTCTATGAGTTCCAGGTCCAGTATTAGTTTCAGGGCCTGTATGAGTTTCAGAGCCTGTAATAATATCTTGGCCTGTATTAGTTTCAGGGTCTGTATGAATTTCAGAGCCTGTAATAGTGTCTGGGCATTTATTAGTTTCAGGGCCTGTATGAGTTTCAGAACCTGAAATAATTCCTGGGCCTGTATTCGTTACAGGGTTGCATGAGTTTCAGAGCCTATAATAGTATCTGGGCCTGCATTAATTACAGAGCCTGTATCAGTTTCAGAGCATGAAATAGTTTCTGGGCCTGCATGCTTTTTAGACCTTGGAATAGTTTCAGGATCTGTATTAGTTTCATGATCTGCTTTAGTTTCAGGGTCTGTGAAAGTTTCAGGGACTGTATTAGTTTCAGGATCTGTATTAGTTTCAGGATCTGTATTAGTTTCATGATCTGCTTTAGTTTCAGGGTTTGTGAAAGTTTCAGGGACTGTATTGGTTTCAAGATCTGTATTAGTTTCAGGATCTGTATTAGTTTCAGGATCTGTATTAGTTTCAGGGTTTGTGAAAGTTTCAGGGCCTGTATTGGTTTCAGGATCTGTATTAGTTCCATGATCGGCATTAGTTTCAGAATCTTTATTATTTTCAGGGCCTGTATTAGTTTCAGGACCTGTATTAATTTCAGGGGCTAGATTAGCTTCAAGGTCTGTTTTAGTATTAGGATCTGTATTAGTTTCAGGGTCCGTATTAGCTTCAAGGTCTGAATTAGTTTCAGGGTCTGTATTCGTCTCAGGGCCTCTATGAGTTCCAGCTTCTGTATTATTTTTCAGTGTCTGCATTAGTATCAAGGCCATTATTAGTTTCATGGTGTGTATTAGCTTCAAGGTCTCTATTAGAGTTAGGGTTTTTAGTAGTTTCAGGGTATGTATTACCTTCAGGGCCTGAATGAGATTTGGAACCGGTAAGAGTATCAGGACGTGTCATAGTCTTAGTGGTTTCATTTGTTTCAAACACTGGTATAAACACTCTGCTCCTATAATGTTATACTGTGTCTGTTTTCGTTTCAAGGACTTTATTAGGTTCAGGTTCTATATTAGCTTTAGAGCATATATCAGGTTCAGAGCCAGTAACAATATCCGGGCCAGTATTAGCATCAGGGCTGTTTGAGTTTCAGAGCCGGTAATAGTTTCTGGGAGTGTATTATACTCATGGACTTCATTAATTGGTGAGTGTGTTAGTTTGCGCTTTTGCATCCATCAGCGCACAACTATGGTCAGCCTCTGTCTCACCAGAACTGTTCCCCAACAACTGGAAACATGATATGCGGACACAATGGTATCTGTTGGAATACACTCATAAAATCAGACAGTTCAGCAGGAGGTCATTTCGCCCAAAGTTCCTGTCAACACTCTTTGCAAGAACTATATAATCAATCCATCTCTCTCCGCCACCACCAAGCCCCCTACATTAGCTAAGCAATTGTCCACTGTCTGACCAATGGTAATTATATTGTGAAGGTCACTGATGTATCTACCTCCGCCAGCCTTTCCGGCAGCTTATTCCAGATTTATTTGCACGAAAATAACTTCGGCCCCTCTCGGTTTCATTGCCAATCACATTAAAACTTTGTCTACTGGTTACTGACCCATATTCCAGGATAACCAGTTTCTCATTAATTACTCCATAATATCCCATCGTGATTCAAATGTCTCTATTAATCCTCCTCTTTTCCTGATCTTCTCGAAGGAAAACAATTCCAGCTTATCAAGTCTCTCAATGCAATTCAAATCCCTCATCCCTCTTCCAATTCCAGTAATATTCCTCGGCCCCGGCTCCAAGACGCTTAACATCCTTTCTGAAATGTGCTCCCCAGAATTAGAAATAATACTGCAGCTAAGGCTTCACCAAGACTTATAGGTTAACGCATTTTTTGCTCTGACTCTCCTACTTTTTGTAAACTCTGATTCGTTTTATCAATAAAAAATATATTGTTAATTTAATACTCTAAAAGGAGAACACTATCAGCTTCAACTTCTCGTTTATGTACACCTTATCTCTTTATTGAACAGCTCCTAAATTTGCCCGGTTTGAAAATTTGCACAACTCTCTATTATTTTCTGTCCCACAGAAGCCCTCGTACATGTCAGCCGGACCGGGTAAATGTACCACTTTAGTGTAGTGCAAGAAGAACTGGGTTGAAATGGTTAACTGAACCTGTTTGTTCAGTGGCTGGAATTAATGTCAGTCTCCATGGATCCTAAATAACACTGGGTGCTTCCCACTGCTGTTATAAAGGGCGTCGCTTCAATCTGTTACATCATAGTGTTAGCGGGAGCACCAGCTCTGTCACTAACATGAACTTGCAGCTTCAAAAGACGGATAGACTGTAAGACAATCTGAGGAAAATAGATTGGGATGTTACAATAGTAGTTCAGAACCCGAGAGCAATAGATTGGAATGTTGCAACATTGGATCATAATCTGAGAACAACAGATTGGAATGCTGCAACAATGGATTAGAACCTGAGAACAATACATCGGAATGTTACAACATTGCATCAGAATCTGAGAACAATAAATTGGAATTTTGGAACAATGAGCAGGAGTTTTAGCAGTGCAGTTTATATGCTTTCTGTGGAAAATGATTGGTTGGATTTGAATGAAAGGTTCTATTTTGTCATTTCGACTATTGAAGCTGGTTATTATCCCATCCTCGCCACTTTTGGTCTCCCTGGTAAGTCACGGTCTCAGACTATTATTTTTTTTTCAACCATTCTTAACAATATGAATTTTCTTGATCTATCTAATTTGGGATAACCAAATCCATTGTCTTCAGTTCCAGTCACTTTTTCTGCTCCCTATCCATTGACTCCTTAATGCATCCCTGGCTAGTATTCTAGGCTAGGCCAGTCTGTTTTCCAGCCTCTGAGATTTCTTTGAACTTGAACTGGTTTTCTTCCCCAATTTACGAACAATTACTAATCCTGCGATATCACCGTCTCCACCTCTGCATCTGTCCATCTGCTGCCAAATGGATGGAACTCATAACCTCATTGTGATCTTCCATTGCAGCACTGAAACGTTAGATGCCTGATTCCTGTGCTCCAGTTTCAACGGATACAATGGCCACCAGACCCTATATCACGGAAGGATCCAGTAGCGTTCTCTCTATTCTTTCAACCTGTTTATAATTGCACCCTTTATACTGTTTTGTCTCTCCTCATCCTCCTCCTAAAAACATATTCCTACACACATCTGCCATGCCAATTAATCACAGGGCAGACTAATGTCATTATTTTCTGTCCACACATTGACCTCTATTTACCAGACCTCCACTCCATTCGTCTCCTTACCATCTGTCTGAGAATGCAACAATTCATTCACAGCCTTGGCCTAACATTTCAGCCTGAATTGTACTTCTTATCCACATCTTCAAGCCATCACTTATGCTCCCTATTTCCACCTGCATTTCATCGCCCACAAATGCCATTGTCTCCGCTCACCTGTTGCTGGTATTCTCCTTCCTGCCTTTGTTACCTCACAGGTACAATAATTCCAACACACTCACAGCTGGTCTCCCACACTCTACCCTCCGGAAAGACAGGGCCATCTGGAATATACACTTCTTGTCTAAACTCGCACCATATAACGATCCCCAATCACGCCGGTGTCACTGAAATTCATTGGCTCCATGTTAATCAAGACATGATGTTAAAATTCTCATCCCTCAACGACCTTGCCCATTCGATTCATCAACCCGCCCCCAACACCCAGCCAGAAAGCACCCCCCCGCCCCCAAACGTCATTGCTGTAGTATATTATGGTCGTATCTGCAGCGCCCAAGAGTCGAAGCTCTGGAATTCCACCTTTAAACTCCTCAAAATCCCTATCTCTCTTCAGGCCAGCACAACACACATTAAACCTCACTCTCTGACCAAACTGTTGGTCATCTGAGCTAATATCTCCCTATCGATCTCTGTGTCATGCTTTGATTTATATTAATGGTGTAAAGCTCCTCGTGGTGGTTGATTACATTGACGGCATTGTGTAAGTTTAGTCTGATGCTGTTCTAATGCTCCAGGCAGGAGGCTGTACCTATAGAAATAGAGTTCATAGTACTGGCCGGTCACTCTTCATCGTGGATCGTTATGGTTCCGTTAGGAGAACTCCTACCACTGAGTCAGAAGCTAGCGGTGATTGGCCCAATCGCGGATTATTGGATTCCTAATAACACAGCCACTAATGCTGGCAAGACTGGTGGTCCCTATCCATTGCAGGGACCGGGGTAATGGAGAGGGGCACCGGCAGGAGGAATATACAGCTGAAAGGCAACCGGCCATATACAATAACCATGCTTGATATTAAGGGAAATCAACTAACAACATGGCTAAGTCCATTATGGCATTAAATGCCGACTAGGCACTTTACCGACTTCCAGGCTGACTATTGAATTCAACAACTTTAGATCTTAAACTCCCTTTTGTTTTTTCCAATAATTTATATAGATTTTTATTTTCCCACCTATTTCCATTATTTTTAAATCAATAACTGTAATACCCTGTCGTCAGTCTTTCCACCCCACCCCCAATAGAGCTTTACCATGAGTGTCCTGCCATCCATTCTTAAGTAGTACATGTTTTTAGATAATATCATCACCTTTAACACCCCTTTGTTCCTTTTGTCTGTGAGATCTTTTGATTATCTGATCCTATCACCGCTTGCTTGTCTCTACAACCACCCCACTCCCAACTCTCTCCCCCAACCTCACCCCCCCCACCACCCCCCCCCCCCCACCCCCGCCCCACCCCAGCCTTAAACCAGCTTATATTTCACCCCTCTCCTAACTTTACTCAGTTCTGCTGAAGGGTCATGAGGACTCGAAACGTCAACTCTTTTCATCTCCGTCGATGCTGCCAGACCTGCTGAGCCAGGTAATTCTGTTTTTGTTTTGAACATTATGGCTAGTTTGTTTAATCTGGAAGAAGCTGAAAGGGGAAGAGTTGATGATTCATTTGAACTGCGAGGGTTCAGTGAGAGTGCAGCTGTTCAAGGTAGGCAGAGAATTATTGGAGTCAAAATTGTCTTGGATTATTTCTGTACCATCCTATTATCATTTCATCTCTCCTGCCGTCCATCATGTCACAGATATTCACTGAGCTCCATAAGGCCATAAAGTCATAAGACATAGGAGCCGAAATGAGGCCATTCGGCCCATCGAGTCTGCTCCACCATTCAACCATGGCTGAAACGTTTCTCAACCCCAATCTCCCGCCTTCTCCCTTTGAACCTCCATCAGGTACAATCCTATCAATACATCATTGGATAGAGTAACACATTTGAAAATCTCAACAGCTGCTCAATAAAACTGATTCCATTCTTCTATGCGTGATGTATAATGTTCTTGTTTGTTTTCCTTACGCACAGTTAACTTACTGACGATTGTGATAATTACTCGGGGAAAGTGTGGTCTCTCCAAATGTGTAACGTCCTACCTGGTGGCAATGGCAGTGGCAGATGAACTCGTCGTTATCTTCGACCTGATAATGAGACACATTCCAATTGTTTTTGATGAACTGTTTTATTTCTTGGTTTCTATTGCAACTTGTAATATCCATGCTGTCCTGCTTTATGCCGCCACTGACTGTTCTGTCTGGTTCACAGTCACTTTCACCGTTGATCGTTTTGTGGCCATTTGTTGCCCGAAGCTGAAAATTAAATATTGCACAAAGAAAACGGCGGCAATTGTTCTGGCGACAGTGACAGTGATGAGCTGTCTGAAGAATATTTTCTGGTATTTTTTGTTTTCCAGCAAGTATTTGCTGATTAACGTCCCCTGGTTTTGTTATGTATCAATTGAACTTCGAGACTCTGAACAAATGGGAATAATTGAGTTTGTTTACCACATTCTAACACCGGGTGTCCCATTTGTCCTGATTCTGCTTCTCAATGTTCTCACCGTCAGACACATTTTAGTGAGCAGCAGAGCCCGCAGGAGGCTGCGGGCTCACAGCAGTGGGGAGACTCCCAGAGACGCAGAGATGGAGAATCGGAGGAAATCCATTATTTTACTGTTTATGATCTCAGTAAATTTCATGCTGTTGTGGGCAACGTTAATGTTTTATTCAATATGGAACCGCATGTGGTACATGGGGATTCGGACCATTTTCATAGAGAAATTTGTGCAGGAATTGGGGTTCATGCTGCAGCTACTGAGTTGCTGCACAAACACTGGGATTTATGCCGTGACCCAGACTAAGTTCAGAGAGCAGTTAAAGCAGCTGCTGAAATATCCCTTTACTCCAATTGCCCAGTTAACTCAATGAAGCAGAGATTGGAATCACTGAGACTTTCAGTGTTTTCTCCTCTGAATTAACTTTTCCAGCAGGGGTGGATTCGAACACTCTTGCGATGTTGGAGGGGTCAGAATATATGGGAGCTGAGCGAGGGCTGGTTCCTGTCCCCTGGTGACAGTGCAGGTCGCGGGGCTTGGACCCAATGTGAAACAGCGGGGCCCGTCCCCATGGTGACGAAGCTGGGGCCCTGCCTGTACAATATTGATAGAGCAGGGGCAGGGCCTGTTTCCATGCCGATGGAACTGGGACGGCGCCTATTCCCATGGTCACCGAGTTGGGGGGCGCGGGGGGGGCGTGGTGTTGTGAGTTGAGAGAATATGTTTGAGATAGAGAGAGTTTGCGTGAGGGAGAGAGAGTGTGAGGGAGAGTGGGTGTGTTTGCGGGACTTTGTTTGTGTGTAAGTGTCGAGCTATAATTATATCCATGATCATATTGGTGGGTGGACAGGCTCGAAGGGCCCAATGTCCTCTTCAAGCTTCCATTTCTGTCATTCATTCCTCCACCTGTAGGCAGCAATCCAGCCACTCAGTTGTGACTCGACCAATGGCGGTTCGTTTTCCCACAATTCCCCGCGGCTGGGAAAGTCCTCTGTCAGTGACAGGGGCCGCTCTGGTCGTAAGAGCCCAGCGAACATGCGCAGGTTCGCTCCACACCCGCGACCACTGCTTTTTATTTATTATTATTAATCATGACAATAATAACCTCCCGGCCGGCTCAGGTTATTTGTTGCCCGCTCATCCTGAAAGGTCGCTTCTTCCATTCATTTTGATAAAATAAACGGGGCGGGGCTGTCGGTGACCTATCGCCTACATGAAGGATTCTGCCCCGCCCTCCTCCTCCCCTGACAGTTGGACAATGAAGAGCGGCCGGGCAAGAGGGTGGGCAAGAGGTGACAATGGGAGGAGGAGCGGGTGGATCAGGAGGTCCTGTGGGGATGAGAGCGGCCTCTGGCCGGCAGGAGATGAAACAGCAGCAGGAACTTATCCACTTCCCAAAGGCTCCATTTCAGGTGTTCGAGGCTCTTGGAACCTCTTCAAATATAAACTTTCACTCCTAAATTCACCACTAATAAGAACCATTCCCTCTGCAGAGCAGCTTCACTCTACATTCCCACACTTTATTCCATCTTTGCAACCGCAACTGTGCTCTCAGATAATTTACACCCTGAAATATTCACAGCAAAAACTAATCATGGGTCATTTTTGGGGGTCAGATTACAGTCAAATCATCAATTACAGTTCCAACCTGTGCTATGAGGATATTTATATATTGTCTAATTTCAGAATAAAACCCACAAAAATGTTCAACTTTGCTTGTGTTATTTTTCTAATTCACTCCCTGGTTGACCAGGGTCAGATTGATATCATTAATCTTTGTTCTCTGCCTGGGTATGAGTGTGGTGTGGTGTATGGATGAATGTGTGTGTGTGTGCGAGTGCATGTGTGTGTATGAGTGTGTGTGTGTATGAGTGTGTGTGATTCTGTGTAGCTGTTTCTATGTCTGATTGTGGTTGTGTGTCAATGTATGGGACTGTATCGGTGCGAGTTAGTGTGAGTCTGCGTTTGTGAGAGTATGTTGTGGGTGATTGTGTACGTCTGTCCACGTATGCAAGTGTGTGTGTGCTAGCGTTTGTGTGACTGTTTTTGTGTGTAGATGAATATGGTTGAGTGTGAGTAAGGGTGTCTGTGAGTGTGTCATTAACAGAGAGGCTGCTCTCTCTTTAATTGCCCTTCATACTTCCACCTGCCTCTCTCTCTTTCTCTCTCTCTCTCTCCCCCATTCTCTTTTTCGCTCTCATCCTTCCTGTTCCTTCTTGCTTTGTCTCCAAAAGTCAATGTCATTAACCCTGTGTGTTACTTCATGTCCGATCTGTTTCTGAATGCCGATTTGCACACCTGATTAATTGTTTTATCCGTGCGCTGCCTTTGAACCATCCATTTGGTGATGCGAAGCAATTCCCGGTGTTACTTTGTTGAATGATCAGTCGTTTTGAAAAAACAACTTTCATGATCCTAAAAAAAAAAATCCAAGTGTCCAGCCTGTTTCTGTAAGACAATATTCACAATTTAATTCGTGTTCTTTCAAGTACCAAAGTACAAGAACATCGAGTGTAACGATGCAGAAGCAGGCTTTGAATTGGACATCTCACAGAATTCCTGCTGTGTACGTTAAGCTATGACTGCCTGGTATCACTCAATTCACATGAGGTGTTGGAGGCTGGCTATGCTTGGCGTGGAAATACATCATTTTATTTCCCAGTAGGAAGGTGAAGGCTGAGACTTTCCATGCATTTGTCAGGATGCAGGATTCCCAATGTCGTTTTTGCCTGGACCAAATGACAATGAGGAGAGGAACAGCAAATGATAAAAAAGAAACTCTCACTACTTCAATATGCTGCATGTGATTATCATGTATATCATGCTGGTGAAAGTTCACTACCCTGGCAGCAGTCACGAAACCTCCACTCTGAAGCCGTCCGTCATCTTCGAGCTTCCACGGAAATGAAGGCTGCCCCTCGAGTCATGGCTAAAAGGACTAAACATATCACCATTCCAATCCGCCAATCGGCCAATTGAAAATAATATTTGTATCAAATAATAGTTTTTTTAAGCAGCGAGACTCCGGGTCGTTTAAACAGAGAGACCTCGGGCATTTTAAACAAAGACAACTCGGGCAGTTTAAAGGGAGAGACCTGGGGTATTATAAACAGAGAGACTTCGGGCAGTTTAAAAAGAGAGAACTCGGGCAGTTTAACCAGAGAGACCGTGGGCAACTTAAACAGAGAGACCTCGGGCAGTTTAAAGAGAGAGACCTCGGGCAGTATAAACAGAGAGACCTCGGGCAGTTGAAACAGAGAGTCCGCGGGCATTGTAAACAGAGGGACCTCGGGCAGTTTAAAGAGAGAGAGAGCTCGGGCAGTATAAACAGAGAGACCTCGGGCAGTTTAAACAGAGAGACCGCGGGCATTGTAAACAGAGGGACCTCGGGCAGTTTAAACAGAGAGACCTCGGGCAGTTTAAACAGAGAGACCTCGGGCAGCTTAAAGAGAGAGACCTCGGGCAGTTGAAACAGAGAGACCTCGGGCAGTTGAAACAGAGAGACCTCGGACAGTTTAAGCAGAGAGACCTCGGGCAGTTTAAACAGAGAGACCTCGGACAGTTTAAACAGAGGGACCTCGGGCAGTTGAAACAGAGAGAGCTCGGGCAGTTTAAACAGAGAGACCTCGGGCAGTTTAAACAGAGAGACCTCGGGCAGTTGAAACAGAGAGACCTCGGACAGTTTAAACAGAGAGACCTCGGGCAGTTGAAACAGAGAGACCTCGGGCAGTTTAAACAGAGGGACCTCGGGCAGTTGAAACAGAGAGACCTCGAGCAGTTTAAACAGAGAGACCTCGAGCAGTTTAAACAGAGAGACCTCGGGCAGTTGAAACAGAGAGACCTCGGACAGTTTAAACAGAGAGACCTCGGGCAGTTGAAACAGAGAGACCTCGGGCAGTTTAAACAGGGAGACCTCGGGCAGTTGAAACAGAGAGACCTCGGGCATTTTAAACAGAGAGACCTCGGGCAGTTTAAACAGAGAGACCTCGGGCAGTTGAAACAGAGAGACCTCGGGCAGTTTAAACAGAGAGACCTCGGACATCTTAAACAGATATTTCGGACATTGTAAAGAGCGAGTTATCGGGCAGTTTAAACAGAGAGTTTTAGGGCAGTTAGAATAATGAGACGTCCAAAAGGATTAAAGAGTGAGGCTTCAAACAGTTTAGCAGAGAGATTTAAAATAGATTTAGCAAACGAGACATCAGGCAGTTTGAACAGCAGTGCGACGGGGCAATTTCAACTGCAATACTTCAGGACAGTTGAAACAAGGAGTCTTCAGGTAGGTTAAACAGCAAGGCGTCAAACAGGTTACACGTCGAGACTTTAATAACGCCAAACAGGGAGACTTCAAACATGTTAAACAGGAAAACATCAAATTGGTTTAACAGCGGGGCTGCAAGCAGGTTCAACAGCATGAATTGAAACAATTTTAATAGCGTGACTCCAAACAGATTACATAGCGAGCCTTCAAACAGGATAAACAGCGAGGCTTAAAACAGACTAAACAAGGAAAAATAAAACAGGTTAAGCAGCGGGACTTCAAACAGTTTAAACAGCGACACATCAAATATGTTAAACAGGGAGACTTCAAACAGGTTAAACAGGGGACCTTAAAACAGGGGAACAGCGAGACTTCAAACAGCTTAAACAGCGAGACTTCAAACAGGTTAAACAGCGAGACTTCAAACAGGTTAAACAACGAGACTTCAAACAGGTTAAATAGCGAGACTTCAAACAGCTTAAACAGCGAGACTTCAAACAAGCTAAAAAGCGAGACATCAAACTTGTTAAACAGCGAGACCTCAAACAGGTTTAACAGAGAAATTTCAAACATGTTAAACAGCGAGACTTCAAACAGTTTAAACAGAGAAATTCCAAACAGGTTAAACAGCGAGACATGAAACATGTTAAACAGGGAAACCAAAAAATTTTAAACAGGGGGACTTCAAGCAGGTTAAACAGGGAGACTTCAAACAGGTGAAACAGCGAGATTTCAAACAGGTTAAATAGGGAGACATCAAGCCACTTAACCCACGAGACTTTAAACAGGTTAAACAGGGAGTTTTCCAAACGTTTAAACAACGAGGCTTCAAACTTGATAAACTGCGAGACTTCAAACTTGTTAAACAGCGAATCCTCAAACAGGTTAAACAGCGTGACTTCAAACAGACTAAACAACGAGACTTCAAACAGGCTAAACAGCGAGACTTGAAACACGTTAAACAGGGAAACCCAAAAAGCTTAAACAGGGAAACTTCAAACAGGATAAACAGGGAGACTTCAAACAGGTTAAAGAGCCAGGCACCTAAAAGTTTATTAAACGAGAAGAAGGGCACAGACACTGCGAGACATCCGGCAGTTTAAACTAAAATTTGAGGGTATGATATGGCTGGGCCGCTGTGCCAAGTGGAATGCTCCGGCCGTGCGTCGCGGGAAGTCAGGGGCACCTCCAATGAACACAAAGAATTGGAGCAGAATTTGGCTTTTCGTCTCCTGGTGCCCGCTCCGACTTTCAATAGCACCTGCAGCCGGAGAAACGACTGTCCGATCCCATTAGTTTAGAATCTCTTACCCCTAATGCTCTCTCACTGTTTTTTATCCCTCTTGCTCTGCCCACACCCACCCTCCCCGTGCGCCTCAGCCAGAATGCTGCTCTGTTTGTAGATCATAAAGTTGACCTGTTTGTAATTAATGATACAACATTCCCATCGACCCCCGATAACCTTTTATTCCCTTGCCGAACAGGAAACTATCTTCGTTCGTCTGAAGCATATTCAATGATTCCGGCTCCAGCGCGTTCTGAGGCAGAGAGATCCAAAGTCCTGCTACCCTCTGAGAGAGAGAAAGTAAACAACATCCTCCTCATCTCTGTCCTAAAGAGCGGCCTCTAATTTGAAAACAATGTGCACTTGCTCTGGACGTACCCACAAGATGAAACATTATTTCCGTGTCCACCTTGTCAAGACCGTTCACGGACTTATCCACTTCAAATAAATCATCCCTTACTCTTCTAAACTCCAGTGGAAACAAGCGCAGCCTGTCCAACATACCATCATAACACAACCCACTCGGTCCAGGTTCCAATCGAGTGAAGCTTCTCTGAACCTCCGCTAATGCATTAATTACCTTCTTTAAATAAGTAGACCAAAACTCTACACGGTATTCGAGAACAGTGCCCTGTATAACTGAAGCTTAACATTCTTGCCTTTATTTGAAATTCCCATAATAATACACGGCCGCATTCCAGAATCCCTCTCAATTATTTGTTGTAAATGCAGAATAACACAGGGCGACCACGTGTGCAGGAAGTGTCTCCAGACGAAGCAGCTGCAAATCCTCCTTTCGGGACTGAAGATGCGGCTGGAATCAATGTGAAGCATCCGAAAGGCCGAGATATTGCTCGTTGTCACGTACAGTTAGTTAGTCATACCGCAGGTAAAGAGTGTACAGGCAGAAAGGCAATGGGTTACCGCCAGAAAGAGTAAAAACACTAGGCAGGTAATGCAGGGGTCCCTCGGCCCAACCCCTACTCTCATAGATTTACTGTTTTGGATACTGCTGTGGAAGATGGTTACTCGGGGGAATGCAGTGAGAGCATAGCCTGTGGCGTCTGGAGTGGCTGAGTCACATGGGGAGGATGGGAGTTGTGTGGGGAGAGAAAAGGAGTAAGAAAAACAGTGAGAGAACAATAGCGGTAGGGTATTCATTCCATAGGAGAACAGGCAGATGTTTCTGCGACCACGGGCAGGAAGGCTGGATGCTATGATCCCTCTCTGGTGCAGGTTCAAGGATGTCACTGAGCGGCTGCAGGGCATTCTGAAGGGGGAGTGTGAACATCCAGATGCCCTGATCCACACCCGTGCCAATGTCATAGGTAAAGGGAGGGATGAGGCCTTTAAAAGAAAATATGGGGAGCTGAGGAAATAAATTAAAAAACAGAACCTCAAAGGTAGTAATCTCAGGAAAACTCCCAGTGACACGTGGAAAGGAGATCAGGAAGATGGGAATAGACCAGTTGAATGTGTGAATGGAGAAATGGTGCAGGAAGGAGGGATTTAGATTCCTGATGATGATGGAACCGATTCTAGGCAAGATTGGTCTTCGACACGCTGGGCGGGTTGCGGCCCAGCAGGACCGTGAACAGTATCCTCGCAAGGCTATTCACTTTTACTGTGGCGAAGATGGGTGGGGGCGGGGAGTGGGGGCGGTTAATATACAGTGGCGAGGGGATAGGAATGTTAGCGGAGAGTCAGGAGAGAGGGAAACAAATCAAGGAATTAAAGGCAGAATAGTAGAAAAGAAAAGCAGGAGACAAAGAACAAAAAGACTAGCCGCAAAGAGGCACATTATGGACCTAAATTGTGTAAAAATGATTTATAAAAAACAGAACTTTGAAGGCACTCTATCTGAATGCACGGAGCATGCGCAATTGTCTAGATGAATTATTAGCGAAAAACATGTAAACGAGTGCAATATTACTCCAATCATTGTTTATTGAGTTCGATTTTTAAAAAATTCAGACCAGTGCGTCAAGGATCAAACAGGGGAACAGCCTATCCACGATTGGGCATTGTGCCGTTAGAAGGGGAAAGTTAATAATATTGTTTTAACTGGCCTTTTAGGGGATGGTGGCCATAGCGTGATAGAATGTTACATTCGGATGGAAGGGAAACTACGAAGTTATGAGGGTGAGTTGTCTAAGGTAGGTAGGGGAACTTCATTAACAAACATGACGGTAAATATGCAAATGTTAATGTTTATGGACCGAATGCGTGCATTGCAGTAGTTATGAACTCCGGTCTGGCTCAATATAAAAAAAACATTAGGATAAGCGGTGCAAACATGAAAAATATAATTGCTTAATGGTAATCGTAGTTCCAAACAGGAGTCATATGAAGTTGCTAGAAAATAAAACAGCAAGACTGAGTATTGGGAGCAGTTTAGACTTCAGCAAAGGAGGACCAAGCAATGGATTAAGAGGGAAAACATACAGCATGTGGGTAAAGTTGCAAATAAAAGAGAAGTGGAGTGTTATATCTTTAATATGCCCGGGGTTCAGTTCGGCTCTTGAACCCGGATGTGATTAGGGAAATAGCTTCCTCCTGGTTGTAACAGATCTTAAGGAGAATGGCTGGATGTGTTGTGGTAACTCCGCTTTACGGGTGGACTGTCAAACGACAGAGGATCTAAACCGTTCGACCCAGAAAGACTCAAGGCGTCATATGGATATAAGGGGCATATACGATTAAGTTACGGGAATAGGGCTCTGGGGGTACATGTGTCATGGTACTCCCTTTAAGCTAGTGGGGCCAGATGTTCATTTGATAGCCGGTTGAGCGGATCTGCCCCCATTTATATGGGAGCCGGGGCTGGACGGAAGGTATTGCCAAAAATCTTGTAGGTATGTTATTGAAAGATATGTATGTAGATAAGTTCGATGTTACAATTTGACTACGTGTAGCTAGCAAAGACCCACCGAATGTCCAGATATAGTAAGTCACTCCCCACCTCCTCCCCAGGATGGGGTAGTCAGGATAGGAAGATCAAAATCACGATTACATGGTGTAACTATGTCCTCTCTGAAAGTTACATACAAAGCCTCAGGACTCCTTGCAGTGTTACACACCACTGGTCACAGCCACCAGGGTTCCTTCAAATGGGCTAGACACTAATTCAAGAAGATAGTCAATGACTATAATTTTCGAATCGTTCCAGGAATTCGGGCAAAAGCACAGGTTAGGTTAATAAGAAGTAAACTAGGAGACATGGGAGGGCTAATTGTGAGTGTTGATTCCATACTTAATTCTGGCAGGATCTATGACTTAAATGGTAATACCTCCTGTGTGGCTGCTGATACCGTTCATGGACTGCACTACAGTGCGCACGGGACAGGATATGCCCTGACATCAGTAGAGCTACAAGGAGAGGGTCTGCTATGGATTCATAGGCAGGCTGCAGATGTAATAATAGACACAGGCGAATAACAAGCCACAGGGAAAGCATGTGATATGCTAGCGCGAGATTCAATTAGTGGGGTAAAGTCCGACATTGAGGATATCAGGTTCGGAATAATTCCCGAACACAAGTTCGGGTCAGTTTACCAATTCAACCTCATATATATTAGGCAAGGGGCGACAGGAACTCGTAATTACGTCAGCTCAAGGTGGAGGAGAGGATGGAGTGATAAAATTTATCATGGCCATTCCCTAAGAACATCACCCAAACGGGGCTTTCCTAAACAGCTGTTTGTTTGATTCCCTAGGAGTAGATAAAGTGGAGGGGGGACGGTATTCCGCGTGGGGCTACGTGGATACAGATCCTATGGAAAAGACATGCTACTGATGATTACTAGAGATTGTTGTTCAGAATCAAGAAATTACATTGTTTGATCGTCCCTAATTCGGGGCATAGTCACAAACACAAGCACAGTTACATGCACCGCTTTCCCGATTCAGGAAGCATTGAATGCAATTCAGCTATCCACAACTCAATGGTGCTTCATGACCTGCGAGGCTGAGTTCCTTTATGGGTGCTTGGTTTCTGCTAGCAACTCGAATTGCAGCCTGCAGGTGACCAATCCATTTACTATAGGAGGCTTCCATGTGCCGGGCAGGACCACAGGGTACTTGTTTAGCCCTTGGTGGGATGAATGCCGTAAATGCGGGCTCATTCTTAAGTTTTAAGAACAAATTGGATAGACACATGGATGGGTGAGGTCTGGAGGGTCATGGACTGGGTGCAGGTCAATGGGACTAGCGGAATAATATTTCAGCACAGACTAGCAGGGCCGAATGCCCTGCTTTTCTGTGCTGTAGTGTTCTATGGTTCTATGGTTCTATTGATCAAACTCCTATCAGAATAACACGCCTAGCCATGCAGTAAGCAACAAGGATATGCCAAGCATATGCAGATGCTTCTAAACAACAAATCGCGAGAGTGCCTGTGCAAGTGGATTTAGCCACCCAGTCGGCCAGGAGATTCACCCAATCAACTACTTCCTATGCTAGGGCCGGAAGATTAATTAATTGGTGGGGCATTTTTAGAATGGGATTGACGATATCCACATGAATTATGCTCTTATGCACTATCGGACTCTGCTGTTACCAAACCAAACCCTAGAAAGGGACTTTCCAGATACAGCCAGCAACAAACGAAAGGTGCACATCAGTTCCCCGACCTATGCATAATTGAAGGAAGAGGGCAGGGAAAGGGAAAGTAAGGTTATACAACCAGGAGGTGTAGGTTTCCACTAGTGGTCTCGATGACTGGACACCCGAAGGGCAAGAAGAGGAATTCCCAACTTAAATGTGTGGTCAGCTTGGGCTTATTAGGGGGAAAAATCGAAAATGCTAAAAGAGAACACTGTAAGAATTTACTGAAAAAAACACATAAAATCTCCAGACAGCTATTGAGGCTAAACCTATTGACAGGAGAGGGTAAGCAGATTGATATTGAACACAAAGGCACCTTGAGTTTGTGTGATTTGCATAGTTTCAAGAGATGAGTTAATGTCCAGTCACAGACAGAACAATTCAACTGTTGCAATGTTGCCTTCAGGCCTTGAGAACTGGAGTGGAGATAAACATAACACAAAGTTAGATTAGCTATACTCCTCTGTCAGGTACGGACGGGGCAGCTGGTTTACATTAGATATGGGAGGACGTACAAAGACAAAGAGAGGACTTTGATGAAACACAAACAGTCCTGAGTTAAGAGATCAAAGGTCTTTGCGTACGTATTTTAATTTTGTTTTGAAGATACAATTATTTATCCAGCCTTTAGAACAATTGATTAGCAAAAACACATTTGTATGTACTCCATGGGATAGTTTTAACATGGTACCAGTGTGTCTGTTACTGATTGGCTGTATTCAAAAGAACTCAACTGTATTGTGATAAGAAAATGTTCAAAAGTAGTGAAATGTAATCAATCTGGGAGCTGGGTCATTTTCAGGAATGGTTGCAGCTCCCTTGCATATGCTTGAATAAACCCGGTTAAATGAAGGTTGATTCTCTGTGGTCGCTGTGTGATAGGGGATTGTAATTTACCATCTTCAATTGGCCTTTGTGGTAGTTGCTGGATAGGAGGGAGAAGCTTCTTCACTGTACAAGGAACATCGCTACACAACAGGAAAATACATTGTGAAGAGGACAGCTTTAAACAGCAGGAAAATACATTGGACAAGGGATATATTTACACAAAGGGAAAATACACGGGGCAAGGGACATATTGACAAAACAGTAGAATACACTGAACAAGGGATACCTTTCCAAAACAGGAAAATACACTGAAACAGGGACAGATATATCGTAGTTGCTGGATAGGAGGGAGTACCTTCTTCACTGAACAAGCGACAACTTTACACAACAGGAAAATGCATTGTGCAGGGCACAGATTTAAATAAAAGGAAAATGCATTGGATAAGGGACATATTTACACAAAGGGAAAATCCACTGTTCAAGGGACAGATTTACACAACAGGAGAATACACTGAACAAGGGGTACCTTTCCACCGCTGGAAACTACAGCGAACAAGGGACACCTTTCCATAGGAGGAAAATACACTGGACAAGGGACAGATTTACATAACTGGAAAATACAGTGGACAAGGGACAGCTTTACAGAACAGGACAATAATTGTGCATGGGACTGCTTTACCGAACAGGAAAACACATTGTGCATGGGACAGCTTTACAGAACAGCAAAATACATTGTGCATTGGACAGCTTTACAGAACAGGAGAATACATTGTGCATGGGACAGCTTTACAGAACAGGAAAACACATTGTGCATGGGACAGCTTTACAGAACAGGAAAATACATTGTGCATAGGACAGCTTTACAGAACAGGACAAAACATTGTGCATGGTACAGCTTTACAGAACAGGAAAATACATTGTGTTGGGAAACATTTATACAGAACAGGAAAATATATTGTGCATGGGATAGCTTTACAGAAGAGGACAATACATTGTGCATGGGAAAGGTTTACAGAACAGAAAAATTCATTGGACAAATGACAGTTTTACAAAAGGGAAAATATATTGTACCAGGGATAGATTTAAACAACAGGCAAATATATTGGTCAAGATACGCCTTCACACAACAGGAAAAACAGTGGACAATGGACAGTTTTACATATTGTTTGCAAGTCTCCCTATCCACAATGATGGGGGAGCCTCATTTTACATCCTTATTTGATGTATACAAGGCAGCGTAATGATACAGAGAGTTATTTCATTTTTCTCCCTTTCTAGAAGTTTGAAACCATTTGATTTGAAAGGCTTTGAAAAATCAAGGACATTGTCCGTTGGACAAGAATCTCATTCCAGACATATTGGCTAACGACTAAAACATTTGTCATCACTAAATTACATTGCTATTGTTTGATTGTGTCTTTGGGATCCAATAGCTGCAGTTTCATATAAGCGATGAACTTCACTGTGTCTGATCGGTTAAAACGGCATCAGCAAACCAACACACTGGACATTTAAAACAAACAAGCGGACTACAGCCCTACTCTCATTGATATTACATTATACAATCTCAATATCTATCATTTGCATCGATACCAGCATGTTCCTTTCACATTTGAACTAAATACAATGCCCAAACTGCCAAGCCATTAGGACCTAGTTAAGCGCTCACGATTATTAACGTGGTCAGAAAACTATTGTAACAATGTGACAGATGATATAACAATCTATCGAACTTTTTAAAAATATTTAAATATCGCTGCAAACAGTTAAATTTACATTTGATATGTTTTTGTGAATAAATTTGCTTTTTTGAAGAATGTATATTTTCCATATTTACTAGTTAGGGACTATGGTCACAGGGAAACCAGAAAAACAGATATACAATGAGTATTATAAATTCTAATCAGAGGAGATCCTGAGTTGGGTTCTAGAGAGCAGTTTCAGAGCACAGTTCCTGACTGGAGTTCCTGAGAGGTGTTCCTGAGGAGGGTTCCTGAGAGAAGTTTCTGAATGTGTTTCCTGAGAGGTGTTCCTGAGAGGAGTTCCTGAGAGGATTTTCTCAGTGATGTTCCTGAGAGGAGTTCGTTGGAGGGGTCCCTGAGAGGTGTTCCTGAGAGGGATTCATGAGAGGAATTACTGAAAGGGCTTCTTGAGGGAGGCTCCGGAGAGGAGTTACTGAGAGGAGTTGCTGAAAGGAGTTCTGCAGAGGAGTTAAGGAGGGAGTTACAGAGGTGAGTGACTGAGACGCTTTTTGAGTGGGGTTCCGAAGAAATGTTACTGTGAGGTGTTCCTGTGAGGAGTTCCTGAGAGCAGCTACTTACAAGGGTCACTGAGAGGAGTGACTGAGAGGGATTCCTGAGAGGGGTTCCTGAGAGGAGCTCAGTAATGAAGATCCTGAGAGGAATTCATGAGAGTGGGTCATGCGAGGAGTTACTGAGATGGCTTCATGGGAGGATTTCCTGACTGGAGTGCCTAAATGAAAACCTGAGAGGAGTTCCTGAGGAGAGTTTAATAGAGAAGTTCCCGAGAGTTATTCCTGGGAGGGATCCTGAGAGGAGTTCCTGAGAAGGGTTCCTATGAGAGGCTTCTGAGAGGAGTAAGCCAGTGCTTTTCCTGAGAGGAGTTCCTGAGAAACTTAGTGAGTAGAGTTCCTGAGAGGGGTTCCTGAGAGGGGTTCCTGAGAGGAGCTTCAGAGCGGAGATTCTGAGAGCTGTTCCTGAGATGGTTTCCTGAGAGGAAAAATTGAGAAGAATTCTTGAGAGGGAATTCCTGAGTGTACATACTGTAGAGAATTCCTGACCAGGGTTCCTGAGAGGAGTTCCTGGGAGGAATTCCTGAGAAAAGTTGATAAGAGGAGTTCCTGAGGGGGGTTGCTGAGATGAGTGTCTGAGTGCTGTTCCTGAGAGGAGTTCCTGAGAGGAATTCCTGAGAAGGGTTGATAGGAGGAGTTCCTGAGGGGGGTTCCTGAGAGGAGTGTCTGAGTGCTGTTCCTGAGAGAAGTTCCTGTGAGGAGTTCCTGAGAGGTGTTGTTGAGAGGAGTTCCTGAGAGGGGTGCCTAAGCGGAGATCGAGAGAGATGTTCCTGAGAAGGTTTCCTGAGAGGAATTATTGAGATATTTTTGTCAGAGGGGATCCTGAGTGTAGTTACAGTGGGGATTCCTGAGCGGGGTTCCTGAGTGGAATTACTGAGAGGAGTTACAGAGGGAGTTACAGAGATGAGTTACTGAGAGGCGTTCCTAAGTGGGGTGCCTATGAGAAGTTCCTGAGAGGAGTGACTGAGAGGGGTTCATGAGAAGAGTTCCTGAGAGGAGATTTCATGTGAGGCGTTCCTGAGAGGAATTCCTGAGATGTGTTCTTGACAGTAGTTACTGAGGGTTGTTTCTGACAGGGGCTCCTGATCGTAGTTGCAGAGAGCAGTTACTGAGAGGTGTTCCTGAGAAGAGTTTCTGAGGGGAGTTCCTGAGAGGGGTTCCTGAGAGGAGTTTCTGAGAGGTGTTCCTGAGTGTTGTTTCTGAGAGGTGTTCCTGAGAGTGGTACGTGAGAGGATACCCTGAAAGCTGTCTTGAGAGGGGTTCCTGAGTGGAGTTACTGAGCGCTGTTACTGTGAGGAGTTCCTGAGAGGTGTGCCATTAGAGGAGACCCTGAGAGGTGTTCCTGAGAAGGCTTCCTCAGAGGAGTTACTTAGAGAGGTTCTTGAGAGTGGTTCCCGAGAGGAGTTTGTGAGAATAGTTCCTGAGAGGAGTTACTGAGTGAGCTTCCTGAGAGAAGCAACTGAGAGCAGTTCCAGTGAGGGAATGCTGAGAGAAGGTCCTGTGAGGGGTTCCTGAGTGGGGTTACTGAGAAAGTTCCTGAGAGGAGTTCCTGAGAGGGGTTCTTGAGAGAATATATGGAGTGCCGGTCCCGAGAGGAGTTTCTGAGAATAGTTCCTGAGATGAGTTATTGAGTGTGGTTCCTGCGAGGAGTACCTGAGACGGTTTCTTGCTAGAAGATACTGAGTGCAGATCCTGAGAGGAGTTCCTGAGAGGAGTTTCTGAGAGGGGTTCCTGAGCGGAGCAACTGAGAGGAGTTCCTGTGAGGGAATGCTGAGAGGCGGTCCGGTGAGGGGTTCCTGGAATGGTTACTGAGTAGGCTTCCAAAGATGAGTTCCCCGAGGGGTTCCTGAGAGGAGTTACTGAATGTGGTTCCTGAGAGGAGTTTCTAAGATGAGTTCCTGAAAGGGGTTCTTGAGTGAAGATACTGCGTGCAGGTCCTGAGAGGAATTCCTGAGAGGACCTCTTGAGAGGGTTTCCTGAGAGATGTTCATGAGAGTAGTTCCTTAGAGGAGTTCCTGAAACGAGTTACGTAGGGGTTTCCTGAGACTGGTTCCTGAGTGGTGCTGCTGAGAGGACTTCCTGAGGTGGGTTCCTGCGAGGAGTTATGCAGAGGAGTTGCTGAGATGAGTTCCTGAGGGGATTTGCAGTGGGAGTTAGAGGTGTGAGCTAATGAGAGGAGTTCCTGTGTGGGGCTCCTGTGATTAGTTCCTGAGGAGATTTCCTGAGAGGTGTTCCTGAGAGGAGTTCCTGAGGAGACTTCGTGATGAGAGTTCCTCAGAGGGGTTTCTGAGAAAGGGTTCCTGGGAGTGGATATTGAGTGGGGTTCTTGTGAGTAGTTATTGAGAGGGGCTCCTGAGAGATGACCCAGAGGAGAGTTCATGAGAGGGGTTTATGATAGTAGATACTGGGAGGAACTCTTGAAAGTATTCCTGAGATGCTTTCCTGAGAGGAGATCCTGAGAGAGCACCTCAGAGGGGTTCCTACGAGTACATCCTGAGAGTGGTTCCTAAGAGGAGTTACTGAGAGGATGTATGGATAGAACATCGTGAGAGGAGTTCCTGAGAGTGGTTCCTCAGAGGAGTTACTGAGAGTAGATCCTGAGAGGAGTTTCTGAGATGAGTTCCCGTGTGGAGTTCCTGAGATAAGTTGCAGAGATGAGTCCCTGTGAGGGTTTACTGAGAGTTATTCCTCAGAGGTGCTGAAAAGAGATCATAAGAGGGGTTGATGAGAGGAGATCCTCAGAGGGGTATCTGAGAGGAGTTGCTGAGAGGGGTTCCTGAGAGTTCCTGAGAGGAGATTCTGAGAGGAGTTCCTGAGAGGAGTTGCTGAGAGGGGTTCCTGAGAGTGGTACGTGAGAGGATATCCTGAAAGGAGTCCTGATAGGGGTTCCTGAGAGGAGTTACTGAGTGCGGTTCCTGTGAGGAGTTCTTGAGAGCGGTTCCTGAGAGGAGTTACTTAGAGGGTTTCTTGAGAGAGGTTCCGGTGAGGAGCTCCGGAGAAGACTTCCTGAGAGGGTTTCCTACGAGGGGTTACTGAGAAGTGACCCTGAGAGGTTTTCCTGAGAAGAGTTCCTGAGGAGGACTCCAGTGTGAGTCCCTCAGAGGGGTTCCTGAGTCATTGGCATGTTAACGTAAAATACCTGCACGGTACCCCCTCAGTTCTGATGTGAACAACATGTTAATCCAGGCTGTTGCTGCAATCAGGACTTTGCTGCAGTGTGGACACCTTTATCAAAATCCACCAGGTTTAAATATTGGCCTCCTCAAACTTCTGTTGCAAAGAATTCCATAGTTTCATCACTCACTGGCTAAAGACGTTTCTCCTCATCTCTGTAAGGTGTTCCTGAGAGGAGTTCCTGAGAGGGGTTCCTGAGAGGAGTTTCTGAGCGTGGTTCCTGAGAGGAGTTCCTGAGAGGGGTTCCGGAGAGGGGTGCCTGAGTGGAGTTCCTGAAAGGAGTTCCTGAAAGGAGTTTCAGGGTGCAGTCCCTCAGATTAGTTCCTGAGAGGAGTTCATGAGTAGAGTTCCTCAAAGGAGTTCCTGAGAGAAGCTCCTGAAAGGGGTTCCTGAGAGGTGTTACTACGAAGGGTTCCTGAGGGGGTTTGCTGAGAGGAGCTACTGTGAGGAATTCCTGAGAGGGGTTCTTGAGATGAGTTAGTGAGAGGAGTTAGTGAGAGGCGTTCCTGAGTGGGGTTCCTTAGAGGAGATCGTGAGAGGGATTCATCTGAGGGGTACCTGAGAGGAGTTCCTGAGAGGTGTTCCTGAAAGGAGTTCCTGAGCGCTGTTTCTGACAGGGGTTCCTGTCAGGAGTTCCAGAGAGCAGTTACTGAGAGGAGTTCCTGAGAGTGTTTCCTGAGAGTGGTTCCTTGTAGCTGGTACTGAGAGGAGTTCCTGAGGCGTGTTCATCAGAGGATTTCCGGGTTGAAGATACTGGGAGGAGTTCGTTAGAGTAGTTCCTGAGAGGCGTTATGAGCACAGTTACAGAGGGTATGAACTGAGAGGGGTTCCTGAGAGGTAGTCCTGGGTGGCGTCGCTGAGATGATTTCCTGATTGTGGTTCCTGAGAGGGATTCCTGAGTGTAATTACTCTGCAATGAGCCTGAGATTGGACCCTGAGATGATTTCCTGACAGGAATTCCTGTGAGAGGTTCCTGAGAGGGATTTACTGAGGGTATTTCTGGATAGGGTTTCCATAGAGGAGTTAATGCGAGGAGTATTTGAGAGGGGTTCCTGAGTTGAGTTCCTGAGAGGAGATCCAGAGAGGGGTTCCTGACGGGGGTTCCTAAGAGAAGTTACTGAGTGGAGTTCCTGAGAGGAGTTCCTGAGAGGGGTTCCTGAGTGGAGTTCCTCAGAGTAAATCCTGAGGGGGGGCTCCTGAAAGGCGTCCCTGAGGTGAGTTCCGAAGGGGGCTTCCTGAGTGGGGTTACTGAATGGAATTCCTGAGAGGATTCCTGAGAGAAGACCCTGAGAGTGTTTCATGAGACGCGTTTAACAGAGGTGTTCCTGAGTGCGGAACGTAAGAGAAATTACTGAATGAGTTCCTGACAGGGGATCATTCGAGAAGATCCCGGGGAGGATTAATGAGAGGGGTTCCTGAGAGGAGTTACTGAGAATGGTTCCAGAGATGGGTTCCTGACAGGAGTTCATGAGAGGATTTCCTGATAGGTGCTCCGGAGAGTTGTTACCGAGAGGAGTTCCTGAGAGTAGTTCCGGACACAAGTTCCTGAGAGGATAGATGGCTGCATAGATGACGATGTGGTGGGTAGGATTAGTAAGTTTGTGGATGATACAAAGATTGGCCGGGTGGTCAACAGTGAGGTCAAGTGCCTGGGGTTACAGGAGGATATAGATGGGCTGGTCTAATGGGCAGAGAATTGGAAGATGGAATTTAATCCTGAATAACGTGAGGTGATACTCTTTGGAAGGAGTAATTCGACAAGGAAGTATTCAATGAACGGCATGACTCGAGGAAGTTCCTGAGGGGGGTTGGGGAGAGGAGTTTCTGAGAGGAGCTCCTGAGACGATTTCCAGAGAGGGAGTGAGTGTGTCTGTTTCCGCTCTTGCATCCATCAGCATACAATTATTTTCAGCCTCTGTCTCGATGATTCTGTTAAAAATCATCTGTAAACATGATATTCGCACCTCTGATGCAACAGAGCCATAGAATCATAAATTTGATGAAGACGCCATGTGGCTCATCGTGACCGTTTCGACTCTTTGCCAGACCTATCTAATCAACCCTTCTCTCCTCCCCTCCAGTAGCTGTGGAAATATCCACTGCCTGTGATCTTCCAATTCTATTTTCACAGTTAAATGTTTATTTGCATTCGCCAGCCTTTCAGGAAGAACATTCCAGGTTTCTTTGTACTAAGAGCTCTTCAACCGCTCTATGCCTCTTTGTCAATCACTTTAAAACTCCCTGTGCTGGTTACTGACTTTTTTTATGATCACCAGTTTCTCGTTATCTACTCTATCAAAAACATTCGTGATTTTAAATGTCTTTATTAAACAACCCCTTTACCTGGCCTGTTCGAAGGAAAATAATCCCAGCTTCTCCAGTCTCTCCACGTAATTCAAGCCCCTCATCCCTGTACCAATTCCAGTAAAATTCCTCTGCACCATCTCCAAGGACATCGCATCCTCCCGGAAAAAACGCTCGCCAGAATTAGACACAAGTACCTCAGCTGAGGAGTCACCAAGATTTACACATATGTTGTCTGATTTTCTTAGTTTTGTAAATTCTGATTCTGTTTAACAATAAAAATATATTGCTATTTTAATTTGCACAATTCCGTCCCTCAGAAACCCTCTTACATCCCAGCCGGACCAGCTAACTGTTCCAATTTTGTGTGGTGCAAGTACAATTGGACTGAACGGGTTAAATTAGCCTGTTTGTTCAGTGGCTGTAATTAATGTCAGTCTCCATTGATCTTAAATAACTCACTGGGGGGCTTCCCACTGTTGTTAGTAAGAGAATCGCTTCAATGTGTTACCTCATATTGTCAGCGAGGGCATGAGCTCCGTAAGGATCAAGGACCCGCGGTTATAAGACAGGGAGAAAGGATATCAGAGTCTGAGAACAATATATTGGAATGTTCCAAGAATGGTTCAGAATCTGAGAACAATATATTGGAATGTTCCAACAGTGGATCAGATTCTGAGAACAATAGATTGGAATGTTACAACAATGGATCAGGATCTGCGGACATAAGATCAGAATGTTACAACAATGAGTAGGAGTTCATCGGATGCGCTTTATGAACTTTCTACATATTATGATTGGATGTCAGTGGAAAGCCGGATTTATCTGGCACTCCGGGTGATTCAGTTGGGTTGCTATCCCACCCTCGCTATCATTGGCATCCCTGGTAAGTCTCACTGTATATGCCTATTGATTCTATAAACCTTTTTGAACTGAATTATTTATTCTTCATCAAAATTACAGTGTTTTGGAGATGCAAAGTTTTATACCAGTTCAATAATCCAGGGGGACAGGATAATGATTAGCATCCGAGTACAGTAATTTAAATTACATATTTATTGTCATTTAATCTCTATTGTCTTCCACCATATCAGAGACATTTCATTCTATTATTGCATGTACAATAGTTTCAATACGGCACTGGATGCGGCAACATAGTGGAAAATTTCAGCGCCTTCAGGCAAACTGATACTTATTATTTACAAGCATTCTGATTGTTTATTGGGAGTGGTTTCATTTCCTGGGCGCCATGCCTCTGTGTCATACCCATGCCGTCCTGCTTTATGCAGCCGCTGGCCGTTGTGTGTGGTTCAGTGACATTCACATTTGATCGTTTTGTGGCCATGTGTTTCCAGAAACTGAGAAGTAAATATTGCACCGTGAAATTGGCTCTGAGAAGAATGACAGCACAGACATTCAAATTCATTAAAAAGCTCAGCACAGAGCTTTTTAAAGAAAATTTCCTGGTATTTCATGTTACTAGATTCTTATTTGCTGATGAACAATCCATGAATTTGATTTGGAATAATAGAATTTCAGACATAGAGTAATAGATTCAAAGAGGTCTGCAGCACAGAAAAGTCGGTCCATCGAGTCTGCGCCTCTCCGTACCTAACTATTCTAATCCCATTTTGCAGTAATAGGTCCATAGCCTTGTATGCCAGGGCATCACAAGTGCAGATCCAAATACTTCTTCAATTTAATGAAGATTTCTGCCTCTAACACCCTTTCAGGCAGTGAGTTCCAGATGCTCACCACCCTCTGGGTGAAATAATTGTTCCTCACATTCCCTCCAAACCTCATGCCCCTTGCATTAAATCTATGCCCTCTGGTTATTTGTGCCTCTAGCAACGGGAAAAGTTCCATCCTGTCTACTCTATCTATGCCCCTCATATTTTTATACACGTCAATAATGTCCCCTCCGAATCTCCTCTAATCCAGCGTAAATAACCGCAGTTTATCCAATCTCTCCTCATAACTAAAAATGTCCAGCCCAAGCAACATGCTGGTAAATCTCCTCTGCACTCTCTCTCATGCCAACACATCCTTCCTGTAATGCGTATTCCAGACTGCACGCCATACACAAGATGTGGCCGAAGAAGCATTTTATACAGTTCAGCGTAACCTCCCTGCTCTTATATTCTATGCCTCGTCTAATAAAGGCAGGTATCCCATCTGCTTGCTTAATCAACTTATCTACGTCCCCCACTACATTAAGGGACCGGTGGACATGCACACCATGATCCCTGTGATCTGCGGTACTTCCCAGGGGCCTAACATTCATCATATTCCCGTGTCTTGTTTGTCCTGCCCAAGTGCATCACCTCACCCTTATCAGGATTAAATTACATTTGCCAATGATCAGCCCATCTGATCAGCCTGTCTGTATATTCCTGTAATCTAAGGCTATCCTTCTTACTATTTACCACCCCACCAATTTTCGTGCTATCCGTGAACGTACTGATCAACCCCTCCCCCCCTACATTCAAATCTGAAACGTTTATCTATTCCACAGACAGCACGGGACACAACAACGACCCATGTGGAACCCTACTGGACAAAGGAATCCAGTCACAAAAAACCCCTCCACCACCACCATCTGCTTTCTGCCACTCAGCCAATTCCTAACCCAATTCGCCATATTGCCTTGGATCCCACGGGCTCTTACCTTCGTTATCATATCAAAAGCCTTGCTGAAGTCCACGTAGATGACATCAAGTGCATTGCCATAATCTACACACTGGTCAACTCTCCGTAAAATTCAATAAAATTCGTCAGGCATTCCATCCCCTTAACCAACCCAAGCTGACTGCCTGTCTCTACAAGTGTAGTTGAATTATCGCCCTCATTATTACTTCCAATAATTTCCTCACTGATGTTAGCATGACTAGCCTCTAGTTCCCCCATACATCGCTTCCTCCCTTCTTGAATAACGGTGCCACATTGGCTCATCCGGCAACTCGCCTGTGGTCAGGGAGGTGTTGAAAATTATTTCCAGCACCCCTGTTATCTCCTCGCTTGCCTCATTCATCTGGTCCTGGAGATTCATATTATTTTAAGCCTGTCAGACGGCTTAGAACTTCTTCCCTTTCTGTGCTAATTTATTTAATCATCTCACTGCCCTTCTGCGTGATTTTTTTCGTAACTCTCACTTGTCAACACCAATACAAATCATTCATTTAGAACCTGACCTACGTCTTCCAGCTCCACACACAAATTTCCACCATTGTCCTTAATGGGCTATATTATTTCCCTCGTTATCCTCTTACTCATAATGATCTTTTAAAATAACTTTAAATTTTTCTTTAGTTTTCCTACCAATAATTTTCCATACTCCCTTTTTGCTCTCCTGATTTCCTTATTAAGTTACCCTCTATGCAGTCTATTGTCCTCTAGGGCTTCCGCTGCTTTGAGCTCTCGGTCACTATCAGAAGTGCATCATTTTCTCTTTAGCCAATTCTGTATCTCTCTCGAGGCCCTGGTTTCCTTGGATTTATTGGTCCTGCTCTTTATCTTTACTGGAATATGCTGGTCCTGCACTCTTCCTATTTCCATCTTGAAAGAGTCACACTGCCCTGAAGCAGAATTACTTAAAATAAGCTGCTCCCAGCCCACCCGGGTAAAATCATCTCTGATCTTTTTAAAATCGTCCTTCCTTCAATTTGGAACTCTGATTTCTAGCACATTATTCTCCTTTTCCATAACAACGTTAATCTAACGGAGTTATGATCAGTATGCGCAAAACGCTCCCCGACTGAAACATCTGCCACATGCCCGGCTCCATTCCCTAAAATTAAGTCCAGGACCGCCCCATCCTTTTGTAAGACCTTCGACGTACTGGCTTAAAAAGCTCTCCTGGGTGCAGTGTAAGAATTCATCTCCCCCTGAACCTACCACACTATGACTAACCAAGTTAATGTTAGGGAATTTGAAATCTCCCACCATTACTACCCTATTATTTTTACACGGCTCTGAAATTTGCCTACATATCTTCTCTTCCATTTCTCTCTGAATGTTTGGTGGCCTGTAGAATACTCCCAGCAATGTGATTGTTCTTTTTTTTGTATTTTCAGTTCTATCCATCTGGGTTCATTTGAGGATCCTTCTAGGATGACATTCCTCCTTACTGCTGTCACTGAGTCCTTCATCAATATGCGAAACCCCCTCCTCTTTTTCCTCCTTCCTTGTCTCGCCTGAACACCCTACACACTGGGATATTGAGCTGACAATGATGCCCTTCCAACAGCCATATCCCTGCGGCAGCAATGACATCATACTTCCATGTATTAGTTTATGCGCTCAACTATGCCTTATTTGTCCGACTCCTTGCATTAAAGTAAATACCATCCAACCTTGCCAAAATCGCTTCTGCGTTAACTGCCCTATAAGTTCTATGCCTTCAAGACTGACTTGCTCCTTCTTCTAATTTTTGCTGTGCAACTCCCCCTGCTAAACCACTTCTCAGGACCCCATCCCCTACCAAGTTAGTTTAAACCGTCACCAACAGCACCAGCAAACGTCCCCGCAAGGATGTTGGCCCCATTGCTGTTCAGGTGCTACCTCTCTGCCTTGTACAGGTCCCACTTCCCCCAGCACCCGTGCCAATACGCGGGAAATAGAAAGATCTCTCTCTTCCACCATCTATCCAGCCACGCATTCATCTGGACTAACCTCTTAGTTCTATACTCACCAGTGCGTGGCACTGGAAGAAGTCCAGTGATGACTGCCTTTGAGGTCTCGTTTTTTAAATTTGCTTCCTAGATCCCTAAATTCTGTTTGAAGGACCTCATCCCTCTTTCTAGCTATGTCCTTGGTACCAACATGATATGTACCACGATATCAGTCTGCCCTCTCACTTTAGAATGCCCTTCAGCCTTACAGTGATATCTTGATTCAGGCACCAGGGGGGCAACGTACCAACCTGGATTCACGTCAATGGCATAAGAAACGGTTGTCTGTTTGCATTATTATGGACCCTCCTGCACCTATTCTTCTTCCCCGCTGTGCAGCTGAGCCACTCAGTGCCATGGGCGTGGCTGCACTCCCCAGTCGAACCGTCCCTCTCACCGTTTTCCAACACAGAAAAACGGTTCTCGAGCGAGATGTACCCTTGGGATTTCGTGACTACCTTTCTGACACATCTCCTCAGACTGATGGTTACCAATCCAGCTCTGTCTGCTTTGGGGTCTCCATGCCTAAAAAGTTCTACCCACCAAACTCTTAGCCTTGCCGATGCGCTTCAGTGCCTCCAGCTGCCGCTGCAGCTCTGAAACTCGGAGCTCATGTAGCTTCAGTTGATGGCACTTCCTGCACATGATGCCGGGTTACTGGGTTACTACTCCAGCGACAATCCCTCTGCTCCATCGCGCTACTTAATTTGTACCCCCTGTGTCCCATTTATCCTGATTCTGCTGCACAATGTTCTCACCGTCACACACATTTTAGGTCGGTCAGAGAGTAAGGAGCGTCTAAGACTTCCCTCATGTTGAAGGCGGTAAATAACATGGGACTGAGCTGCCCTGCCGTGCCTCTAGTTTGAAAAGAAACACCCGTTCTTTACTTTAAGTTAAATACAGTAAAAAAGGAAATTTAAATTACTTTTGTATTTTAAATTAAAAAATAGAACTCTTAACTTTCCATAGCTCATCCTGGAGGAAACACTCACCCGTGACTCCCCAATCAGCTCTCACCTTTGTGCTGACGTCATTTTTTCAGGCATCCCCGTACTCGCGCTGGTTCTGGTCTCTCCATCCCTCTCTCGCGCTTTTTTTGATGTCAGTATTCTTATTCTCAAAAGGAACTGCAGGATACTCTTTCCAGACTGCTTCACCGCGATGCTAACTGCAGGACATCCTTCCCAGACTGCTTCACCGTGATGCTGACTGCATGACACTCTTTCCAAAATCATCTCCAGTCTCGACAGCTGTCGAGTTCCTCCATCACATTCTTGTTTTTTTTTTATTCATGGACCGTGAGCGTCGCAGGCTAGGCTGGCATTTATTGCCCATCCCAAATTGCCCTTGTTCAGAGGGTAGTTAGGAGTCAACCACATTGCTGTGGGTCTGGAGGCACATGTTGCCCAGCAGATTTCCTTCCCTAAAAGGCATCAGTGATGCAGGTGGGATTTTGAAACAGTCGACAGCGGTTTCATGGACATCATTGCGCTTTTTATTCCAGATTTGTATTGAATTCAAATTCCACCATTTGCCAAGGCGGGTTTCGAACGCCAGTTCCCAGAGCATCATGCCGGGTTTCTGGGTTACTAGTCCAGCGACAATCCCTCTACACCATCACCCCAAATAATTTGTACCCCCCTGTGTCCCATTTGTCCTGATTGTGCTGCTCAATGTTCTCACCATCACACACATTTTAGTGAACAGCAGAGCCCGCAGGAGACTCCAGGCTAAACAGCAGTGGGGAGACTCCCAGAGACACAAAGGTGGAGAGTCGGAGGAAATCCATGATTTTACTCCTCGTTATCTTAGCAAATTTCATCCTGTTGTGGGCAATGTTAATATTGCTTTCTTTGTGGAGCCGGATATCGTCCTTGGGGAATGTGCAAGTTGATCTAGATTATATTGTGATGGAATTGGGTTTCATGCTGCAGCTCCTGAGTTGCTGCACAAACACTGGGATTTACGCTGTGACCCAGGTTAAATTCAGGGAGCAGTTGAAGAATGTGCTGAAATATCCCTTTACTCCAATTCTTTAATCCACCCGAGAATTTCAACATTGACTGACTGAAAATGTCCATTACGTTTCCATTTTATTTTTTCTTCCCATTGGCAGAGGGGATGTTTGCTGGGCTGACAGCAGGCAGAGGGCGGAGTGGGAGGCGGTGCAGTCGTTATGGTGACAGACCAAACGGACAGAGTCTCTTCTATAAACTGTGACTTGCCAGCGCTGCACAGAGACCCATACAGACTGGAGAATAGAGGGAAGAGAGCAACATCAGTGGTCCCGAAAGTCCCTGGTTGTGATAGCAATCAGGCCATCAACAAAAGCAGCAGCAGCAAGGAGGGATGATGTCTATCGCTGGCAGTGGGACGGATAATACAGGTACATGTGGTTGGGGGTATTCCAGGCACACCAGGGCAGGAAGGTAATATAGCAGCTACAGTTGTGGATGTACCTGTTCCAGTTGCACCGGGGAAGTGGGAAAATATAATAGGTACAACGTGTGAATGTGGGTGAGATTCCAGGATAACGATTGCAGATGGCAGTTATACCAAGTACACCAGCAGCGGGGCTGCGCCAATGTGATATACCAGGTAGACAGAGGGAGGAAAGATGATATACCGGGCTTTTAACTCAGCACTGGCCCTCTGACTGAGAAGCATACCGTAAGGGCTGATTCTCCGACGATGCATCGGTCCCTCAGTAATTACCCTTCGACAATGCGGCATTCCCTTTATGCTGAATCTCTGACAGTTCAGTGTTAACTCAGTGCTGATTATCCGATAGTGCAACAATTCCTCAGTACTGACCCTCAGACAGTGCAGCGTTCCCTATGTGCTGACCCCCTGACAATGCGGCGCTCCAGCATAAATGAACATCTGACTGTCCTCCCTCACCTCTCGCATTTGCCCAGCCCACTCTGTCTCTCCTCCCCCAACCACCTGCATTTACCAAGCCCACGCCGCCTCCCCCACGCCACATTTAGCCTACAGCATAGAGGTGCGTCCATTAAATTGCTGTCACTGTCAAAAGTTTGGACGCGTGAAGGTAAATTCAGGATCACAGAATGACGGAATTGCGATGGTGCAGAAGGAGGCCATTCGGCCACCGTGAACACACCGGCTGTCCGAATGAGCATTATTGCTCAGTGACATCCTCCTGCCGTTTCCCATAACCCTACTAATTGTTACTGTTCAAATACTCATCTAATGCACTTTTGAATGCCTCCATTAAACCTGCATCCACCACAATTCCAGACCGTGCACTCCAGACCAGAACAGGCTGCTATGTGAACGAGGCTTCCTTTCCCCTCAGGCCAAATTTAACAGGCCGGTTTAGAAAGGTAAGAGTCGTCACGCAGCAGGTACTAAACAATGGATGACTTCTCCTTTGCTTCTTTTGTGTAGAAATGGCGGCTACTATCATTTCACTCAGGGCCGACGATCGAGAATTTTTTAAAAATAATTAGATGTAAATTAGTTCAAGCATAATCGATAAAGACTGAAGGTCTGTAAGATCTATGTATTGGCTCATATCAGCGAAACATTTTCCATTTAAGGAAACGTAAACTAAAGGTAAGTTGACAAGAAACCTGAAGATGCCCCTCGGACATGTGTGCAGTTTTGTGAGAATCTCTGGTTTCTATTGATATTCCTCTTTTATGAGATTGTTTAGCTGCAACTAGGACAGGTGCCGTCGGAAGTTCACTGTGAGAAAATAACCAGTTGATGACACTTACTTATGCTTGCGCAGTGAGCAGCGAAAACTCTGAACCCAAGATTCATCACGTTGAACGCAAGTGAGGTTAATCTCAGTATGCATTGAATGAGGAAAATCAATCTGGAACGTTCTCTGGTTTGAAACTGGAAAAAATCTACAGTGGTCCTCACAGACCCTTGTGACTAAATATAGCCAATCGTGGATTAACATGGAAATATTGAGGAGAAAAGAGAACAAGGGAATGAGTCGCCTAAATACATGTTAATTGAAAGTCTTAAGGCTGACGATGGCAGGAACTGAGAAGGTATAAAGCAAGCGACAGAGCACTGGCATTCTGGGTGATCCCTAAAGAAGTAAATAGCTTCAAAAGGTTTTATGTTCTAAGATAATTCTCTGGAGGAAGGAGAAAATTTGAGCGTGTAGCATCTCTAATTATAATCTGTAGCATTCAGGCAATAGTGTTTGTGCAGCTCAACCATCTGTTACTGTTTCCCAACAAATACGGTAATTGGCACGTGGTCATTCTTAGTCCTTATAGTTAACAAAAAACACACTTCCATCATAAACCCTATCTGATGCTTCATCAGCGATGCCAATCCAGTTTGTCAGAGGCTTTTATTTCATTAATGTGTCTCTTCTGGCTGTTATTTATAAACCCATGGTTTCTAATCAACAAACTCATTTTGCCCCAAATTATTCAATCTCTGATATGACACAAAATGTCACTAACAATTCTTTGATTAATCGGCAGATACAAGGTTTATCCATCTGCAAATGGATAAACAGGGAGCAACACTTTGGGAATAGTCCGATATCCAAGGAGGATTGAAAGATAGTGGTTAGCGTGTACACGATTTCCACCTTTCTTTCCCTCGTAAACCCTCAGACATCCCCACCAAAACTGCAAAAAATCTGCTTCATTAGGGCACAATAGAAAAAGGTTAAGTGAAACTTTAATTTTGTCGCATAATAGTACCAGTCTCCATGGACCTTAATTGTGCCTATAGAGGTTACACTTCTACAATTACAATGCGAATCATTGCAATAAACCATCTCATCCTAAAATAGGTATAATCAATGCGGAACTGTCAGGGAGCAGCTGTTCCAAAACAAGGGAGAAGATATATTAGAATTGGAGGGCAATGGTTTGGACTATTAAAATTATCTGTCATAATCCAAGAGCAGCAGCTTGGAATTTTTCCACAATGGCTCATGATCTGAGAACAAGAGATTGGAATGGAACAACAATGGATCAGAATCTGAGTACAATAGTTTGGAATGTTACAACAATGGATCAGAATCTGAGAACAATAGATTGGAATATTACAACAATGGTTCAGAATCTGAGAACAGTAGTTTGGAATGTTACAACAATTTATCAGATTCTGAGAACAATAGATTGGCATTTTACAACAATGGATCAGAATCTGAGAAGAGTAGGTTGGTATCATACAAGAGGCAGGGGGTTATACTGGGATATTCGCTATCTTTTGACGTTTTATGATGGAATCGCATTCAAATATCGGGTCCCAATGGTGCTTCACGTTATTCAATGCTTTTACTATACAATCCTCGCTATTGTTGGTGTGCCTCGTAAGCCTTTCTCTCTCCAGTTTTTAAGTACATAAATAATGCTCAATTGTAATGCTGTGCTTTTAATTCCCATTCGTATCTTCGGTTCAGTTGATATCCCTGGATGTCTCCCTGTCTAGCTATTATATCTGTAAGCCACGTTTCACTAAGTAGCTGCTCTTTTTTCTTATTTTTCAGTTGAACCTTGTGAGGATCGAAAACAGTGTCATCTGTCTGCATCAGAAAATCTGTCCTGCATCCACACACACTCCACCAGCCACACACCCCATACCCTCCCCTCCTCGCGACCCAGCCAGATGCCTCAGGTTCAACCAGTGCGTTTGCTGATGGCCTGAGCTGAGTTCCTACCCATTATACCCCTTTCCGAAATAGTGCCCACGACCACCGTCCTAATATCACTTGTCTCCATTCCAGCCTTGACCCATCTGCTGCATAAACCCACAATCTGGGCATTTTATTTTTTCAAACTGAGACCCATCTGCTCCTCTATTAAAATGTCATCCGAGCCAGCATCGCGTCCTTTAACTCACCACCCACAACCCCCACTCCCCAATCCCCACCGCCACAGACCACCACCTTGCTCAAACTTCACCTCCTGATTACAAGCCTTTATAAACCTCAACAGATACCATGTTCTGCTGCCGGAAACCTAACTGGAATCAAATCTCGCTTAACCACCGTTCCTGTGCTCAGAGAGTTACATGGGCTGGCATCCCAAAAGTGAATATTTGAATTCTTATATTGTTTTCCCTAACCTTTTTAGAGTTTTTTTGCCTTCGAATGTTTAACAAATTCACGTCTGAAATGCACTATTAATTCTGACAGCACCGCATTAGTGGTCACTGTATTTCAAACGAGTCCTCCTCTCCTTCTGCTAATCAGATTGTATCTAATCCATCTGTTTATCACCCATTCAGCAAAAGGAAATATAATTGCATTTTTATTCAATTTCTCTAAACTGGTAAAAATGTTGAAGACTTTAATGTTACTTTCTCAGCTCACAATTCTGTCCTTGATGCAGGAACAGAGTGATCTGTATGTACATGCGCGTGAATCAGTGAGGGTGGGAGGATGGGTTGGGAGAATCATAAATCATAAATCTTCCCGCATCCAGGTCTTTATGAGTGGCATAGAGTACGAAATGAAGACATAGATGTTAAACCTCCATAAAACGCTGCTTCCTCCTCAGCTGGAGTATTGTGCCCAGGTCTGGAAATCTAATTTTAACAAGAATGTTAAGGCACTAAAGACGGCACAGAAAAGATAGACGACAATTTGCTCTGAGATTATAATACCAGTTGTGTAGATGAATTGCAAAAGTTGTGGCTGTTCTCCTTGGGAAACAAAAGACTGAGGGGCGACTTGAAGAGGTATTTCAAATTCTAAACGGTCTGGAAAAAGTAGGCATGGATAATCCCTTCCATTGTTGGAAGGATCGAGAATCAGAGGGCAAGGTAATTGTAAAAAGAAGCGATGTCCTCCGGAGGAAAGCTTTTATTACAAAACTGAATCTGGAATGCGCTGCCTGAGGGATTGGTGCAACCAGGCCCAACAGAGGAGAAAGGGCATCGGATTACTACCTGAAAAGGGGATAAGTGTAGAACAAAGGGGAGATGGCTGTGGAAGTGACACCAGCGAATTGTCCCGTCAGTGGACCAGCATGGATAAGATGTACTGAATATCAATCTTCCACGCTGCACCCATTCTGTGATTGCACTCTTCATGATAATAAATAAGCGTCTCCAAACAGTCCATGTTATTGTAATCACTCACCTGCGGTGCCATTCTTGCCTGTCTCCTCTCTACCCTCTACAAATTATTCACATTCTTTCCATAGTGTGCTGCATATTATTCGGCAGTATACAATACGTTTGGCCAAAGTAATGTTTTGAATATTTGTAGAGTAGCTTTCTGGAGTTTGCATCTATTCATCGATCTGAAGGTCCCAGCTGTCTTATTAACTGCTTTTGTAAACATCGCCTGACGTGTTTAAATATTGGGACCAGGCACCCAAAGTCGCTGCGCTGCTGCAACTCCAATAAAATTGAGTTCGAAAATATCAGTATTGTATTTTGAACAATTAATCTATCCAGACATACAACATTTTAACCCTCCACCATTTGTTATTTCAGGTAAAATCATTTAATTGTATTAATGGTTACAGTGGCACAATCGAAAGTGACAATAAGTTATCAACTAATTTTTTCTGCTAACCTGATATGCTATTTTCTTGTTTATTTCCCTTGCTCGCAGTTATATCGGTGACAATTCTGATCATTACCCGGGGAAAGTGTGGTCTCTCCAAATGTGTAACTCACTACCTGTTGGCTATGGCATCGGTTGATTTAATGGTGATTATACTCGACATGGTATTGAGGCATATTCCAATTGTTTATCGGGAGCAGCTTCATTTCCAGTGGTTCCTTCGTATCTGTAACATCCATGCCGTGCTGGTTTATGCAGCCACTGATTGCTCAGTCTGGTTCACCGTCACTTTCACTTTTGACCGATTTGTAGCCATATCTTGCCGAACTCTGAAAAGTAGATATTGTACCGAAAAGGCAGCAGCTGTGGTTCTTGGAACAGTGTCTGTGCTGCGTTTTTTAAAAAACCTTTTCTGCTATTTCATGTTCACAGAATTTTATCAAATGGCGAACCAGCCCTGGTTTTATTATGGAACGCTAGATGTTTACTACTCTACAGTTTGGGTAACACACGAGTTTGTCCATTACATTCTTACCCACTGTGTCCCATTTGTCCTGATTCTGCTGCTCAATGTTTTCACCGTCAGATACATTTTAGTGAGCAGCAGAGCCTGCAGGAGACTCTGGGCTCAGAGCAGTGGAGAGGGGCTCAGAGATCCGGAAATGGAGAGTCGAAGGAAATCCATGATTTTACTGTTTGCTATCTCGGCAAAGTTCCTCCTGTTGTGGGCAACGATTGCATTGTATTCTGTATGGACTCGGATGCATTGGGTTATGAGTCCATATTACTGCATGCTTATGTTCAGGAACTGGGCTTCATGTTGCAGCTCCTGAGCTGCTCCACAAATTCTTGTATTTATGCCCTGACCCTGACAAAATTCAGGGAGCAATTGAAGCAGGTGATGAAATGCCCCTTTGCAGCAATTGTGCAATTCATTCAAAAAGGAAAGAAGAAATGAATCAGGGAAAGTCCAGCATTTTCTCATTTTAATTTACATTCCCAGTGGGCGGGGGTGCTGTTCCGTTCGACAGAGTGACTGGGGGAGTTGTATAGCACCGCCACCGGCATGGGGTGTGGGGAAGGTGCCTGATCCCAATGGTGACAGTATTGAGGTGAGGCACCTAATCCGCACAGTTCCAGGGGAGCAGGTGGGCGGTGGGGGTGGGGGGGGAGAGGCGGAGGGTTGTTGATGTTTCCTATCACGACGGCATAACGGAGGTGCAGCACCTGTGACTGCACAATGTCTAGGGGTTGGGATCTGTTCCACATGACAACGGACCAATATGGCATGTGGGTCATGTGACGGCACAATGGACAGGGGGTGGGACTGTTCTTCATAACAACTGCATAATAGAAAGGGCGGGAACTGTGGCAGCATCGAAAGAAGGGCCTGCTCGCATTGTTGACAGTTCAATTGGAGGGATGGGTCCTCCGGCTGCACAATGGAAATGGGGGCAGGACCTAGTCCCATGATGACGTCATAACAAAGAGTGGAGGGCCCTGAGATTGTACAATGAACGGGGGAGTGATATTGGCCCATTGATGACGGCACAATGGGAAGGGCCTGGTCCTGCTTCCTTTGTCGGGCACAATAGACGGGGTTGGAGCGAAATTTCCCGCCGGCTCCGCCCACTGGCGCAGGGAGCAAATGTGTGAGTGCAAAGGTTCACCGCCAAGCCCCTCCACATGTGCTCTCTTGAACATCCAAGGGAACAGCTACAAGATGAATAAAAATTGCGTTTGAAAGTTAGTGCTAAATATTTCTCCAGCACCGCCTCCCATTGGGCTCTTTAATTGTACCCTTTAGTACTTTAATAATGCTGAGGACAATCAATAAAGATAAATGTGATTAAATCTAATCTAATTGTTCGTCAGTGAAAGCACAACAATGTCTCGGATGTCCCTCCGTCAGTTACACCGAGAGACACTCACCAACATCAGACAGCAGCAAGTTAGAAACCACATGATCAGAAATGATGAACATTAGCAGAGGCAGGAATTGTGATACCCCTCGACACACACACGCAGACAAACACACAGGCACAAACACAAAAAACAGGCACACACACACACAAACACAAACACGCACAGACACAATGATGCAGACGCACACATGCACTGACAGACATAAATAAAGACCGACACACACACAAGCGCAGAGGCACAAACGCGCATAGATACACACCCCCGCATACACATATACACACAGGCACATACCCACACACACACAAATACTACTAAGATATGCATACACACAGCCACACACTCACACACAGACACACAAACACACTCTGACGCACAGACGGACAAGCAGACACACACACACGCACACAGATGCAAACACAGACACGCATACGCACACACACACACAGACACATTGGATGGAACTAGAATGCAATTTGAAATAACATGATCCGGTTTTCAGGATTCACACAGTGACTGTGAAATGAAAAGGACCCACTGACAGAGCTCACTTCCATCCACAGCTCACACCTCATCTGAATTCCTTTCAGCTCAATCTGTCTCTATATGTTTCTCGCGGCTTCTCCCTGTGACCTGACCATTCCCACGTGCTTAGGAACCATGAATTTGGGACCCAATCAGAATCCCGAGTACTGATGTTGGGATTGTGAGATGAGGGAACAATCTTTCCTGGAGGCCGTCTCCAAATTGTCCATTGCGAAGCTCACTGTGAAATGCTGAATAGTGGGAACTCCCCATGTAGCCTCATTATTATGAGTGCCGGTAGTTCTGGCGCTGGGGCAGCCCGACCGGGAAAGTTGCACAGCCCTGGTAGTCGGTGGATACGAAGCTGCCACAACATGGAGGCTCCCTCATTGTTCTTTACATCAATCACCAAATAACCATTTCTATACTGAAGAAGAGGTAACCAGCCGCTCTATTTGTCTGCACACTCTCACAAGAGTAGCCCCCTCCTTTGGGCACTAATGGGACCACGAAAATTCAGCCCCCACATTCACTCCGTTTGTGACTCTCTCAAGCCATCTTGTTTCGCACTCCTTCAATCTTAACCTCACTCCCTGTTGTCACTCCCTATCACACCATCTTTCTTTCTCTCACATTTTTTCACTCTGACTCCCTGTTTGTTACTCTCCCTTAAACCATCTCTCTTTCTCGCACATTGCTTCACTCTCACTCCGACCCACTGATTGTTACTGTCTCTCACAAAATCTCTGTTCCTCTCACATTCTTTCACTCTCACTCCATGTTTGTCAATCTCTCACACAACTTCTCTCTTTCACTTATATTCCTTTACTCTCACTCTCTGTTGTCACTCTCTCTCAAACCATTTTTTACTCCCATTCCGTAACCCTCATTGTCAATCCATGTTTGGTTCTCTATGTCACCAACCATCACTCGATTTACATCTGCCCCTAGCCCTCTCTATTTTCACGTACTTGTCACTCTCTTTCCAATTAAATGCCGGAATCTCCTACATTTTGTTTGTCACTCTCTCTCTTTCTAAGTCCCTGTGTCTGCCCCAGATTATGGTTCCAAGACACTTGCTGCGTTATTGTCCCTCTCTGTCTCCATCAGCAAGTGCCCTCCAATACTCTCTCTCTCCGACTCTGTATTAGTTTCACGATTTGTTTTAGTTTCAGGATGTATACTAGTTTCAAGATATGTATTACTTTCAGGGTCTGCATTATTATCAGGGTCTACATTAGTTTCAGAATCTGTATTAGTTTCAGGATCTGTATTAGTTTCAGGATCTGTATTAGTTTCAGGATCTGTATTAGTTTCAAGGTGTGCATTAGTTTCAGGTCGGTTTTAGATTCATTGTATTCATTCAGGGTCTGTATTCGTTTCAGGATCTGTATTTGTTTAAGGATCTGTATTATTCCACTGAGGCGAGTGGGATTCTGTGACTGAGGGGAGAGGGGAGTAGTGACTGAGTGAAGAGGGGAGTAGTGACTGAGGTGAGTGGGGTACAGTGACTGACAGGAGTTGGATATTGTGACTGATGGGAGTGGGATGCAGAGGGTGAGGGTAGTGGATTGTAGTGACTGAGGGGAGTGGGATGCACTGACTGAGGGGAGTGGAATGCAGTGACTGAGGTGGGTGTGATGCAGTTACTGAGGTGGGTGGGGTGCAGTGAGTGACGCGTCTGTGGTGCAGTAACTGATGGTATTGGGATGTAGTGACTGACCGGAGTGGGATGTACGGACTGATGGGAGTGGGATGCAGTGAGTGAAGGGTTTGCGGTGCGGTGAGTGAGTTAGTGACTGTTGGACATTCGGGGGCGGTGGAGGGCAAAGTGATAATGGTCTATTTCAGACTGTATAAATGGAGAATTGAATCATTTTCCAAACTTTGCTACCAACTAAATGCTATCTTGAGGTTCTGCACATTCATCGATCTCCATGTCTCCTTACTGCATTTCGGACCCAGGGATATCAACAACTCCGAAATCTGAGGAACATACAATGTAAATTGCAGTACCCGCGTATTATCCAGCCCAACAGCATCTGAAATATGAGATATCATTCTACAGGGGATATTCTACAAAATGCAATGAAGTGACTGATGGGATTGGGGTCCACTAACGGAGGGCAGTGGGGTCTCGTGGGTCAGCAGAATAGGATGAAGTGACTGAGGGGTGTGAATGTGAGTTACTGAGGAGGGAGGGATGAAGTGACTGAGGGGAGTGGGATGATGTGACTGAGGGGAGTGGAATGAAGTCACTGAGGGGAGTGGAATGAAGTGACTGAGGGGATTGGAATGATGTGACTGAGGGGAGTAGAATGAAGTGGCTGAGGGGAGTGGAATTAAATGACTGAGGGGAGTGGAATGAAGTGACTGGGGGTGTGGGATGAAGTGACTTAGGGGGGTGGGATGAAGTGATTGGGGGGGGGGGTGTGATGAAGTGGCTGAGGAGGGTGGGATGAAGTGACTTAGGGGGGTGGGATGAAGTGACTGGGGGGTGTGATGAAGTGGCTGAGGGGGGTGGAATGAAATGACTGAGGGGAGTGGAATGAAGTGACTGAGGGGAGTGGAATGAAGTGACTGAGCTGTTTGGTATGCAGTGACTGATGGGAGTGGGATGCAGTGACTGAGGGAAGTGGGATGAAGTGACTGAGGGGAGTGGGATGCAGTGACTGAGGGGAGTGGGATGCACTGACTGAGGGGAGTGGGATGAAGTGACTAGTGGGGTTGTGATGAAGTGGCTAATGGGGTGGCATGCAGTGACTGAGGGGAGTGGGATGAAGTGACTGAGGTGTTTGGGATGAAGTGACTGAGGGGAGTGGGATGCAGTGACTGAGGGGAGTCGGATGCACTGACTGAGGGGAGTGGGATGCAGTGACTGAAGATGTGGGATGCAGTGACTGAGGGGGGTGGGATGAAGTGACTGAGGGAGGTGGGATGCAGTGACTGAGGGGGGTGGGAAGAAGTGACTTAGGGTGGTGGGATGAAGTGACTGAGGGGAGAGGAATGAAATGACTGAGGGTCTTGAGATGAAGTGAATTAGGGGGGTGGGATGAAGTGACTGACGTGGTTGGGATGAAGTTACTGAGGGGAGTGGGATACAGTGACGGAGGGGAGTGGGATACAGTGACTGTGGGGAGTGGGATTCAGTGAGTGAGGGGAATGGGATACAGTGACTGAGGTGGTTGGGATGCAGTGACTGAGGGGAGTGGGATGAAGTGACTGAGGGGAGTGGGATGAAGTGACTGAGGGGAGTGGGATGCAATGACTGAGGGGAGTGGGATGCAGTGACTGAGGGGAGTGGGATGCAGTGACTGAGGGGAGTGGGATACAGTGACGGAGGGGAATGGGATACAGTGACTGAGGTGGTTGGGATGCAGTGACTGAGGGGAGTGGGATGAAGTGACTGAGGGGAGTGGGATGAAGTGACTGAGGGGAGTGGGATGCAATGACTGAGGGGAGTGGGATGCAGTGACTGAGGGGAGTGGGATGCAGTGACTGAGGGGAGTGGGGTACCCTGAGTGAAGGGAGTGTAGTGGGGTTGCAGTGGCTGAGCGGCCTGGGAGGTAGTGACTGTTGGACATTCAGGGGTGGGTGAGAAGCGTTTCGAGGGGATTTTGTGTTAGAAACTGAGGGGAATGGGACACGAGGAGGTACCTGAGGGGTGTTCCCGTGAGGAGTTTCTGAGAAGAGCTCGTAAGACTATTTCCTGAGAGGGTGTATGTGTGTCTGTTTCCGCTCTTGCATCTATCAGCATACAATTATGATCAGCCTCTGTCTCGTTGATTCTGTTAAAAATCATCTGCAAATCTGATATTCGCACCCTATGGCCTCTGATGGAACAGAGCCATGGAATCATACATTTAAGGAAGACGCCATGTGGCCCATCTTGACCTTTACCACTCTTTTCCAGACCTATCTAATCAACCCTTCTCTCCTCCCCTCCATTAGCTGTGCAAATATCCATTGCCTGTGATTATCCAATTCTATTTTCTGAGTTAAATGTTTATTTGCATTCGCCAGCCTGTCAGGAAGAACATTCCAGATTCATTTGCACTAAGAACTCTTCAACCGCTCTATGCGTCTTTGTCAATCACTGAAAAATTCCCTGTGCTGGTTACTGACTGATTTTGCAGTATCACCAGTTTCTCGTTATTTACTCTATCAAAAACATTCGTGATTTTAAAGGTCTCTATTAAACGTCCCCTTTGCCTGGTCTGCTCGAAGGAAAACAATCCCAGCTTCTCCAGTCTCTCCACGTAATTCAAGCCCCTCATCCCTGTTCCAATTCCAGTCAAATTCCTCTGCATCCTCGCCAAGGCCCTCAAATCCTTCCTGAAAAACGCTCGCCAGAATGAGACACACGTACTTCAGCTTAGGCTTCACCAAGATTTACACAAATGTTGTCTGATTTTATTAGTTTTGTGTACTCTGATTCTGTTTATCAATAACAATATATTACTATTTTAATACTCTAACCACCTTCAACGACTTGCTTATGTCCACCCGATATTTTTACTAAACAACTCCTACATTTGCCAGATTTTCTGCTTCACACTCTTCTCTTTACAGTATTCCGTCCTCTGAAACCCTCTTACATCCCAGCCGGACCAGCTCACTGTTCCAATTTAGTGTGGTGCAAGAACAATTGGACTGAACGTTTTAAAAAAGGCTGTTTGTTCAGTGGCTGTAATTAATGTCAGTTTCCATGGATGCTAAATAACTCACTGGGGGGGCTTCCCACTGTTATTAATAAGGGAGTCGCTACATTGTGTTACCTCATATTGTCAGCGGGGGCATCAGCTCCATGAGGAACAGTGACCCGCGGTTATAAGACACGGAGAGAGGATACCAGAGTCTGAGAACAATAGATTGGAAAGTTCCAACAGTGGATCAGATTCTGAGAACAATGGATTGGAATGTTACAACAATGGATCAGGATCTGAGGACAATAGATCGGAAATTTACAACAATGAGTAGGAGTTATTTGGAGGCGCTTTATGAACTTTCTACATATTACGATTGGATGTCAGTGGAAAGCCGGATCTATCGGGCACTCCATGTGATTCAGGGGTGTTACTATCCCATCCTCGCTATTATTGGCATCCCTGGTAAGTCTCACTGTATATGGCTATTAATTCAGTAAACCTTGTTGTACTGAATTATTTCTTCTTCATCAAAATTACAAGTGTTGGAGATTGCAAAGCTTTTATACCAGTTAAAGAATCCAGGGGGACAGGATTATGATTAACATCCGAGTTCATCAATTTCAGTAACATATTTATTGCCATTTAATCTCTATTGTCTTCCAACATATCAGAGACATTTCAGTCAATAATTGCATGTACAATAGGTTCAATACGGCACTGGACTCAGCAACATAGTGGAAAATTACAGCGCCTTCAGGCAAACTGATACTTGATATTTACAAGCATTGTGATTGTTTATTGGGAATGGTTTCATTTCCTGTGGGCCATGCGTCTGTGTCATACTCATGCCGTCCTGCTGTATGCAGCCACTGGCCATTGTGTGTGGTTCAGTGACATTCACATTTGATTGGTTTGTGGCCATGTGTTTCCAGAAACTGAGAAGTTAATATTGCACCTTGAAAATGGCTCTGAGAAGAATGACTGTGCTGAGCTTTTTAAAGAATATTTTCTGGTATTTCATGTTACCAGATGCTTATTTGCTGATGAGCAATCCATGATTTTGTTTTAGAATATTAGAATTTCAGACAGAGTAATAGAGTCAAAGTGGTCTGCAGCACAGAAAAGTCGGTGGATCGAGTCTACGACGTTCACATAAGTACCAAACTACTCTAATCCCATTTTTGGAAGCCAGGTCATTACAAGTGAACTTCCAAATACTTCTTAAATGTTATGAAGTTTTCTGCCCTGAACACCCTTTCAGGCAGTGAGTTCCAGATGCCCACCACCCTCCGGGTGAAATCATTATTCCTCACATTCCCTCTAAACCTCGTGCCCCTTACATTAAATCTATGCCTTCTAGTTATTGGCCCCTCCGCCAACGGGAAAACTTCCATCCCGTCTACCCTATCGATGCCCCTCACATGTTTATACACGTCAATAATGTCAATAATGTCTCCTCTGCTCCAGCGAAATTAACCCCAGTTTATTCAATCTCTCCTCATAACTAAAAATATCCAGGCCAGGCAAAATCCTGGTAAATCTCTTCTGCACCCTGATGTAAACACATCCTTCCTATAATGCGGATTCCAGACTGCACACAATACACTAGATGTGGTCTAACCAGCGTTTTATACAGTTCAGCATAACCTCCCTGCTCTTATATTCTATTTGTCGTGTAATAAAAGCAGGTATCTATTTGCTTTCTTAATCACCTTACCTACCTGCCCCACTACATTAAGGGACCGCTGGACATGTACACCATGATCCCGCTGATCCGCAGTACCTCCCAGGATGCTAACATTCATCATACTCCTGTGTCTTGTTTGTCCTGCCCAAGTGCATCTCCTCACGTTTATGTGGATTAAATTACATTTCACAATGAACAGCCCATCTGATCAGCCTGTCTCTATACTCCTGTAATCTAAGGCTATCCTTCTTGCTATTTACTACCCCAACAATTTTCGTGCCATCAGCGAACATACTGATGAACCACCCTACATTCAAATCTAATTCGTTTATATATACCACAAACAGCACGGGACCCAACACCGACCCACGTGGAACCCCACTGGACACAGGCATCAAGTCAGATAAAAACCCCTAGACCATCACCATCTGCTTCCTGCCGCTCAGCCAATTATGAGCCCAATTCCCCCAATTGCCTTGGATCCCACGGGCTCTTATCTTCGTTATCAGTCTCCTGACCATATCAAATGCCTTGCTGAGGTCCAAGTAGACTACATCAAATGCATTACCATAATCTACACAGCTGGTCACCTCTTCGAAAAATTCAATCAAATTAGTCAGGCATTCCATCCCCTTAACCAATCCAAGCTGACTGTCCTTGATTTTCCCTGCCTCTCCAAGTGTAGATAAACTATCGCCCTCAGAAATACTTCCAATAATTTACCCACTGATGTTAGAGTGACTGGCCTCTAGATCCCTAGTAAATCCCTTCTTCCCTTCTTGAATAACGGTGCCACATTGGCACTTTTGGCAACTCTCCTATGGTCAGAGAGGTCTTGAAAATTATTTACAGCGTGCCTGTTATCTCCTCGCTTGCCTCACGCAACAGCCTGGGATAAATTGCATCAGGTCCTGGATATTCATTTCATTTTAAGCCTGTCAGACCGCTTAGAACTTCTTCTCTTTCTGTGCTAATTTACTTAATTATCTCACAGACCTTCTGCATGATTTCTATCATCCCTCTCACTTGTGAACACCAATACTAGTCATTCATTTAGAACCTGACCTACATCTTCCGTCTCCACAAACAAATTTCCACCATGGTCCTTAATGGGCTCTAATCTTTCCCTAGTAATCCTCTTACTCTGAATGAAGTTGTAAAATAACTTTGTATTTTTCTTTATTTTTCCTGCCAATGATTTTTCATACCCCCTTTTTGCTCTCCTAATTTCCTTATTATGCTGCCCCTTATACAGTCTATACGCCTACAGGGCTTCCGCTGTTCTGAGCTCTAGTTAACTGCCATAAGCCTTTCCTTTTTCTCTTTATCCAATCCTGTATATCCCTCGAGATCCAGGTTTCCCTGGATTTATTGGTCCTGCCCTTTATTGTTATTGGAATATGCTGGTTCTGCACTCTCCCCATTTCCATCTTGAATGAGTCCCACATTTACCTAAAATAATCTGCTCCCAGGCCACTCTGGTAAAATGATATCTGATCTTGTTAAAATTGGCGTTCCTTCAATTTAGAACTCTGATTCCTGGCACTCCCTTGTTCTTTTCCATAACAACGTTAATCTAATGGAGTTACGAACAGTATGCGCAAAACACCTCCCCAAAGTTACCTCTGCCACATGCCCGGCTTCATTCCCTAAAATTATGTCCATGACCGCCCCTTCATTGTAGGTCCTTCGACGTACTGGCTTAAAAAGCTCTCCTGGTTGCAGTGTAACAATTAATCTCCCTCTAAACCTACCACACTCTCACTAACCCAGTTAATGTTGGGGAAATTGAAATCTCCAACTCTTACTACACTTTTATTTTTACACTGCCCTGAAATTTGCCGACATATCATCTCTTCCATTTATCTATGAATGTTTGGCGGACTGTAGTACTCTCCCAGCAATGGGATTGTTCCTTTTTTTTGTTTTTTCAGTTCTATCAATATGGCTTAATTTGAAGAGCCTTCTAGGATATCATCCCTCCTTACTGCTGTCACTGATTCCTTGACCAATATTGAGAAACCCCCTCCTCTTTTACCTCCTTCTTTGTCTCGCCTGAAGACCCTATACCCTGGGATTTTAAGCTGCCAGTCATGCCCTTCCCGCAGCCATGTCTCTGCGGCAGCAAGGACATCAAACTTCCATACGTTAACTTATGCCCTCAAATCTGCCTTATTTGTCAGAATCCTTGCATTAAAATAAATACCATCCAACCTTGCCAAACTCGTTCTGCCTTAACAGGCCTATAACTTCTAGGCATTCAAGACTCACTTGCTCTCTCTTCTACTTTTGGCTGCGCACCTCCCCCTGCTGAGCCACCTCTCAGGATCCCATCCCCCTGCCAGGTTCGTTTAAACCCTCACCAACAACACCAGCAAACCTCCCCGCAAGGATGTTGTTCCCATTGCAGTTCGGGTGCTACCTGTCTGCATTGTAAAGGTCCCACTTCCCCCAGAAACCGTCCCAGTATGCGAGAAATAGAAAGCCCTCTCTCCTGCACCATCTATCCAGCCACGTATTCATCTGGACTAACTTCCTACTTCTTTTATCACCAGTACGTGGCAATGGACGAAGTCCAGTGATCACTACCTTTGAGATCCTGTTTTTTTTAATCTGCTTCCTGGATCCCTCAATTCTGTCTGTAGGACCTCATCCCTATTTGCAGCGCTGTCGTTGGTATAAATATGTACCACGATCTTCCTCTGTTTGCCCTCCCACTTTAGAATGCGCTTGAGCCGTACAGTGACATCCTTGATCCTGACACCAGGGAGGCAACATATCATCCTGGAGTCACGTCAATGGCCTAAGAAACGGTTGTCTGTTCGCTTTATTATGGGCCCTCCTGCACCTATTGTTCTTCCCCTCTTTTTCCTTCTCCGTTGTGCAGCTGAGCCACTCAGGGCCATGAGCGTGTCTGCACTCCCCAGTCGAACCGTCACTCTCACCGTTTTCCAACACAGAAAAACGGTTCTCGAGCGAGATGCACCCTCGGGATTTCCTGACTACCTGTCTGACCCATCTCTTCATACTGATGGTTACCAATCCAGCTCTGTCTGTTATGGGGTCTCCATACCTAAAAATGTTCTAGCCACCAAACTCTTAGCCTTGCCGATGCGCTTCAGTGCCTCCAGCTGCCGCTCCCGCTCTGAAACTCGGAGCTCATGTAGCTTCAGTTGACGGCACTTCCTGTACACATGGTCGGTCAGAGAGTGAGGAGCGTCTAAGACTTCCCACATGTTGAAGGCGGTAAATAACATGGGACTGAGCTGCCCTGCCGTGCCTCTAGTTTGAAAAAAACACCCGTTTTTTACTTTAAGTTAAATACAGTAAAAAATAAACTTTATGATACTTATGTATTGTAAATAAAAAATAGAACTCTGACCTTTCCTTAGCTTACCCAGCGGAATACACTTGCCCGTGACTCACCAATCAGCTCTCACCTTTGTGCTGTTGGCACCTTTTGAAGCATCCCCGCACTCGCGCTGGTTCTGATCTCTCCATCGCTCTCGCGCGGTTTTTTGATGTCACTATTCTTATTCTAAAAAATATCTGCAGGATAATCATTCCAGACTGTTTCACCGCGATGCTGACTGCTGGTCACTGTTTCCAAAACCATCTGCCGACTGGACAGCTGTCCAGTTCCTGCATCACATTCTTGTTTTATTCGTTCATGGAACGTGGGCGTCACTGGCTAGGGTAGCATTTATTGCCCATCCCGAATTACCCTAGCTCAGAGGGGAAAGAGTCAATCACATTGCTGTGGGTCTGGAGGCACATGTTTCCCAGCAGATTTCCTTCTCTAAAAGGCATTAGTGAACCAGGTGGGAATTTGGAAACCGTCAACAATAGCTTCATGGTCATCATTGTGCTTTTTATTCCAGATTTTTATTAAATTAAAATTCTATCATCTGCCAGGGCGGGATACGAACACCTGTTCCCAGAGCATGATGCTGGGTTTCAGGTCCAGCGACAATCCCTCTCCACCATCACCCCACTTAATTTGTACCCGCTGTGTCCCATTTGTCCTGATTCTGCTGCTCAATGTTCTCACCGTCAGACACATTTTAGTGAACAGCAGAGCCCGCAGGAGACTCCAGGCTCACGGCAGTGGGGAGAGTCCCAGAGACCCAGAGATGGAGAGTCGAACGAAATCCATGATTTTACTGCTCGTTATGTCAACCAATTTCATCCTGTTGTGGACAATGTTAATATTGCTTTATACGTGGAGCCGGATATCGTCCTTGGGGAATGTGCAAGTTGATCTAGATTATATTGTGATGGAATTGGGCTTCATGCTGCAGCTCCTGAGTTGCTGCACAAACACTGGGATTTACGCCGTGACCCAGGTTAAGTTCAGGGAGCAGTTGAAGAATGTGCTGAAATACCCCTTTACTCCAATTCTTTAATCCACCCGTGAACTTGAACATTGACTGACTGAGAATGTCCATTACGTTTCCGTTTTATTTTTTCTTTCCATCAGCAGAGGGGATGTTTGCTGGGCTGACAGCAGGCACAGGGCGGAGTGGGAGGGGGTGCGGCCGCTATGGTGACAGAGCAAACGGACAGAGTCTGTTCCATAAGCTTTTAATTGCCAGCGCTGCACAGAGACCCAGACAGACTGGAGAACAGAGGGAAGGGGAGCGACATCAGTGGTCCCGCAAATCTCTGGTTGTGAGAGCAATCAGACCATCAACAAAAGCAGCAGCAGCAAGGAGGGATGATGTCTATCGCTGGCAGGGGGAGGTTTAATACAGATACATGAGGTAGGGGGTATTCCAGGCACACCAGGACAGGAAGGTAATACAGTGCGGGAGGTACCTGTTCCAGGTGTACTGGGGAAGTGGGAAAATATAATAAGTACAATGTGCGAGTGTGGGTGAGATTCCAGGATCACGATTGCGGAAGGCTGTTATAACAAGTACACCAGCAGTGGGGCTCCGCCAATGCGATATACCAGTTAGACAGAGGGAGGAAAGGTGATATACCGGGCTTTTAATTCAGCACTGACCCTCTGACTGCGCACCACACCGTCAGTACTGATTCTCCGACAATGCACCAGTCCCTCAGTACTTACCGTCCGACAATGTGGCATTACCTCTGTGCGGAATCTCTGTGAGCTCAGTGCTAACTCAGTGCTGATAGTTCGATAGTGCAACAGTTCCTCAGTACTGACGCTCAGACAGTGCATCGCTCCCTCTGTACTGCCCCTCTGACAGTGCCGCGTTCCCTATGTGCTGACCCTCTGACAATGTGGATCTCCCCCAGAAATGAATATATGACTGCCTCATCCCACCCCCCGCATTTAGCATCCCCACTCCGTCTCCCCCACGCCGGATTTAACGTACAGCATTGAGGTGCGAAATTTAAATTGCTCTCACATTCAAAAGTTTGGACGCATCAAGATAAATTCAGAATCACAGAATGACAGAATTGCGATGGTGCAGAAGGAGGCCATTCTACCCATCGTGACTACGCTGGCTCTCCGAATGAGCATTATTGTTCAGTGCCATTTCCCTGCCGTTTCCCCATAACCCTACTCATTGTTTCTATTCAAATTCTCATCTAACGCACTTTTGAATGCCTCGATTGAACATGCCTCCACCACAATTACAGACAGTGCACTCCAGACCAGAACAAGCTGCTATATGAAGGAGGCCTCCTTTCCCCTCAGGGCAAATTTAACAGGCCGGATAAGAAAGGTAAGAGTCATAAAGCAGCAGGTACTAATCAATGGATGACTTCTCCTTGGCTTGTTTTGTGTTGAAATGGCGGCTACTATCATTTCACTCAGTGCTGACGGTCGAGAGGTATTTTTAAAGAATTAGATCTAAATTAGTTCAAGCATAATCGATGAAGACTGAAGGTCAGTAAGATCTACGTATTGATTCATATCAATGAAATATTTTCCATTTAAGGATACATAAACTAAAGGTCTAGTTGAGAAGACACCTGAAGATGCCCCTCGGAAATGTGTGCAGTTTTGTGAGAATCTCTGGTTTGTATTGATCTGCCTGTTTTATGAGATTGTTTAGCTGCAACTAGGACATGTGCCGTCGAAAGTTCACTGTGAGAAATTAACCACTTGATGGCACTTACTTACGCTTGCGCAGTGAGCAGCGAAATTCTAAACCGAAGATTCATCACGTGGATTGCAAGTAAGGTTAATCTCAATATTGATTGCGTGAAGAAAAATAACCTGGAACGTTGTCTGCTTTGAAAATGAAAAAAAAAAACTGCAGTGGTCCTCACAGAGCCTTGTGACAAAATATTGACAATCGTGGATTAACATGGAAATATTGAGAAGAAAAGAGAACAAGGGAATGAGTCGCCTAAATACATGTTAATTGAAAGTCGTAAGGCTGAGGATGGCTGGAACTGAGAAGGTATAAAGCAAGCGACATAGCACTGTCATTCTGGGTGATCCCTATAGAAGTAAATAGCTTCAAAAGTTTTTATGTTCTAAGATAATTCTCTGGAGGAAGGAACAAATCTCACCTCTGATTATAAACTGTAGCATTCGGGCAATTGTGCTTGTGTTGCTGAACCATCTGTTACTGTTTCCCAACAAATACGGTAATTAGCATGTGGTCATTCTTAGTCCGTATAGTTAACAAAAAACACACTTTCATCATCAACCCTGCCTGACATATTATCAACGATGCCAATCGAGTTTGTCAGAGGCATTTTTTTCATTAATGTGTCTCTTCTGGCTGTTATTTATAAACGCATGGTTTCTTATCAACAAACTCATTTTGCCCCAAATTATTGAGTCTCTGATATAACGCAAAGTTTCACTAATGATTCTTTGATTGATCGGCAGATACAAGGATTATCCATCTGCCCTTCGATAAACAGCGAGCAACATTGACAACACTTTGGGAATAGTCCGCTATCCAAGGAGGATTAAAGGATCTTAAACTCCCTCCCCTATCCCCACCCCCTTTCCGTTTCTCCCCCCTCCCTTTTGTTTTTTCCAATAATTTATATAGATTTTTCTTTTCCCACCTATTTCCATTATTTTTAAATCTATACCTGTAATGCCCTGTCAGTCTTTCCACCCCACCCCCACTAGAGCTGTACCTTGAGTATCCTGTCTTCCATTCTTAATTAGCACCTTTCTTAGACAATATCACCACCTTCAACACCTCTTTGATCCTTTTGTCTGTAACATCTTTTGATTATCTGCTCCTATCACTGCTTGCTTATCTCCACAATCACCACGCCCTCAACTTCTCTCTCTCCCCCCGCCCCCCCACCTTAAACCAGCTTATATTTCATCTTTCTCCTAACTATGCTTCAGTTCTGCCGAAGGGTCATGAAGACTCGAAACGTTGACTGATTTCTTCTCCACCGATGCTGCCAGACTTGCTGAGCTTTTCCAGGTAATTCTGTTTTTGTTAAAGGATCGTGGTTAGTCTGTCCACGATTTCCACCTTTCCTTCCCTCGTGAAACCTGAGACATCCACACAAAAGCTGCAAAAAAACTGTTACATTGGGGTACAATAGAAAGGGGAAAAGTGAAACTTTTATTTTGTGGCATAATAGCATCAGTCTCCATGGACCTTAATTGTGCCAATAGAGCTAACACCTCTTCAATTAAAATGCGAATCCTTCCATAAGCCATCTCATCCTATAACACGGATAATCAATGCGGCACTGTCAGCGAGCAGCAACTCCAAATCGAGGGAGAAGACATATTAGAATCGGAGGACAATAGTTTGGACTATTGTTAAGATGTGTCCGAATCCGAGAGCATCAGCTTAAAATTTTTCAAGAATGGATCAGGATCTGAGAACAATAGATTGGAATATAACAACAATGGATCAGAATCTGAGAACAATAGTTGAGAATGTAACAACAATGGATCAGAATCTGAGAACAATAGATTGGAATATTACAAAAATGGATCAGAATCTGAGAACAATAGATTGGAATTTTAAAACAATGGATCAGAATCTGAGAACGATAGATTTAAATGTTACAACAATGGATCAGAACCTGAGAACAGTAGGTGGGAATGTTTGAACAATGGATCAGGACCTGAGAACAGTCGATTTGTATCATACAAGAGGCACGGGGTTACCCTGGTATGTTCACTATCTATTGACGATTTAATATGGAATCGCAATCAAATATCGGGTCCCAATGGTTCTTCAGGTTATTCAATGTTTTTGCTATCAAATACTCACTATTGCTGGTGTGCATCGTAAGTCTTACTCTCTACAGTTTTTAGGTACATAAAGAACGTTCAATTGCAATGCTGTGCTTGAAATTTACTTTCGGTTCAGTTGATATCCCTGGATGTCTCTATATCTAGCTATTAAATCAGGAAGCCACATTTCACTGATTAGCTGCTCCTTTTTTCTTATTTTTCAGTTGCGCCTTGTGAGGATCGAAGCCAGTGTCAGCTGACTGCATCCGAAAATTTGTCCTCCATCCACAACCCACCCACACCCCATATCTCGACCCAGCCCAATGTCTCCCGTTCAACAATTGCGTTTGCTGATGGCCTGAGCTCAGTTCCTACCCAATATACACCTTTCCGAAATTCTGTCCTTGACCACCGTCCCAATAACATATATCTCCAATTCTGCCTCGACCCATCTGCTGCATAAACACACAATCTGTGCATTTGTTTTTCAAATTGAGACCCATCTGCTCATCTATTACAATGTCATCCGAGCCAGAATCGCCTCCTCTCACTCGACACCCCCACTCTCCCCGCCCACCTCCCCCCCCACCACCACCACTGCCCCAGACCACCACCTTGCTCAAAATTCACCTCGTGGTTACAAACCTTTATAAACAGATACCACGTTCTGCTGCTTGTAACCTAAATGAAATCAAATCCCACTTAACCACCGTTCCTGTGCTCAGAGAGTTACATGGGCTGGCAGGCTGAAAGAGAATATCTTCATTCTTATATTGTTGCCCCTTACCTCTTTAGAGACTTTTTCGCCTTCGAATCTTTAACAAATTCACGTTTTAAATGCATTATTAAATCTGGTAGCACCGCAATTGTGGCCAGTGTATTTCAAATGAGACCTCTGCTTCCTCTTCCAATCAGATCATATCTGAGCCATCCGTTTATCACCCATTCAGGAAAGGTAAAAAGAATTGCATCTTTCCTTCCAATTCTCTCAACTGGTCAAAATGTTGAACACCTTCATGTTAATTTCTCAGCACACAATTCTGACATTGGTGCAGGAGCAGAGTGATCTGTATTACATGCGCGTGAATCAGTGAAGGTAGGTGGGACGATGGGTTGAGACAGTGGTTCATTAATCTTCCCGCATCCTGGGCTTTATGAGGAGGGACATAGAGTATGAAAGGACGATGCAGATGATAAACCTTTATACACGCACTTTCGTCCTCAGCTGGAGCATTGTTCCCAGCTCTGGGAATCTCATTTTAACAAGACTGTTAAGGCACTTAAGAGGGAATAGAAAATATAGACGACAATTTGCTCTGAGATGATTAATCCCAGTTGTGTAGGTGAATTGGAAACCTTGTGGCTGTTCTCCTTGGAAAACACAAGGTTGAGGGGCGACTTGAAGAGATATTTAAAATTATAAACGGTCTGGAAAAAGTAGGCATGGAAAACCCCTTTCATTGTTGGAAGTATCGAGAATCAGAGGGCATGGATATAAGGTAATTGGAAAAAGAAGCGATGTCCCCCTGAGGAAAACATTTATTACAAATCTTAATCTGGAATGTGCTGCCTGAAAGGGTGCTGGAGCCTGGCCCCACCGAGGAAAAGGGGCATCGGATTAGAACCTGAAAAGGGGATAAGTGTAGAACAAGGCGGACATGGCTGTGGAAGTGACACCAGCGAATTGCTCCGTCAGTGGACCAGCATGGATAAGATGTACTGAATATCAACCTTCCATGCTGCACCCATTCTGTTATTGTACTCTTCATGCTAATAAATAAGCTTCTCCAATCCATCCATGTTGTCATTCTTCCCTGTCTCCTCTCTACCCTCTACAAATTATTCACATTATTTCTAAAGTCAGCTGCACATTATTCGGCACAATACAATACGATTGGCCAAATTGGTGTTTTGAATAGTTGTAGAATAGCTTTCTGGAGTTTGCACCATTCATCAAGCTGAAGGTGCCAGCTGTTTTATTAACTGCTTTTGTTAACCTCGTCTGACGTTTTCAAATATTGGGAACAGGCACCCAAAGTCGCTGTGCTCCCGCACCTCCAATAAAATTGAGTTCGCCAATATCAGTATTATACTATGAACATTTAATCTCTCCAGACATACAACATTTTAAACCTCCACCATTTGTTATTTCAGGTAAAATCAATTACATATATTAATTGTTACAGTGACACAATCGAAAATGACAAAAAGTTATCAACTAAACTTTTCTGCTACACTAATGTATTATTTTCCTGTTTATTTCCCTTGCTCGCAGTTATATCGATGACAATTCTGATCATTTCCCGGGGAACGTGTGGTCTCTCCAAATGTGTAACTCACTACCTGTTGGCTATGGCATCGGCGGATTTAATGGTGATTCTACTCGACATGGTTTTGAGGCATATTCCAATTGTTTTTCGGGAGCAGTTTCGTTTCCTGTGGTTCCTTCGTACCTGTAATATCCATGCCGTGCTGCTTTATGCAGCCACTGATTGCTCAGTCTGGTTCACCGTCACTTTCACTTTTGACCGATTTGTCGCCATATCTTGCCGAACTCTGAAATGTAGATACTGTACCGAAAAGACAGCAGCTGTGGTACTTGGAACAGTGTCTGTGCTGAGCTTTTTAAATAACCTTTTCTGGTATTTCATGTTCACAGGATTTTATCAAATGAGGAACCTGCCCTGGTTTTGTTATGTAACGCTAGATGTTTACTTTTCTACGGTTTGGGTAACAATCGAGTTTGTCCATTACATTGTTACCCCCTTTGTCCCATTTGTCCTAATTCTGCTGCTCAATGTTTTCATCGTCAGACACATTTTAGTGAGCAGCAGAGCCCGCAGGAGACTCTGGGCTCAGAGCAGTGGAGAGGGGCACAGAGATCCGGAGATGGAGAGTCGAAGGAAATCCATGATTTTACTGTTTGCTATCTCGGCAAATTTCCTCCTGTTGTGGTCAACGTTTACTGTGTATTCTGTATGGATCCGGCTGAATAATTTGGGTTATGAGTCCATATTACTGCATCCTTATGTACAGGAAATGGGCTTCATGTTGCAGCTCCTGAGCTGCTCCACAAATTCTTGTATTTATGCCCTGACCCTGACAAAATTCAGGGAGCAATTGAAGCAGGTGCTGAAATGTCCCTTTGCAGCAATTGTGCAATTCATTCAAAAAGGAGAGAAGAAATGAATCAGGGAAAGTCCAGCATTTTCTCATTTTAATTTACTTTCCCAGTGGGTGGGGCTGCTGTGCCGTTGGACAGAGTGACTGGAGGAGTTGGATAGCACCGCCACCGGCATGGGGTGTGGGGAAGGTGCCTGATCCCAATGGTGACATTATTGAGGTGAGGCACCTAATCCGCACAGTTCCCGGGGAGCAGGTGGGCGGTGGCAGTGTGGGGGGTGGGGAGGAGGGGGGTGGGGGGAGGGCGTGGGTGGTGATGTTTCCCATGACGACGGCATAACGGGAGTTGCGGACTGCACAATGTCTAGGGGGTGGGGTCTGTTCTCAATGACAACGACATGATATGACAGGTGGGTCATGTGACGGCACAATGGACAGGGGGCGGGACTGTTCTTCATAACGACTGCATAATAGAAAGGGCGGGAACAGTGGCGGCATCGTAAGCAGGGCCTGCTCGCATTGTTAACAGCTTAATTGGAGGGATGGGTCCTCCGGCTGCCCAATGGAAATGGGGGCGGGACCTAGTCCCATGATGACGTCATAACAAAGAGTGGAGGGCCCTGAGATTGTACAATGAACGGGGGAGTGATCTTGGCCCATTGATGACGTCACAATGGGAAGGGCCTGGTCCTGCTTCCTTTGTCGGGCACAATGGACGGGTTTGGAGCGAAATTTCCCGCCCGCTCCGCCCATTGGCGCAGGGAGGAAAGGTGAGAGTGCAAAGGTTCACCGCCAAGTCCCTCCACATGTGCTCTCCTGAACATCCAAGGGAACAGCAACAAGATGAATAAAACTGGCGTTTGAAACTTCGTGCGAAATATTTCTCCTGCACCGCCTTCCACTGGGCTCTTTAATTGTACCCTTTAGTACTTTAATAATGCTGAGGAGAATCAATAAAGATAAATGTGATTAAATCAATTCTAAATGTTCGCCAGTAACAGCACAACAATGTCTCTGACATCCCTTCGTCAGTTACACCGAGAGACACTCACCAACATCAGACAGCAGCGGGTTAGAAACCACTGATCAGAAATGATGAAAATTAGCAGAGGCAGGAATTGTGAGCCCCTCGACACACACACACACAGACACACACACAGGCACAGACACAAACAGACAGGCACACACACACACACATGCACAAACACAATGATGCAGACAAACACACAGGCACAGACACAAACAGACAGGCACAGACACAAACAGACAGGTACACACATACACACAGGCACAAACACAATGATGCAGACACACAGGCACACACACACACACACACAGGCACAGACACAAACACACAGGCACACACACACACACACACACACATATGCACTGACACAATGATGCAGACACACACATACACTGACACACATAAATATTGACCCACACACACACAGGCGCAGAGGCACAAACGCGCATAGATACCACCCCCCCCCCCCGCACACACACATAAACACAGGCACATACCCACACACACACACAAATACTAGGCAGATATGCATACACACAGCCACACACACACACAGACACGCAGACACACACACACACACTGACGCACAGACGGACAAGCAGACACACACACACGCACTCAGACGCACAGAAAGACACGCAGACACACGCACACACACACAGATGCAAACACAGACACGCACACACACACATACACAGACAAATTGAATGGAACTAGAATGCAATTTGAAATAACGTGATCCGGTTTTCAGGATTCACACAGTGACTGGGAAATGAAAAGGACCCACTGACAGAGCTCACTTCCATCCACAGCTCACACCTCATCTGAATTCCTTTCAGTTCAATCTGGCTCTATATCTCTCCGCTTCTCCCTGTGAACTGACTATTCTCGCGTGCTTCGGAACCATGAATTCGGGACCCAATCGGAGTCCCGAGTACTGATGTTGGGATTGTGAGATGAGGGAACAATCTTTCCTGGAGGCCGTCTCCTAATTGTCCATTGCGAAGCTCACTGTGAGATGCTGAATAATGGGAACTCCCCATGTAGCCTCATTATTATGAGTGCCGGTTTGTCTTTGGCGCTGGGGCAGCCCCACCGGGAAATTTGCACAGCCCTGGTAGTCGGTGGATACGAAGCTGCCACAACATGGAGGCTCCCTCATTGTTCTTTACATCAATCACCAAATAACCATTTCTATACTGAAGAAGAGGTAACCAGCCGCTCTATTTGTCTGCACACTCTCACAAGAGTAGCCCCCTCCTTTGGGCACTAATGGGACCAGGAACATTCAGCCCCCACACTCACTCCGTTTGTGACTCTCTCAAGCCATCTTGTTTCGCACTCCTTCAATCTTAACCTCACTCCCTGTTGTCACTCCCTATCACACCATCTTTCTTTCTTCCACATTTTTTCACTCTGACTCCCTGTTTGTCACTCTCCCTGAAACCATCTCTCTTTCTCACACATTGCTTCACTCTCACTCCGACCCACTGATTGTTACTGTCTCTCACAATATCTCTGTTCCTCTCACATTCTTTCACTCTCACTCCATGTTTGTCAATCTCTCACACGCCTTCTCTCTTTCACTCGTATTCCTTTACTCTCACTCTCTCTCAAACCATTTTTTTACTCCCATTCCTTCACCCTCACTGTCAATCCCTGTTTGTTTCTCTCTGTCACATACCATCATTTGATTTACATCTGTCCCTCTCCCTCTCTATTCTCACGTACTTGTTACTCTCTTTCCCATGTAATGCCGGAATCTCCTACATTTTGTTTGTTACTCACTCACTTTCTACGTCCCTGTGTCTGCCCCAGATTTTGGTTCCCTGACACTTGCTGCGTTATTGTCCCTCTCTGTCTCCATCAGCAAGTGCCCTCCAATACTGTCCCTCCGACTCCGTATAAGTTTCACGATTTGTTTCAGTTTCAGGATGTGTACTAGTTTCAAGATATGTATTAGTTTCAGGGTCTGCATTATTATCAGGGTCTGTATTAGTTTCAGAATCTGTATTAGTTTCAGGATCTGTATTAGTTTCAGGATCTGTATTCGTTTCAGGATCTGTATTAGTTTCAGGATCTGTATTAGTTTCAAGGTGTGCATTAGTTTCAGGTCGGTTTTAGATTCGTTGTATTCATTTAGGGTCTGTATTCATTTCAGGATCTGTATTTGTTTAAGGATCTGTATTATTCCACTGAGGCGATTGGCATTCAGTGACTGAGAGGAGAGGGGAGTAATGACTGAGGTGAGAGGGGAGTAGTGAATGAGGTGAGTGGGGTACAGTGACTGACAGGAGTTGGATGTTGTGACTGACGGGAGTGGGATGCAGAGTGTGAGGGTAGTGGGATGTAGTGACTGAGGGGAGTGGGATGCACTGACTGAGGAGAGTGGGATGCAGTGACTGAGGGGGGTGTGATGCAGCGACTGAGGGGGGTGGAGTGCAGTGACTGATGGGATTGGAATATAGCGACTGATGGCAATGGGATGTAGTGACTGACCAGAGTGGGATGTAGGGGCTGATGGGAGTGGGATGCAGTGAGTGAGTGGTTTGGGGTGTATTGAGTGAGTTAGTGAATGTTGGACATTCGAGGGGGTGGGGGGGGTGGTGGGGTTTGAGAGCACAGTGATAATGGTGTGTTTCAGACTGTATAAACGGAGAAGTGAATCATTTTCTAAACTTTGCTACCAATTAAATGCTATCTTGAGGTTCTGCAAACTCATCAGTCTCCCATGTCTCCTTACTGCATTTCGGACCCAGGGATATCAACAACTCCGAAATCTGAGGAACATACGAGGTAAATTGGAGTACCCGTGTATTATCCAGCCCAACAGCATCTGAAATAAGAGATATCATTCTGGAGGGGATATTCTACAAAATACAATGATTTGACTGATGGGAGTGGGGTCCACTAACTGAGGGCAGTGGGGTCTCGTGGGTCAGCAGAATAGGATGAAGTGACTGAGCGGTGTGAATGTGAGTTACTGAGGGGGGAGGGATGAAGTGACTGAGGGAACTGGGATGAAGTGACTGAGTGGAGTAGAATGAAGTGACTGAGGGGAGTAGAATGAAGTGACTGAGGGGAGTAGAATGAAGTGACTGAGGTGGTGGGATGAAGTGACTGAGGGGGGTGGGATGCAGTGACTGAGGGGGGTGGGATGCAGTGACTGAGCGGGATGGGATGAAGTGACTGAGGAGGGTGGGATGATGTGACTGAGGGGGATGGGATGAAGTGACTTAAGGTGGTGGGATGAAGTGACTGAGGGGAGTGGGATGAATTGACTGAGGGGGTTGGAATGAAGTGACTGAGGGGAGTGGGATGAAGTGTCTGAGGGGAGTGGGATGCACTGACTGAGGGGGGTGGTATGAAGTGACTGAGGGGGGTGGGATGAAGTGACTTAGGGGGGTGGGATGAAGTGACTGAGGGGGTGGGATGAAGTGACTGAGGGGGGTGGGATGAAGTGACTGAGGGGGGTGGGATGAAGTGACTGAGGGGGGTGGGATGAAGTGACTGAGGATTGTGGGATGATGTGACTGAAGGGGAGTGGGATGAAGTGAATCAGGGGAGTGAGATACAGTGATGGAGAGGGGTGGGACGCAGTGACTGAGGGGAGTGGGATGCAGTGACTGAGGGGAGTGGGATGCAGTGACTGAGGGGAGTGTGGTACCCTGAGTAAGGGGAGTGCAGTGGGGTTGCAGTGGCTGAGCGGACTGGGAGTTAGTGACTGTTGGACATTCATGAGTGGGTGAGAAGCGTTTCGAGGGGATTTTGTATTAGAGACTGAGGGGAGTGGGAGACAGGGACTCAGGTGAGGGATGTCGGGTCTGAGATGGGTGGTATCTAGGGACTGAGGGGTGTGGGATATAGGGACTGAGAGGGGTGGGATTTAGTGACTGAGGGTTGTGGGATGTAGGGACTGAGGGTGGAGGGACCTTGGGACTGAGGGGGGAGGAACGTCGGGACTGAGGGGGGAGGGACGTCGGGACTGAGAGGGGAGGGATGTCGGGACTGAGGGGGGAGGGACGTCAGGACTGAGGGGGTAGGGTCGTCGGGACTGAGGGGGGAGGGACGTCGGGACTGAGGGGGGAGGGACGTCGGGACTGAGGGGGGAGGGACGTCGGGACTGAGGGGGGAGGGACGTCGGGACTGAGGGGGGAGGGACGTCGGGACTGAGGGGGGAGGGACGTCGGGACTGAGGGGGGAGGGACGTCGGGACTGAGGGGGGAGGGACGTCGGGACTGAGGGGAGAGGGACGTCGGGACTGAGGGGGGAGGGACGTCGGGACTGAGGGGGGAGGGACGTCGGGACTGAGGGGGGAGGGACGTCGGGACTGAGGGGGGAGGGACGTCGGGACTGAGGGGGGAGAGACGCCGGGACTGTGGGGGGAGGGATGCCAGGACTGATGGGGGTGGGACATCTGGACTGAGGGGGGTGGGACATCTGGACTGAGGGGGGGTGGAACATCTGGACTGAGGGGGGTGGGACATCTGGACTGAGGGTTGTGGGACATCTGGACTGAGGGTTGTGGGACATCTGGACTGAGGGTTGTGGGACATCTGGACTGAGGGGGTGGGACATCTGGACTGAGGGGGTGGGACATCTGGACTGAGGGGGGTGGGACATCTGGACTGAGGGGGGTGGGACATCTGGACTGAGGGGGGTGGGACATCTGGACTGAGGGTGGTGGGACATCTGGACTGAGGGGGGTGGGACATCTGGACTGAGGGGGGTTGGACATCTGGACTGAGGGGTGTGGGATGTAGGGAATAAGGGGTGTGGGATGTAGGGAATAAGGGGTGTGGGATGTAGGGACTGAGGAGAGTGGGATGCAGGGACTGAGCGGGAGTTGAATGTAGGGACTGAGGAGAGCAGAATAAATGAGGGAGGAGACTGGGAGGTAGTGACAGTTGTTTAGTGAGGGGTGACAGAACAGACTGGCATTGGTGGGTTTCAGATTGTATGAAAGATGAAGTCAATCATTTTCTGAACATTAAACAAAGTAAATGCTCCCTTGAGGTGAAACACACTCTGAATTCTTCCATGTCTCCTTACCTCATTGTAGATCTAGAAACAACTCCAACTCTGGATTCTGAGGAACACTTGACTCGAGAATCCACTGTCCCTGCATCATCGACCCCAACAGGATCTGAAATAACACGTACCAGTCTGGAGGGGATATTCTACAAAATAAACTTCACACAACATAATCGCTGCAATCTCATACTGAAGGGAGTGGGATGTAGTAACTAAATGGGGTGGAACTGGGACTAATGGGAATGTAAGCGAGGGTAGTGGGTTGTTGTGAGTGAGGGGAGTGGGATCGAGTGAGTGACGAGACTAGGAGTTAGTGACTGTGGTACATTCAGGAGTGACATTGTTGCGGTTAAGACTTTGGTGGGGTTCAGACTTTGGTGGGGTTCAGACTTTGGTGGGGTTCAGACTGTACAAATGATGAAGTGAATCATTTTCCAAACTTTCCTACCAAGTTAAAGCTCTCTTGAGGTGATCCACCCTCTGCAATCTCCCATGTCTCCTTACTTCATTTCAGATCCAGGGACAACACCAACTCTGGAATCTGAGGAACACTCAACTCAAAAATCCACAGTCGCTCTATCATCTGTCCCAACAGGAACGAAAATAATAGGTATCAGCCTGGAGTGAATATTCTACCAAAAATCTTCACACAATCTGGTCTCTGTAAACTCACACTTAAGGGAGTGGGATGGAGAGGCTGAGGGGAGAGAGGTGGCATGCTTGAGGGGAGAGGGATGCAGTAGCTGAGGGGTGTGTGATGTAGTGACTGAGGGGAGTGGGATGTAGCAGCTGAGGGTATTGGGATGTATTGAGTGAGGGGAGTGCGATGCAGAGACTGAGGGGAGTGTGATGCAGTGAGTGAGGGGAGTGGGATGCAGTGAGTGAGGGGAGTGTGATACAGTGAGTGAGGGGAGTGGGAAGTAGAGACTGGTGTACAGTCAGGAGTGATAGAGCAGGGTGACATTGGTGTGTTTCAGACTGCATAAATGATTAAGTGAATAATTTTCTAAAATTTCCTCCCAATTAAATGTTCTCTTGTGGTGATTAAAACCAGAGACATTTTCTGTAACTATTTAACTTATTTAAACATCTGTTAGTTCCAGGCCTGAATCTGACTAACTCCACAACTGAATTTGAAACACATTTACCATTTTAATTCTCACTTTAAACCAAATTCATAAATATACTCACTCAGTCTGTGTTTAACTCAGGCCAATGTCTCCCCACACTGACTGTGTGTTATGACTGACTGCACACTGTAAAAGCTCCTGTCTTATATTGAGCTGTGATGAGGCCCTCTCTACCTGTGGTTCCTGTTACAGTCGTCAAAAACTATTCAGGCAAAGGTGCTTTAAACCAGAGACAATTGTTTGTCCAGTTAACTTACTTAAAAATCTGCGAGTCCATGGCCAGATTCTGACCCTTACTCTAAAAATGAACGTGAAACATATTTACCATGCAAATTCTCAAAATGAATCAAATTTCCAAACATACTCACTTTTGGATCTGTCTCTGAAATCTCCAGCCTTCCTAAGGCACCTGCCTGCTAAACAGAATATTTCTAGGTCAGAATCAGACTATTACTCGAAAACTGAACTTGAACCAGATTTACCATTCAATTTCTCACTTTAAAGCAAATTCCAAATTCACTAATATACTCACTCAGTCTTTGTATCACTCAGGCCAATGTCTCCTCTCACTGACTGTGTGTCCATTACTGATTGCACACTTTAAAGTTCCCTGTCTTATATTGAGCTGTGATGAGTCACTCTCCATCTCAGCTTCTTGCTACCGTCATCAAAAACTAATCAGACAACGGAGTTTGACAGTTAACGGACACTAATGCTGCTCATCTCAGAATCTGACTATCTCTCTAAATATAAACTCGAAACAATGTTCACTGCTTTGGCGTTTGGTTTTTCAGTGTTTTGGGGTTCAGTCTTTGTTGGTGTTTGGGGGTTTCAATGTCAGTGGAGTTTGGGGATTCAGTGTTTGTGGGTTTTGCGGTTCAGTGATTTTGGGGTTCAGTGTTTCGGATTTTCATGGCTCAGAATTTTTGGGGTTTGAGGGGGTTCTAAGTTTTTGGGGTACAGCGCTGTGCGGACGTCGGTGTTCAGCAAGCACTTGAGTAACATTCCCTTTTGCTATCACAGACCGGGACACATCACACAACGAGGGATCTGAGGAACAAAGTAGTTGAGATTCAACTCGACGTCCATCCATTGTCAGAGTCGGATCATCAGACTCAGGTACCTGACTTGTCAACTCAATTTGAGGATAAACTTCTCCCAATACAACTTCATCACGGAGATTCATTCAGTCTGTCAACGAGGGGAGTGGACAGAGACTGACCCTCGACCCTTGCCCCTCCCCTCTCTCCCACCTCTACACAATCCCTCCCCTCCAATCCACCTCCGTACCCAGTTCTCACTCCCACCTCGAACCCTGCCCAGCGGCTTTGTGTGGGTGTGTCTGAAGCACTGTCCTCTCGATGTTACAGTGGTCCTGGACCACAGCAACGTGGACTGTGACCAGACCAATGCCGAAGTCCAAGTGAAGTACATCACGAAGAACAAACTGGACACTCGCGAGGAAAAGGAAGCCCATCTCCAGTAGGTGAGGGCGTTCATCCTGCAGTCATTCTCGGGCTGTGGGCATCACCCATTCAATAACCCGAGTCAGCATTATTTAACCATTTCATTGATTGAACATGTCCAGTTGGCATTGAGTCGAGGGCAGGGATAAGATTTCCCTTCCTCACTCTCCGGTAGATGTTTGATTGAACTGATAGGTGGGAGTGGGGAGTGAATTTCCCAAACACTGAATAAGGAGAGAGTGAGCTGGTGTGGAGGGGGCAGGGGTTGTTCGGGTGTAGAGATGGGCGGGGGGGGTGGGGGGGGGGGGGAGGGGGGCGCGTGTTGAGTATATTCAAAACTGAGGTAGACAGACAGATTTTTAATCAGCAAGAGAATCAAGGGGTATGGGGCAAAGGCAGGAAAGTGGAGTTGAGGATTATCAGGTCAGGCGTGATCTCATTGAATGGCGGAGCAGACTGGATGGGCCAAATGGCCTATTTCTGCCCCAACCTCTTCTGGTCTTAAATCATAAAACAATTCTTCTCGAGAATATACTCACCCTCGTGTTCAGGGAAGGAATTTCCCTCATGCTAAGGGGCCCATCGACGTCTCCTGAGATCCCCTTGTCAGTTGCTCAGTAACAGCGTTCCCATTCTCTCCAACCTGACTCCTCAATTGTCCATTCCCAGGTACACGAAATGCTGAAAAAATATCTTCACTGCAAGAAGCTGGTGCCAAAATTACAAGAGAATCCCAGTGAGGAGAAGAAGAAATGACCCGGGAGATCCGGGTTGGTCAGCGAGTGGGTTGCAACCAGATTTCTGGACTGAGGGACAGTCTCCGGGAGCATGAGGGTGTGGGCTCATTGGTGGTGGTGTGTGGAGTGGGATGTTGTGTTTCGGGTTTATTATTTAATTTTTGGTTTGGGTGCTGAATCATCATCTGTGATAGCTTTTGATCTAACTCGAGAAGAATTGTTTTATGATTTAAGACCAGAAGAGGTTGGGGCAGAAATAGGCCATTCGGCCAATCCAGTCTGCTCCGCCATTCAATGAGATCACGCCTGACCTGATAATCCTCAACTCCACTTTCCTGCCTTTGCCCCATACCCCTTGATTCTCTTACTGATTAAAAATCTGTCTGTCTACCTCAGTTTTGAATATACTCAACGACCCAGCCTCTACAGCCCTCTGCGGTAAAGAATTCCACAGATTGACTACCCTCTGAGAGAAGAGATTCCTCCTCATCTCTATTTTAAATATGGGCCCCCTTACTCTGAGATTATGCCCTCTGGTCCTAGACTCTCCCGCAAGGGGAAACAGCCTCTCAGCATCTACTCTATCAAGCAGCCAAAGAATATTATGTTTCAATGAGCTTGCATGACATTCGTCTAAACTCGTGAGTACAGGCACAACCAACTCGACCTCTCCTCATAAGCAAATCCCTCCATCCCCGGGATCAACCAAGTGAACCTTCTCTGGACTGACACCAATGCCAGTACATCTTTCCTTCAATCAGCGGGTCAAAACTGTTCACGGTATTCTAGGTGTGGTCTAACTAGTGCCTTGTACAGATGAGAGAATAAGGCGCCTGAAAGGTTGGGTATTGCAACTGGTAGTTAGCAATTCAGTTACTGTACGTTTTGTCCTGTTCACTTTAGAAAGGGGCGGATCACACGAGAAGCCGTTGAGAGAGGATTCACTGGGCTGATACCTGGGATGAAGGGGTCTGCCTTATGGAGGAAAGGTTGGCCAGGTTGGGCCTGTGCCCGTTGGAGTTTAGAAGAATGAGAGGTGACCTTATTGAAACAGAGATACTGAGAGGATATTTCCCCATCGCATGGGGTGGCGGGGGTCCTAAGGTTTGGGGGGGCACTGTTTCAGAACAAGGGGTCTCCCATTCAAGACGGAGATGAGAAGGAATTTCTTCTCTCAGAGAGTTGTTAGTCTGTGGAATGGATTGCTCTACCCCACAGAGCAGTGGAGGCCGGGACATTGAATATATTGAAGGCTGAGTTAGACAGATTTCTGATCGACAAGGGGGTCAAATCGTTATTTGGTTGGCGGGGGGGCACAGGCAGGAAAGTGGAGATGAGGCCACAAGCAGTTCAGCCACGATCTTGTTGAAAGATGGAGCAGGCTCGAGGGGCTGAATGGCCTAATCCTGCTCCTCACTCCCATGTCCGTATGGTCCGATTGATCTGTATTCTGACCTGCAGACTAACCCGTTTGAATTTTCATCCAAAAATTGGCAGCTTTTTGTCTGAATCTTTGCCTCTTGCGTTTTATTCATTGATTAATGTTTGCTGAATAAATCTCTGAGATCAGGCTCCCAGCGCTGTGAATCCATTTGATTTGAGAGATGTGTTATCAGTGAAAGAAAGATTTGGCCCTCCTATTAGATGGGAGTCGGCCAGACTGTAAAACCATAATATATGATATGGAACTACACCCTGAACTCATAATGCGCACATGAAGGTTTCATGGCCTGAATCCACCTTTCACCACCAGCTCCTGAGGTAACCCCCCTTGCCTCATTGACCCTGCTACCCTCACCCAGGAGTGGGATCAACCAATGACAATCTCACCTTCAAACATTGCAGCACACATTGGTCAGCAGCAAAGTTCAACAGGCAACCAACTTTTTGGCAGTTTTTGGCTGAATATTTTTTGATGAAAGCAGTAGGAAGCTCAGCTAGAGAGTGACTCTTCACAGCTCAATATAAGACAGGGACTTTTAAAGTGCACAACCAGTAATGGGCACACAGTCAGTGAGGGGAGACATTAGCCTGAGTGAGACAGACACTGAAATGAGTATTTTTGTGAATCTGGTTTAAAGTGATAATTCAGAAGTTAAATCTGATACAAGTTTAATTTTTAAATGAGAGTAATTTTAGATTAAGAGTCTGATTCTGACCTAGAGATAACCAGTTGTACAGGTACCTGCCATAAGAAGTAAGAGTGGAGATTTCTGAGACAGAGCCAAGGGTGAGTATGTTTGGAATTTTGGTTCAATGTGAGAATTTGAATGGTAAAGCTGATTCCAGTTTAGCTTTGGAGTGAGGGTCAGTTTCAGGCCTAAAGTTGGCAGAATTTTAAGTGAGTTAAATAGTTAAACCAGCAGCTCCTAAAGAGAGTGACTCATCACAGCTCGATATAAGACAGGGACTTTTAAAGTGAACAGTTAAAGCACACAAAGATTACATATGATTGTTAAATATTCAACAAAATCCTCAACTATGTACATAAGATGCTAAATATTAGGCTTGTTGACTGACTGACAATTGATAATTACACACAGAATAATGAATGGATTATTACACACAGGGCAAAACATTCACAGCAAGGATCACGAACACACACACGGTGGGGATTGGTAAAGGTGTGTGCATGAGATTCAGGCAGTATATATTGGTAAAGGTGTTTGTTTTATGTCACTCTGACAGTTATCCTGCAGAGGGTTGATTGTTAAAGGTGTGTGTGTGTGTGTGTCTGAGTGTTTGTGGGTATATGTAATTCTGACAGTATCTAGCAGAGTGTAGATTGGTAAAGGAGTGTATGTGTGTGTGAGTGAGAGTGCATGTCTGAGTGTCTGATTCTGACAGTATCCAGCAGAGGGTAGGTTGCTCAAGGCAGCTCACCAGCACCTTCTCAAGGAGCAATTAGGGATGGGCTACAAATGCTGGCAGAGGCAGCAACACCCACATCCAGAGAATGAATAAAAAATAAGCAAGTGCCTGAACTGCTGACCAAGACACACACACACAGACACGCACACAGACACGCACACAGACACGCACACAGACACAGACACTCACACAGACACAGACACTCACACAGACACAGACACAGACTCCAGCATTTAATCTTTTCCATGTTATTGCAAGTCCTCCCACCGTCCACCCCGCTTTGTGTGAAACATAATTGTCTGTCTCTCACCTTCAGCATCCACTGTGCTTCCCCGTGTGGTGTTTTTTGCATTGAATCATAAGAGAATGTTGTTCACCTCCTTGTGGAATGTGCCTTTGCAAATTTCTGGAGAGAGATGCAGTGTTTTTTGTTGGAGTTCATCCCGAGCAGTTCTGTGACACAGGACTCTGTGCTCCATGGGCTTTTCCTAGGGACAAACACTGAGACAAACGTCAGCTGCAGCTGGAGAATCACTAACTCGATGAAAGCCGCTCTTTGCTCTGCCTGAAACCTGCTGGTCCTCCAGTGTAAATACTTGTTCTCGAACGAAAGTTGCATACTGCCACATTCCAAGGTCCAGGACTACGTGCTGCGCGATGCACCCTACATTTTTGACAGATAAAAACAATGGAAATTGTTAGACTGCCAAAAGACAGGAAATGGTATTTGCTCTCTCTCTCTAATTTTTTAATTGTTCTCTCTTTCTATTTTATTATTTGCATTTTCTATTTGCGCACTGAGTTGCTTTCACTCTCTATCTATCTAATTTATTAATTGTATTCTACCTCTATTTGTACACTGGTTGCTCTCTCTGCATTTTATTAATCACATTCCCGCTCCATTTGCACAATGTGTTTCTCCCTCTAATTGATTAATTACATTAATCCTCTATTTACACACTAGGTGTCAATCTGTCCACTCTAATTTAGTAATTAAATTCCTCCTGAATTTGGACACTATGCTGCTCTGTCTTTCTCTGTAATTTATTAATTACATCCCCTTATATTTATGCACTGGTTTGCTTTCTCTCTCTCGATATTCATTTTTACACCTCTATTAGCACACTGCATTGATCTCCCTCCCTCTCTCTATTTATAACTTACAATCCTCCTATCTTTGCACACTGGGTTGCTGTCTCTGTCTCTATCTAATTCATTATTTGCATTTTTCCTCTACTTTCACACTGGGTTCCTCTCTCTTTCTCCAATTCATTAATGCATTCGTTGCAAATTGGGTTACTCTCTCTCTCAAATTTATGAATTGCATTCCTCCTCTATTTGCACACTGGGTTACTCTCTCTCATTTATTATTTATATTCCACTATTTGCACACTGGGTTGTACTCTCTCTCTAATTTATTAATTACATCCCTCCTCTGTTTTCACACTGGGTTGTTCTCCCTCTCTCTTATTTATTAATTACATTACTCCTCTATTTTCACACTGGGTCTCTCTCTCCCCCCAATGTAATAATCACAATCCTCCTATATTTTCACACTGGGCTGCTCTCTCTCACTCGCTCTCTAATTTATTACTTCCATTCCTCCTCTATTTCACACTGGTTTACTCTCTCTCTTTCTCCCATTTATTTATAATGTTCCTCCTCTATTTGCACACTGGATTGCTCACTCTAACTGATATATTACATTCTTCCTGTATTTGCACACTGTGTTGCTCTCTCTCTCCCTCCCTAACTCATTATTTGTACTATTCCTCTATGTGCACACTGAGTTACTCTCTCTTTCTCTCCCTCTAATTTATTAATTACATTCTTTCTATATTTGCACAGTGGTTTATTGTCTCTCGCTCTCCCTCTTATGTATTACATTTCAACTAATTGTCCACTCGGCTGCTCTCCCATTTCTTAATTACATCCTCCTCCATTTGCACACTTGGGCTGCTCTCTCGTTTATTAATTACTTTTCTCCATTTACACACTGGGCTGCTCTCTCATTTATTAATTACTTTTCTCCATTTGCACACTGGGCTGTTCTCTCTAATTGATTCATTGCATTCCTCTTCTATTTGAACACTGGATTTCTCTTGTTCTTATTTATTAATTACTTTCCTCCTTTATTGTCACACTAACTTTCTCACTAACTCTAATTCATTAATTGCATACATCCTCTATTTTCATGCTGTGTTCCTCTCTCTCTCTCTAATGTATTAATTACATCCCTCCTCTATTTTCACTCTGACTTTCTATCTCATTTATTAATTAATTTCCTCCACTGCACTCACATTTGGTTGCTCCCCCTCCCTAATTTAATCATAATATTCCTCCCCTATTTTCACACTGGGTCTCTCTCTCTAATTTATTATTTACTTTGCACCTCTATTTTCACACTGCGTTGCCCTCTATAATCTATTACTTATATTCCTCCTCTATTTTCATGCCGTCTTTCTCTCTCTCTCTAATTTATTAATTATGTTCTTCCTATATAATCACAATGGGTCTCTATCTCTCTCTCTAACTTATTAATTACATTCCTCCTCTATTTTCACAGTTGGTTAATCTCTAATTTATCAATCACATTCCTCCTGTATTTTCACACTGGGTTGCTCTCTCTAATGTATTAAGTACATTATTCCTCTATTTTCACGCTGTGTTTCCCTCTCCAATTTATTAATTACATTTCTCCTCTATTGTCACACTTGGTTAATCTCACTCTTTAATTTACTATTCTCATCCCTCCTATTTTCACACAGGTTTACTCTCTCACTCTCTCGCTCTGAATCATTAATTAAATTCCTCCTCTATTTTCACACTGGGCATCTCACTATCTCTGATTTGTTAATTACATTCCTCCTCTATTTTCACACTGGGTTACTCTCTCTCCAATTTATTAATCACATTTGTCCTCTATTTTCACACTGGTTACTCTCTCTCTAATTTATTAATTACATTCCTCCTCTATTTTCACACTGGGCATCTCACTATCTCTAATTTATTCATCACATTCATCCTCTGTTTTCACACTGGTTACTCGCTCTCTCTCTCTCTAATTATTCACGTTCCTCTGATTTTCACACTGGGTTGCTCTCTCTCTAGAATTTATTAATTACATTCCTCTCTAACTAATTTATTACAATCCAACTTTATTTGCACACTGTTGCTCTCTCTCTCTTCCTAATTCATTTTGTACTATTCCTATACTTGCACAATGGGTTCCTCTCTCTCTCTCTCTCTCCCTCAAATTTATTAATTACATTCCTCCTCTATTTGCACACTGGTTTGCTCTCTCTCTCTCATTTATTTATTATGTTCCTCCTCTACTTGCACACCAGATTGCTCTCTCTAACTGATTTATTACATTTCTCCCGTATATGCACACTGTGTTGCTTTCTCTCTCTATCCCTAACACATTATTTTTACTATTCCTCTACTTGCACACTGGGTTCCTCTCTCACTCTCTGTCCCTCCCTCTAATTTATTAATAAATGTCCTCCTCTATTTTCACACTGGGTTACTCTCTCTCTCTCTAACTTATTAATTAATTTCCTCCTCTATTTTCACACTGGGTTACTCTCTCTCTCTCTAATTTATTAATTAATTTCCTCCTATATTTTAACACTGGGTTACTCACTCTCTCTCTAATTAATTAATTAATTTCCTCTTCTGTTTTCACACTGGGTTACTCTCTCTCTATCTCTAATTTATTAATTCAATTCCTCCTATATTTTAACACTGGGTTACTCACTCTCTCTCTAATTAATTAATTAATTTCCTCCTCTATTTTCACACTGGGTTACTCTCTCTCTCTCATTCATTATGTAAATTCCTCTTCTATTTTCACTCTGGGTTATTCTCTCTCTCTAATTTATTAATTAATTCCCTCCTCTATTTTCACGCTGGGTAACTCTCTCTCTCTCTCTAATTTAATAATTAATTTCCTCCTCTATTTTCACACTGGGTTTCTCTCTCTCCCTCTAATTTATTAATTAATTTCCTCCTCTATTTCCACCCTGGGTTACACTCTTTCTCTCTCAGTCTCTCTCTCTCTAATTTATTAATTAATTTTCTCCTCTATTTACAAACTGGGTTACTCTCTCTCTCTCTAATTTATTAAATAATTTTCTCCTCTTTTTTCACACTGGGTTACTATCTCTCTCTCTAATTTATTAATTAATTTCCTCCTCTATTTTCACACTGGGTTACTCTCTCTCTCTCTCTCTAATTTATTCATTAATTTCCTCCTCTATTTTCACACTGGGTTACTCTCTCTCTCTAATTTAATAATTAATTTCCTCCTCTATTTTCACACTGGGTTACTCTCTCTCTCTCTCTCTAATTTATTCATTAATTTCCTCCTCTATTTTCACACTGGGTTACTCTCTCTCTCTAATTTATTAATTAATTTCCTCCTCTATTTTCACACTGGGTTACTCTCTCCCTCTCTCTCTCTAATTTATTAATTAATTTCCTCTATTTTCATTCCGGGTTGTTCCCACCCTCTGGTGTCCATGGGAATCTTGGCTGCGCACGCATCTCTCTCACTATTGCGATGCCAGACACAACAGTCGCTTACCCTGACGTCATGTCTGCCGAGGCTACGCCCCTTCCTTCCCTCGCCCCTGGAGACCTCCTCTTCCGGTCCCAGCCTTACCTAATATGGCGGTGGTGGCGATCCGCTCTAGAGCCGGGCGGCGTGTGCAGGGTGCGGCCTAACTCCCCCTGGCACCGCGGGGAGAGGCCCCGGCTCTTTTTGCGGCCTGGTCCCGGAGGCAGCTTCTGTCGGGGCCTCAGAGGGAGGATTATCCAATAAGTGATAGAAATTAGCCGGAGGGCAACCGATAATCGTCAATTAACCATTAACATCCCCTAAACTCAAATGTTCAAAAATACTAATTAATTCCCCCAAATATTAACATAATCCAACATTCAGCAATTTCCCTGAGGAATCCTGATACTTTCTATCAGATAATTACAATTCAAAGCTTCAATTCATCATTTGGCGGGTTTCATTTCAATATTAAATTCATATCAATTCAATATCTATTGAATTCCAATCACATTTAAACAGATTTAATGTTAATGTTTATATAAAACTATCTCCACTCGTGCTGTTTCCTATTGATTAACAAAGTAATCTTATTTAAAACGTGTGTGTGTGTTCTGGCAATTAATGCATATAGTATTGACATTTAATTTATCTAAACTTGCGTTGAAATCATTTGGCAGATTTAATAATCATATTCCATTTAAACTTGCATTAGTTCTGTTAATTCAATTTAATATATTTTGAGAGATTTAATTAATTTAATTTTCAATTGTAATATATTTTGGATGATTTTAAATCGATATATTCCTGTCAATTAACATATTTAATAATCGCTTTTACTGTAATTAAACTTGTGTTGGTTCTGTCCCTTAACACATGGTAATAATATTCAATTTGCCTAAATGTGGGGGCCTTCAGCCAATTAATATAAACTTATAGCGGATTTATTCAATGTTGATGTTTAATTTAATACATTTTGGTAGGTATATTTAATTTCAATAGGTACTTTGTTAACGTTTGATTATTTAATTTCAGTAATACATTTAAGATGTTTTGGCATATTTATTTTCAGTATTCAGTTTAACATATTATTGCAGATTCATTTACAATATTAAATTTAATAATTGGTCAGTTTCTTAGCATAAATAATCGTCTCTAGCTCCTAAATCCCTTCAATATCTTAGTAAATCTTCACCAAATAATTCACTTCTTGCTCTGCTAAACCGTCAGCAATCATCAAATGACCGGCGCAGCCCAAGTAACAATGTGGCTGAACAAATAATCTTCAGGTTTACTTTGTCCAGCTTTGCATTTGATCAGCAAATTACCGCGTTTAATAAGCAACTCCTTTTTCCCCCATCATTTAAAATATTTAGTACACACATTTGTTTTACCTAAACTTCGATTTGTCTTGTCAGTCAACATAATAATTAGATTTACTTTATCTAAACTTGCGGTTGTTCTGTCACTTAACACATTTAGCATTCATATTCAAGTTATCTGAACTTGTATGCCTTCTGTCTATTAATGTACTCAGGATTAATATTAAATACATTCAAAGTAGTGTTCTCCCGATTCAAACATTTACTAATTAAATTTAAACGAGTAATTGTTTTCTCAATTGAATAATTTAATGTTAATATTTAATTTATCTAAACGTGCATTTGTATCAATTGGCAGATTTGAAACATTCGATTTACACTTGCGTTTGTTCTGTTAATTAACACATTTCGTATATATATTTTACTTTCTTTAAACATGTCTTTATTCTACCAATTAGCCTATTTAAATAATCCAGTACTTTCAAATAATCTATATTAATCAGTAAACAACAGCTCATTCAAAATTTAAATAAAACTTGCTTTTAATAATAATTTGGCTTCATGCTTAAAAGCATTTATATTTTCTAAACTTCTCTTTGTTCTATCTATCACAAATTTTCAATAAATGACTGGCTGGTAATGGCTGGTAATAATTAGCATAACAATAATAACTCAGATACATATTTAATAACTGTAGTTATGTAAATTTGTGCTGTTCCAATACAATAGCAGAATTTACTGTTTATTAGCCGCCTGGCTAAATCTGTAATAATCAGTAAACATTTGCACAATTAATAGTATAATTCATCTTAATACATAATGCTCATAATATAACTGATCAAAACTTGCCTTTGTCTGCCTGAATGATACATTTTTCAGGTGTTTAGTATTTATAATTAATTTATCAAAATTTGTGTTTGTTCCCTAAATCAACTCGTTCATTAAATAACCCATCATTCATTTTCTCTGTATTATCAATAGTTAAACAACAATAAATATATTTAATACTTTTTGTACACATTTAAGAATGTTGTTGAATATTTCACAATCATATTTAACCTTTGTATTCAAGAAATACTTATTATTCTGCATAGACCTGTGCAAATCACTAAATAATCTGTAAATGTTTGCGCAGTCTAAATACTAAATTCGTTTGTTATTTAATAATCATAGTTAATTTCATTAAACGTGTGTTCCTTTATATATTAACACATGCAAATTATTTATCTACCTCGTTGACTACTTTGAAATAATTAATTGATCTTCACCCGCGCTAACCAAATGTTCAACGTTTGGCTCATCGAACATTTTGGCTAAATATTTAATAATTAATCACCCTATTTAAGAATCAGGGTGTTCAATACATTAATCCGAATCGATCAGTAATACTAATCTAACAAACAAAATACGTTATGATTTAGGTGAACGTTTAGTAATTTATCGAAATATTTAAAACTCATTCTCAACGTTTGTGAAGGTATTTTTAAAAAAAATCTCTTATTGATCCGGCAATGATGCGGAAGGTTTAATCTGCATTTACTTACAGTTGTTAATTCAGAAATAAATAATTAATCACTTTATCCTTTAACATATATCGGCAAACCAAATCCAATCACATCATAATTGTAACTATTAATTATTAATTCCAAATACAGAATAATCTGCAGTACATAATCCAAGTTGTTTGAGAGATTATCTTGAATTCGCCATTAATAATCAATGGTTAACCTCAATAACGAGTCTCTTTGAAAAGTGAGGCACAGGGTTTGGTTCGTTCGAAACGCGATTTAGTCCAGCCGATTGCAGATATGGATCAATAATCCCCTCCTTTACTTTGGCCGAATTTATGTTGATAACAAACAGGGCGTGTGGGTGAGGTGAGTGAGAAAACTGGAGTGAAGAATGTGAAGCCAGTTTTAAAAGGAGCGCTGCGACAATCGGTCTGAACTGATTGGTAAATCAGCCCAGGGGATGCTGAAGAGGAGGAGAGTTCCCCCTACATGGCGGATGATGATGAGGAGGAGGTTTGGGTTAGACGGAGGCAGCAAGAGGACGACAGCTCGCTGGACGAGCGTTCACCGGGTCAGCCGAGAGGCAGGTGGAGGTGGAGCGAGAGGAAAAGGCCGCCGGAGGGAATAATGACCAGATGAGTGCGGAGGAGACCCAGGAAGGTATGGACACCAATAGTGGTCGTGTGGCTTCACTCTGTATCTAACCCCGTGCTGTACCTGTCCTGGGAGTGTTTGATGGGGACAGTGTAGAGGGAGATTTACTCTGTATCTAACCCCGTGCTGTACCTGTCCTGGGAGTGTTTGATGGGGACAGTGTAGAGGGAGCTTTACTCTGTATCTATCCCCGTGCTGTACCTGTCCTGGGAGTGTTTGATGGGGACAGTGTAGAGGGAGATTTACTCTGTATCTAACCCCGTGCTGCACAGGTCCTGGGAGTGTTTGACGGGGACAGTGTAGAGGGAGCTTTACTTTGTATCTAACCCCGTGCTGTACCTGTCCTGGGATTGTTTGATGGGGACAGTATAGAGGGAGCTTTACTCTGTATCTAACCCCGTGCTGTACCTGTCCTGGGAGTGTTTGATGGGGACAGTGTAAGGGGAGCTCTACTCTTTATCTAACGCCGTGATGTACCTGTCCTGGGAGTGTTTGATGGGGTCGGTGTGGAGGGAGATTTACTCTGTATCTAAGCCCGTGCTGTACCGGTGCTGGTACTTTCACTCTCAAACCCTATTCCCCCCCCCCCAACTCCCCAACTCCTCGATTCTGGGACCAAGGCAGCCCCAACAGTCACTTCGACTACTGGCTGGAGGCTTTCAAGAACTGTGTCTCCCTGCGCCGAGGAGCCTGGGCTAGCGCTGTGTGCAGCGCTCCGCAGCACTGGATCTGTAAACGGAGGTCGGAGCCGGTCCCGATCAAACTGACGGTCAGTACTGGGGGAGTACCGCTCTGTCGGAGGCTCAGTAAAGAGGGAATGCGGCACTGGCGAAGTTCAGTACTGAGGGAGTACCGCAATGTCGGAAGGTCAGTACTGAGGGAGTACCACAATGTCGGAGGGTCAGTACTGAGGGAGTACCACAATGTCGGTGGGTCAGTACTGAGGGAGTACCACAATGTCGGTGGGTCAGTACTGAGGGAGTACCACAATGTCGGAAGGTCAGTACTGAGGGAGTACCGCAATGTCGGAAGGTCAGTACTGAGGGAGTACCACAATGTCGGAAGGTCAGTACTGAGGGAGTACCACAATGTCGGAAGGTCAGTACTGAGGGAGTACCGCAATGTCGGAAGGTCAGTATTGAGGGAGTACTGCACTTTCGGAGGGTCAGTACGGAGGGAGTGCCGCACTGTCCGAGAATCAGTATAGATAGTGCGCCGCACTCTCGGAGAGTCAGTACTGAGGGAGCACCGCAGTGTCGTAGGATCAGTCCTCAAAGAGTGCCGCACTGACGGTGTATCAGTATTGAGGGAGCGCTGCAGTGTCGGAGGGTCATCACTGAGGCAGTGCCGCACTGTCGGAGTATCAGTATTGAGGGAGTGCTGCACTGTCAGAGATACATGCTGCCTCTGGGTGGAGATAGCAGCCAGCAGTTACAGCGCTGGAAATGGGTGAAGTTGCTATGCGGTGGCTTTGTGACTGTCGATGTCCAGTCTGGCTGCAAGAAGGTGATTCGCTCGTTTACATCTACCAAAGGATTAGAGAGGAATTCAAGTATCAACATCAGTAAATCATTTCTGAAAACAATACACTTTGTATTTTAAACTTGTGGACTGTTATCTAACATAAACCAGAATTTAGCAATTATTCAGGTATTAAAGTTGTTTTATGCCAGTGATTAAACGGAAGATCAGTCTCCAGTTATTATTCACATATTAATATCGATTTTCTCCCTGTTCTGCTCCATTGACTCTGCAGTTATTCATTCGTGGGATGTGGGCGCGTCGCTGGCCCGGCCAGCATTTATTGCCCTTTTTCAGAGGCATCTTTAAGATTCAACCACTTTGCTGTGGAAGCCGCCTGCAGATCAGACCAGGTAAGGTCGGATTTTCTAAAGGACATTAGTGAACCAGATGGGTTTTTACAACAATAGTTTCATGGTCATTATTAGACTTTTAATTCCAGATATTTATTTAATTCAGATTCCACCATTTGCCGCGGTGAGGATTCGAAGTCGGGTGTCCAGAAAGTGCTGCTGGGTTTCTGGTAATCTAATGACAAAACCACTACCCCATCGCCGCATCGAGTATCGGTTTTCTCTGTATTCTGCTCCATTGAGGCTCCAGTTATTATTAATATATTAATTCTGATTCGCCCTCTATTCTGCTCCATTGTGTCGCCAGTTATAAATATATTAATTTTGCTTTGTTCTCTCTTCTGCTCCATTGAGTCTCCACTTATTATTAATATATAAATGTTGCTTCGTTTCTGTATTGCACCATTGAGGCTCCAGTTATTAGTAATATATTAACATTGCTTCGCTCTCTATTTTGCTCTATTGAGTCTCCAGGTATTATAAGTATATTAATTTTACTTCGTTCTATATTCTGCTCCATTAAATCTCCATTTATTTTTAATATATAAATGTTGCTTCGCTCATTATTCCACTCCATCCAGTCTCCAGTTATTCTTAATATATTAATATTACTTTGCTATCTGTTCTGCTCCATTGAGTCTAAAGTGATTATTAATATATTAATATTGTTTAGCTCTCTATTCTGCTCCATCGAGTCTCCAGTGATTATTAATATATTAATATTGTTTCGCTCTCTATTCTGCTCCATTGAGTCTCCAGGTATTATTAATATATTATTATTGTTTCGCTCTCTATTCAGCTCAGTTGAGTCTCCAGTTGTAATTAATATATTATTGTTTCCCTCTCTATTCTGCTCCAGTCTCCAGTTATTATTAATATTGTTTCGCTCTCTGTTCTACTCCATTGAGTCTCCAGTTATTATTAAGATATTAATATTGTTTCGCTCTCTATTCTGCTCCATTGAGTCTCCAGATATTAATATATTAATATTGTTTTGCTCTCTGTTCTGCTCCATTGAGTCTCCAGATATTATTAATATATTAATATTTTTCGCTCTCTATTCTGCTCCATTGAGTCTCCAGTTATTATTAATATATTAATATTGCTTCGCTCTCTATTCTGCTCCATTGAGTCTCCAGTTATTATTAATTTATTAATGTTGCTTCGCTCTCTGTTCTGCTCCATTGAGTCTCCAGTTATTAATATATTAATATTGTTTCGCTCTGTTCTGCTCCATTGAGTCTCACAGCCCAGCCTGTTACGTGATGCCCTGTGTCTCTGTCCCAGCGGTGACCTCCCGGGAATCATTTCCAGGGTCATAACCTCATTCCCGGGGTCGCCACTTCACTTCCGTCTCCTTCCCTCTCCCCAAAATGTCCGCCGGAAGTGCTGAGCCAATAAACCGTCAGAATATTCAATAATCGAATGAATCTAATATTAATATGTTTCATTTTGATGCATATTATCATTAATCGGTTTAATTATTCAATAACCTTAGTTATTTATCATTAATATATCTAAGTTAGCTTAATAATCAATACTACTCAGTTTAATTGTTGAATAATCTATTAATATAATTATCAATTAATTAGTCTATTGCTATTTTTAATAAATCTAATTATTAAACTTAATCGAACATTAATCCAAATACTAAATCATCTCTATTCCCTAGATTAGACCGTCTAATTGTCTGTACTGAGGAGGGCGATAACCTATAATTAGGAGCTGTAAGTATTAATTAAATGTAATTAACTATCACTTATGCAAGTTTTAGTTACTCTCAATAATTTATCATTAAAATAGCTAATTATCCATTAGTCATTAAATATCACTAATATTTGTATTAATGACTCAATAATCAACATCTAATTATTGATTAATCTTAATCTGTACTTGATATATCTAATTACTAATTAGTATTATCCATCACATCTACCAAATTATTAATGTCAACAACCTGTTATTATTTAATACTTCCAACACATAATAGTTGTTTAATGATTGTATTTCTTATGTAAACATATTCCCTCTTTAATGTAGTTAATTACAAGTTAATGTCAACAATTTATAGCGGGTGCCTCTTATAACTAATTTCAATGTCCACTGTTAACAATCCTAATTAATTCAACAAAGCTTCGAAATTAATTATTCATAACTTGTTATTAGTGTAGGTGTAATCATTCTCAATTGCTTAACAGTGATATATTATAACTTTATAATCTGTTAATAGAAAAGTTTTATCCCAGTTGTTGATCATTAATCAGCCTAGTGATTAATTGGCTTCACTGATCTCTAATTGTTAATTTTTGCAATAGTCCATCATTAATTTTGCCAGGTATTTATTTCACTTAATAAATTAACTTTTTCCATACTTAATTATTAATTTAACTTAATGCATTATTTTCAGACTCATTTTTCAATTAATCGCACTAATCCATCATTAGTATACTAAATATTTGATTGATTTTAATAATGTCTTATTCACATAATCAAATAACTCTAAATCTGAATAATCCATCATTAGCTTATTAATGAGACATCTCAAATAATACTTCTATTTCTAACTATACTGATGTAATACTTTATGCAGAGCAATGAATTAAAAAATAATTAATTTCTCAAATCTTTATTGAACAATTAAGATGCAATCTCAGACGCAAGCTTAAAGCAGTGGTTATGTCGAAATAAATGGCAAAATAGACACAAAATTTAGAATTCCTCACGCTGTAAAACCCGCAAATTGATCCTTAGACACTTCAAAAATAACCTCCACTGCCTGAATCGAAAAGTCAACTCAGCTTCACAGTTGGATTTGTTGAATTACTCATTCAACTGAGTGAGGTGGTTGAAATTGATCTGTTGCTGGTGAAGTTTAGAATACAGGGTAAGATTATATGGGGAGTTGAGGTGAGTGGACATCTTTGTCTTTGGCACTGGTTGATCAGTTGAGGGTGAAGGGGGAATGAGGGGGTCTAAAGTGCTGCCCAGGAACCCTGGGCGGAGAGGAGTAGATGATGACCGTGCAACAGGAGGGGATGTCGAGTCCCTTGAGTACGACGAAGATAATGACCTGCCGGACCTCATCATGGATATCGAAGATGATGTCTTGGAGGAAGAGGATTACGACGAGGTCGAAAGCCAAAGTGAGTGCGAGCGAACAAACTGAACGGCACTGGTTCTATTCTCCTCGTGCTCGAGTCCCTCCCCCAACCCATCACTGAGTAATATCTGCAAAACATCCCTGCTCCCTGACTTTCATCGTGGCCTCGTGTGCACCACACTTTATAATAACTCCAACATTGGTGGCCCTTCCTTTGGATTTCCCTTCGTTGACTGGGCGCCGCACTGTCGGAGCGTCATTGAGGGAGTGCCACACTGTCGGATGGTAACTACTGAGGGAATTCCGCACTGTAGGCGGGTCAGTACTGAGGGAGCACTGCACTGTCGGAGGGTCAGTACTGAGGAAGTACTGCACTGTCGGAGGGTCAGTTCTGAGGAAGTACTGCACTGTCAGAGGGTCAGTACTGAGGGAGCGCCGCACTGTTGGATTGTCAGTACTGAGGGATCGCCGCGCTGTCGGAGGGTCAGTGCTATGGGAGAGCCGCACTGTCGGATGGTCAGTGCTGAGGGAGCGCCGCACTGTCGGAGGGTCAGTACTGAGGGATTGCCGCACTGTCGGAGGGTCAGTACTGAGGGAGTGCAGCACTGTCGGAGGGTCAGCACTAAGGGAGCGCCGCACTGTCGGAGGGTCAGCACTGAGGGAGCGCCGCACTGTCGGAGGGTCAGCACTGAGGGAGTGCCGCACTGTCAGCGGGTCAGCACTGAGGGAGCGCCGCACTGTCGGAGGGTCAGTATTGAGGGAGCTCATCAAATCGCGGGCCCCACCTGCCACCTGTGGTGGATGTAAATGTCCTCCCAGGCCAGCACTGTAAACGAGCTGGGGGAGTGGGAACATTGCTCCCCAGGATCCTGGAGCCAAGATTTCTCCCTCAACCCACGTCACTGGGAGCTCAGATGATTTGGGTCCTTATTTCCTTGCCATTTGGGGTTCTTGCTGTGTGTAAATTTGGTGACGCACTTCCTGCACTGCAACCGGGTCAACGGTTCCGATTTCGTGCTCATTGGCTGGTGAAGTGTGATCTAGGATTGCAGTTTTTATTATTCCCTTTTCTTTCTGTGATATCAGGGGCAGCTCTCCGTAAAAAGAGGGTCCAAGCTATCTTCATGGCATTGGCCATCGCTGGTGTCGTCGCCTCTGTGGTCCTACTTTGCCTTGTGACATACTTTGCAACGAACTGTAAGTACACAAGCACGGCTGGTGAGACCGCTCTGTCCAGCTTGTTCTCCTTATTTAATGAGAAATATACTTATACTGCAAGAGTTCAGGCAAGGTTCACTGAGCTGATTCCTGGGATGAAGGGCTTTGTCATAGTGACGAATGAATTAGGAGCAGGACTGGGCCCCTCGGCCCCTCAAGCCTGCTCCGCCTTTCAATAAGATCACGGCTGATCTGATTGTAACCTTGACCCCACATTCCTGCCAACCCCCTGATAACCTTTCACCCCCTTGCTAATGAAGAATCAATCTTGCTCGGCCTTAATAATATTCAAAGGCTCTGCTTCCACCGCCTTTTGAGGAAGACACTTGCAAATACTCACAACACTTTGAGAGAAAACACTGCTCCTCATTTCAGTCTGAAATGGGCGACCCCTCATTTTGAAACCGTTCATTCTCAATTCTCCCAAAGGGTGTATCATCCTCCCCACACCCTCCCTGTTGACACCCCTCAGGATCTTAACGTTTTCAACCAAATCGCCTCTTACTTTTCTAACCTCCGGTGGATACAAGCCCAGCCTGTCCAACCTTACCTCATAACACAACCCGCCCATCCCTGGTATTAGTCTGGTAAACCTTCCCTGAACTTTTTCAAATGTATTTACATCCTTTCTGAAATAAGGTGACGAATACTGTGCACAGGACTCCAGATGTGGCCCCACTAATGCCCTGTATAACTGAATCATAACCTCTTCACTTTTGTATTTGATTCTCCCTCGCAATAAATGATAACATTCTATTAGTTTTCCTAGTTACTTGCTCTACCTGCAGACTAACCTGTTGTGATTCATACGCTAAGACAGCCAGATCTCTCTGAAACAAAGTTTGGACAGTTTGGGACTGTACAAATCGGCATTCAGAAGAATCAGAGGAGATCTTATTGAAACATATAAGATCCTGAGAGGGGCTTGATAGGGAGGATGCTTCTCCCTTTTGGTGGAATCAAGAATGAGGAGACACAGTTTCTGTACAAGGGGCTTCCCATTGAAGATGGTTCTAATTTATTCTTTGGGGTGCGGGCGTCGGTGGCAAGGTCAGCATATGTTACCCATCCCTAATCCCCATTTCCTTGTACTGAGTGGCTTGCTTGGCAATGTCAGAGGGCAGTGAAGAATCAACCACATTACTGGGGGTCTGGAGTCACATATAGACCAGGCCGAGTAAGGACAGCAGATTTCCTTCCCTGAAGGACACTAGTGAACCATATGGGTTCCTAGAACAATAAATGATAGTTTTACGGTTGCCGTTATAGAGACTAGATATTAATTCCAGATTTTATTAATTAAATTTAAATATTTAAATTCCAACAGTTGCTGTGGTAGGATTTGAACCCCAGAGTACCAGCCTGGGTCTGCTGCATTATTAACCCAGTGACTTTACCTCTCACCACCACTGACTCCCCAACTGACATAAGGCATTTTTTTTCCTGTCTTTCCTGTGTGGCTTGTTAGTCTTTAGATTTCTCACCCCCAGAGAGCAGTGGAGGCCGGGTCACTGAATATATTCAAGGCTGCATTAGACCTGTTTTTGATGAACGAGGGAGTCCAGGGTTATTTGTGGGGGTGGGGGGTGGCTCTGGGTGTGGAGGGGCAAGCAGGGAAGTGGAGCTGAGTCTACAATCAGATGAGCCACGATCGTATAAGTCCATAAAGCGTAGGAGTAGAAGGAGGCCATTCAGTGCATTGAGTCTTGTCCGCCATTCAGTGAGATCATGGCTGATTTGATAATGCTCAACTCCGCTTTCCTGCCTTTTCCCCATGCCCCTTGATTCCCTTCCTGATTAAAGATCTGTCTACATCAATCTGGAATATACTTAACGATTCAGCAGGTACAGATCCAGCACTCCACAGATCCACCACGCTCTGGGAGAATAAATTCCTCCTCATCTCTGTCTTAAATGGACGTCCCCTTACTCTGAGATTATGCCCTCTGGTCCTAGACTCTCCCACAAGTGGAATCAGCCTCTCAGCATCTACCTTGCCAAGCCCCCTAAGAATATTTTATGTTTTAGTAAGGTCACCTCTCATTCTTCTAAACTCCAATGACTACAGGCCCAACCGACTCAACCTCTCCTAAGAAAAAAATCCCTCCATCCCTGGGATCAACCTAGTGAACGTTCTCTGGGTTGCCTCTAATGGCAGTTATCTCCTAAACTAACTAGGACTAAAACTGTTGACAGTATCCTAGGTGTGGTCCAACTGTTGCCTTGAATAGTTTTAGCAAGATTTCCCTGTGTTCATACTCAATTCCATTTGATATAAAGGCCAACATTTTATATGCCTTCCTGATTACCTGCTGAATTGTATATTAGCTTTTTGTGATCCATGCAAAAGGACTCCCAAATCCCTCCGTGTCATAGCTGTCTGCAGTCTTTCTCCATGTAAATAAATTACAGCTCCTCTACTCCTGTCAAAGTGCTTAATTACACATTTTCCCACAATATATTCAATTTGCCAAGTTTCTGCCCACTCACTTAACCTGGCTATTCCCCTCTGTAGACTCATTTTGTTATCCTCACCACTTGCCTTCCCACCTATTTTTGTGTCATCCACAAACTTGGCGATAGTACATTGCCTTCCACCACCCAAGTCATTAATGCATATTGAAAATAATTGTGGCCCCAGCACTGATCCTTGTGGCACTCCACCTGTTACAGGTTGCCATCCTGTAAATGCCCCCATTATCCCAACTATCTGTTCTATTAATTAGCCAATCCTCTATCCATACTCATATGCAACCCACTGCACCATGGGCTTTTATCTTTTTAAGTAGCCTTATGACCAGTACCTTATTGAACCTCTTTTGGAAATACAAATATGTCACATCCACTGATTCCCCTCTATCTATCCTGCTTGTTTCCTCCAAAAATACTTCTAATAAATTTGTCAGGCATGTTTCCCTTTGTTGAAGCCATGCTGACACTTCTTGATTATATTATGAATTTACAAACGCTGTTATTACATCGTTTATAATACTCTAATATTTTCTCAATGGCAGATGTTAAGCTAACTGGACGATAGTTACCTGTTTTTTTGTCTCCTTGCCTTTTTGTATAAGGGTGTTATTGAATGTTATTGAATAATTATTAGTGTTATTATAATAATGGAACTATTGAATTGTTATTGAATTATCGGATTGAATGGCGAAGCAAGATCGAGGGGCCGAGTGGCCTACTCCTGCTAATTTGTATGATTTGATGATCCTAACATCCCTTCTTCATGGGAGCTTTCTATGCACAAATTGCTAGCTGGAGAGAAGACGGGAAACCGAGTGTTCTTTATTTATTCATTTGATGCTGGATTCGCTGGCTGGGCCAGCATTTATTGCCCATCCCTAATTGCCGCTTGAGAAGGTGCTGGTGAGCTGCAGTGCATCTTGTAGATGGTACACACTGACTGCACTGTGCCCCGGTGGTGAAGGGAGTGAATGTTTGTGGATGGGCTGCCAATCCAGCGGGGCTGCTTTGTCCTGGTTGGTGTCGAGCTTCTTGAGTGTTGTGGGAGCTGCACTCGTCCAGGCAAGTGGGGAGTTTTCCATCACACTCCTGACTTGTGCCTTGTAGAGATGGTTTATACGTATAGTTCCTGGGATGAATGCGTTTGCCTGATGAGGAAACCTTGGACAGGTTGTGCCTGTATTCATTGGAGCGTCCAATGAAAATATGAATTAGGAGCAGGAGGAGGCAATTCAGCCCCTCGAGCCTGTCCCATTTTCGAATGAGATCATGATCTGATTGTGGCCTCAACTCCACATTCCGCCGAACCGCCCCACGATAACCTTTGAATCCCTTGTTAGTCAGGAATCTATCCACCTCTGCCACAAAAAAATATTCAGTGACCCAGCCTCCACCACTCTCTGGGGAAGAGAGTTGCAAAGCCTCACAACCCTCTGAGAGAAGAAATTCCTCCTAATCTCAAATGGGAGACCCCTTATTTTTAAACTGTGCCTCTCCCGCCTCCTTCGTTCTGGTCTCCCCCACGAGGGGAGACATCCTTTCAGCACCGACTCTGTCAAGTCCCCTCTTAGAGTTGAGAAGAATGCGAGACGATCTTATTGAAACATATCAGATCCTGAAGGGGCCTCGACAGTGTGGATGCTGAGAGGATGTTTCCCTCTCGTGGGGAGAATCTGCAACATGGTGTGGGTGGTCACGGTTTCAGAATAAGGGGCCTCCATTGAAGTCGGTGATGAGGAGGAATTTCTTCTCTCAGAGGTTCGTCAGCCTGTGGAATTCTCTCTCCCACAGAGCAGTGGAGTCCGGCTCACTGAATATATTCAAGGCTGAGGAAGTCGAGGGTTATCGGTTCCCCAGCGGGGTAAGGCAGGAAAGTGGAGTTGAGACCACAATCAGATCAGCCATGATTTTACTGAATGGTGGAGCAGACTCGAGTGGCCGAATGGCCTAATCCTGGTACTAATTCATATGTTATTAAATTAATTCTGGTTTCAAATATGATTTTACTGCCACAATTCTAACTAAATATACCGGAAAAAGCAGGACAATGCAGCGAGGCCTACTTGAAATTGCAGTGTTTTTCTTATTGACACATCGATTTATTGCCCACCCCTTTTTGCCCTTGAGAGGTAGTTAAGAGTCAACCGTATTACTGTGGGTCTGGAGTCACGTGTAGGCCCGACTGCGGGTCAGAACGGCAGATTTACTAATTCCCCTAAAGGGACAATACTGAACCAGGTGGGTTTTTACTCCAATCGATGGACGTTTCATGGTCACCAGGACTGAGAGGAACTTTCAATTCCAGATTTTATGAATTGAATTTAAATTCCACCGGCTGCAGTGGTGGGAATTGAAACCGTGTCCCCAGAGCAGTAGACTGGATTGCTGGTCGAGTGGCTTTACCAGGACACTGTCATCTGTCACGCTGAGATTAATGTCTATAATGCATTTGGGAAATATTTTTTAAACCTTGTTTAGTGGTGTATGTGTCTGTGTGTGTATGTTTTAATTGGAATAAATCCAGCTGTTCTGGAGGCTTTGATGACCATAAAGAAGTTGGTTTGAATGTGGTAATTTGGTAAACATATGGAAGTTTTGTCAAGCGGGAAGTTTGTATTTTTAAAATCCATCTCAAAGTAATGAGTGAAATCTTGCATTAGCCATATGACGCCAGCCAATGTGTTTCGTTTTTTTTTTTCTGGTTACTAATAAAATTGGTGGCATGAAAGGATGTTATTGTTAGAAGAGGTAAAGTTAAAAGCCCAATGATAGAATGGGAAATTCAAATTCAAAGAGAAAGATGTGTATAAAGGAGAAAGGGGATTGTGTGCAAGGTAGAGGCTTTGTATTATCCAACAAGTGTGAGAAGCCTCAGGCTGCTGCCTGCAAGGATCCAGAGGTGAAATAATTTCACTTTGATTTTGATTGTCCAGAGTGTGCTTTGCCAGGTATCTGTTTAAATCTATGCGATTTCCTGTTGCCTTGCCGGGGGTTTAACTCACAATCTGATTAATTAGGGGAATTATGTCGTTATTATTGTAGTAATTTTTGGACGTATATGTGTTTACAATCCTCCTTGTATTAATAAATGTTTAATTTAGTTTTATAAAAAAATCCCTTGAGACTCAGTGGTCTTATTACTGCTGAATTCAAAGCCTGCCCCTCGAAAGATACAAATTGAATAAATGGGTTATGACGGTTGCTTTAGGTTTCCCTCTGGGATTTGAAAAAATAAGCCTTTACCACCGTCTGTGTCATAATACATCCCCTGTCGACGAGAGACATTTGACAATCTGGGTGGGATTGGTTCAGAGATAGAGAAGCGTGTACTTCGGGGAAAGGAGGTTGTCAATCCCTGGTCCGAGGCCTAGTTTGTGTGGGGAGGGCCAGATCGCAGTGACGTGAGGACTGACCGCTGACACATTTCTCTCTTTTTCTCTCACTTTGCCTCCACAAGACGTGGGTGCCTCGGAGGATTTCAACATTGGGCGGGACAGCCTGCAGAACGCCACTGAGAGCTTCGTCAAACTCCAAGGACAGACCCAGCTGAAAGACCAACAGGATTGTATGCGCTTCCAAAACACTACCGAACACCGGCTACACCTGTTCTGCGAGAAGTATGGTGAGCATGTACCCCTGTCGCCTCTGACAAGGGGGGTGGTGAGAGAGAGGATCAGGCTCATTCAGCTCACCACCACACACTCTCGCGCCTGTTAGACATGGAAAGGAGGAGGTCCATTCAGCCCCTTCCTCGAGCATGTAACACAGGAACAAGCGGAGGCTCAATCAGCCCCTCAAGACTAATTGGAAAAGTGAGAAGCCCTATAGTTTGGGTGGGGGGTTGGGGTGGTGGCTGGTGAGGCGTCCAGCATTTTTCAGGCAGGGTGTGGGTGCGACGTGTCCCAAAGTTTCGGGAGGGGGTGAGGAATCCCACACTTTGTGGGTTGAGGAGTCTCATATTTTAGGCTGGGGAGGCGGGGGGGGGGGGGGGGGGGGGTGTTGTTAGCGAGCTGCTGGGGAGTTCCACAATTTGGTTGGGGGGAGGGGTCAGGTGTCCCACGGCTATGATCAGGGATGTCTGAAGTGTCCCACAGATTGTGGGGTGGGGAACTGAGGTGCTGGGGAGTTCCACAGTTTGGTAGTGGGGTTGGGTCAGGTGTCCCACAGCTTTGATCAGGGAGGGTTGAGGTATCCATCAGTTTCTGGGGGTTGGGCGGTGGTTGAGGTGCTGTGGTGTCCCACAGTTTTTAGGGGGAGTGAAGAGTCCCAAAGTTTGTGAAGGAGGGTGAGGTGATGAGTCCCACAGATTGGCGGAGGGGGTGAGGATACCCAGAGATTGGTCGGATGGGGCAGGAGTCCCACGGTGTGGTGGGGGCAGGTGATTGGTGAAGAGTCCCACCATTTAGAGAACACTCTTACCGTTGCTAGTTGAGTATCGATTCCTGAACGTTTCCACTATTCCCTCTCTCAATGCAGAATGTCCCTCGAGTATTTGTGATCCTGGCTGGCTCCTATACTCAAGAAGCTGCTTCCTGTTAACGGATACCAGCCTTAGCTGGGAGCAGAGCAAGGAACTGTGCTCAAGCAAGCAGGGACACTTGGCCATCGTCAACAACGACCAGGTGCAGGTAACATGTCTCCCCTCTGCCCTTACCTCCAACCAGAAGTGCCAGGGCCTCTCTCACTCCCTTGTCAATAAGATTGAGTCTATCCAATCAGTTGCATCTGCTGAGTCCCTCTTCCCATCCACGAGCCCACCTGGCAAAACTTTCTGTAAGACCACCTACCCACTCCCAACACCGCCCAAGCCCTGAAAACTCATCTTTCTCGCGTATCTCCCCTCATGCCCTCTCTGGGCTACAGATTTGTACATAGGCTGAGATCTTCCAACTACCCCAAGCAAGGTGGTCCTTTCTAATCTCCACCGCTGCCCCAAGTTTGCAAACACCACATTCAACATGGACGCTTCTGGGGCCTTAAGCGGAACCAGCTTGGGTTAGGACATCCTTGGTCCTAATGTTCTTTCACTCTTGAGGTTTGTATGTTAAACTATCTCTCTCTTTCTCTCAATCTATCTCTCTCACATTCAAACACACTCTTCAGCTTAGCTATTTCAGAAATTCAACTCACTGTCAGTAATAGTCTTTCAATTAACATAATTTTTAACTCTCTTTACACGCAGCCAGAACTTCAATTGAATTGTGGTGGAGAGATATTTCCTCCAATCCAGCTTGTTCCAAACTCACAAACCCCACTGCTTGAACTTTAAACCGCCACATATCACCCCTTATCACCCTTGTTGACCCTTTGCTTCCCTATTGTTCATCTCCCAGGTGACCTGGTCACGTGGTTATTTACCAGGGCCCAGCTGTTTTCCCCTTCATGCCAGGAATCAGATCCTAGTTCCTGAAGGAACCGTCCGTATAAAATGTAGTGCGCACCCGGCAAAATCACGTGAAAGGTCACCAGACCGAAGTTCCCCTCCCCGGCCACCGGTTTTAGCCAAGTGCAAACATCCCTCTCTCCTCAGCCACTGTCTAACTCTCCTTAAAACCTGCCGTCATCAGCCCTGTCCTTAAATACAACCTTGACTTCTCCTTCCCACTCCGCCCTTGCGATTGACTATCCTGTCTCCAAGCTCCTTTTCTCTCCAAAGCTCTTCAACGTGTTGCCGACACCCTTTTGCTAAATTCCCATCTTTTCCCAGTTTCACCTTCACCCTATTACTCCCTTTACCACATTTCCTGTTTACACAGATGCCCACTAACGATGCCCTTCCACTTCCACAGAATTTCGTGTTTGAGCAAGCTAAAGAAGCCTCCTATTGGATTGGAATGACAGACTCGGTGACTGAAGGGATCTGGATGTGGCTGGATGGGACGAAAGTCATGGATGGGAAAACGTGAGTAACAGAGTGTGTCAGGGGTCGGGGTGGCAAAGGGTCAGCCCCAAGTTTGTTATACGGTGGGCAGGGTGGTGGTGGCGATGGGATTGACCGAGGGGTGACTGAGGTGGAGATAGGCTGATGCTCTGGGGCTACTGTGTGAGTCGGAGGAGAAAGGCCTAGTAGAGGCTGAGTCAGAGGGTCGTGAGAATCAACGTGAGATGCACGTTCGAAGGAGCAGAGCTCAAACTGGGTCAGGAGAACAAAGGCCAGCCTGAAGGTCACAGGTCATATGATGGGATTAGGGGTCAGACTGGGTGACGGGTTGGGTAGGGGGTCAGGGGTTATGCAAATGATCCTGGGTTAGGCAGGGTGTCACAGGTTAGGCAATGGGTTGAGGTTTGGCAAAGTGTCTGAGTGAAAAAGAGGGTAAGGGAAGGTCAGGGTTTAGGATGAAGGTCAGGGAGTGGGCAGACGTGAGGGTGTTTAGGCAGAGGGTGAAGGGTTATGTAGGGAGCCAGAGGTTAGTCAGATGGTCAGGAGGAATCAGGGTTAGACAGAGGGTCAGGAGGAATCTGGGTTAGGCATTGGATCAATGGGCCAGAGGTCAGTCTTGGTCAAGAGAAAAGAGGACACTTGAAGTTTACAGGTTACATGAGGGTCAGGGGTCAGACTGCGTTAGGCAGAGGGTCAGGGATCAGATTGTTTAATTTGAACGGGGTGGGGTGGTTGTGGTGCTGTTTCTGCTCTGTTGAGATAAGGGATCTCAATACCACCAGGTGAGCACTGATCACTTGCTGGTTCCTTTTTATTTGGCTTTCACTTTGCCCGCGGAAGGTTCTGGGGGCCGGGACAGCCGGACAATGCCTTCAGCAGGACGTACAGGATGAGGGAAAATTGCGGCCTGATGAGGCTGCGGCGCTGGTACGACGAGGCCTGCGGGGCGAAGTTCCCGGCCATCTGCGAGAAGAACGCCATCCACCTCCACCTGATCTTCCAGCGAATGATGCAGAGCCACTGAGGGAGCGCTGGCCTGGCATCTGCTCCATCATTCCTACCGTTGTCCTTCATCTGTGTGGGGGCTGGGGAGGCAACAGAATGGCAAATCGTTCTGCACCCGTTGTTGCGTTTGTTCGTGTTTTACAGAATGAGCCGGGGTGGTGGAGTTGCCCGAAATGCTGAAAAGTGTCTGAAGACGTCCGTCTCTACGGGGCCCTGTGATTGTTCAAGGCCGCTGGTAGTTGACAGGATCCAATCTAGTTTGTGAAGCAGAAACCGAGAACAGACCTTTTCTTCATTGAGGAAGTCTGTTGACTTGCTCAGTGCCTCAGCTCTGCTCTGACACAACCAGTGCCCCAACTATCCCCTATTTATACACTGTTTTATTTTATTAGCTAACTCCAAACTAATTAACAAATTGACAGCCTCTGCAAGGGGCACAGAAACAAAATGCAGGACTAGAACTTATCTAATGAAATTGAAATGATGTTTTCCCTATGAAAAATAAGAACCACCACCTGTTTGTCTTGCACTTAACAATGTAATTGACATGACATTAACACAGTTTAACAATATATTTGACTAGATATTGACAGCTGATTGGAGTCATTTGTCTGGAACCCGAGCTTCACCACGATCCGCTTTGTCGACCCTTTCAGACCCGATCATTCGCTCATAAACTACAACCTCATGGGTATGAAGGAAGGGCAGACTCTGGCCATCATTCCCTGAGGAACAGTCACAATGTCCTGTCCATGAGGCCAAGGGAATTTACAAGCAGCCCTCCCCCCACCAACCACCTCCTCACCGCCACCCTGCTACACCACAACACATATGGACTGGACCACATAGTTTGAAATGTCGGCTCCCCTCGGGTGAGGTTTCAGGCTTTTGCATTTCTGATCTTGGCTTGATCGTGTCATTAGAAGGTTTTACCGGTGTGGAGCCGTGGGGACTGCCGCAATTTTCTTCATGTGTCACTTGGTCTGAATAAGTAGGCGCCCTTCATTCCATTGAAGTGTCTTACGGTTCCTTCCTGCCTGAGCATTGTCGGAGGGTCAGTCATGATCGAGCGCCGCACTGTCGGAGCGTCAGTACTGAGGGAGAGCCGGACTGTCCAGGGGTCAGTATTGAGGGACTGCCGCACTGTCTAAGCGTCAGTACTGAGGGAGAGACGGACTGTTGGAGGGTCAGTACTGAGGGAGCGCAGCTTTGTCAGAGGGTCAGTACTGAGGGAGAGACGGACTGTCGGCGGGCAAATACTGAGAGAGAATCGGACTGTCAGAGGATCAGTACTCAGGGAGCGCAGCTCTGTCGGAGGGCCAATACTGGGGGAGAGCCGTACTGTCGGAGGGTCAGTACTGAGGGAGCGCAGCTTTGTCAGAGGGTCAGTACTGAGGGAGGGAAGGACTGTCGGAGGGTCAGTAATGAGCGCAGCTCTGTCAGAGGGTCAGTATGAAAGGACACACGAAGTGTTGCAGGGTCAGTACTAAGGGAGAGCCGGACTGTTGGAGGGTCAGTACTGAGGGAGCGCTGCCCTGTCGGTGGGACAATACTGAGGGAGAGCTGCCCTGCTGCTAATTAATATAATCTTTCAGCAGATTTATTTAATTTTGATATTGAATGTAATGTATTTTTGCAGATATATTTAATTTCGATAGTTGATAACTTTTTATAATTATTTAATTTCAGTAACACATTTAATATATTTTAGCAGATTCATTTTCAATAGTAAATTTAACAGTTGAACAGATTATTTGCATAAATCACCGTCCCCAGTTCCCGAGTCCCTTTAATATCTTGTAAATATTCAGAAATAATTCACTTCTTGCTCTGCTAAAACATCAACAATCATCAAATGTGCGGCGCATCCCGCTGAACATCTAATCTTCAGGTTTAGTTTGTCCAGCTTTGCATTTGTTCTGCAAATTGCCGCATTTAATAAGCAACTCCGCTTTCCCCCCACCATTTAACATACTTAATACTCAAATGTGTTCTACCTAAACTTGGATATGTCCTGTCAGACAACATATTTAATAATTAGGTTTAATTGATTTAAACTTGCAGTTGTTCTGTCATTTAACACATTTAGTATTAATATTCAAGTTATCGAAACTTGTTTGGCTTCTGTCCATTAATATCCTCAGTTCTCATTTTAAATTCATCTAAAGTTGTATTTTTACTATCGATTCACGCATTTATTAATCACATTTAAACGTGCATTTGTTCTGTCAATTGATGAATTTAATGTTAATATTTAATGTATCTAAACTTGCGTATGTATCAATTGACAGATTTAATAAAATTTTCGATCCTGGGCCTAGTGACCCTTCGACAGTGGAGCACTCCTTCAGCACTGACCTTCGGACAGTGCGGCGCTCCCTCAGCACTGACCCTCCGACAGTGCGGCGCTCCCTCAGCACTGACCCTCCGACAGTGCGGCGCTCCCTCAGCACTGACCATCCGACAGTGCGGCGCTCCCTCAGCACTGACCGTCCGACAGTGCGGCACTCCTTCAGCACTGACCCTCCGACAGTGCGGCGCTCCCTCAGCACTGACCCTCCGACAGTGCGGCGCTCCCTCAGCACTGACCCTCCGACAGTGCGGCGCTCCCTCAGCACTGACCCTCCGACAGTGCGGCGCTCCCTCAGCACTGACCCTCCGACAGTGCGGCGCTCCCTCAGCACTGACCCTCCGACAGTGCGGCGCTCCCTCAGCACTGACCCTCCGACGGTGCGGCGCTCCCTCAGCACTGACCCTCCGACAGTGCGGCGCTCCCTCAGCTCTGACACTCCGACAGTGCGGTGCTCCCTCAGTAATGACGCTCTGACAGTGCAGTGCTCCCTCAGTACTGACCCTCCGACAGTGCAGCGCTCCCTCAGTACTGATCTTCCGACAGTGCGGCGCTCCCTCAGTACCGACCCTGCAACGGTGCAGCGCTCCCTCAGTACTGACCCTCCGACAGTGCAGCGCTCCCTCAGTACTGATCTTCTGACAGTGCGGCACTCCCTCAGTACTGACCTTGCAACAGTGCAGTGCTCCCTCAGCACTGACACTCCGACAGTGCGGCATTCCCTCAGCACTGACACTCCGACAGTGCGGCGCTCCCTCAGTACTGACCCTCCGACAGTGCGGCGTTCCCTCAGTACCGACGCTCCGACCGTGCGATGTGGCGCTCCCTCAGTACTGACCCTCCGACAGTGCGGTGCTCCGTCAGTCCCGTTCGATGAGCCTGCAAGCCGAAATGGCGACATACCAGGGGTCTCCTGGGTACTGAAATGAGGTGAGATGCCACAATCCTCACGTTGAAGATCAGCTTTATTTCGGAACAGGAACATCGCGCGCGCCAGAGAAGAGCAGAACGCCCCTCCCTCTGAAGTTTCGGTGAGGATCACCACCCGATGTCGTTCGAGTCGGATCGATGAGGTGTGAATGGCATCCGAAATTCACTGGGCATCAGAAAAGGCCACACAGACCTCTTCGACAACCTCCACCCCCTCTTCACCCCGGCTGACTGAAGGTGGTTAAAGGTTAGCGTCCGATTTCTCCCCAAACACAGGGCACCCGGTTCCCCACCCGCACTGCTCCAGCATGTCCTCTCGCAACAACAACAGCAACTTCAAACACCGAACACGGGAATCGAATGGGGAGAAGCATTTCCAACACCCGCCATCACATTTTGACGTTCCACCGCCCTCGCTGCCGGGGCCCTGACTGGTTGCGGGGACGGGGATCACAGGCTGATGGGCGGTTTCTCCGCTCTCCGTTTGCAGATCCAGTGATTGGCCTGGTTACAAGCCGTGTTGGCCCAGGCTTTGTTGCGGATCATGACGCATTTCTTGAACTGCTCCAACTCGTAGTCAAAATAGTTGTTGGGGTAGCCCCTGTCCGAGAATCTTGGATTTAGGGAGGGGACCGAGGGGAGGGAAGAAAGGGAGTCAGACAATGAGAATGAGAGAGCGAAGAGTGTGGGAGACAGATGACCAGAGAGACAGACGAGGATAAAGGGAGAGGGAACGCTCAGGAGAGACAGACGATGAGAGAGTGTGAGTGAGTTCAGGAGAGACAGGAGAGAGAAAGCGGGAGACAGACGAGAGAGAGAGACAGACGAGGAGAGAGGGAGCGCGCAGGAGAGACAGACGATGAGAGAGTGTGGGTGAGTTCGAGAGAGACGGGAGAGAGAGAGAGAGCGGTAGACAGACGAGAGAGAGAGCGGGAGAGACAGACGAGAGAGAGCAGGAGACAAACAAGGAAAGAGAGAGAGCGGGAGAGACAGGCAAGAGAAAGAGCGGTAGAAAGAGGAAGAGTGGGGGGTGAGAGGTGGGGAAGATAAGCAGAGATGCAAGGAGAGAGAGAGAGAGATGTCACATTAGAAACAGGGCAGATAATCTATCCCGTGTGGCCAGCTCACTGTCAACAGCAACACGGCTGTGCTTAGATATTTTCTGCTCAGTTTTGCTGTTACTTCTAGGCTCAGTATTGGGGCCAGGACATAGGGGAGGAAAATCCCTCTCACACGTGCTCTTCCCCTTAAAGCTGGTAAAGGACTGTGGGGAATTTGGAGCTTTGCTGGAACAGGACCGATGCCACAGGGGGTCCCTCGGTTTCTTGTCTTACAGAGGCGGACGCTCCTCTGACCCCGTGCGGGTCCAGATGGACAGCAGTGATTTCTCAGCAAAATATAATCATTTTCATCATGCAATTAGAATTTGTTGTGAGGAGAGGAATCGTGTATGTCTGTGTGTGTGTGTGTGTGTGTGACTCAATTGATTTTTAAAAATTCATTCACGAGATGGGATCTTCGCTGGCTGGGCCAGCATTCATTGCCCATCCATAGTTGCCCTTGAGAAGGTGGTGGTGAGCTGCAGACCATGTGATGTGTGTGCACCCAATGTGCTTTTAGGGAGGACAGTTCCAGGATTTTGACCCAGTACCACTGAAGGAACGGCCAATATATTTCCAAGTCAGGATGGCGAGTGGCTTGGAGGGGAACTTCCAGGTGGTGTGGTTCCCATGTGTCTGCTGCCCTTGCAATTCTAGATGGTAGTGGTTGTGGGTCTGAAAGCTGCTGTCTAAGGAGCCTTGGTGAGTTCCTGCAGGGCATCCTGTAGATGCTACACACACTGCTGCTACTGTGCATTGGTGACGTTTGGAATGAATGTTTGCGGATGGGGTGCCAATGAAGTGGGGCTGCTTTGTCATGGATGGTGTAGAGGTTTTTGAGTTTATTTGGAGCTGCACCTATCCAGGCAAGTGGAGAGTATCCCATCACACTCCTGACTTGTGCCTTGTGGAGGACAGGATGTGGGGAGTCAGGAGGTGAATAACTCGTCGCAGGATTCCCAGCCTCTGACTTGCTCTTGTCGCCTCAAGGTGTGGTGTACATGAACTGAAGTGAAGAGAAGGGAAGTTAGATTGATTTTGACAGTCCAGGTTATTGTGTTCCGTTACCTGGGTCTTTTGAATCTGTGTTTTACTGTTGTCTGAATGGAGATATAACTGGGAGTTAGATTAACTAGTGAAGCTAGGACTTATCATCTTGGTAATTTACAAACCTGTGCATCCGCTTAAAATCATTTCTTTTTTTTTAAAATCAGAAAAGGTTAAATTTAGTTTTCTAATAAACCCAGAAGATTTTTTGGGCTTTTACTACTGAATTCAAGTCACGCATCTCGAATTAAATACAAATTGTAAAACAGTCGGGGTGCTGGTTGGAAGTTTCTCTCTGGGTTTTGAACAGCTCAGCATTTACCATCTGCAGGGTTCAGGAAGGCGACTCACCATCGTCCACTCAAGTGGCAATTAAGGATGGGTAACAAGTGACAGTGACACTAGGCTATTCCCCTAGTGGAAGAATGAAGAATACTGAGCCCGGAAGTAACCCCTGCGGGATTAGGACCGACTGCAGGTCCCCTGCTGAATACGACACAATTTGATATTTTTCAACACTCACTTTAGCTCATCCTGGACATCAGTCCCATCGACCCACTTCCACAATCCCCCTTCAGCGGTCTCATTTAACCCAATCCAGTACACCTTCTGTACATCATAGCCAGCGATGAACTTCTGAAAATGAGGAGAGGGAGAAGCAGTGAGGAAATCTCCTTCTACAGGTACAGCACGGACATAGACACAGTAAAACTTACTCTTCAGTTACAGCACGGGCATACACACAGAGTGAAGCACCCTCTACACTGTCCCATTCAAATACTCCAAAGGCAGGTACAGCATGGGGTTAGATATAGAGTAAAGCTTCCTCTACACTGTCCCTAAAAAAAACACCTCCCAGTTCTCCGCTCACCTGCTCCTTCCTGTTGCGAATGACCAAGAGGTCCGCACCCTGCTCAATGCAGTTCTGCCGACTCTCCTCCCAGTCCAGGACATCCTTAGAAAAATATTAGCAGTCGCCCCTGTAAGGTTTCCAGAATCGGTGGCACAGCTCGCTGCTGCAGTCTGGTGTGTGGGTAGGGGAGAGAGGGAATGATGGAGCAGAAATGAAGTCAGAAAAAAGAGAAAAAAGAAATCAACATAGATCACCATAAGTTGAGCACTGTGCACAGTTCTGGTCGCCTCATTCCAGAAAGGAAGTATCTGCACGAGAGAGGGCACAGAGCAGATATACTAGGATGTTGCCACCCAGGACTGGAAAATTGCAGCGAAGAGGACAGATTGGAAAGGTTGGAGCTGTTCTCCTTGGAAACCAGGAGGATGAGGAGTGGCTGGGTTTGGGGGCGATTTGATTGAGGGGTGCAAAATTATGAGGGGCTGGGATGGAGAAATGGGAAGGGACAATTTACTTTAAGGGGTTGCATTTGCTAGAAATTCGAGGGTTAAGCTGGGGGGCGGTGGTGATGCTGGAGTGGGGTTCATTCATTTCAAGTTTAAGATATCAATGGGGGCAGGTGTCCTATGGAGAAGGAAACCTGCCCTTGATGCCGGGTCCGGCCTACACGTGACTCCGAACCTGCAGCAATGTGGGTCACTCTGAACTGCCTTCAGTTGAAGGGACAATTGGGGAGGGGGCAATACATATTGGCTTTGCCAGCGTCGCTCACATCCCAGCAAGAATTAATAAAAAAACATGAACAGATTAGGTCGAGGGAGGGAAGCTGGTTAATAACCGAGGATAAGTGTAAAAATGAACAACAGGGTGGTAGAAATTTGGCAGCCGCTCCCCAAAGACAAAAGAGGTTATCGGGACAGCACTTACTGACCAACTTGCAGAAGGCCGACAGCCAGTTGCGGAAGACTTCTTGGAACTTGGCGCACTTGCCCGTTGGGACTTTCACAGCGAGTTCGTCCTTCAGTCTGGAAGTATTATCTTCCATGGTTTCAGCAGCCAGCTTCTGCTCAGCGAGGGATCTCTCTACCGACAAGCCTGCACCACAATCAGGTCGGTACAAATCAGAATTGAGGGCGGCCTGTGTGTGACTCCCTCTCAGAGGGTCAGAACCCAGGGAGCGCTGAACTGTCGGAGGGCCAGTGCTTAGGGAGCACCGCACTGTCGGGAAGGTCAGTGCTGAGGGAGCGCTGCACTGTCGGAGGGTCAGCACTGAGACAGTGCCATGCTGTTGGAGGGTCAGTACTGAAGGAATGCGATGCTGTCCGAGGGTCAGTGCTGAGTGAGCGCCGCACTATCGGAGGGTCAGTGCTGAGGGAGTGCCACATTGTCGGAGGGTCAGTGCAGAGGGAGTGCCGAAATGTTGGAGGGTCAGCATTGAGGGAGGAGAGCACTGTTGGAGGTTCAGTACTGAGGGAGTGCCTCAGTGTTGGAGGGTCAGTGCTGCGGGAGTGCTGAACTGTTGGAGGGTCAGCGATGCGGGAGGACAGTACTGTTGGAGTGTCAGTTCTGAGTGAGTGCCCCGCTGTAGGAAGGTAAGCACGGAGGGAGGACCGCACTGTCGGAGGGTAAGCACTGAGGGAGCGCCGCACCGTCGGAGGGTCAGTACAAGAGGCTTTGTAAAACCAAATGAAAGACGGAGTCTTACCCTCAAAGAATAACACCAGGGCAGCAACAGCAAAGAGTCCACACAGTGCAAAGAGGGCCAGTGCCAGCTTGCTCCATTTCGAATTGAGGACTCTTCGTGTCTTTGATGCTGTAAGGAGGTGATGATCAGACACTACAGCCACGCTCAGGAGGATGCCCGCTCGTATCACCCTCGCTCAGACTTTCCTGCACACCCCCTCGCACAGACCTTCCTACACACCCCCTCGCACAGACCTTCCTACACACCCCCTCGCTCAGACCTTCCTACACACCCCCTCGCTCAGACCTTCCTACACACCCCCTCGCACAGACCTTCCTACACACCCCCTCGCTCAGACCTTCCTACACACCCCCTCGCTCAGACCTTCCTACACACCCCCTCGCTCAGACCTTCCTACACAGCCCCTCGCACAGACCTTCCTACACACCCCCTCGCACAGACCTTCCTACACACCCCCTCGCACAGACCTTCCTACACACCCCCTCGCACAGACCTTCCTACACACCCCCTCGCACAGACCTTCCTACACACCCCCTCGCTCAGACCTTCCTACACAGCCCCTCGCACAGACCTTCCTACACACCCCCTCGCACAGACCTTCCTACACACCCCCTCGCTCAGACCTTCCTACACACCCCCTCGCACAGACCTTCCTACACAGCCCCTCGCACAGACCTTCTGGGACACGCTCGCCTCCTCCTTACCCATTACATCCGGAGCCCTGTCGTTTCCCCCTTACCCACACCAGAATTTTTGGGATGCAGCGCCTTGGGGGGTGGTTTGGGAGAGGTCCAGCGCCTTGGGGGGTGGTTTGGGAGAGGTCTAGCGCCTTGGGGGGTGGTTTAGGAGAGGTCCAGCGCCTTGGGGGGTGGTTTGGGAGGGGTCCAGCGCCCAGCGTTGTGGGGTCTTGGGGGCTGCCGTGTCTTGGGGGCTGAGTGTCTCGGGTGGTTCAGTGTCTCGGGAGGTTCGGGGTGTTCGGGGTATTCGGGGTGTTAGGGGTTTCGGGGTGTTAGGGGTTTCGGGGTGTTAGGGGTTTCGGGGTGTTAGGGGTTTCGGGGTGTTAGGGGTTTCGGGGTGTTAGGGGTTTCGGGGTGTTAGGGGTTTCGGGGTGTTAGGGGTTTCGGGGTGTTAGGGGTTTCGGTGTGTTAGGGGTTTCGAGGTTTTAGCGGTTCGGGGTTTTAGCGGTTCGGGGTTCTAGCGGTTCGGGGTTTTAGTTGTTCAGCACCTTGGGGGGGTGGTTTGGGAGGGGTCCAACGCCTTTGGGGGGTGGTTTGGGAGAGGTCCAGCGCCTTGGGGGGTGGTTTGGGAGGGGTCCAGCGTCTTTGGGAGGTGGTTTGGGAGGGGTCCAGCGTCTTTGGGAGGTGGTTTGGGAGGGGTCCAGCGCCCAGCGTTTTGCGGTCTTGGGGGCTGCCGTGTCTTGGGGGCTCCCGTGTCTTGGGGGCTGAGTGTGTCGGGGTGTTAGGGGTTTCGGGGTGTTAGGGGTTTCGGGGTGTTAGGGGTTTCGGGGTGTTAGGGGTTTCGGGGTGTTAGGGGTTTCGGGGTGTTAGGGGTTTCGGGGTTTTAGCAGTTCGGGGTGTTAGCGGTTCGGGGTTTTAGCGGTTCGGGGTGTTAGCGGTTCGGGGTTTTAACGGTTCGGGGTTTTAACGGTTTGGGGTTTTAGCGTTTCGGGGTTTTAACGGTTCAGGGTTTTAGGGGTTCGGGCTTTTAGGGGTTCGGGGCTTTAGCGGTTCGGGGTTTTAGCGGTTCGGGGTTTTAGCGGTTCGGGGTTTTAGCGGTTCGGGGTTTTAACAGTTTGGTGTTTTAGGGGTCTGGGTGTTCAGTGTATTTGGGTTTGGATGTTCAGTTGATTTGTGGTTTACTGTGTTAGTGGGTTGAGGGTTCAGTGTGTTTGTAATTTTTGGGTTCAGTGTTTTGGGTGTTTGGGGTTCAGTGTTTTGGGGGGTATTGGGTTCAGTGTTTTGGGGGTTCATTGTTTTGGGGGTTTAGGGGTTCATTATTTTGGGGGTTTGGGGGTTCAGTGTTTTGGAGGGTCGGGGGTTCAGTGTTTTGGGAGTTTGGGGGTTCAGTGTTTTGGGTGTTCAGGGGTTCATTATTTTTGGGGTTTAGGGGTTCAGTGTTTTGGGAGTTTGGGGGTTCGGTGTTTTGGGGGTTTGGGGGTTCAGCGTTTTGGGAGTTTGGGGGTTCAGTGTTTTGGGTGTTTGGGGGTTCAGTGTTTTGGGAGTTTGGGGGTTCGGTGTTTGGGGGTTCGGTGGTTTGGGGGTTCAGTGTTTTGGGAGTTTGGGGGTTCATTATTTTGTTGGTTTAGGGGTTCAGTGTATTTGGGTTTGGATGTTCAGTTGATTTGTGATTTAGTGTGTTTGGGATTTGGGGGTTCAGTGTGTTAGGGTTTTGGGGTTCTGTGTTTAAGCATTGGGGGTTCAGTGTTTTTTGGGTTCACTGTCTCTCAGGGTTTTGGGGCTCAGTGTTGGTGTTCAGTTGTTTTCGGGTTCAGTGTGTTTGGTGGGTTCGATGTTTGGGGGCAAAGCCTACCTGCTTGCTCCTCTTCATCCAGCGGTTGCACCTCCTCCGAAGGGCGCTCCCTGAAGCCGATCTGGTCCAGGAACCTCACCTGCATCCCCAGCATGGCTTGGGGGAAGCGCTCCAAGTCGCTCTGCCTGTCCGCCAGGGTGCCTGGCAACCCCGTCGGCTCGTCCGCACTGTCCGAGATGTGCATACCCACCATGGTACCTTCGTATTCCTCCAGGGGCATGGAGTCAGGGCGCAGGATCCTATCGACCTCCTCCTCGTCCAGCTCCATGCTCTCCTCCCTCATTTCCCTCCGTCCCAACAGCCTCTTCAATTTACCCAACGGCGATGTGGTCATTGTGTCTTTCTGCCTCCGCGTCCCCTCCCGCACTCCTGGCTGTGAAGCAATTCTTCTCAAAGATTAAATATCAAATGTTTTTGGGCTTTGACGAGTTAAGTCGAATTGGACAATTTCCTGAGCAATGGGCAAAGAATTTCAATTCTGGCCAATGTTGCACATCACACATTTCACGGCAAATAATTATTGATGTCTACTTTTAATTAGTGACTTTACATGGGATTTTTAGATTAATCCCTAACCGATATTTAATAAAATTCAAATTATAATTTATAACAAATTAAATTAACGTTTAAATAATTTTCATGTTTTAAAATATTAAAAACAATTACTTATTCTATTAAGATGAGTAATTGATTGACAATACTCAATTACTCGTAAAAATCTAATATTAGGTGAATAGGGGATTAAAATTCACTGAGAATGTGGTTTGACCAGTGACAATTAAATGAATTATCTCTTTTAGAATAATTATCGGTAGGTTAGTTTAATTACTTAATTATGACATGTATTAACATTTGCAATTACATAACAAAATTACGTAATAACGAAATGCATTAGCATGTTTCAATATGAATGAACAAATATGAAGTGAGACTAACTCACAATCAGGTATATTAATGAGAGACTAATTGCAAAATATATTCAGTTACTGGCGTATGTGAGTTCAGTGTTAGAGGCGTTTGGGAGTTCAATGTTTTTGAGGTTTGGGGGCTGTGTTTGTTTGTGGGGTTTGAGGTTTAGTGTTTAGATAGGTTAAAAATATATTTAGTATAGGTCAAGTTTATCAATGAGATGACTGAATACTCTGTCAGATTAGTGATAGATTATTAAAATGAATCTATTACATATGTTGAGATAATTGAATATTCAGACAGATTAGTGAAGATTAAGATTAATCAATAATTATATATATTATCATTGAGATTATTGAATATGCAAACAGATTACTGACAGATTATTAAGATTTATAAATGATTAGATATATTATTGTTGAGATTATTGAATATTCAGACAGATTAGTGACAGATAATTAAGATTTATAACGGATTAGATATAGGATTATTGATATTATTGAATATTCAGACAGATTAGTGAAAAATTATTAAAATTTATACAGGATTAGATATAGTATTATTGAGATTATTGAATATTCAGACAGATTAGTGACAGATTATCAAGATTTTTAAAGGATTAGATATATTATTATTGAATATTCAGACAGATTAGTGACAGATTATTAAGATTTATAAATGATTAGCTATATAAAGGATGGATGTTTGATAATAAAAAGCTATTTATAGATTTGGATGGATTCCTGATACTATTTGAATTGAATCTTGTTAATGATCTATTATTCTCTGGATTAATATTGATTATAGATATTAAAGACTAATAGAAGATGATTTTTCCTGGTTTCTATGGTGATGAGTTCGGGATGTGCTCCAGCCGGGGGCCTCCTGCTCCTCCACGGGCCCAGTTTGAAACCTCCGCCTCTCGCAGCCTCTTCAGCCGCCCTCAGGGATCTGGCTGCACCGCCTGACTCAGCACATCCGGTAGGCAGGGGCGGCCATCTTGGTAACGAAGGGAAGCGGCCGGAAATGAGGTCCCGACCCCGGAAAAGAGGTCCCGACCCCGGAAAAGATTCCCGGGAGGTCACCACTGGGACAGAGACACAGGGCATCACGTGACAGACTGGGCTGGAGACTCAATGGAGCAGAACAGAGAGTGAAACAATATTAATATATTAATAATAACTGGAGACTTATTGTCTTAACTCACTGGCATAAATAAACTTTAATATCTGAATAAAATTGTCACATTCTATGAGATAACATTCCCCACACTTTGCAACAGTGAAATAATACAAACATATTTCACTCAATTTAAGTATATTGTTTCCAGAAAGGTTTTACTGATCTTGAGACTTGAATTCCCCTCTGATCCTGTGGTAGATGCAGGAGAGCCTATCACCTTCTTGCAGGCAGACTGGATAGCGACAGTCACAAAGCCCCTGCGATTGCCGCCTCTCCCATTTTCCAGCGATGTAACTGGTGGCTGCTATCTCCACCCAGAGGGAGCATGTACCTCTGGCAGTGCAGCACTCCCTCAATACTGAAACTCCGACAGTACAGCACTCCCTCAGTACAGAAACTCCGACAGTGCGCCACTCCCTCAGTACTGACCCTCCGACAGTGCGGCACTCCCTCAGTACTGTCCCTCCGACAGTGCAGCACTCCCTCAGTACTGACCCTCCGACAGTGCGGCACTCCCTCAGTACTGACCCTCCGACAGTGCGGCACTCCCTCAGTACTGACCCTCCGACAGTGCGGCACTCCCTCAGTACTGACCCTCCGACAGTGCGGCACTCCCTCAGTACTGACCCTCCGACAGTGCGGCACTCCCTCAGTACTGACCCTCCGACAGTGCGGCACTCCCTCAGTACTGACCCTCCGACAGTGCGGCACTCCCTCATTACCGACCCTCAGAATTTGAACGGGACCGGCTCCGACCTCCGTTTGCAGATCCAGTGCTGTGGAGCGCTGCACACAGCGTTAGCCCAGGCTCCTTGGCGCAGGGAGACACAGTTCTGGAAAGCCTCCAGCCCATAGTCGAAGTGATTGTCGGGGCTGCCTTGGTCCCAGAATCTAGGAGTTGGGGTGGGGGGGGAACAAATAAGGTTTGTGAGTGAAAGTAAAACTTACTCCCTGCCAGCCCCATTCCCCCCATTCATGAACCATCAGGGGCTGATGTGAAAGAGTGAAATCCCACCCAATTCCCAGTTGAGGCACATTCTAGCACACACAGGACAGGTACAGCACGGGGTTCAATACAGAGAAAGGCTCCCTCAACACTGTCCCTATCATACACTCCCAGGACAGGTACAGCACGGGGTTAGATACAGAGTAAATCTCCCTCTACACTGTCCCCATCAAACACTCCCAGGACAGGTACAGCACGTGGTTAGATACCGAGTAAAGCTCCCTCTATACTGTCCCCATCAAACACTCCCAGGACAGGTACAGCACGTGGTTAGATACCGAGTAAAGCTCCCTCAACTCTGTCCCCATCAAACACTCGCAGGACAGGTACAGCACGGGTTTAGATACAGAGAAAAGCTCCCTCAACACTGTCCCCATCAAACACTCCCAGGACAGGTACAGCACGGGGTGAGATACAGAGTAAAGCTCCCACTACACCATCCCCATCAAACACTCCCAGGACAGGTACAAAACGGGGTTAGATACAGAGTAAATCCCCCTCTACACTGTCCCTATCAAACACTCCCAGGACATGTACAGCACGGGTTTAGATACAGAGTAAAGCTCCCTCTACACCGTCCCCATCAAACACTCCCAGGACAGGTACAGCACGGGGTTAGATAAAGAGTAATGCTCCCTCTATGCTACCGCCATCAAACACTCCCAGGACAGGTACAGCACGTGGTTAGATAACGAGTAAAGCTCCCTCTATACTGTCCCCATCAAACACTCCCAGGACAGGTACAGCACGTGGTTAGATACCGAGTAAAGCTCCCTCAACTCTGTCCCCATCAAACACTCGCAGGACAGGTACAGCACGGGTTTAGATACAGAGAAAAGCTCCCTCAACACTGTCCCCATCAAACACTCCCAGGACAGGTACAGCACGGGGTGAGATACAGAGTAAAGCTCCCTCTACACTGTCACCTTCAAACACTTCCAGGACAGGTACAGCACGGTGTTAGATACAGAGTAAAGCTCCCTCTACACCGTCCACATCAAACACTCCCAGGACAGGTACAACACGGGGTTAGATACAGAGTAAATGTCCCTCTACACCGTCCCCATCAAACACTCCCAGGACAGGTACAGCACAGGGTTAGATACAGAGTAAAGCTCCCTCTACACTGTTCCCATCAAACACTCCCAGGACATGTACAGCATGGGGATAGATATAGTGTAATGCTCCCTTTACACTGTTGCAACCAAACACTCCCAGGACAGGTACAGCACGGGGTTAGATACAGAGTAAATCTCCCTCTACACCGTCCCCATCAAACACTCCCAGGACAGGTACAGCACGGGGTTAGATACAGAGTAAATCTCCCTCTACACTGTACCCATCAAACACTCCCAGGACATGTACAGCACGGGTTTAGATACAGAGTAAAGCTCCCTCAACTCTGTCCCCATCAAACACTCGCAGGACAGGTACAGCACGGGTTTAGATACAGAGAAAAGCTCCCTCAACACTGTCCCCATCAAACACTCCCAGGACAGGTACAGCACGGGGTGAGATACAGAGTAAAGCTCCCACTACACCATCCCCATCAAACACTCCCAGGACAGGTACAGCACGGGGTTAGATACAGAGTAAATCTCCCTCTACACTGTCCCCATCAAACACTCCCAGGACATGTACAGCACGGGTTTAGATACAGAGTAAAGCTCCCTCTACACCGTCCCCATCAAACAGTCTCAGGACTGGTACAGCACGGGGTTAGATATAGAGTAAACCTCCCTCTACACTGTCCCCATCAAACACTCCCAGGACAGGTACAGCACGGGGTTAGATAAAGAGTAATGCTCCCTCTACGCTACCGCCATCAAACACTCCCAGGACAGGTACAGCACGTGGTTAGATACCGAGTAGAGCTCCCTCTATACTGTCCCCATCAAACACTCCCAGGACAGGTACAGCATGTGGTTAGATACCGAGTAAAGCTCCCTCAACTCTGTCCCCATCAAACACTCGCAGGACAGGTACAGCACGGGTTTAGATACAGAGAAAAGCTCCCTCAACACTGTCCCCATCAAACACTCCCAGGACAGGTGCAGCACGGGGTGAGATACAGAGTAAAGCTCCCTCTACACTGTCACCTTCAAACACTTCCAGGACAGGTACAGCACGTTGTTAGATACAGAGTAAAGCTCCCTCTACACTGTTCCCATCAAACACTCCCAGGACATGTACAGCATGGGGATAGATATAGTGTAATGCTCCCTCTACACTGTTGCAATCAAACACTCCCAGGACAGGTACAGCACGGGGTTAGATACAGAGTAAATCTCCATCTACACCGTCCCCATCAAACACTCCCAGGACAGGTACAGCACGGGGTTAGATACAGAGTAAAGCTCCCTCTACACTGTTCCCATCAAACACTCCCAGGACATGTACAGCATGGGGATAGATACAGTGTAATGCTCCCTCTACACTGTCGCAATCAAACACTCCCAGGACATGTACAGCACGGGGTTAGATACAGAGTAAAGCTCCCTCTACACTGTCCCCATCAAACACTCCCTGGAGTGGGAGAACACGGGGTTAGTCGCAGTCAAACGTGACTTCCGGCCTTATTCTCCACTGCCTGGGATAAGATTGCCGTTGTTCTCGGTTTGATCCCAGATTCACCTCAACAGCTACTTCCCCACTGCTGCCCACACTTTGGCCTCGCCCGGTACTCACATTAGGTCGGCTTGTCCAGGTGTCCCATCCACCCACATCCAAGCGGATTCCAGCGGATTGTGCTTGATTCCAATCCAATATGCACGGCTCAGGTTGAACTGGGCCACATATTCCTGGAAGGGCAAGTAGCCAGTGAGAATCATTCACATCAAGGGCCAGGTAATGACCATCTCCAATGAGTCAGAATCCATCCATCGCCCTTTCACATTCAATGGCATCACCATCACTGAATCCGCCACTATCAACACCTTGGAGTTTACCATTGACCAGAATATGAACTGGAAATTCCAGATAAATACTGTGGCTACAAGAGCAGGTCAGAGGCATGGACTCTATCGAGATCAACTCCCTTTCTGACTCCCCAAGCCTGTCCACCATCTACAAGGCAGAAGTCAGGGGTGTAGTGGAATTCTCCCCACTTGCTTGCATGAGTGCAGCTCCAACAACACTCAAGAAGCTTGAAACCATCCTGGAGAAAGCAGATGGCTTTATCGGCACCCCATCCACAAACATTCACCCCCTCCATCACAGACACACAGTAGCAGCAGTGTGTACCATCTACAAGAGGCACTGCAAGAATTATCCTTAGACAGCACCTTCCAAACCCACTGCCGCTACCATCTAGAAGGACAAAGGCAACACCACCACATGGAAGGTCCCCTCCAAGCCACTGACCATCCTGAATTGGAAATATAACGGCCGATCCTTCACTGTTACTGGTCCAAAATGCTGGAACTCCCTTTCGAACAGCACTGTGGGTGTGCCTACACAACATGGACTGCAGCACTTCAAGAAGGCAGCTCACCACTACCTTCTCAAGGGGTAATGAGGAGGCAGTGGTGCAGTGGCATTGTCACTGGACTTGTCACTCAGAGACCCAGAGTCGTGCTGTGGGGCCCTGGGTTCAAATCCCACCATGGCAGATGGTGAAATATGAATCTAATAAAATAAATCAGGAATTAAAGTCTCATGATGGCCATGAAAACCCATCTGGTTCACTAATGCCCTTTAGGGAGGAAATATGTCGCCCTTATCTGGTCTGGTCTACATATGATTCCAGACCCAAAGCAATGTGGTTGGCTCTGAATGGCCCTTTGAACAAGGGCAATTAAGGATGGGCAGTAAATGCTGGCCTAGCCAGCGATGCCCACATCACATGAAAGGATTGTAAAGAGGATGGTTCGTCATAGTTAAAATTTCTCTCGCTGGGGTGAAGCCACAGGCAGAATCTAATTGGCCAAATAATTCGGTGGGTGAGAGGACAGGCGTGTGTGGAGATAGAGGAATCTTAATACGAAGATGGTTACACAATTGAATTAGATAGCTCTTTCAAATAGCCAGGACAGGCACGGCGGCAGAATGGCTACATTCTACTCTGTTCTATTCAATTATCCTACAGTGGGGAAAATCTCCCTCTGCATTGTGCCCATCAAACACTCCCAGAACAGGTAAAGCACGGGGATAGATACAGGGTAAAACTCCCTCTACACAATTCCCATCAAACACTCCCAGGATAGGTACAGCACAGGGTTAGATACAGAGTAAATCTCCCTCTACACTGTCCCCATCAAACACTCCCAGGACAGGTACCGCACGGGGTTAGATACAGAATAAATCTCCCTCTACACCATCCCCATCAAACACTCCCAGGACAGGTACAGCATGGGGTTACATACAGAGTAAAGCTCCCTCTACACCATCCCCATCAAACACTCCCAGGACAGGTACAGCACGGGGTTAGATACAGAGTAAAGCTCCCTCTGCACCGTCCCCATGAAACACTCCTAGGACTGGTACAGCACGGGGTTAGATACAGAGTAAAGCTCTATCTACACGCTCCCCTTCAAACACTCCCAGGACAGGTACACACAGGGTCAGGTTTTTCTTACCTGTTCCTCCTTGCTGCGAATCACCAAGAGCTCGGAGCCCTGCGATATGCAGTTCTGTCGGCTTTCCTCCCAGCCCAGGGTGGTCTTTGAGAAGTAGTAGCAGTTGCCATTGTAAGGGGCCCAGTACTTATGGCACAGTTCACTGGTACAATCTGGGGATGCCAGGGAGAGAATTAAACCAGGCATGATGAGGAAAAGACCGACATTACAAGTGCTGAATGTAGGAGGACAAACCATCACCTTGGCGGCACTAAGGACGCTTCATCATACACCGGCCAATGGCTCTCAATCTGGGCTGTGGAGACGGAATGATGGCGTCCGAGCACATGGGGGAGAGGACAGTGGAGAGAGAGAGTGTGGGATTGTGCATAGGAGAGACAGTCACAGTGTTTGAGTGCGTGACATTGTGTTAATCGTAAGACATGAGAGAGTGGGTGCAAGAGAGACAGAGTGTGCATTGATGAAAGAGAGGGAGAAAGTATGTTGGTGTGTAATATAGGGAGTGAGTGTCAATGTTTGTGTATGAGAGAGAAGGAGTCTGTGTGTGTGAGAAATACTTTTTCTGTGTGTGTTTGTGAGGGACAAAGCGAGTGTGTCAGTGAGTTTGGTGTATCAGTGCGTGTCCAACGTGAGCGAGGGACAGAGAGCGAGCGTGTCCAATGTGAGTGAGAGACAGAGAGCGAGCGTGTCCAATGTGAGTGAGAGACAGAGAGCGAGTGTATCCAATGTGAGTGAGACAGAGAGCGAGTGTGTCCAATGTGAGTGAGAGACAGAGAGCGAGTGTGTCCAATGTGAGTGAGAGACAGAGTGCGAGTGTGTCCAATGTGAGTGAGAGACAGAGAGCGAGTGTGTCCAATGTGAGTGAGGGACAGAGAGCGAGTGTGTCCAATGTGAGTGAGAGACAGAGAGCGAGCGTGTCCAATGTGAGTGAGAGACAGAGTGCGAGTGTGTCCAATGTGAGTGAGAGACAGAGAGAGAGTGTGTCCAATGTGAGTGAGGGACAGAGAGCGAGTGTGTCCAATGTGAGTGAGAGACAGGGAGCAAGTGTGTCCAATGTGAGTGAGAGACAGAGAGTGAGTGTGTCCAAAGTGAGTCAGAGACAGGCAGCGAGTGTGTCCAATGTGTATGAGAGGCAGGGAGTGAGTGTTAGTGTGTGTGAGGAGTAAGGGAGAGAGTATGAGTGAGTCTGATAGAAGGTGTGTGTGCATCTCTGCGTCTGTGTGTGTGCATGTGAGTGTGCGGGGGTGTGAGCGTTTTCGTGCACCGAGGGACTGGGAACTGTTTAACTCCCCTCAGGCTGTCCAGCTGAAAATGAATGTCTGCAAATGATTGTAATATTCATTTATTGTATTGATGCATTTCATGATACACGTTGTAAAAGTTGAACCTGATTGTATTTTTGTGATGGTGATTTTGAAATGTTGTTGAAGATATATTGTGAATAAAGTATATTTTTGCAAAAATAAGTGTGCTGCACATGTTGGATGAGCTCCAAACAGGATGTGCAGCTGAGTGACTCACCCTACCCGCCCCCCGCAAATAACAGCACAGACAGAGAACTGGGGGAGGGGTGGGCAGCAGAAACCAAGGGAGTGAGGAGGTGTTTCTTTGGAAAGTGGTGGGGGTTGTGGAAATGGGGTGGGGGTTGTGGAAATGGGGTGGGGGCGAAATGGTTGCAGAGGGCGAGAGGGAGGGAACTTCCTGCTGTCTCGTTGTGAGCAACAACAGGCCCAAACCTTACTGATAATCTTGCAGAAGGAGCGGAGCCAATTCCTCAAGGTGTCTTGGTAATGAGCGCAGTCAGATGGTGTGAGCTCCAGCTTCGTGGAGTCGCTGACCTTGCTATAGCTGTTGAGGGTGGCATCCAGGGCTGCTTGTTTCAACAAGATCTCCCGTTTGATCCGCGCACCTGTTGACAGAGCAGCCGAGGGAATGAATGGACTGCAGATATCTCTAGACCCGGGCACCAGACGCCCCTCCCCACCCCGTGGAACACACCCCCTTCCCCAGGGACCCCCACCACGGGATATAGGCCCCACCCCCAACCCCCAGCCCTGCTGAACTGCTTCAGGAAAGTGTTCAGCGCTGAGACAGGGAGCATCGAGGAAGCAGAGTTTCTGCATGACAAAAATCACCAGAACAGCTTGGTGATCATGAAAAGACAACCTGTTTGCTCAGTCTCTTTTCTCCCTCCTCCCATGGGGTGTGGGCATCACTGGCTGGGCCAGCATTTATTGCCCATCCCGAATTGCCCCCTTGAGAATGTGGTGGTGAGCTACCTTCTACCGCTGCAGTCCAAGTGGTGTAGGTACACCCACAGTGCTGTTAGATTGTGCGGCGCTGTCGAAGGAGCCTTGGTGAGTTGCTGCAGTGCATCTTGTAGTTGGTACACACACTGCTGCCATTGTGCGTCGGTGGTGGAGGGAGTGAATGTTTGTGGATGTGGTGCCGATCAAGCGGGGCTGCTTTGTCCCGGATGGTGTTGAGCTTCCTGATTGTTGTGGGAGCGGCACTCATCCAAGCAAGTGGAGAATATTCCGTCAAACTCCGGAATTGAGCCTTGCAGATGGCGGACAGTCTTTGGAGAGCCAGGAGGTGAGTTACTCTCCACAGGATTCCCAGTCTCTGACCTGCTGGATGGATAATTGTTGGCCTCAAGTCAGGCGGGGAGATCACACGCCCTGTTCTGCCACGAGTTGGCATGGGATCTTTCAATTTCACCCCAGGAGGAACATGGCAGCATCAGTATAATATCTAAACCAGCACTCCCTCAGAACTGACCGTCCAACAGTGCGGCGCTCCCTCAGAACTGACTGTCCGACAGTGCGGCGCTCCCTCAGAACTGACCGTCCGACAGTGCGGTGCTCCCTCAGAACTGACCGTCCGACACTGCGACGCTCCCTCAGCAATGACCTTCCAACAGAGCAGCGCTCCCTCATTAGTGACAGTATTCGCACCGTGTACTGCCAGCAGGCTCAATCTCCCTTTCACCCCTGCAATGTCTCTGCCCCATTCTCTCTCCCGCTCACTCCCTCTTCTCCATTCTCTCTCTCTCTGTCTCTCTGTGTACCACCGACTCACGTGTAGTGGTCTTGTCCCTGGTATCCTCAAGACCCAGGTTAATGTTCAAGGGAGCAGGGCTCGAATCACAGGTGGGGATGGTAGAATTTTAATTAAATAAAATCTGGAATTAGAAGTCAAATGAAGGAAATCTGCTGCCCTCAACTGGTCTGGCCTACATGTGACTCCAGACTCCCAGCAATGTGGCTGATTCTTAACTACTCTCTGAAATGGCCTAGCAATCCACTCAGTTGTACCAAACCACTACAAAGTCACAAATAGGGAAGGAAACCGGATGGACCACTGGAGCAACAATCGGCACTGGAAACAACAACGGGAATCACAGCCCTGTTGACCCTGAAAAATCCTCTTTCCTACCATCTGGGTTCTAGTGCCAACATTGGGGGAATTGTCTCACAGACGAGTCAAGCAATAGCCTGACATAGCCATCCTCACAAAATCATACCTTAGAGATAATGACCCAGACACAACCATCACCATCCTGGATACTAGAACGACTGGCCTAGCAGAGTTGGGGGCACAGCGGTATACAGTCGGGAGGGAGTTGCCCTGGGAGTCCTCAGCATCAACTCCGGACTGCATGAAGTCTCATGGCATCAGGTCATACATGGAAGAGAGCTCCAAAAATATCCCCATGCTTAATGCTGTGGGAGCCCAGCACATCAGTGCAAAAGATAAGGCTGAAGTATTTGCTACAATCTTCAGCCAGGAGTCGATGATCTACCTTTTCCTCCTCCGGAGTTCCCGAGCATCACAGATGTCAGACTTCAGCCAATTCGATTCACTCCACGTGATATAAAGAAACGGCTGAATGCAATGGAAAGTGCAAAGACTATGTGCCCTGACAATATTCTGGCAATAGTACTGGAGGCTTGTGCTCCAGAACTCGCCGCACCCTTAGACAAGCTGTTCCAGTTCAGCTATAACTCTGGCTCCTACCCAGCTTTGTGGGAAAATGCCCAGATGTTTCCTGTATTCAAAAAGCAGGACAAATCCAAACCGGACAATTAACGCGTAATTAGTCTACTCTCCATCATCAGTAAAATGATGGAAGGGGTCATCAGCAGTGCGATCAAGCGGCACTTGCTTAGCAATAACCTTCTCACTGACAGTCAGTTAGGTTTCCGCCAGGGTCACACAGATCCTGACCTCATGACAGCTTGGTTCAGACATACACCCAAGAGCTGAACTCCTGAGGTGATGTGAGAGTGACTGTCCTTGATATCAAGACAGCATTTGACTTAGTCTGGCATCAAGGACTCCTTGCAAAACTGATGTCATCAGGGGAAAATCTCTGCTGGTTAGAGTCATACCCAGCACAAAGGAAGATGCTTGTGGTTGTTGGAGGTCAGTCATCTCAGCTCCAGGATAACACTGCAGGAGTTCCTCAGGGTAGTGTCCTCGGTCCAACCATCTTCAGCTGCTTCATCAATGACCTTCCTTCCATCATCAGTTCAGAAGTGGGGATTTTCACTGATGATTGCACAATGTTCAGAACCATTCGCGACTCCTCAGATAATGAAGCAGTCCATGTCCGAATGCAGCAAGACCTGGACAATATCCAGCCTTGGGCTGACAAGTAGTAAGTATCATTCATGCCACACAGGTATCAGGCAATAACCATCTCCAACAAGAGAGAAATCAATCATCGCCCCTTGTCTTCACTGGCATCAGCATTGCTGAATCCCCCACTATCAACATCCTGGGGGCTATGATTGAGCAGAAACTGAGCTGGACTAGCCAGAAAAACACTGTGGTTAAAAGTGCAGTTCAGAGGCTGGGAATCCTGCAGCAAGTAACTCACTTCCTGACTCCCCAAATCCAGTCCACCATCTAAGTCAGGGGTGTGATGGAATACTCTAAACTTGCCTGGATGAGTGCAGCTCCCACAACACTCAAGAAGCTAAACATCATCCATGAAAAAACAGCCCAATTGATTGGCACCACGTCCACAAACGTTCACTCCCTCCACCGCCGACGCACAGCAGTGTGTACCATGTAGAAGATGCACTGCAGAAACTCACCGAGGCTCATTAGACAGCGCCTTCCAAACCCACAACCATCTAGAAAGACAAGGGCAGCAGATACATGGGAACACCAACAACTTGAAGTTCCCCTCCAAGCCACTCAACATGCTGACTTGGAAATATATCACTCCTTCCTTCACTGTCGCTGGGTCAAATACCTAGAACTCAATCCCAAACAGCATTGTGGGGGTACCTAGACCACCTGGACTGCAGTGGTTCAACAAGGCCGCTCAGTACCACCTTCTCTAGGGCAATGAGGGGTGCGCAATAAATGCTGGATCTGGCCAGCGATACCCACATCCCATAATTGCATTAAGAAGAAAATAACTAACGAGCTTTCCATCTCTCTCCGTGTCCCGCTTGCTTAGTCTGTAACTCTGACCCATTCATTCACCATATGTGTCCCGTTTGCTCTCTCTGTCCTGCCCACTGACTGTATCGCTGCCCTGTTCTCTCTCCCTGCCCAGATCACTGTGTGTGTCTGTGCCTCATGCACCCTCGCTCTGCCCTGCTCACCCTTATCGCCTCAGTGATATAGCTGGCCTTACCTTCACGGTACAAGATAACGGCGATGATTGCACAGATAGCAGCAATAGCTAGTGAACCAATTGCAAGCTTCTTCCACCCGTTCCCACATAACACCTGCAGGGATGTCTCTGCAAAGACACAGTCAAAGGAAAGCTCAGCTCCGGGAAGGGGAATAGGAGCATCACTGATGGATGTGGAAGGATTGGAATGCCAACTGCTTCATGGAATTAATACACAAAACTAACAGCGATCTACACTGTCCCCATCAAACACTCCCAGGACAGGTACAGCACGGTGTCAGATACAGAGTAATGCTCCCTCTACACCGTCCCCATCAAACACTCCCAGGGCAGTTCAACACGGGGTAAGATACAGCGTAAAGCTCCCTCTACACTGTCCCCATCAAACACTCCCAGGACAGGTACAGCACGGGGCTAGATAGAGAATAAAGCTCCTTCTACACTGTCCCCATCAAACTCTCCCAGGACAGGTACAGCACGGGGTTAGATACAGAATAAAGCTCCTTCTACACTGTCCCCATTCAACACTCCCAGGACAGGTACAGCACAGGGTTAGATACAGAATAAAGCTCCTTCTACACTGTCCCCATCAAACTCTCCCAGGACAGGTACAGCACGGGGTTAGATACAGAATAAAGCTCCTTCTACACTGTCCCCATTCAACACTCCCAGGACAGGTACAGCACAGGGTTAGATACAGAATAAAGCTCCTTCTACACTGTCCACATCAAACACTCCCAGGACAAGTACAGCACGGGTTTAGTTACAGAGTAAAAGCTTCATCCACCCTGTCGCCATCAAACACTCCCAGGACAGGTACAGCCCGGGGTTAGATACAGAATAAAGCTCCTTCTACACTGTCCCATTCAAACACTCCCAGGACAGGTACGGCACGGATTTAGATCCAGAATAAAGCTCCATTCACCTTGTCCCCATCAAACACTCCCAGGTCAGGTACTGCACGGGTTTAGATACAGAGTGAAGCCACACAACCTCGACTGGTGTCCATACCTTCCTGACTCTCGGTCTGCGAGTCATTGGTCTCCTCTGCACTCATCTGATCATCATCAAGCTCCGGCCGCGTGTTCCTGTCTCTCCAACTCAACCTGCCTCTCGGCTGACCCCATGAGCGCTCCTCCAGTGAGCTGTCGTCATCCCGCTGCCTCCGTCTATACCAAACATCATCATCCGCCATGTAGGGATAACGCTCCTCCTCCAACGCCCCCTGGGCTGATATTCCAATCAGTTCAGACCGATTGTCCCAGCGCTCCTTTTACAATTGGCTCCACATTCTTCACTCCAGTTTTCTTTGCCTCACCCACACTCCCTGTTTGATAGAAATATAAATTAGTCCAAAGCAAAGGAGGGTATTATTGTTCTATATCCGCAATCGCCTGGACTAAATCGGGTTTCGACTGAACCAAGCCCTGTGCCTCACTTTGCAATGAAGGATTATCGCTGCCAATGTACTTGAGATGAATTTCACATCGATTGGTCAACGATGACTTTTAATTCACGACTTCGCTTGAAGTGCAGCTTTTTAAATTAATCATTCACTCAATAATTATCTCTACAATTCATGAATTATTTGTTATCATTGAAAGCCGATTTCTCTTAATTGATGCTTATTTAATCAGCTTCTTAACGAATTAGAATAACAAATTTTAATTACAATTTGGTGGAATGATGCTCATTGGAGGTTGGTTATTTAGGTTAACCATTGGTTATTAATGACCAATTCAAGATAATCTCTCAAAATACTAGGATTATTCACCGATTATCCTGTAATTGGATTTAATAATTAATAGTTACAATTATGATGTGATTGGATTTGGTTTGCCGAGATCTGTTAAAGGATAAAGAGATTAATTATTTACTTCTGAATTAACTAGGTTAAGTAAATACAGAAAAAGGCTTCCGCATCATTGCCGGATCATTAAGAGAATTTTTTAAACATACCTCAGCAAAGGTGGAGATTGATTTTTACACTTTCCGATAAATTATTAAACGTTCACCGAAATATTAAAGTATTTTGTTTGTTAGATTATTATTACTGATTGATTCGGAATAATTAATTGAACACGCATATTCCTAAATGGGATGATTAACTATTAAATATTTAGCCAAAACGTTCGATGGTCCTAACATTGAATATTTAGTTAGCGCGGGTGATGATTAAATAATTATTCCAAAGTAATCACTGTAGTAGAGAATTAATTTGCATGTGTTAATATATGAAAGGAACACAAGGTTAAAGAAATTAGCTATGATTATTACATAACAAGTGAAATTATTATTTAGACTGCACAAATATTTCCAGATTATTTAGTGATTAGCACAGGTCTATGCAGAATAATAAATATTTCGTGAACACAAAGGTTAAATATGATTATTAAGTATTCAATACGATTCTTAAACATGTACATAAAGCATTAAATATTTAGATTGCTGCTTGACGATTGATAGTTACAGACAGGGAAAGAGTAATGATGGATTATTTAATGAATATGTTGATTTAGAGAACAAACGCGAATTTTCATCAATTAATTATAAATACTGAATACCTGACTATTACTTTATATTACTTAGGCAGAAAAAAGGCAAGTTTACATCAGTTATGTTATTACTATTAAGCTAAGTTATTCCATATATTTTGCAAATGTTTTCTGATTATTAAAGATTTAGCCAGGATATTAAACAGTAACTTGTGCTAATTTATTGGAACAACACAAATTTACATAACTACGGTTATTAAAATTGCAGTCGAGTTATTATTTATGCTATGATAATTCTTGCAAACCATTACAATCGTATCAGGACTAACAGATCAGTTATTTGAGAATTTGTGTTTGACAGAACACACACATGTTTAGAAAAATTAAATGCTTTTAAATATGAATCCAAGTTATTATTAAATGCAAACTTTTTTTTATTTAGAATGAGCTGTTGTTTACTGATTAATATAGATGAGTAGAAAAATATATTAAATTCAATATCAAAATTGAATAAATCTGCTAAAAGATTATTAATTGGCAGAAGGCACACAAGTTCAGGCAAATGGAATATCATTACCATGTGTTAAGGGGCAGAACAACCACAAGTTTTTAAGAAGTAAAAGTGATTATTATATTTTTTAATTGACAGAAATATGAAGATTAATTAAATCAGCCACAATATGTTAAATTTGAAAATTAAATAATTGTAATTAATGAACTAAAGGTTTCAAAATGTATTTAAAAATGTCCCCTCATGTGACTGTGTCACAAGAGATGGGACATGTTTTTTATATTTATGAACATTAAACAACCTATCAACAGATATTAAATTAAATGAACAGAACAAATGCAAGTTTAAATGAAATATGCTTATTAAATCTGCCAATTGATTCAAACGCAAGTTTAGATAAATTAAATATTAAGATCAGGTAAGTTAATTGACACAACAAACACGTTTCAAATGTGATGACTGTGTTAATCTTTGTGGAAACAGAACGAGTTTAGATGAATTTAATTCTGGTAATAACTATATTAGTTGTCTGAAGAGACACACGTTTAGACAACTTGAACATAAAAGCGAAAGAGGTTCAATAACAGAACCACCAAAGTCAGTTTAGATAAATTAAATCTAATTATTAAATATGTTAACTGACAGGACAAATGTCAGTTTAGAAAAAGGAAAACATTTAATTTAACAAGTTAACTGGTTGAACAAACTCGAGTTTAGGCTGAATGTGTGAACTGATATTAACACAATATTAGACGAAGTAAATATAAACATTAAAAATCTCAATTGACAGATCAAACAAACATGTTTCAATGAGATGATTAAATGTGTTAATCGACAGAGTGAAAAAAACACCAGTTTGGACAAACTGATCAATGAGCCTTAAATGTTGCAGTTAAATTAATAGGTTAATTCACAGAACAAACACAAATTTAAACTGAATCTGATAATTAAAACTGTGTAATTTACGTGAATGTAAGTTTTATACAAATATTAACATTAAATCTGTTTAAATGTGATTGGAATTCAATAGATATTGAATTGATATGAATTTAATATTGAAATTAAACCCGCCAAATGATGAATTGAAGCTTTGAATTGTAATTATCTGATAGAAAGTATCAGGATTCCTCAGGGAAATTGCTGAATGTTGGATTATGTTAATATTTGGGGGAATTAATTAGTATTTTTGATCATTTGAGTTTAGGGGATGTTAATGGTTAATTGACGATTTTCGGTTGCCCTCCGGCTAATTTCTATCACTTATTGGATAATCCTCCCTCTGAGGCCCCGACAGAAGCTGCCTCCGGGACCAGGCCGCAAAAAAAGCCTGGGCCTCTCCCCGCGGTGCCAGGGGGAGTTAGGCCACACCCTGCACGCGCCGCCCGGCTCCAAAGCGGATCACCACCGCCGCCATCTTAGGTAAGGCTGGGACCGGAAGAGGCGATCTCCAGGGGCGACGGCAAAAAAAGGGCGGGGCTTCGGGCACATATGACGTTAGGGCGAGCGACTCATGCGCTGCCATCCCGAGAGGGAGGGAGCTGCGCGCGCAGCCAAGATTCCCAGGGAACCCAGAGGGAGCGAACAACCCAGAGTGAAAATAGAGGAGGAAATTAATTACTAAATTAGAGAGTGAATAACCCAGTGTGAAAATAGAGGAGGAAATTAATTACTAAATTCGAGAGAGAGAGAGAGTAACCCAGTGTGAAAATAGAGGAGGAAATTAATTAATAAATTAGAGAGTGAATAACCCAGTGTGAACATAGAGGAGGAAATGAATTAATAAATTAGAGAGAGAGTAACCCAGTGTGAAAATAGAGGAGGAAATTAATTAATAAATTAGAGAGAGAGAGAGTAACCCAGTGTGAAAATAGAGGAGGAAATTAATTAATAAATTAGAGAGAGAGGGAGAATAACCCAGTGTGAACATAGAGGAGGAAATGAATTAATAAATTAGAGAGAGAGGGAGAATAACCCAGTGTGAACATAGAGGAGGAAATGAATTAATAAATTAGAGACAGAGTAACCCAGTGTGAAAATAGAGGAGGAAATTAATTAATAAATTAGAGAGAGAGGGAGAATAACCCAGTGTGAACATAGAGGAGGAAATGAATTAATAAATTAGAGAGAGAGTAACCCAGTGTGAAAATAGAGGAGGAAATTAATTAATAAATTAGAGAGAGAGTAACCCAGTGTGAAAATAGAGGAGGGAATTAATTAATAAATTAGAGAGAGAGTAACCCAGTGTGAAAATAGAGGAGGAAATTAATTAATAAATTAGAGAGAGAGCGAGAACCCAGTGTGAAAGTAGAGGAAATTCATTAATAAATTAGAGAGAGGGAGAGTTACCCATTGTGAAAATACAGGAGAAAATTCATTAATAAATTAGAGAGAGTGAGTAACCCAGTGTGAAAATAGAGGAGGAAATTAATTAATAAATTAGAGAGAGAGTAACCCAGTGTGAAAATAGAGGAATAAATTCATTAATAATTTAGAGAGAGAGAGCAAGAACCCAGTGTGAAAATAGAGGAGGAAATTCATTAATAAATTAGAGAGAGAGAGTAACCCAGTCTGAAAATAGAGGAGGAAATTAATTAATAAATTAGAGAGAGAGAGTAACCCAGTGTGAATATAGAGAAGGAATGCAATTAATAAATAAGACAGAGAGCAACCCAGTGTGAAAATACAGAAGGAATGTAATTAATAAATAAGAGAGAGAGAGAGAACAACCCAGTGTGAACATAGTGGAGGGATATAATTAATAAATTAGAGCGAGAGTGCAACCCAGTGTGCAAATAGTGGAATATAAATAATAAATGAGAGAGAGTAACCCAGTGTGCAAATAGAGGAGGAATGCAATTCATAAATTTGAGAGAGAGAGTTACCCAATTTGCAAAGAATGCATTAATGAATTGGGGAAAGAGAGAGGAACCCAGTGCAAAACTAGAGGAAAAATGCAAATAATGAATTAGACAGAGACAGAGACAGCAACCCAGTGTGCAAAGATAGGAGGAATGTAAGTTATAAATTAGAGCGAGGGAGGGAGATCAATGCGGTGTGCTAATAGAGGTGTAAAAATGAATAGTGAGAGAGAGAAAGCAACCCAGTGCATAAATATAAGGGGAATGTAATTAATAAATTAGAGAGAGAGAGACAGAGCACCATAATGTCCAAATTCAGGAGGAAATTGATTAAAAAATTAGAGCGGACAGATTGAAACCTAGTGTGTAAATAGACGATCAATGTAATTAATCAATTAGAGGGAGAAACACATTGTGCAAATGGAGCGGGAATGTGATTAATAAAATGGAGAGAGAGCAACCAGTGTACAAATAGAGGTGGAATAGAATTACTAAATTAGATAGATAGAGAGTGAAAGTAACTCAGTGCGCAAATAGAGGAATGCAAATAATAAAGTAGAAAGAGCGAACAATTAAAAAAACTAGAGAGAGAGAGAGAGCAAATATCACTTCCTGTCCTTTGGCAGTCTAACAATTTCCATTGCTTTTATCTGTTAAAAATGTAGAGTGCAGCACTCAGCACGTAGTCCTGGACCCTGGAATTTGGCAGTATGCAACTTTCGTTCGAGAACAAGTATTTGCACTGGAGGACCAGCAGGTTTCAGGCAGAGCAAAGAGTGGCTTTCATCAAGTTGGTGATTCTCCAGCTGCAGCTGACCTTTGTCTCACTCTTTGTCCCTGGGAAAAGCCCATGGAGCACAGAGTCCTGTGTCACAGAACTGCTCGGGATGAACCCCAACAAAAAACACTGCATCTCTCTCCTGAACTTTGCAAAGGCACATTCCACAAGGAGGTGAACAACATTCTCTTACGATACAATGCAAAAAACCACAGCACGGAGGAAGCACAGAGGATGCTGAAGGTGAGAGACAGAAAATTAAGTTTCACACAAAGAGGGGTGGTCAGGGGAGGTGTTGCAATAACATAGAAAAGATTAAGTGCTGGAGTGTGTGTGTCTGTGTGTGTGTCTGTGTCTCTGTGTGTCTGTGTGTGTGTCTTGGTCAGCAGCTCAGGTACCTACTTATTTTTTATTCATTCTCTGGATGTGGGTGTTGCTGCCTCTGGCAGCATTTGTAGCCCATCCCTAATTGTCTTTGAGAAGGTGCTGGTGAGCTGCCTTGAGCAATCTACCCTCTGCTGGATACTGTCAGAATCATACACTCAGACATGCACTCTCACTCGCACACACATACACTCCTTTTCCAATCATGCCTATGCTAGTTACAGTCAGAATTACCTAAACCCACACACACTCAGGAAAACACACACCTTTAACAAACTACCCTTTGCAGGATTACTGTCAGAATGACATAGAAACACACAACTTTACCAAAATACCCTCTGCTGGATACTGCCTGAATCTCTCACACACACCACACAGACCTTTACCAATCCCCACTGTGTGTGCATTCACAATCCCTGCTGTGTGCATTTCCCCCTGTGTGTAATAATACATTCATTATTCTGTGTGTAATTATCAATTGTCAGTCAGTAAACAAGCCTAATATTTAACATCTTAGGTACATCGTTAAGGATTTTGTTGAATATTTAAAAATCATATGTAATCTTTGTGTGCTTTAACTGTACACTTTAAAAGACCCTGTCTTCTATCGAGCTGTGACGAGTCACTCTCTTTAGGAGTTGCTGGTTTAACTATTTAACTCACTTAAAATTCTGCTAGCTCACGGTCTGAAACTGACTCTCACACCAAAGCTAAACTTGAACCAGCTTTACCATTTAAATGCTCACATGGCAACTATACTCACCCTTGGCTCTGTCTCAGAAATCTCCTCTCTTAATTTTTATGGCAGTTGCCTGTTCAACTGGTTATCTCTAGGTCACAATCAGACACTTAATCTAAAATTACTCTCATTCTAAAATTATACTTGGATCAGATTTACTGTTCGCTTTCTCACTTTAAAACAGATTCACAAAAATACTCATTTCAGTGTCTGTCTCACTCAGGCTCATGTCTCCCCTCACTGACTGTGTGCCCATTACTGGTTGTGCACTTTAAAAGACCCTGTCTTATATTGAGCTGTGAAGAGTCACTCTCTAGCTGAACTTCCTACTGCTGTCATCAAAAAATATTCAGCCAAGGGTGATTGACAGTGAACTGCCAAAATGTCAGTTGCCTGTTGAACTAGGCTGCTGACCAATGTGTCCTGCGATGATTGAAGTTGAGACTGCCATTGGCTGCTGCCACTCCTGGGTGAGGGTGGCAAGGATAATGAGGCAATGGTGGGGGACCTGCCGAGCTGGTGGTCAGAGGGTGATTCAGGCCATGAAACCTCCATGTGTGGATTAGGAGATCAGGGTGCAGTTCCATATCATACATCGTGATTTTGCAGTCTGGCCGACTCCCATCTAATAGGAGGGCTAAATCTTTCTTTCACTGATAACACACCTCTCAAATCAAATGGATTCACAGCGCTGGGTGCCAGATGTCACAGATTTATTCAGCAAACATTACTCAATGAATAAAACACAAGAGGCAAAGCTTCAGACAAAAAGCTGCCAATTTTTGGATGAGAATTCAAACGGGTTAGTCTGCAGTTCCGGAGACAGATCAATTGGACCATACGGACATGGGAGTGAGGAGCAGGATTAGGCCATTCAGCCCCTCGAGCCTGCTCCACCTTTCAACAAGATCGTGGCTGAACTGCTTGTGGCCTCATCTCCACTTTCCTTCCTCTGCCCCCCCCGCCAACCAAATAACAATTTGATCCTCTTGTCGATCAGAAATCTGTCTAACTCAGCCTTCAATATATTCAATGACCCGGCCTCCACTGCTCTGTGGGGGAGAGAAATCCATTCCTCAGACTAACAATTCTCTGAGAGAAGAAATTCCTTCTCCGTCTTCAATGGGAGACCCCTTGTTCAGAAACGCCACCCCACGCGACGGGGAAACATCCTCTCAGTATCTGTGATTCAAAAAGGTCGCCTCTCATTCTTCTAACCTCCAATGGTCACAGGCGCAACCTGGCCAACCATTCCTCCATAAGGCAGCCCCATTCATCCCAGGTATCAGCCCAGTGAATCCTCACTCAACGGCTTCTCCTGTGATCCGCCCCTTTCTGAATTGAACAGGACAAAACGTATAGTAACTAAATTGCTAACGACCAGTTGCAATACCCAACCTTTCAGTTGTCTTATTCTCTCAACTGTACAAAGCACTAGTAAGACCACACCTAGAATACTGTGAACAGTTTTGATCCGCTTATCGAAGGGTAGATGTACTGGCATTGGTGGCAGTCCAGAGAAGATTCACTAGGTTGATCCCGGGGATGGAGGGATTTCCTTATGAGGAGAGGTCGAGTAGGTTGTGCCTGTACTCACGAGTTTAGACGAATGTCATGCAACCTCACTGAAACATAAGATTCTTAGGGGGCTTTAGAGAGTAGATGCTGAGTGGCTGTTTCCCCTTGTGGGAGAGTCTAGGACCAGAGGGCATAATCTCAGAGTAAGGGGGCCCACATTTAAAATAGAGATGAGGAGGAATCTCTTCTCTCGGAGGGTAGTCAATCTGTGGAATTCTTTACCGCAGAGGACTGTAGAGGCTGGGTCGTTGAGTATATTGAAAACTGAGATAGACAGACAGATTTTTAATCAGTAAGATAATCAAGGGGTAAGGGGCAAAGGCAGGAAAGCGGAGCTGAGGATTATCAGGTCAGGCGTGATCTCATTGAATGGCGGAGCAGACTCGATGGGCCGAATGGTCTATTTCCTCTTATGGTCTTAAATCAAAAAAAATTCTTCCCGAGTTATAACAAAAGCTATCACAGATGGTGATACAGCCTCAAGCCCACCCCATACCAAAAATCAAATAATAACCACCACCAAACAACCCACACCCTCATGCTCCCAGAGACTGTCCCTCAGTCCAGAAATCTGGTTGCAACCCACTCGCTGACCAACCTGGATCTTCCGAGTCATTTCTTCTTCTCCTCACCGGGATTCTCTTCTAATTTTGGCACACGCTTCTTGCAGTGAAGATATTTTTTCAGCATTTCGTGTACCTGGGAATGGACAATTGAGGAGTTAGGTCGGAGAGAATGGGAACGCTGTTACTGAGCAACTGACAAGGGGATCTCAGGAGACATCGCCGGGCCACTTAGCATGAGGGAAATTCCTTCCCTGAGTATGAGGGGGGAACGTGATCCCTCTCTACACACGAACAATCCCTGCCCCCTCCACACCAGCTCACGCTCTGCCAATTCAGCGTCTGGGAAATTCACCCCCCCACCCCCCATCAGTTCAATTAAACATCTACCAGAGAGAGAGGAAGGGAAATCTTATCCCTGCCCTCGAGTCAGTGCCAACTGGAGATGTTCAATCAATGAAATGGTAAAATGATGCAGACTCGGGTTATTAAATGGGTGATGCCCACAGCCTGAGAATGACTGCAGGATGAACCCCCTCACCTGCTGGAGATGGGCTTCCTTTTCCTCACGAGTGTCCAGTTTGTTCTTCCCGATGTACTTCACTTGGACTTCGGCATTGACCTGGTCTCAGTCCTCGTTGCTGAGGTCCAGGACCGCTGTAACATCGAGAGGACAATGCTTCAGGCACACCCACACAAAGCCCCTGGGCAGGGTTAGGGGTGGGAGTGAGAACTGGGTACGGAGGTGGATTGGAGGGAGGGGTTGTGTAGGGGTGGGAGAGAGGGGTGGGCAAAGGCTCGAGGGTCAGACTCTGTCCACTCCCCTCGCTGAGAGACTGAATGAATCTCCGTGATGAAGTTGTATTGGGAGAAGGTTGTCCTCAGATTGAGTTGACAAGTCAGGTACCTGAGTCTGATGTTCCGACTCTGACAAAGGATGGACGCCGAGTGGAATCTCGACTACTTTGTTCCTCAGATCCCTCGTTGTGTGATGTCTCCCGGTCCGTGATAGCAAAAGGGAATGTTACTCAAGTGCTTGCTGAATCCCCAAATCCCCAAAGTGCTGTACACCAAAACCCCAAAAACTTTGATCCCCTCAAACCCCCAAAATTCTGAGTCATGAAACTCCGAAACACTGAACCCGAAAACCACTGAACTGCAAAACCCAAAAACTCTGAGTCCCAAAACTCCACTGACATTGAAACCCCTAAACAACAACTAAGACTGAACCCCAAACTCTGAAAACTCAAACGCCAAAACACTGAACATTGTTTCAAGTTTACACTTAGGCATGCCACCCCTGTCCCCTCAGCCTCTCCATCTCACTCCCTTAGGTGTGAGTTTACAGCGACCGGATTGTGTGAAGATTTTTAGTAGAATATTCACTCCAGGCTGATATCTGTTTTTTTGATCCTTTTGGGACAGATGATACAGCGACTGCGGATTCTCGAGTTGAGTGTTCTTGAGGTTCCAGAGTCCCTAGATCTGAAATGAAGTAAGAAGACATGGGGGATTGCAGAGGGTGGATCACCGCAAGAGAGGTTTAACTTGGTAGGAAAGTTTAGAAAATGATTCACTTCAACATTTATACAGTCTGAATCCCACCAAAGTATGAAGACCACCAAAGTCTGAACCCCATCAATGACGCTCCTGTCTGTACCACAGTCAGTAACTCCCAGTCTCCTCACTCACTCTATCCCACTCCCCTCACTCAATAAACCCCAATCCCCTCGCTCACTGATTTACACTCCCATCAGTCCCAGTTCCACCCCACATAGTTACTAATTCCCACTCCCTTCAGTATGAGATTGCAGTGATTATGTTGTGTGAAGATTTTTTTGCAGAATATCCCCTCCAGACTGATCCCTGTTATTTCAGATCCTGTTGGGGTCGATGATGCAGGGACAGTGTATTCTCGAAGCAACTGTTCCTGAGATTCCAGAGTTGGTGTTCTCTCTGGATCTACAATGAGGTAAGGAGACATGGAAGGTATCAGAGTGCGTTTCATCTCAAGAGATCATTTACTTGGTTGCGAAGTTCAGAAAATGATTCACTTCATCTTTCATGCAATCTGAAATCCACCAATGCCAGTCTGTTCTGTAAGCCCTCAATGAACACCTGTCACTACCTCCTGGTCTCCTCCCTCACTTACTCCGCTCTCCTCAGTCCCTACAACCCACCCCCTCTGTCCCGACGTCCCAACTCCCTCAGTCCTGACATCCCACCCCCCTCAGTCCCGACATCCCACCCCCCTCAGTCCCGACGTACCGCCCCCCTCAGTCCTGACGTTCAACCCCCCTCAGTCCTTGCGCCCCACTCCCCTCAGTCACTAATAGCAACTCCCCTCAGTCCCTGCATCCCACCCCACTCAGTTCCTGCATCCCACTCCCCTCAGTCACTTCATCCCACTACCCTCAGTCACTTCATCCCACCCCCCTCAGTCACTTCATCCCATCCCCTCAGTGACTTCATCCCACCCACCTCAGTCACTACATCCCACTTCCCTCAGTCACGTCATCCCACTCCCCTCAGTCACTTCATCCCAAACCCCTCAGTCACTTCATCCCAGTCCCCTCAGTCAGTTCATTCCACTCCCCTTAGTCACTTCATCCCACTCCCCTCAGTCACTTCATCTTACCCCCCTCAGTCACTTCATCCCACTCCCGTCAGTCCCGACATCCCACTCCCGTCAGACCCTACATCCCACTCCCGTCAGTCCCTACATCCCACTCCCGTCAGTCCCTACATCCCACTCCCGTCAGTCCCTGCATCACACTCCCGTCAGTCCCTACATCCCACTCCCGTCAGTCCCTACATCCCACTCCCGTCAGTCCCTACATCCCAATCCCGTACTCACTGCACCCCACCCCTCACGCTGCACCCCACACCCCTCACTCACTGCAGCCCACTCCCCTCAGTCAGTACATCCCACTCTCCTCACACTCCGCATGCTACTCCCATCAGTCACTACATCCCACTGCCGTCTGTCACGAAATCCCACTGCCGTCATTCACGACATCCCACTCCCCTCAGTCACTGCACCCCTCATTCACTCCATCCCACTCCCCTCAGTCACGACATCCCACTCCCCTCAGTCACTTCATACCACTCCCCTCAGTCACTTCATCCCTCTCCCCTCAGTTACTTCATCCCACTCCCCTCAGTCACTTCATCCCACTCCCCTCAGTCACTTCATCCCACTCCCCTCAGTCACTTCATCCCACTCCTCTGACTCAGCTTATATAGAGGCAGAACCAACAGGCAGAGCCTCAGGCACTGAATTCGCCAATAACACTGATTTTTATGGAACAGAAGCAAAATCAAACAACCATGCACTTATCAAAGTCTCATCAATCTATGTTTTAAGTGAAATCAAATTTATCACATATTTAATAAGGGAAGGCAAAGGGAAAAGTCTGCTTATCCACGAAACCCTACAGGTCTCACACTTGAAGTGTTAACACATTGACGTCAATGACTGGGAGGAGCTCGCAACCAATCAGTCAAAATGGCGACACCGTGTCCATCATTCTGCATCACACTTTGAGTCGCCATATCTTAATGATGAGGCAGAGCGGCCGCAGGGAAGGAATGGGAAGTAAGCAATTCCTGCTCTGCGAATCCCACTACCTGGTGGGACATCCTGCCCAATGTGCCTGAAGCTCTGCGGCTGGAGAATTGGCCTGTTCATCCCCATGAAGACCCACAGCAGGAAGTTGCCAGCACGAGGAGACATCATCATCGCGTCGAGGGACAGCCGAAGCTGAGGACAATTTACTATCCAGCTTGGTGATGTGACCAATCTTGGACACAGAACACTCCGTCCCCTCATTAAACCATTGGTATATATTGTAAATTTGATGAGAATGGTGATTGATGAAGATTATTAAGCTCCAGGCCAAGATGGAAAATCAGTAGGTCACAGGGCTACTAATCCAGAGAGTGTGACATCAAATTTCACCCCTGGGGTTTGAGAATTTGAATTTAAAAGCAACCCTGTATACACACAGCCTGGAGCAGATAAAACCACTGGCAGATTGTGAAAATTGCAAAGATTTATACAGTGAATTTTCTCTCTCTAAAACAGTGTCCGTTAAGATTCCACTTTACAGCTTTCCAAGGCTCCCTTGACAGCAACTCACAATCTCATCAAACAAACCAAGTAGAATGATAAGGGCAGCTGGCTCATGGGAACGACACGGCCTGGAATTTCCCCTCCAAGCCTCACACCAACCTGACTTGGAACCCAATCGGCCGTTCTTTGACTATCGCTGGGTCAACCTCCTGGATCGTCCTCCCTACCAGCACTGTGGGTGTACCAACACCACATGGAGACAGTGGATCAAGAAGGCGGCTCATCGCCAACTTCTCAAGGACAATTACGGATGGTGAATAAAAGCTGGCCTAGCCAGCGAAGCCCACATCCGAAGAGGCAATGGAAATATATACTCCGGCCATTACACAATGTTGACTATAAAATGTTCAGACCTGTTGTCAATTTAAATCCCTCCCTTAATCATTCATGGTCAGTAACTGGAGGCAGCTTCTGATGTAGCGGAAAAAACTGTTCCAAATATCAGGTGAGATGTTTCCTTGTTTCGTTATCGCAGCTCCTTTTATTAATTATCTTTAATTTGCACAAATGTTGTCACAATCTGCATCATTGATGAATGATACTGTTTCAGCCAACCCGCACTGCCAATGGTCGCAGGTGAATCCCATGTGATGAACGCTGTTGGATGTGTTGTTGCAGAGACTGACACGCTCACGGCAGATTGTACCGGAGATTGAGAGGGAAGCAAGTGGTGACCCCACTGCATCTCTCACAGCAACATTCATCTGAAGGCTCTGGCAAACATTCAGCTATTAATGGACCCTTATAATCAGGAATTTGTCACCTACTGGGTATTTGTTCAGTGGGGTGTGTGCTCCTTGTCCTGTCCGCATACAGGGCTCAGTAATTGAATTGTATTCGAATATTAGCAGGGTGTTTGTAGGAGGAGAGGGGCTGGAGGAGGAACTCGGGAAAACTCTCAGTTATTCAGTTTCTTGCATCGACGAATGAATTGAAGAATTCGAGTAAAGGGATATTTCAGCACATTCGTCAACTGCTTCTTGAACTTCATTTGGGTCACGGTGTAAATCCCAGTGTTTTGGTCAGCAGTTCAGGAGCTGCATCATGAAGCCCAATTCCTGCACAAACCGTGGCAATTCTCCATTTTTTTTTGAATATACAATATCCGCAATGATATTGAATACACCATAAACAACATCCACAACAGGATGAAATTGACTGAGATAACAACCAGTAAAATGATGGATTTCCTCCGCTCTCCATCTCTGGGTCTCTGGGTCTCTCCCCACTACTGTAAGCCCGGAGTCTCCTGCGGGCTCTGCTGCTCATTAAAATGTGTCTGACGATGAGAACATTGAGCAGCAGAATCTGGACAAATGGGGCCGCCGGGTTTACAATGTAATGGAGGAGCTCAATTGCTCCCCAGACAGGAGAATGCTGAGCCTCGACTGTTATATCACAAAACCAGGTGAAATAGAAAACCAAATACTTCCCTAAAAACATGAAATACCAGGCGATGTTCTTTAAACAGCTCAGCTTAGTCACAGTTCCCTGAACCGCAGCTGCTTTTTCCTCAATGCAATATTTTATTTTCAGCTTCTGGGTACAAATAGCTACAAATCGATCAAAGGTGAACGTGACACTGAACCAGACTGAACAGTCAGTGGCTGCATAAATCAGGACAGCGTGGATATTAGACAGGGGGATATACTCGACGAAAGTAAACTCATCCGGATAAACAATCGGAATGTGTTTCATTATTAGGTCAAGGATAATGACCAGTAGATCTGCCACTGCCCTGCCCACCAGGTAACGAGTGACACATTTGGAGAGATCGCATTTTCCTTTTTTCAGGATCACAATTGTAAGTAAGTTAACTGTTAGGAAGGGAAAATAATCGTAGAGATTAGAAATCAGGCGTAATCAGCTTTATTTAGTGTCTATTGTACTGACCTAGTTTATTGCAGTGACACACTGATATGATTGTACCTGAAGGTACAGAGGAAAGATGAAGTGAGAAAATGGTGACGTTTGAACTCAGTGTTGATCCTAATACTCCCATTGGCGCCAAGTCTGACTGAAACGCTGCTCGCCATCTGAACACTGACAGTTCTAATGAAGTACCACCTTACTTCTGGCTTTTCTAAGGTTATACATCAAACATCATTTTTGGATTCTGCGGCTGACTAAAAGGCCGGACACCCCTCCAGCCGCTTCCCCTCCCCATTTATCGGGTCTGATGAACGGCAGCATGCAATCCGGATTTCCTGCATTATTGGCTGGCTTCTGGAGCGGACAGCAGGGCCAGGAATTGTTCCCCATGCCGACCTTGTGACCCAGAGCCAGGTGTGGATCCTGACTGAACCGCAATGCGTCAATGGCCAAGGCTCCCTGAACTGAAATATTAACTTTGCTTCTCTCTCAGACTTGCAGCCTGCAGTGTTTGTGCAGAAACGACTTATATTTATGTAGAACTTAAAATATCCCATGAAGCAGGTCACCGTGATTCACAGGAGCTACATAAAATAAGATATAATGCTGACCTATATCAGGAGATATTAGGAAAGCTGACAATGTCCTTGCTGAAATAGATCTGTTTGAGGAGTGTTGGAAATCAGGAAAGCGAGCCAGAGACAATGAGGTGTTTAGAGAGCATATTGCAAGGCTTGTGGTCTTGGTACTGAAGTCCGGGCCACCAAGGTCTCAGCGATTAAAGTCTGGGATCTGAGGTCCAAGTTAGAACAGTGCAGATATCTCAGAGTTTGTGAATTGAGAGGATATGACAACGATTTGGAGGGGCGAGTCCCATGCGGCCAGACCGCGGAGGTATGATCATTTTAAAAGAAAGCCTTTGATCAGGAGTCAAATTAGCTCAGCGAGCACAGGGGTGATTGGGGATGGGGACTCGGTGAGAGTTAAGGCGAGGACAGCAGAATTCTGGATCATGTCACGTTTGGAGTGCATTGGTACAGTTGAGACTGGAGGTAACACACGAAGCAAGAAGAGTATCAGCAGAAGTTGAATTGAGACAGGAGCTAAGTCAGACGGTAGAATACACGTGGAAATAGCCGTCCTGAGTCATGGTGTGAATGTGTGGAGGGAAGCACATCTCAGTTTAACATATGACACCAGGCTTGTGAACAGACTGGGGAAGACTCAGGCTGTTGACGGAGTGAGGGATTGAGTGTCGACCTGTGGAACAGCGTTTGGGGCGGGGATGGAAAGCAAACGTTTCAGTCTTCCCGGCATGTGACTGGCTGGCAGATGTGTGAGGTAATATATTTTGGGACGATGGCGGAGTAGAGGCATGGCAAAACTCTCTGTACAGTTTTAAAGCTGGTGCAAGAATAGAGAGACCCTGGGAGATGATAAATATAACAAACCTATGGAATTAGCACGAATGGTTAAACAAACATTTAATAAAGCAAATGGGATCGTCAGTTTTATAAATAGGTGCATAAATGATAAATTGCAGAGCGTTATGATAAACTTATAAAACTTTGATTTATCCTCTACTGCAGTATTGTGCACAATCCCGTCAGTGCACACTGAACGGGTCTGAAGGGTTTGTAGGAATACAGAATGAATTTGCTAGAATGCTTAAGGGGATGATATGTTACACAGATAGACAGGAGATGATGGGTTTTCTCTCCTCTAATCACACAACCTCGTCACAGCTTAGATCCAGAGGTGGACAAACGAGCTGAGATCGAGTTTTGAGGTGATGTTGAAGGCCCTTGGCAACGAGGCAGCATTTAACGGAGTGAGGCATCAAGGAGACTTAGAAATGTTGTCTCAATGGGAATGCGGGGGATTCGGGTGGAATGGGTGAGCGGGGAAGGTTTGTGGGTGAAATTGGGAGGGAGGATTGTTTGGGTGTTTGCGGGAAGGTAGGGGGTTGGGGGGAGTTTGTGGGGTGGGGGTTTGGTCTTGTGGGGGTAGTGGGGCGGATGGCGGTATTGGGCGGTGGGAGGGCTGGTGCGGTAGGGGGCAGGGTTGGTGGTGGGAGGGTGATGATGGAATGGGGAGATGGTGGTTGCGGGGGGGAACGCCAGACATTTTGGAATGATACCTATCACAGAGGACGATGGTAGTGGTTATTGGGGCTAATCATCTTATTACAGGGATATCACTGCAGGAGTTCCACAGGGTAGTGTCCTCGGCTCAACCATCTTCAGCTGTTTTACCAATGACCTTTCCTTCATTATAATATCAGAAGTGGGGGTGTTCGCTGATGATTGCACAATGGTCAGCACCATAAACAGTTCCTCAGACGCTGAAGCAGTCCATGTCCAAATACAGCAAGCCCTGGAAAATATCCGGGCGTGGGCTGAAAAGTGGCAGTTAACATTCGACACCAAGTGACAGTAAAGAACATGTCAAACGGGAGAGAATGTTAATATCTCTCCTTGACATTCAGCATAATTGCCATCGCTGAATCCCCCACAATCAACATCCTTTGAGCCACCATCAACCAGAGACTGAACTCGACCAGGCAAATTAATACTGCTGCTAAATGAGGTCAAGAGGCAAGGACTTTCCTTCATCTACAAGGCACAAGTCAGGAGTATGATGGAACACTCGCCACTTGACTGGACGAGTGCAGCTCCCTCAACACTCAAGACGATGGACACCATCCAGGACAAAGCAGCCCCGCTTGATTGGCACCACATCCACAAACATTCACTCTCTCCACCACCGACGCACAGGAGCAGCAGTGTACAACAAGATGTACTGCTGCAACTCATCAAGGCTCCTTCGACAGCACCTTCCAATCCCGCGACCACTACCAACTAGAAAGATAATTGCAGCAGACACATGGGAACACCGACCCCAGGAAGTTCCCCTACAAGCCACTCACCATCCTGACTTGGACGTATATTGTCCGTTCCTTCACTGTCGCCGGCTCAAAACCCTGGACATTCGTCCAGCTCTGTGACCACCAACTTGGTGAATCGAATCTACCTCCGCTCCATTTGTTGCTCATGTTAAAGAAACAGATAAACTCTCAATTCAGTCCCCATACCTTGTCCATGGATGGAACCCGAATCCTCTGAACTCCAAGAGTGCATGCAGCAGCTCATAGCAACCCCCAGCGAAGCACCCACAGCACTTCCATTAAATTTCACATACTAGAAAGCCCTCATCCCCTGTCACAGGCCACGTGCGCGCCTTTTCATTAGAAATAAGCCCAGGGCTGGTTCCCCGCGCAGCTCAGCACTGGGACAGCTGAGGGTGACTAACACAGGAGGACATCGGACTTCCACAGGCCAAGTTTCAAAGGCGGCGGGTTAAAGCTGGTCGGAGGGCTGATTGGCGTCACCTTTAGACCCTCCCTCACCCTCCCGCCACACGGAAAGTCCACCCGGGCTTGATTCATGTCCAGCATGAAATTGGCCGCCATTGTGGGCGGCACGAGGTGATAGATCCAAACTTCCAGGCACAGGAATAAGCGAGGCTGGAGAGCCGGAAATTGTGGCCAGGCATTGGTAAGGGAAGGGAAAGCAAATTAATTAACTCTAAAGTGTCGAATTGAATAGAAACTTGAAGGCGAGTAAAAAAGGGAAAAGCAAGGTTTTCAGCAAAAGGGATAACACCCACGGGGAGCGAAGTCACTGCAGGGGCGGGACCCCGGACTGTGTCAAACACAAGGATGAGAAAATTCAAACTCAGGAGCTGCCAGACCGAGAAGCGATGCTGGTTCGTGAGACAACTGCTGATGGGCGAATGGGGTTTGTTCTGATTTAGGAGACGGGCAGCAGAATTTCAGAAGGGCTGTGGTTTATGAAGGTTTGTATCTGGGAACGTTTATGAAAAGCATTCGATTGATCGATTCACAATGACCCCGGTACAGATGAGAGCTTATGCCGCTGATGCACTGATTCCGATGGGGAGGCTGGTGAGATTACGGTGGTCACAGTGGGCAGGTTTGGCAAATAGAGGATATGTGTTCTTAAGTTAGTCCAAGTTTAAAGGAATCAAAGAGGTTGGAAACAATCCGGTTCAGCCTCAGATACTGGCCAGAGAGGTGTTCTGGACTCAATATCTAGAGAATATCGTTTGACTGAACTGAACTGAAGACAATGAGGTCGGTGAGCCGAACATCACAATAACATTAACATTGGCACAGCTCATTTTGGTTCTCAAAAATAATAGCCTAAAAGAGTTGCTTACCAGGGACACCAACAGCCGCGAGGATGGGGTAGTAAAACCTTTCAATAACGACAAGTATCAAATAGATCCCATCTTCTAATGTAGCAAATGATAATTTTCAGAAAGAACGTAAAGCACCACCAAGAAACTCCTGCCCATTGTTGTATCATTCCAGTCTATTGTTCTCAGAGTCTGATCCATTGTTGTAACATTCCAATCAATTGTTCTCAGAGTCTGATCCATTGTTGTAACATTCGAAACTATTGCTCACATATTCTGATCCATTGTTGAAACAGTCGAACATATTGCTCCCAGATTTTGAACTCTCCTCCTCCTCTCTCGCTCTCTCTGGAGGCTTCGATCCCTGTTCGTACAGCTGATGCTCCCACTGTCATTTTAGGCTCACTGAAAGGAATCCGTTATTAATAGAAGAAGAAAAAACTTTCCAGTGACACAATTACCATCCATGGAGAATGACATTAATTACGGTCAGTGAAAAAAACAGGTTTAGTAAAATCATTTCAATCAAAAACGTTTGATCCACAATAATGTCGAACACTTACATGTGATCGACAAGATGTATGACGGTTGCTGAGGGAAGGAACAATGGAAATAGCAGAGGCACTGGCCAAATCAAGAATTCGGTTTGGCAATGTGTGCCAAATGGCCTAGTCTTGTACTGTGTGAAACCAAAGACAGTACACGTCCTGGAAACCTGCCAGGCCCTGAAACAAAAATTCAACCGAAGATAACCTGGACCCTAAAACGAATGCAGGCCCTGCAGCGACCGCTGACCCTTCAAGCGCTACAGGCCTTGAAACATTGGGCAGGAGGGGAAGACCTCGAAAGCCCCCACAGCTGAATGTATCTCCCTTCCTGAACATAGTTACATTAGTCACATCCCTGGAGTCAGAGCTAAGTTCCTGTAGGTAGGATGAGCCTATGGGCCCTTGATGTGAGTAATCGGACACAGCTTTGAAAGCCTCAGCTGGAAGACCATGGCAGCCAAAAGCTCTGCTGTTTCTCTTCCCTTTGATTGCTTGTTGCAGCTCTCCCATTGATGGTTGTTCATAAGATGCTGAAACTAATGCAGGTCCTGCCAATAATGTAGACCCCTGAAACCAATATATAGAGCCTGAAACTAATACAGACCCTGAAATTAATATGGAGTGCGAAATTAATACTAGCTCAGAAACTAATTAAGGTCCTGATAAAAATACAGATCATGAAACTAATAGAGACTGTTTATCTAGTACAGATCGTGAAACTAATAAAGCCCCTGAAACTAATACAGCCCTTGAAAATGAAGTAGAACCAGAAATTTATATAAATCCTGAAATTAATGCAAATTCTGAAACGGACCAGATCATGTAGATAATACAGATCTTGAAAATAATACAGGTCCTGAAGCTAATACAGACCTTACAATAATTCAGATAACGAAGCTAATACACATCCTGTTAATAATACAGGCCCTGATACTCATACAGACGCATAAATAATTGCAGTATCTGAAACTAATTGCACATCCTGAAACTAATGCCGACCCTAAAAAATAATAAAGATCCTGAAACTAATACAGACACTGAAACTAAAAGGAGACCTTGAAACAAATGCAGATCCTGAAACTATTGCCGACCCTGAAACTAATACTGAATCTGTAACTAATACAGACCCTGAAACCAATACAGATCCTGAAACTAATACAGGCCCTGAAATTAATATAGACCCTGAAACTAACACAAACTCTGAAACTAATACAAACCCTGAATTTAATACAGACTCAGAATCTAAATCAGACCTGAAATCAATACAGACCCTGAAACTAATACAAACTCTGAAACTAATACAGATCCTGAAAACAATACAAGCTCTGACAATAATGCAGACCCTGAAACTAATACATATCTTGAAACTAGTGTACATCCTGAAACTAAAACAAACCGTGAAACTAATACAAAGTCGGAGAGCGTTTATTGGAGGGAGCCTGCTGATGGAGACAGAGAGGTTCAATGTCGCAGCAAGTGTCAGGGAACCATAATCTGGAACAGACACAGGGACGTAGAAAGTGAGAGAGTGACAAACAAAATGAAGGAGATTCCGGCAGTGAATGGGAAAGAGATTGACAAATATGTGAAAATAGAGGGGGAGAGAGACAGATATAAATAGAGTAATGGTCTGTGACAGAGAGAAACAAACAGGGATTTATAGTGAGGGTGAAGGTATGGGAGTAAAAAATGGTTTGAGAGAGAGAGTGACAACAGGGAGTCAGAGTGAGAGTGAAGGAATGTGAGTGAAAGACAGAAGTTGTGTGCGAGATTGACAAACATGGAGTGAGAGTGAAAGAATGTGAGAGGAACAGAGATAGTGTGAGAGACAGTAACAATCAGTGGGTCGGAGTGAGAGTGAAGCAATGTGCGAGAAAGAGATGGTTTCAGGGAGAGTGACAAACAGGGAGTCAGTGTGAAAAAAATGTGAGGGAAAAAATGATGGTGTGATAGGGAGTGACAACAGGGAGTGAGTTTAAAATTGAAGGAGTGCGAAAAAAGATGGTTTGAGAGAGTCACAAACATGGAGTGAGTGTGGGGGCTGAATGTTCCTGGTCCCATTAGTACCCAAAGAAGGGGACTACTCTTGTGAGAGTGTGCAGACAAATAGAGCGGCTGGTTACCTCTTCATCAATATAGAAATGGTTATTTCGTTACTGATGTAAATAACAATGAGGGAGCCTCCATGTTGTGGCAGCTTCGTAGCCACCGACTACCAGGGCTGTGCAACTTTTCCGGTTGGGCTGCACAAGCGCCAGGACTACCGGCTCTCTTAATAATGAGGCTACATGGGGAGTTCCCACTATTCTGCATCTCACATTGAGCTTCGCAATGGCCAATTAGGAGACGGCCTCCAGGAAAGACTGTTCCCTCATCTCACAATCCCAACATCAGTACTCGGGACTCTGATTGGGTCCCCAATTCATGGTTCCGAAGCGCGCGGGAATATTTAGGTCACAGGGAGAAGCAGAGAGAGAGAGATAGAGACAGATTGAACTAAAATGAATTAAGATGAGGTGTGAGCTGTGGATGGAAGTGAGCTCTGTCAGTGGGTCCTTTTCATTTCCCAGTCACTGTGTGAATCCTGAAAACCGGATCACGTTATTTCAAATTGCATTTTAGTTCCATCCAATGTGTCTGTGTATGTGTGCGTGTGCGTGTCTGCGTGTCGGTGTTTGCATCTGTGTGTATGTGTGCGTTTGTGTATGCGTGTTGGTCTGTGCGTCTGTGTGTGTGTCTGCGTGCCTGTGTGTGTGTAGCTGTGTGTGTGTATGCCTATCTGTGTTGTATTTGTGAGTGTGTGTCTGTGCCTGTGTGTATGTGTGTGCGCGTGTGTGCGAGTGTGTGTATCTATGTGCTTGAGTGCCTGTGAGCCTGCGTGTGTGTCTGTCTATATTTATGTGTGTCTGTGTATGTGTGTGTCTGCGCCTTTGTGTCTGTGCATGTGTGTGCGTCTGTGTGTGTGTGACTGTGTGTGTGCCTGTGAGTATGTCTGCGTGAGTGTGGGTCGAGGGGATCACAATTCCTCCCTGTGCTAATGTTCATCATTTATGATCAGTGGTTTCTAACTGGCTGCTGTCTGATGTTGGTGAGTGTCTCTCGGTGTAAATGATAGAGGGATTTCAGAGACATTGTTGTGCTTTTACTGGCGAACATTTAGATTTTCATTAATCGCATTACAATTTATTGATTCTCCTCAGCATGATTAAAGTCCTAAAGGGTACAATTAAAGAGCCCAATGGAAGGCGGTGCAGGTGAAATATTTAGCACGAAGTTTCAAACGGCAGTTTTATTCATATTCTTGCTGTTCCCTTGGATGTTCAGGAGACCACATGTGGAGGGGCTTGGCGGTGAACCTTTGCTCTCTCACCTTTTCTCCCAGCGCCATTGGGTGAGCGTAATGGGCGGAGCGAGCGGGAACCTTCTCTCCAACTCCGTCCATTGTGCCCGACAAAGGAAGCAGAACCAGGCCCTTTCCATTGTGCCGTCATCAATGGGCCAAAATCACTCCCCCGTTCATTGTACAATCTCAGGGCCCTCCACTCTTTGTTATGACGTCATCATGGGACTAGGTCCTGCTCCCCATTTCTGATGGGCAGCCGGAGGACCGATCCCTCCAATTAAGCTGTCAACAATGCGAGCAGGCCCTTCTTACGATGCCGCCACAGTTCCCGCTCTTTCTATGATGCAGTCGTTATGAAGAACAGTCCCACCCACTGTCCATTGTGCCGGCTCATGACCCAACTGCCATATTATTCCGTTGTCATGGGGAACAGAACTCACCCCCTAGACATTGTGCAGCCACAGGTGCCGCAAATCCCGTTATGCCCTCGTCATGGGAAACAGCACCACCCCCCCCACTCACCTCAGCCCCTCCCCTCCACCCCACCGCCCACCTACTCCCCGGGAACTGTGCGGATTAGGTGCCTTACGTCAATAATGTCACCATGGGCATCAGGCACCGTCCCCACACCCAATGCCCTTGGCGGAGCTATCCAACTCCTCCAGTCACTCTGTCGAACAGCACAGCAGCCCCACCCACTGGGAACGTGAATGAAAATGAGAAAATGCTGGACTTTCCCTGATTCATTTCCTCTCCCCTTTTTGAATGAATTCCACGATTGGTGCAAAGGGACATTTCAGCACCTGCTTCAATTGCTCCCTGAGTTTTCTCAGGGTCAGGGCATAAATACAAGAATTTGTGGAGCAGCTCAGGAGCTGCAACATGAAGCCCAGTTCCTGTACATAAGGATGCAGAAATATGGAATCATAACCCAAACTTTGCATCCGGATCCATACAGAATACAACATAATTGTCGCCCACAACAGCAGGAAATTTGCCGAGATAGTAAAGAGTAAAATCATGGATTTCCTTCGACTCTCCATCTCCGGATCTCTGAGCCCCTCTCCACTGCTCTGACCCCAGAGTCTCCTGCGGGCTCTGCTGCTCACTAAAATGTGTCTGATGGTGAAAACATTGAGCATCAGAATCAGGAGAAATGGGACACAGGGTGTAAGAATGTAATGGACAAACTCGATTGTTACCCAAACCGTAGAGTAGTAAACATCTAGCGTTATAGAACAAAACCAGGGTAGGTTCATCATTTGATACCGTCCGGTCAACATGAAATACCAGAAAAAGATTCTTTAAAAAGCTCAGCACAGACACTGTTCCAAGAACCACAGCTACTGTCTTTTCGGTACAATATCTACATTTCAGAGTTCGGCAAGATATGGCTACAAATCGGTCAAAAGTGAAAGTGACGGTGAACCAGACTGAGCAATCAGTGGCTGCATAAAGCAGCACGGCATGGATATTACAGATCCGAATGAACCACAGGAAACGAAACTGCTCCCGATGAACAATTGGAATTTGCCTTAATACCGGGTCGAGTATAATCACCATTAGATCCGCCGATGCCATAGCCAACAGGTAGTAAGTCACACATTTGGAGAGACCACAATTTCCCCGGGAAATGATCAGAAGTGTCACCGATATAACTGCGGGCAAGGGAAATAAACAGGAAAATAATACATTAGGTTAGCAGAAAAGTTTAGTTGATAACTTATTGTCATTTTTGATTGTGCCACTCTAACCATTAATATATTTACATCATTTTACCTGAAATAACAAATGGTGGAGGTTTAAAATATTGTATGTCTGGATAGATTAAATATTCAAAGTACAACACTGATATTGTAGAACTCAATTTTATTGGGGATTGGAGGAGCACAGCGGCATTGGGTGCCTGTTCCCAATATTTGAACACGTCAGGCGAGGTTAACAAAAGCAGTTAATAAAGCAGCAAGGACCTTCAGCTTGATGAATGGATGCAAACTCCAGAAAGCTACTCTACAACTATTCAAAACACTAGTTTGGCCAAACGTAATGTACTGTACCGAATAATGTGCAGGTCACTTTAGAAATAATGTGAATACTGTCTAGAATGTAGAGAGGAGACAGGCTGAATGGCACCGCAGGTGAGTCATTACAATGACATGGATAAATTGGAGAAGCTTCTTTATTATCATGAAGAGTGCAATCACAGAAAGGGTGCAGCATGGAAGGTTGATATTCAGTACATCTTATCCATGCTGGTCCACTGACGGAGCAATTCGCTGGTGTCACTTCCACAGCCATCTCCCCTTTGTTCTACACTTATCCCCTTTTCAGGTACTAAACCAATGCCCCTTTTCCTCGGTTGGGCCTGGCTCTACCACATTCTCAGCCACCGCATCCAGTTTTGTAATAAAGGTTTTCCTCAGGGGGACATCGCATGTTTTTCCAATTACCGAGGCAGGATGCCCTCTGATTCTCGATCCTTCCAACAATGGAAGGGTTTCTCCATGCCTACTTTTCCCAGACAGTTTATAATTTTAAATATCTGTTCAAGTCGCCCCTCAATCGTGTGTTTTCCAAGGAGAACAGCCACAACTTTTCCAATTCATCTACACAACTTGGATTAATCATGTCAGAGCAAATTGCCGTCTGTATTTTCTGTACCATCTTTGGTACCTTAACATTCTTGTTAAAATGAGATTTCCAGAGGTGGGCACAATGCTCCAGCTGAGGACGAAACTGCGTTTTATGGAGGTTCATCATCTCCATCTTCCTTTCATACTCTATGTGCCTCCTCATAATGCCCAGGATGCGGGTAGGTTAATGAACCACTGTCTCAACCCATCCTCCCACTTTCACTGATTCACGCGCATGTACATAAAGATCACTCTGCTCCTGCACCAATGTCAGAATTGTGTGCTGAGAAATTAACATTAAGGTGTTCAACATTTTGCCCAGTTGAGAGAAATTGAAGAAAGATTCAGTTGATTTTCCGTTTGCTGAAAGGGTGATAAACGGATGGCTCAGATATAATCTGATTGGCACAAGGAGCAGTCGTCTCATTTGAAATACACAGGCCACTAATGCGGTGCTGCCTGTTATTATATTGCATTTCAAACGTGCATTTGTTAAACATTCGAAGGCGAAAACCTCTCTAAAGTGGTGAGGGGCAACAATATAAGAATGAAAATATTCGCTTTCGGCCTACCAGCCCATGTAACTCTCTGAGCACAGGAACGGTGGTTAAGCGGGATTGATTCCAGTTAGATTACAGTTAGTTAGGCAGCAGAACGTGGTATCTGTTGAGTTTTACAAAGGTTTGTAAACAGGAGGTGAAGTTTGAGCAAGGTGGTGGTGGTGGGTGGTGAGTGAGAGGACGATTCTGGCTAGGTTGACATTGTAATGGATGGGTCTTAATTTGAAAAAAATAAATGCCCAGATTGTGTGTTTATGAAGCAGATGTGTCGAGGTAGGATTGGATATATGTCAAATTATGAGGGAGGTCGTGGGCCGTATTTCAGAAAGATGTATATTGGGTAGGAACTGAGCTAAGGCCATCAGCAAACCCTCTGGTTGAGCAGGAGGAATTGGGCTGGGTCGCGATATGGGGAGGGGGTGGGGTGTGTGGCTGGTGGAGGATGTGTGGATGGAGGACAAATTTTCGGATGCTGTCAGGTGACACTGGCTTCGATCCTTACATGGCTCAACTGAAAAATAAGAAACAGGAGCAGCTAATCAGTGAACTGTGGCTTCCAAATATAATAGAGACATTCAGGGATATCAACTGAACCGAAGATACGAATGTGAATTTCAAGCACATCATTGCAACTGAACATTCTTTACGTACTTAAAAACTGGAGAGAGAAAGACTTACGATGCACACCAACAATAGCGAGCATTGGATAATAAGAACATCGAATAACCTGAAGAAACATTGGGAACCGATATTTCAATGCGATTCCACAATAAATCGTCAACAAATAGTGAACATACCAGGGTAAACCCCTGCCTCTTGTGTGATAACAATCGACTGTTCTCAGGTCCTATTCCATTGTTCAATCATTCCAACCTACAGTTCCCACATTCTGATCCATTGTTGTAAAAACCAAATCTATCGTTATCAGATTCTGATCAATTGTTGTATAATTCCAATCTATTGTTCTCAGATTCTGATCTATCTTTGTAATAGTCCTCAGGTTCTGATCCATTTTTGTAATATTCCAATCTATTGTTCTCAGATTCTGATCCATTTTTGTAAAATTCCAATCTATTGTTCTCAGATTCTGATCTATCTTTGTAATATTCCTCAGGTTCTGATCCATTTTTGTAATATTCCAATCTATTGTTCTCAGATTCTGATCCATTGTTGTTACATTCCAATCTATTGTTCTCAGATCCTGATCCATTGTGGTAAAATTCCAAGCTGCTGCTCTTGATTTGGACAGATCATTATAATAGTCCAAAGTCTTGTCCTCTGTTTCTAATATATCTTCTCCCTCGCTTTGGATCTGCTGCTCCCTGACAATGCCACATTGAGTATCCGTGTTATAGGATGAGATGGCTGATTGGAAGGATTCGCATTTTAATTGAATTTTAATTGCATTTTAATTGCTTTATTGGCACAATGAAGTTCCATGGAGACTGATGTTATTATGCCACGAAAAAAGGTTTAACTTAACCCCTTTCTATTGCACCATAATGAAACAGCTTTTTTGCAGCTTTAGTGGGGATGTCTGAGATTTTACGAGGGAAGGAAATGTGGAAATCGTGGACACACTAAACATTATCCTTCAATCCTCCTTGGATATCGGACTATTCCCGAACTGTTGTCAATGTTGTTCCCTGTTTTTCGAAGGGCAGATGGATAAACCTTATATCTGCCAATAAATCAAAGAATTGTTAGTGAAACGTTGTGTTATATCAGAGATTCAATAATTTGGGGCAAAATGAGTTTGTTGATTAGAAAACATGGGTTTATAAAAAACAGCCAGAAGAGACACATTAATGAAATAATGCCTTTGACAAACTCGATTGGCATCGTTGATGAAGTATCAGGTAGGGTTGTTGATGAAAGTATGTTTTTTTGTTAACTATACGGACAAAGAATGACCATGTGCCAATTACGGTATTTGTTGGGGAACAGTAACAGATGGTTCAGCAACATAAGCACAATTGCCTGAATGCTACAGTTTATAATCAGAGATGCTGCACGCTCAAATTTAATCCTTCCTCCAGATAATTATCTTAGAACATAAAACACTTTTGAAGCTATTTACTTCTTTAGGGATCACCCAGAATGCCAGTGCTATGTCGCTGGCTTTATACCTTCTCAGTTCCAGCCATCCTAAGCCTTAGGACTTTCAATTAACATGTATTTAGGAGACTCATTCCCTTGTTCTCTTTTCTCCTCAATATTTCCATGTTAATCCATGATTGGCTATATTTTGTCACAAGGGTCTTTGAGGACAGCTGTAGATTTTTTTCAGTTTCAATCCAGACAACGTTCCAGATTATTTTTCCTCATGTAACCCAGACTGAGATTAACCTTACTTGCATTCCACGTGTTGAATCTTGGCTTTAGTGTTTTTGCTGCTCACTGCGCAAGCCTAAGTAAGTGTCATCAACTGGTTAATTTCTTACAGTGAACTTTCGACGGCACCTGTCCCAGTTGCAGCTAAACAATCTCATAAAACAGGCAAATCAATAGAAACCAGAGATTCTCACAAAACTGCACACATCTCCGAGGGGCATCTTCAGGGGTCTTCTCAACTAGATCTTTAGTTTATGTATCCTTAAATGGAACATATTTCACTGATTTGAAGCAATACACTGATCTTAATGACCTTCAATCTTCATGGATTATGCTTGAACTAATTTAGATCTCATGCTTTATCAAAACTTCTCGACCGTCGACCCTGCGTGAAATGATAGTAACCGCTATTTCTACACAAAAAAAGCCAAGGAGAATTCACCCATTGTTTAGTACCTGCTGCTATATGACTCTTACCCTTCTAATCCGGCCTGTTAAATTTGGCCTGAGGGGAAAGGAAGCCTCTTTCATATAGCAGCTTGTTCTGGTCTGGAGAGCATGTCTGGAATTGTGGTGGATGCAGGTTCAATCGAGGCATTTAAAAGTGCATTAGATGGAATTTGAATAGAATCAATGAGTAGGGTTATGGGGAAACGGCAGGGAAATGGCACTGAACAATAATGCTCATTCAGGCAGCCAGCGTGGTCACGATGGGCAGAATGGCCTCCTTCTGCACCATCGCAGCTCCGTCATTCTGTGATCCTGAATTTACCTTAACGCGTCCAAACTTTTGAAAGTGAGAGCAATTTATTCTACGCACCTCAATGTTTTGCGTTAAATGCGGCGTGGGGGAGACTGGGTTGGGTTCGTAAATGCGGGGGGTGGGATAAGGACAATCAGATGTTCATTGTTGAGCGAGTGCCGCGTTGTCAGAGAATGTTCAAATTCTCAGGTGGGTTAAAGAATTAGAGTAAAGGGATATTTCAGCACATTCTTCAACTGCTCCCTGAATTTAACCTCGGTCACGGTGTTAATCCCAATGTTTGTCAGCAACTCAGGAGCTGCCGCATGAAGCCCAATCCCATCACAGCATAATCTAGATCAACTTTGACATTCCCCAAGAACGATATCCGGCTTCACATAGAAAACAATATTAACATTGCCCACAACAGGATGAAATTGGCTGAGATAACGAGCAGTAAAATCATGGATTTCTTCCGACGCTCCATCTCTGGGTCTCTGGGACTCTCTCCACTGCTGTGAACCTGGAGTCTCCTGCGGGCTCTGCTGTTCACTAAAATGTGTCTGACGGTGAGAAGATTGAGCAGCACAATCAGGACAAATGGGAGACAGGGGGTACAAATTAAGTGGGGCGCTAATGTAGAGGGATTGTCACTGGACGTGAAACCCGGCATCATGCTCTGGGAACAGGCGTTCGAATCCCGCCCTGGCAGATCGTAGAATTTGAATTTAATAAAACATTTGGAATAAAACGCACAATGATGACCAGGAAACCATTGCCGACATTTGCAAAATCCCACCTGGTTCACTAATGCCCTTTAAAGAAGGAAATCTGCTGGGCAACATGTGCCTACAGACCCACAGCAATGTGGTTGACTCTTAACTACCCTCTGAACAAGGGCAATTCGGGATGGGCAATAAATGCCAGACTAGCCAGCGACGCCCACGTTCCATGAATGAATGAAATAAGAATGTGATGGAGGAACTCGACAGCTGTCCAGACGGGAGATGGTTTTGGAAAGAGTGTCCTGCAGTCAGCATCGCGGTGAAACAGTCTGGAAAGAATATCCTGCAGCTGTTTTTGAGAATAAAAATAGTGACATTAAAAAACAGCGCGAGAGCGATGGAGAGGTCAGAACCAGCGCGATTGCGGGGATGCTTGAAAAAGTGACGTCAGCACAAAGGTGAGAGCTGATTGGTGAGCCACGGGAAAGTGTATTCCCCTGGGTAAGCTAAGGAAAGGTAAAAGTTATATTTTTTTGTTTAAAATACATAAATAACATAAATTGTCTTATTTAGTTTATTTAACTTAAAGTAAATAACGAGTGTTTTTTCAAGCTAGAGGCACGGCAGGGCAGCTCAGGCCCATGTTATTTACCGCCTTCAACATGTGGGAAGTCTTAGACGCTCCTTACTCTCTGACCGACCACATGTGCAGGAAGTGCCGTCAACTGAAGCGACATGAGCTCCGAGTTTCAGAGCTGGAGCGGCAGCTGGAGGGACTGAAGCGCATCGGCAAGGCTAAGAGTTTGGTGGCTAGAACGTTTTTAGGCATGGTGACCCCAAAGCAGACAGAGCTGGATTGGTAACCATCAGTCTGAAGAGATGTGTCAGACAGGTAGTCAGGAAATCCCGAGGGTACATCTCGCGCGAGAACCGTATTTCTGTGTTGGAAAACGGTGAGAGTGACGGTTCGACTGGGGAGTGCAGCCACGCTCATGGTACTGAATGGCTCAGCTGAACAACGGGGAAGCAAAAAGAGTGGAAGTACAATAGGTGCAGGCGGGCCCATAATAATGCGAACAGACAACCGTTTGTTAGGCCATTGACGTCACTCCAATATGGTATGTTGCCTCCCTGGTGCCAGGATCAAGGATGTCTCTGTACGGCTGAAGGGCATTCTAAAGTAGGAGGGCAAACAGACAGATACCGTGGTACATATTTGTTCCAACGACATCGCTGCACATAACATAATTTAGGGATCCAGGAATCAGGTTAAAAAACAGGCCCTCAAAGTTAGTGATCATTGGAATTCTTCCAGTGCCACGCACTGGTGAGTATAGAAGTAGGGTGTTAGTCAAGATGAGTGCGTGGCTGGATAGATGGTGCAGGGGAGAGGGCTTTCTATTCCTTGCATAATGCGACGGTTTCTGGGGGAAGTGGGACCTGTACAAGGCAAACATTTAGCACCTGAACTGCAATGAGACCAGTATCCTTTTGGGGAGGTTTGCTAGTGTTGTTGGTGAGGGTTTAAACTAACTTCGCAGGGGGATGGGATCCTGAGAGGTGGCTCAGCAGGGGGAGGTGCACAGCCAAAATTAGAAGAGAGAGCAAGTGAGCCTTGAAGGCAAAGAACTTATAGGCCAGTTAAGGCAGAAGCGAGTTTGGTAAGGTTGGATGGTATTTAATTTAATGCAAGGACTCTGGAAAATAAAGCAGATTTAAAGGCATAAGTTAACATATGGAAGTATGATGTCCTTGCTGCCGCAGAGACATGGCTGAGAGAGGGGCATGATTGGCAGCTCAAAATCCCAGTGTCTTCAGGCGAGACAAGGAATGAGGTAAAAGAGGAGGGGGTTTCGCAATATTGGTCAAGGAATCACTGACAGCAGTCAGAAGGTTTGACATCCTAGAAGGCTCTTCAAATGAAGCCATATGGATAGAACTGGAAAAAAAACAAAAAAAGGAGCAATCACATTGCTAGGATTGTACTACAGGCCACCAAACATCCATAGAGAAATGGAAGAGAAGATATCTTGGCAAATTTCAGAGCAGTGTAAAAATAAAATGGTAGTAATAGTGGGAGATTTCAATTTCCCCAACATTAACTGGTTAGTCATAGTGTGGTAGTTTTAGAGGGAGATCAATTCTTGCATTGCACCCAGGAGAGCTTTTTAAGCCAGTACATCGAAGGTCCTACAAAGTAGGGGCGGTCTTGGACTTAATTTTAGGGAATGAAGCCGGGCATGTGGCAGAGGTGTCAGTGGGGGAGCGTTTTGTGCATACTGATCATAACTCCGTTAGATTAACGTTGTTATGGAAAAGGACAAGAGAGTGCAATAAATCAGAGTTCTAAATTGAAGAAAGGCCAATTTTAATAAGATCAGGTATGATTTTACAAGAGTTGCCTGAGAGCAGCTTATTTTAGGTAAATCTGCTTCAGAGCTGTGTTACTCATTCAAGATAGAAATAGGGAGAGTGCTGGACTAACATATTCCAATAAAAATAAAGGGCCGGACCAATAAATCCAGGAAAACCTGGATCTCGAGGGATATACAGGATTGGATAAAGAGAAAAAGGGAGGCTTATGGCACTTAACGAGAGCTCAAAACTGCGGATGGCCTATAAGAGAATAGAATGTATAAGGGGCAATTTAATAAGGAAATTAGGAGAGCAAAAAGAGGGTATGAAAAATCATTGGCAGGAAAAATAAAGAAAAATACAAAGTTATTTTACAATTTAATTAAGAATAAGAGGATAACTAGGGAAAGAATAGAGCCCATTGAGGACCATGGTGGAAATTTGTGTGTGGAGCCGGAAGACGTAGGTCAGTTTCTAAATGAATGACTTGTACTGGTTTTCACAAGTGAGAGGGATGATTGAAATCATGCAGAAGGGCTGTGAGATAATTAAATAAATTAGCACAGAAAGGGAAGAAGTTGTAAGCAGTCTGACAAGCATAAAATAATATGAATCTGCAGGACTAGATGAAATTGATCCCGGGCTGTTGAATGAGGCAAGCAGGGAGATAACAGGGGCGCTGGAAATAATTTTCAACACTTCTCTGACCACAGGAGAGGTGCCAGAGGAGCCAATGTGGCACCGTTATTCAAGAAGGGAGGAATGGATTTACTAGGGAACAAGAGGCCAGTCAGTCTATCATCAGTGGGTAAATTATTGGAAGTAATTCTGAGCGCGATAGTTTATCTACACTTGGAGAGGCAGGGAAAATCAAGGACAGTCAGCTTGGTTTGTTTAAGGAGATGTAATGCCTGACTAATTTGACTGAATTTTACGAAGACGTGACCAGGTGTGTAGATTATGGCAATGCATTTGATGTAGTCTACTTGGACTTCAGCAAGGCTTTTGATATGGCCAGGAGACTGATAACGAAGGGAAGAGCCCGTAGTTACCAAAACAATTTGGCGAATTAGGCCCAGAATTGGCTGAGTGGCAGGAAGCAGATAGTGATGGTCTAGGGGGGCGGGGGCGGTTTGTGACTGGATGCCTGTGTGCAGTGCGGTTCCACATGGGTCGTTGTTGGGTCCCGTGCTGTTTGTGGTGTATATAAACTATGTAGATTTGAATGTAGGGGGGTTGATCAGTATGTTCGCAGATGGCACGAATATAGATGAATATTAATGAATCTTGATGAATATTGATAAATAGTAAGAATATTACCCATAGATTACAGGTGTATAGAGACAGGCTGATCAGATGGGATGATCATTTTCAAATGTAATTTAATCCAGATAAGGGTGAGGTGATGCACTTGGGCAGGACAAACAACACACGGGAATATGATGAATGTTATGATCCTGGGAAGTACCGCGGATCAGAGAGATCATGGTGTGCATGTCCAGCGGTCCATGAATGTAGTGGGGCAGGTAGATAAAGTGATGAAGAAAACATATGGGATACCTGCCTTTATTAGACGAGGCATAGAATATAAGAGCAGGGATGTTCTGCCGAACTGTATGAAACGCTGGTTAGGCCACTTCTAGTCTATTGCGTGCAGTCTGGAATCCGCATTATAGGAAGGATGTGTTTGCATCAGAGTGTAGAGGAGATTTACCAGGATGTTGGCTGGCCTGGATATTTTTAGTTATGAGGAGAGATTGAACAAACTGGGGTTAGTTTCGCTGGAGCAGAGGAGATTGAATGGTGACATTATTGAAGTGTATTAAAATGTGAGTCGCATAGATAGGGTAGGCGGAATGGAAATTTCCCCGTTGGTGGAGGGACCAATAACAAGGGGGCATAGAATTAATGTAAGGGGCAGGAGGTTTAGAGGAAATATGAGGAAGAATTATTTCACCCGGAGGGTGGTGGGCATCTGGAACTCACTGCCTGAAAGGGTGTTCGGGGCAGAAAACGTCATAACATTTAAGAAGTATTTGGATGTGCACTTGTAATGACCTGGCATACAAGGCTATGGACCTATTGCTGCAAAATGGGATTAGAATAGTTAGGTACTTATTTGACGGGCGCAGACTCGATGGGCCGACTTTTCTGTGCTGCAGACCTCTTTGACTCTATTACTCTATGTCTGAAATTGTATTATTCCAAAACAAAATCATGGATTGTTCATCAGCAAATAAGAATCGGGTAACATGAAACACCAGAAAATTTCTGTAAAAAACTCCGCACAGTCATTTTTCTCAGAGCCATTTTCACGGTTCAATATTTACCTCTCTGTTTCTGGAAAAAACATGGCCACAAACCGATCAAATGTGAATGTCACTGAACAACACACAACGGCCAATGGCTGCATAACGCAGGACGGCATTGGTATGACACAGACGCATGGCCCACAGGAAATGAAACCGTTCTTAATAAACAATCAGAATGCTTGTAAATAACAAGTATCAGTTTGCTTGAAGACGCTGAAATTTTCCACTATGTTGCTGCATCCAGTGCCGTTTTGATACTGTTGTACATGCAATAATATGATTGTCTCTGATATGGTGGGAGGCAATAGAGATTAGATGGCAATAAATATGTTACTGAAATTGCTGAACTCGGATGTTATCATAATCCTGTCCCCATGGATTCTTTAACTGGTATAAAAATGTTGCAATCTCCAAAACACTTGTAATTTTGATGATGAAGATATAAATAATTTCTACGCGCTTTATAGAATTAATAGCCATATACAGTGAGACTTACCAGGGATGCCAATAATAGCGAGGATGGGATAGTAACCGGCCTTAATCACATGGAGTGCATGATAGATCCGGCTTTCCACTGGCAGCCAATCAAAAAATGTAGAAAGTGCATAAAGCGCCTCCAATGAACTCCTACTCATTGTTGTAACATTCCGATCTATTGTCCTCAGATACTGATCCATTGTTGTAACATTCCAATCTATTGTCCTCAGATTCTGATCCATTGTTGTAACATTCCGATCTATTGTCCTCGGATTCTGATCCATTGTTGTAACATTCCAATCTATTGTTCTCAGATTCTGATCCACTGTTGGAACATTCCAATATTTTGTTCTCAGACTCTGGTATCCTCTCTCCAAGTTTTATAACCGCGGGTCCTTGTTCCGCATGGAGCTGATGCCCCCGCTGACAATATGAGGTAACACAATGTAGCGACACCCTTATTAACAACAGTGGGAAGCCCCCCAGTGAGTTATTTAGGATCCATGGAGACTGACATTAATTACAGCCACTGAACAAACAGGCTCATTTAACCCTTTCAGTCCAATTGTACATGCAGCACACTAAATTGGAACAGTTAGCTGGTCCATCTGGGATGTAAGAGGGTTTCTGAGGACTGAATACTGTAAGGAGAATAGTGTGAAGCAGCAAATCGGGCAAATGTCGGAGTTGTTTCGTAAAACTATCGGGTGGACATAAGCATGTCGTTGAAGGTGGCAGGGCAAGCCTTGTAGAGTATTAAAATAGCAATATATTTTTATTGTTAAACAGAATTAGAGTTTATGAAAGTAAGAAAATCAGACAACACATATGTAAATATTGGTGAAGCCTCAGCTGGAGTACTTGTGTCTAATCCTGGCCAGCGTTTTTCATGAAGGATGTGAGGGCCTTGGAGAGGGTGCGGAGGAATTTTACTGGAATTGGAACAGGGATGAGGAGATGGAATTACGTGGGGAGACTGGAGAAGCCGGGATTGTTTTCCTTCGAGCAGACCAGGCAAAGGGGAGGTTTAATCGAGACATTTAAAATCACGAATGTTTTTGACAGAGTAAATAACGAGAAACTGGCGATTCTGTAAAATCAGTCAGTAACCAGAACAGTGAGTTTTAAAGTGATTGACAAAGAGGCATGGGGCGTTTGAAGAGTTCTTCGTACAAATAAATCTGGAATGTTCTTCCTGAAAGGCTGGCGAATGTAATTAATCAATTAACTGTGAAAATAGAATTGGATGAGCACTTGCAGTGGACAATTGAACAGTTAATGGAGGGGAGGAGCGAAGGGTTGATTAGATAGGTCTGGTAAAGCGTCGAAACGGACAAGCTGGGCCACATGGCGTCTTCCTCAAATTTATGATTCTATGGCTCTGTTGCATCAGAGGTCATAGGGTGACAATATTATGTTTACAGTTGATTTTTAACAGAATCATCCGGACAGAGGCTGGACATTATTGTATGCTGATGGATGCAAGAGCGCAAGCAGACACACTCACTTCCTCTCAGGAAATCGTCTCAGAAACTCCTCTTCGGAACTCCTCTCAGGAACTTCCTCGTATCATGCCGTTCATAGATTACTTCCTTGTCAAATTGTTCCTTCCAAAGTGTATCACCTCACATTATTGAGGATTAAATTCCATCTGCCAATTCTCTGGCCCTTAGACCATCCCGTGTATATCTTCCGGTAAACCAAGGCACTCGACCCCACTGTTGACCACCAGGCCAATCTTTGTATCATCCGCAAACGTACTAATCCTACCCACATCATAGTCATCTATGCAGCCATCTATCTTCTCAGGGACTCCTTTCAGGAACATCTCTCAGGAACTCCTCTCAGGAACTTCTCTCAGGAACTACGCTCAGGAACTCCTCTCGGTAACAACTCTACGGAACACCGCTCAGGAAATCTTTTCAGGAACTCCTCTCAGGAACCCATCTCTGGAACCAGCCTCAGTAACTCCGCTCAGGAATGCCTCTCAGGATATGCTCTCAGGAGCCCCTCTCAGGAAGCATTCTCAGGAACCCCTCACAGGAATCCTCCCCAGGATCCTCTCGAAGGATGCCCTGTCAGGAACTCATTCAGTAATTTCTCTTAGGATCCGCGCTCAGGAACTCCTCTGTTAAACGCATCTCATGAAGCGCTCACAGTGTCTCCTCTCAGGAATCCTCTCAGGAATTGCATTCAGTGACCCCACTCAGGAAGCCCCCTTAGGAACACACCTCAGCGACTCATCTCAGGAACCACCCTCAGGATTTCCTCGGAGGAACTCCACTCAGGAACCCATCTCAAGAAACCCTCTCAGGATCCCATCTCAGCAACTCTTTTCAGGAGCCCCTCTCACGAACTCCTCTTCGGAACACCTGTCAGGAACCCCTCTCCGGAACTCCTCTCTGGAACACCACTCAGTAACTTCTCTTAGGAAACCCTGTCAGGAACCCCTCTCAGGATTTCTTCTCAGGAACACATCTCAGGAATCCCTCTCAAGTACTCTTCGCATTAACTCCTCTATGGAACCCCTCTCCCGTACTACCCTCAGCAAATCTCTTTCAGGAAACTCTGTCAGGAACTCCTCTCAAGAACTACACTCAGGACGTCCTGTAAGGGAAGCATCTCAGGATCCAATCGCCGGATCATTGCTGAGTAACTCCACACAGGAATCCCTCTCAGGAACCACAATGAGGAATTAATCTCAGGGGCGCGCTCAGGACCACCTCTCAGGAAACTTTCTCAGTTAATATCCTCTATAACTCTGCTCATAACGCCTCTCAGGGTCTATTCTAACAAACTCCTCCCAGTATCTTCTCTCAGTAAACGCTCTGATGAACACGTCTCAGGAACTCCTCTCAGTATCACCTATAAGGAACCACTCTCAGGAACTCCTCTCAGTAACTGCTCTCTGGATCTCCTAACAGGAACCCCTGTCAGAAACAAACCTCAGTAAATCCATTCAGGAACCCCACTCAGGAACGCCTCTCAGTAACTCACCTCTGCAACTAAATCTGTAACTGTTCTCAGGAGCTCCTCTCAGCAACTCGTCTCAGTAACTCATCTCAGGAACCCCTCTCAGGAATTCCTCTCAGTAGCTCCTCTCAGGAAACCCCCTCAGGAGCTACTCGTAGTAACATCTCTCAGGAGCTCCTTTGAGGAACTTCTCTCAGGAACTCCTTTGAGGAACTCCACTCAAGAACCCCTCTCAGGAACTCATCTGAGGGACTTCCCCCTGAAACTCCTTTCAGGAACACCTTTCAGGGACTCCTTTCCGGAACCCCTCTCAGGAACTCCTCTCAGGAACCACGCTCAGAAACTCCTCTCAGGAACCCCTCTCAGGAACTCCCCTCAGGAACATCTTACAGAGATGAGGAGAAAGGTCTTTAGACAGTGAGTGGTGAATCTATGAAATTCGTTGCCACAGAAGTCTGAGCAGGCCAAGTCATTGAGTGTGTGTAAGACATAGATAGATACGTTCTTGACAGGTAAGAGGATCAAAGGTTACAGGGAGAAGGCGCAAGAATGGGGTTGAGAATTTTCTCAGTCATGATTGAATGGCAGAGCAGATTCTATGTGCCAAATGGCCAAACTTCTGCTCCTATGTATTATTGTCTTATGATCTCAGCAACCCCTCCCAAGAACTCAACTCAGGAACTCCTCTCAGTAGCTGTACTCAGGAACTCCTCTCAGTAACTGGGCTCAGTAACTCCTCTGAGGTACCCATCTCAGGAACAGCTCTAGGGATCTCCTCTAAGGAACCACATTCATAAACTCCTCTCAGGAACCCATCTCAGGTACTCCTTTCTGGAACTCCTCTCAAAAACTCCTCCCAGGAACCGCATTCAGAAGCTCCTCTTAGGAACTCTCTCAAGGACTTCTCTCAGTAACCCATCTCAAGAACCCCTCCACTGAACGCCCCTCAGGAAACGCCCTCAAAAACTCCGCTCAACAACTGCTATCAGGCACCCCTGTCAGAAACATCTCTTACTAACTCCTATCAGGATCAACTCTCAGGAATTCCTCTCAGGACCCCCTCTCCGTAACTCCACTTAGAAACCACTCTCAGGAGCTCCTGTCAGGAACTCCTCCCAGGAACCCCCCTCATGAACTCCTCTTAGGATCCCCACTCAGGAACGCCTCTCAGTAACTCACCGCTGTAACTTACTCTGTAACTACTCTCAGGATCAACTTTCAGCAAACCCACTTGGGGTCTCCCCTCAGGAAGTCCTCTCAGCAGCACCTCTCAGGGACACCAGTCAATAACCTCTCTCAGAATCTCCTCTCAGGAACCCCTCACAGAAACTGCTCTCAGTAATGCCTCTCGGGAACAACTCTCAAGAACTCCTCTCAGGAACCCCACTCAGGAATTCCTCTCAGGAACTTCTCTCTTGAACTTTTCTCAGAAACCCCTTTCAGAACTACTCTCATAATCTCCTTTAGGAACTCCACTCAGCAACTCCTCTCAGGACACACCCGCATGATCTACTCTTAGGAGCCGCACTCAGGAGCGTCTCTGAGTAACTCGCTGCTGAAACTCACTCTGTAACACCTCTCATGATCACCACTCAGCATCCCCTCTTGGGGACTCTTCTCAGGAAGTCCTCTCAGTAGCTACTCTCAGGGACCCCTCTCATGAACCTCTCTCAGGATTTCCTCTCAGGAACCCCTCAGTGGAACAGCTCTCACTGACTCCACTCGGGAACAAATCTCAGGAACTCCTCTCACGAACACCACTCAGGAATTCCTCTCAGCAACTTCTCTATTGAACTTCTCTCAGGAACCCCTCTCAAAAAGCCTCACAAGATCGCCATTAAGAACTCCACTCAGGAACTCCTCTCAGGAACCCCTCTCAGAAGCTCCTCTAAGAAACCACTCTCAGGAATTCCGCTCAGCATCTTCACTCTTGGGCTTCTCTTAGGAACAACTCCCTCAGCGACGCCTCTCAGTAATCAGTCTCAGGAACCCTTCTGTTACTACCCTCCCTACCTCCTCTCATAACTTCTCTCAGGAACTCCGCTCAGCATCCCATCTCAGTAACTCCTCACAGAAACCACTCTCAGGAATTCCATTCAGGAACATCACTCTTGAGCTCCTCCCAGTAACTTCTCTCAGTAAACCCTCTGAGGAACAGCTCTCAGGAACAACTATGTTTATTCCCACTAAGCGAACACTCTGAGGAACTCCTCTCAGAAACAGTTCTCTGGATCTTCTATCAGGAACCCCTCTCAGAAACACTACTCAGCAACTCCTCTCAGGAACCCCTCACATGAAACCCTCTCACGATCTCCTGTCAGGGACGACAGTCAGGAACTCCTCTTGGGAACCCCTCTTAGTAACCCCTCACAGGAACCCCTGTCAGGAACCTCTCACAGGAACCCAACTCAGGAATGATTTTCAGTAACTCAACTCTGTTACTCCCTCTGTAACTTCTCTCAGCAACTCATATTAGCAACTCCTCTCATTGCCTCCGCTGAGTAATGACTCTCAGGAACCCCTCTCAGCAACTTCTCTCGGGAAAACTTCTCAGGAGCCCCTATCAGGAGCATCTCTCAGGAATCCCTGTCAGAAACACCCCCCAGGATCCCCTCTCAAGAACACCACTCACCAACTACACTCAGGAACCCGTCTCAGGATTCCCTATCAGGATCTACTCTCAGGAACTCCTCTCAGGAACTACTCTTAGCAACTCCTCAACAGAAACCAATCTCAGGTATTGTCGTGGAAAACGGAGTGAACACTCAGACCCAGGAGGTTTGTCTCAGAAGCGTTTATTAAATCGTGATATCACGGAGAGCCCAGTGGCATACAATGGAGCTAGCTGACTCTCTGAGGAAGCATCAGAGTACACACATATTTATAGTAAAAGTCGTACATATCAAAGAGCTTGAAGGTGATAAGACTGTCTAACCTTCAATAATTAAATACATTGAGAATCATTGTCTTTGGCATGCAACACACAATTAGTATATTCTAATTTATGACTATACAGGATATTGGGGGAAGCCCATCTGGTAATAGAAACGTGAGACAGAGAATAGATAACCATGCTTGACCTTATCTTTAGTGCTTGGGGGTGTACACTCTACAGAACAGATGACCAATGCTTGATCCTGTCTCTTTGTGTTGGGGGCAGACATTCTCGCCTTGTCTCAAAGATTCTAGGAAGCTTGTTTATGATACTCCTTTTCTCCTTTCCTGCTCAATTAGCTGGCAGCTGCAGGTGTGCCTGCTAGATCAAAAGAGGGAACTGTGCTGTAGTATTCCACTACGGTTTTAACTGTTTAACCCTTAGTTGTCCTGTAGATATATTTTATTCTTCCACAAGTACAGAACACGGCACATAACTTACTCACTGAGTGTTTCCCAGATTTGCTGAGTTTATTCGACATTTCTAGCCTGGAATTTGCTCTTGCACTTTAGGAAAAGATCATCGGAGGCACCTGTAACAATGATGATAGAGTGGGTGTTGGTTGCCTTGCAATTGTGATAGAGTGGAGCGGCCCTCTCTTTTTGGAGACCAGATGAGGATCTGGGCTAGTAACTATGATGACAGTGCAGGTGGCAAAACCTGCCACTACAGTCACCAAACATTCACGTGTCCTCTCGCTTCCACAGCAGTGGTGGGTCCTGACTGATTTGTGAATGTCACTGGTCGCCACAAACGTGCTCATCCATTGCCACAACACCTGACTGCCCAAAAGCTGTCTCCATGACTAACGGGCGCACCGGGGTGGGGGTGGTTGAGTTTTGCGCCAAGTACATTGCAGGATGTAAAAAAATTACATTGACGACAGGGGTTTGGTTTTGATATGTCAGGTACAAGCAACGAGCATAGTGGTGCTAATGGTATAATGGGGCATATCTTATATTGGTTGACAAGCAAACATGGGATGATACAAAATGATTTCCTGGCTGATGGCTGATGTACCTGACAGACCAGATGAGGCTTTTGATTTCTAATGTAGAGTGGAAAAGTGTGGATACAACAAATGCTCAAAATAAGGAGGTTCTCCAGATGGACCGACTGATATGTCACGTAAACAGGTAAGATGGGGCGATATATCAGGTAGAAAGTAGTAGAGGAAAGAGATCACGAAGCACAATCCGTGGAGCGTGATATATACCAGCAGCACCAGGAGAGGGGGATCGTGAGCCAGCATACTGGTGCAGGTGTGGTTAGGGAGGAAAGCCATGTACACATGGAGAGGTATAATGGGAATAATGGGATGTGTACATATACTTGTACAGTGGGTTAAGTCTGATTGCAGAACAGATCGAGAGATAGAGCAGACGTCGGGCATGGTTTTTTTTTCGTGCACAAAGTGGGGGAGTAGGCTATACGTGATGCAATGGGTGTGTTGATATAAAAGGTAAACTGGCGGAGGGGTAAATATATATTACGTGCTGCAGGGCAGGCAACGAGAAACACGATTTTCCAGGGAAGAAGGAGATGTATACCAGGTACGCTGCGGAGGCTGGGGGTGGCGGAGTATGGGAATATGCCAGGTGCAATGGACGAGGGGTGCTTTGTTCGGTTTGACCCGGGAATGGGTGTAATATGCCAGGTAAATCCGCGAAGAGGATGTATATCAGCTACAACTGGGGGCTTTGGGGATATATTACTAGAAAAGCAGGGAGGAGTAGTTATATACCATGAACACCGGGGGAGGGGCAGTTGCAGAAGTTCCATTGGATGAACGTAGAGTGGTACCCAATGAAAGCAGCGAGTAGGGGAATATATGCCGGCCACACTGGGGGAGTATGAGATTCACACCAGACGACCGGGAATGACCAAATTTCTCTCTGGAGGGAGCGCCATGAACCGCTTCTCGGTGGAGGGCAAGGCCATGGCGGTGACGGACATAATAAATTTTCTCTCTCTCTCTCTCTCTCTCTCTCTCTCTATCTCTCTCGCTCTTTCGCTCTCTCTCATTCTCTCTATCTCTCATACATATATGTTCAACGTCTTAAATAGTCAGTCGAATGCCTATAATAATGGATATTGTTCCTGCGTTTCAGCATTTTGCTAACTTCAACTGACAAACTGACAACTGACAAACTGCTTTATAAACCTCCTTGATGGTTATTTAATCTCTAAGTAGTCAGGACTCTGTAACATTTATTTCACTGTTTATGGAAATTCGACAAAGAAATTCTCACTGAGCACCAAACATGGAGCAGGGAGATCTCAGGCCCCATCATGGTTTTACCTCTGTCAAGATCGGCACAGGATCTCCTGTCACATTGTCGGATGAGTGATGGAGGTAGGGGATTACGGGATTCATGCAGTAATCCTGACAACCGCACATATAACATGACGCAGAGTCCGAAATGCAGGCAATGGAAACCCACACGTATTAGTATCGAATATAAACATTGTAAAACAACCACAGATGCTGCAGAGAGCATTATATGGCAAAGCGACAACAACAACTCATATTCATATTACACATTTAACACAATCACGTGGCCGAGGCTGCTTCACATTAGCTCCACACAACACAGTTTGACAACAGATCAAAGATTTAGACAAACGGGTCGGTTTGAAGAATTATCTTAAAGGAGGAAAGGGAGGCAGTGATTTGGAGCGGTGCTGGGGGGGGGGAATTCCAGATCCTGGACTGTAGGCAACTGAAGGCAAGTTCAGCAATGGTGGAAAATCAGAGTCGGGGAGGTTCATGCAGCCGGAATTAGGCGACCACAGTTATCATGGTGACTTGCGGGGGGAGGATGAAATTACAGAGTTAGGGAAGGGAATGCCATGAACAGACGTCACAGACGTAATTGTGACTTTTTTTCGCAAATGACCAACGAGCCAAATATGAGATTGTCTCCCTCGCCTCCTGTCTGTTTGCTCAAATGTTATTGACTTTTAGTGAAGCAAGAACTGGAGGTGTCACAGGTTATCAGATCCAGGTGAGGGCTCAAAGTACAGAAAGTCCGAATAAGAACACCATGTTTTTTCTAAAAACAATGCTCGCCTTTCAGAGAAAAAAAGAGATGGGAGGGATCAGTAAACAAGCAGAAAAAACAGCTTTCCCAACAGCATTTGCTTGTTTTTGCTTCAAAAGTTAAAAAGCGCGATATTCCATCCATCTTGTTTAATGTGAATACCTATGTGGGCTGGATCTTTATTTAGCCTTTAGTGGTAAGAGTGATTATTTCACACTTTCCACTCCCCCAGTGAAGCTGACAGGAGTCAGTGTATTTAAATAGATGCTTATTACCCTCTGCTTATTTTTGTCTAAATCTAATTATTGTTTTAATCTTGTTGCTCTGATCAATGCGAGGAGGAGCGCGGATGGGAACATTAATCTGCCAGGAGGTGACTGATTTAGACAGACAGCATTGATAGCATCGTTATTTTTAAATTCACCAACACATACCCTCAGTGAAAGGAGAGTGAAATGGAGAGGGCAGGAGAGGGGTTTGAGCCTTTGTTTACAATACAGCGCAAAAACTCTTCAGATGTTTGCCGAGCAGAGACTTAATCACGTTAGTTAAAGTCTGGTAAAAAAAAAATCAGCAGCTTCTCTCTCTCTCGGCCTCTCTTTATTTCTCTTTCTCTCTCGTTTTCCCACAGACACATATCTCATCTCACTCTCTCTCTCTCTCTCTCTTTCTCATTTCTCTCTCTCTCGTTTTGTCTCGTTTGTTTTCACGTTAATAACATCGCCTTCACGTTTTTCTATGTTCCCGAATCCAACTCATCCATATTTCCTGCGCAGTATTCTCGGGACTGGAGTTTTTAAAGAGGGAAGTTTGCCCTGACCCAGTGGTCAATTCAAAAAGACGGGATAAAGCCAATTCTAACCAAGGGAACTGAAGTATTTACAAACACAGAGAAGGACTACACCACGGGAGGCCTTATGGCTCTGTTTGGAGAGCATAACACAGAAATGTCTGCAGACACAGGGAGCTGATGCTCGGTGTCAGGCCGTACCGTTCTCCAGGCAGTGAAAGGCAGGTAACAATTCATAAATGAAGCAGTGGAGTTGACTCGGAGAGTACTGGCACATTTCGACACTCTCAGAAACATGAAAGTTTTGATAAGCCCAGAAAGCTTCCAATTAAACGAAATATTGAAAGAAAATCCTGGCATAATATCCCCACTAATTGTGACAATGGAACAATTGGATTGTCTTTAAAAATCCCGGCTAACAAGTTATTCCAGTCGCACGGTAACGTGGTTGAGTCTTATCTGTCCTTTGAAATGGCCGAGCAAATAATCAGCTTTAAAAGCACGCTGCAGAAATGTCCAATAAGGATGAATTCGAACTGACCACCCAGCTTGAACCGAGGGACTGCTCAGCACCCGCTTCTCTCGTGCAATTAAAGATCCGCAACAAAAGCAGGTCTTGGCTGTGATGGTCACCGCCGATGAACGGAGAGGGCAAAGTATAATTATCCAACCCCGCGCAGTCAACGCTAGTCACTTCTGGTCACCAACACTAAAAACAGAAATGCTGATCGTTATATTATTCCAGCTTGTGGAACCTTACAGACTTAATAAATAATTATCAACCTGGTAGTGCTAAACATTCAATCTGCCTAAATTGTAACACTGACCATAAACATTGGAAAGAACATTATGGAAGTCTGTGCTTCACAGGCCTGGATGAGTCCAAAGTTGAAATACAAAGGAAACGAATACTAAAAGTCAACCAGTCTTTACTTTTAAGGTTACATATCTGGAATAAGTAGCAAGTTGTTTGTTTACTTTAAAATAATCATGAATTATATAAATCCATCGAGTTCTCTGACGATTTTTATGGGAGACTTTAACAGGCCTAGGTGACATGTACCTCAAGGCCCACAATAGTGCCATTAACATTTAACTGTCCGCTGGAAAAGTGGCCCGGAGGTCTGCACGGCCGAAAAGACATATTGGAAAAAATTACTGAACTCTTGACTTTAGCGAGCGACGAAATTCTAAATGTCTTAAACGTTTCGTTCTTTTCAAATAAAATGTTATTTGTTACATTTACAATTAATTTATCGTTAATCTTGATTTTTTTCGTCTGATTTTTTTTTTCTCTCAGTGCAAGGTCCCTTCTTGTGGTGCCCACAGAAATCGTTCTGCGCCCAGTTTGAGCAGTTACCGAGGCGGATGAATTTTTTTATTTCTGTTTGTTCCCTTGTTCTATACCCCAGCAGGAAGGCATTTTTAAGGAACTGATAGCAGAAAATGTAGGAATTTATGATCCAATCAGACAGAGTGAAAATGATTTTCTGAAATAACAATCGTGCACAAATTTATTCCAGTTATTTCAGGATGTAACAAGCAGGATGAGGAAAGAAGGACTATTAGATGCAATTTTATTTTGAATCACAAAATGTATCCGATACGTGTGCACGTTAAAAAAAAGGTTATTACACATGTTACATCGTCATGGTTTTATGGAAACATTGCATCATATCTATAGGGTGGCTTAACAGGAAACTAGAAATTAGAATTTGGAAGGGTGGGTGGGAAGAGATATTCTTGAAACCTATCAGGCTCTAGGGCATTTTTTTCAGGGTAGATGTTGAGAGGATGATTATTTAGTGGGGGATCTAAAACTAGGGGAAATGTTGCATGTTTAAGAGTCTACCTTCCAAACCAGAGAATAGGGTGTATTTCTTTTCTCAGGGGGCCGTCGCTATTTGGAATTCTGTGTTCCAAAAATAAAACAACAGTAGACTCTAGGTCATTAAATATTGTCTCGAAATACTAGGAATAGCGCAGTAATAACAAGCCTCACTGTTCCGCGAGCTGTGACAAGTTTAAAAAGAGGTTCACCAGCAAGCAGATTGGCTAATTCTAACTAACCTTTTAGTTTAGGTTAACGGAATACGAACATCAGGTTTTTAACTTAATATGTGTTATGATTCAACGTTATTTAAAAGCTGAGCTAGTTAAAGTCCTGGAGGGGAAATTTAAACACTATCATAACCTGTATTTTCAATTCGTATGTTTTGAGTTCTTGCTCTAAATTCAGGTTTAAAACCACCGCTTCTGTACAGGTCCTCTATCAAACTAAATGAGACATTTATTACTTTGCAATAGATTAAACACTAGAAATTACTATCATCCTCACATTTTTGAAAAATACCAAGGAATTCTCCACTAAGGCAGCAATATCTAATAGACTTAAGCAGACACCAGGTAAAGCATTTTCTCCTTACAAATTCAACACGAGTTTCCTTTCAATCTCTTTCCATTGCAGACTGTTGGAGGCTTACAACTGCTTTGATGTTAGCTGCCTCTACCTTTCACACCCAAGTTCCCTTCTATTATACACAACCCGTCTCTTTGAATGTAAAATCTCAGTGAATTACCAGGCGCTAGTGAATTACCAGGCGCTTTGGGCATGATCTCTTCCAACAATAAAACCCATTTCAATGCACCAAATGTATTAGTAATATAAACATTGATTGGTTTCTCCTAGCTAGGTGAAAGAGTCCACTCCCCTCTTGAATGCTCCATTCAAGAAAAATGCAAATTTACCTCTGCCTCTGTTTACTTCTCAACACTATTATACATCAAAGCACCGAGAGTTCTTGGTCTTAATCCAATTCACACACAGCCTGGCACACGCAAATGCTAAACCACTATTTGGAAATAAAACTTGGTGCTTTATTGCAACGCCTGCATTTTAATTTTGTAAAGGACACTTTAAATCCTAAGTGAAAGTATGAAAGACTTTTAGAAGGAAGAACAATTGAATTCATCATTATGATGTCATTACAGTTCTGAGATGTTAAACTCAGGCTCAAGTTACAAGGCGGTGGAAGCTAAAACTGCAAATTAATCGAATTGGGATTTTAATTGCAGCTCGTGCCCTGCTGCTGGAACAAGGACACAATTCCAGACAACAAACACATATCTCAGCATGAAGCCGTGGGGATAATTGTTTGAAAACATGACAGGAACTTTGAATCGGTGGATTAAAGGAAGTCAAGGTGAGAATTCGTAACAGAACCAGATAGGGAGAACAAGCTAGGTGGATTCTGGATAGAACAGTGACAATTGAGAAGGGGATTTCACATTTGGATTGCTGCTGGAAATCGGATGCAATATGCCTGTTGTCTGAAGGGACCCCAGGCCGACCTGTACTGACTAAAGCTATTTGGTCTACACTGGAGAAATAGAGATTGATGTGAAACACTCTAAAAGTGGAGTTATAACTTACACACTGAGAGCAGTGGGTGTATTTGATGCATCGGGAATTGGAGTAGATGGATGAAGAAAACTTAAGTGGTCTGCATAATGTTTTGGTGTGACGACACCTGGAGTATTGTACAGAGTTTTTGTCTTCACATTGAAGAGAAGTTACACTATCTTCGGAGGTGGTAGAGAGAAGTTTCACAAAATCGGTGCCTGGAAAGGGCAGGGAATGGAATCTAACCCCAAGATAAGCCACCCTAGTAATAAATGGCGGTGCAGGCTGACAGTGGCATTTGATATACCACATGTTCCAATATCTTCTGTTCTTGTAACTATCCAACATTGAAATCTACATCTCACCTGAAGTACCATTGACCTATTAATTTTTGAATTATGTTGAGTTTGGTTCGATCGTTGCAATATATATATTTTTTTAAAGATAAATATTGACGTTCAGATTCTTTCTTTTGCTATCATGAAGATCCAAGTATTCTGTACGGTGATAGTAACATCGGAGCTCCCTTTCTGTCGCTCAGGGACAAATGTTGCGTTGATATCAAGAGACGTCATTGTCAGCCGCAGCTCATGAGTTCAGCCATTTTGTATGTGATACTCATAAAGCTACAATGAAGCCATTAGCCGAATAGCTCTGGCAGAACACCATCCGGGCATCAATGAACTGGTGGTGTTATGCAACTGCCGCTTAATACCAAAATGACAACTTCCATTGTATTGCTGATGTCCCAGGCTAGATTGATGGACCGTTATTTGCCAAGGTTATATTTCTCATGCTATTTGCGTATAGCAGACACTTGGGCATATTTTCCACATGTTCGGTAGCTGGTGATTTTGGTGTATCTGTGATGAAGCTTATGGTCTGCGCTTTCGGGTGGCTATAGAGCACAAATCTTCAGTAAAACTGCCGGGATTGTGTCACCTCTACAGCTTTTGCTGTGTCCATTCCTTTGAGCCATTTCTTGCGATCATATCAAGTAAATCACATTTTCTACAACCTGATGGAAACATCTCTCCGCAGATTCTGCCAAACCTGTTCAGGTTTTCCAGCCTAACCTGTGTTTCTTTCAGATTTCCATTATGAGCAATATTTTGTTTTTATATTCAGTCTGTCGTCTGTGGTGTCAGGGACATTAGAGGGATGAATCATTCAGAATCCTGACACACACGAGCTACAATTGTTTCATCCTTGTCGATTGTACTGATGTCATTTGGCTCCCATGGCCAATGGGAATACTTTTGAAGCCTCCTCCTGCTTAATGTTGTCTTACTGGCACTATCATTAACCGCTGGATGAGACAGGAGTTCAAGGTTTAGATTCGGTGCACTGTTTGTGGGAGATGTTCGTATTGCTGCAGTTTACTTCCGTTGTTTAAAATGCAGGTAACGGTGTGTTGAAGATTCACGACCTTTCCCACTGTGTGTTATATTTGCTGCTGCTCTTGTACTGCTACCTGCACTCGTCAATTTATCCGTGTTAATCCCGCGTCGGACACTATGGTGGAATGAGGAACATGCCGGGGCATGAGCTTAAAGAGTGCAATTTAATATAATTCTGCTGATACTTGAGATCCGCAGCTTCTCCCAGATTCCCAATTTTAATATACAAGGTCTGTTCAGCATCTCTGTCAATATGTTCGTGGCAATGCTACACAACCAGATAGAGGGCATCGTTCGTGTGAAGTTGGAAGAAAGTAAAGCTTAATTGTAAATCCTTCTTTGTTGATATTGATCGTAATGTGCAATTTAACAATCAAGCGTAACCGTATTCAACTGTTTAAAACTAAACGGGAAGTTCTTAAACCCCTTTGCATTAAGTATCAATTCCAGGTCAACTACTAGCGGTAAATCTGACAACATGTGCATGCCAATCTTAACATTCTCCTCATTTTTATTTGCTAATACCCTAATTTATTAGGAACTCTAACGTTATTGAAGTAGTGATGTTTTACTACAGTTGAGCAGAACGTTGCCGATATCACATCTAAAGTATTGTGCAGAGTTTTGGTCTCCAACTTTAAGAAAGGATATCAATTAATTAGAATCAGTTGATATAGCGTTCACTCTGCAGATACCTGGGATGCTGAGTTGGTGGAGGGTGGTGGTGGTTTGGGTGTTATCCTATTCGGAAAGATTGGCTAAACTTTATCCATTGGAGTCTGGAAAATGAGAGGTGCTTTCATTGAAATAGGTTGGATCCTGAGGGATTGTCCATATTGGATTCAATGAGAATGTTTCCCTTGCCGGAGAGGTTGGAGCAAAGGGGAAACAGTTTTCAAGTTGTGGGTTTCCCGTTTAAAGGTGAGGTGGAAGCGATTTATTTCAGTCATAGGGATGAACGGCTTTGGAACTCTCTTCCCGCAAGTGCTGTGGCGCGAGGCTGATTGGGTATTTTTCAGGCAGAGACAGATAGATTCTTCAGTGCCAAGGGTGTCAAATGTTATTGGAGCTGGGCGGAATGCGTAGTTGCGTCCACAATCAGATGAGCCATAATGTTATTGATTGGCGAGAGTGGCTCGAGGAGCCGGATTCTCTAATTCTGCTCTTGATTTGTATTTATCATTTTCCATTACCCTGTGCAGATTTATCTCCTTTTGAAAGAGAAAATCTCTTCCTCTTGCATTTAATCCATCGTTTCCTCCTGCATGACTTCAGTTTGCCCTCGTTCCTAAACCATGTCCTCATCTCCCAACACCGCACCCGCCTCAAGTTCTTGAAAGCCGCGTTCCTTGTCTTCCCCCAATCTCGATCACTCACTGGCTCGACCTCCAGCTTCCGCATCTAACTCCATCTGGAAACTGAAGCTCCCGGCCGTGGCTATCAGGCTGTTCCCGTTTTCAAAAACCCAGTTTTGAGGCTTGTAACGCATAGGGAGCAACCAGCTGCAGCTCCGACTGGGTTGCTACATCCCAATATTGAGTGTGGAGCTAAGTCTCATTTGCATCCGTATACTTGGGTTCACTTGACTTCGTTTATTGATCAGAGTGCACTCACTCAGAACTACCAGTGCATTGCGTGCAAACATTGTTCACTTTATGTTTGTGATTGTTCGAGCAATTTTTGATAATAGGATTTAGATACATTTTTGTGACTGAATGTGTTGTCCAGGCCAATTATCAGTTTACATGTTAAATGCCGCAAAGTATGGAGGATTTTAGGACAGTTCGAGGCAAACTGTTCCCTTGTCTCCAGGTCTCGTGAAACATTTCTGGCTTTTTTTCTGGTTATTCTCTCTTCCAGGAAACTTGGTGACACTTTTGTTCCTGTCGCGAGGCAACTGTTGCATCTCAAAATGTATTATTTGCGACCTGGAGAGAATGGCAGGGAACTGATTCTAGGTCGTTATTTCTGATTCCATATTAAAGGGGATTTGTCAGGCGAAATATCCAGTTCTATGCGAGCACAATACTCGCATGTGCAAGTTAATTTCGTTTCTTTTTTTTTGTGTCCATCACAAGCACCTCTTTCAGCCTCACAGTTGACATTACCTAGCATCCGTTGGCGGATATTTGTTGCATGAAGCCGATGTATAGCATCCCATCATGTTCCTAGCTTCCTGACTATAGTCCTATCTATCAATCTTTATTTTTTTTCTATCTATCTATCTATCTATCTATCTATCTATCTATCTATCTATCTATCTATCTATCTATCTATCTATCTATCTATCTATCTATCTATCTATCTATCTATCTATCTATCTATCTATCTATCTATCTATCTATCTATCTATCTATCTATCTATCTATCTATCTATCTATCTATCTATCTATCTATCTATCTATCTATCTATCTATCTCTCTCTCTCTCTCTCTCTCTCTCTCTCTCTCTCTCTCTCTCTCTCTCTCTATATATATATATATATATATATACATATATATATCTTGCTCTTTCACTCACTCGCTTTCTTTCTCACTCGCATTGTCTCGCTCTCTCTCTCGCATGTTATCTCTCTGTTCCAATCAATCTGTCCACATGTCAATCTCTGTCCATTTTATCTGTCTGTCAATGCGGCAGACCGTTTGTCTACCTAACGATCATCGTGGTTGATCCTCCCGGTGCTTCAACAGGTGAGCACTCAAAAAAAAAAATCACGATATCACGTGTGAAGTTAGACACGTCTAAATTTGCACAATCCATTGCCAAATCCTGCTTAAGAAGGCTGCTCAGGCGGGAAGAATCCACTTTGCCAGCCGTTCCTTGTCCTTAAGGCACTTAATCTGTTCTGCACAAATGCTGAAATCACTGAATGCATTTTCAATTTGGGTGTTCCGAAGGTTTGTTATATTGTTCACAATTATGTTTTCAAATGCATCCTTTCATGGGGCGGAGATATAATTAGATGGGCCAGACGTTGTTGGTCTTTCCAAATTGCCCTTCAGAAGTTGCTAGTGCCCCACCTTCCTGAAATGGTGGATTTCATGTGATTGTCGTCTGTGGGCGTCCCTCATAATCCGGGTCCTTCAGGCCCAGGGAGAATTCAGATGAGTGAGAAGCCCAACTTTGGATCTATATGTTCTTCGGCCGCGGGGCACGCTGTTGGCCCAGTTTGGATTTATCCTGCTTCCTGTGTCTCTGCCCTTCCACTTCTCTGTTGAGCCGCGGAGCCGCAAAGTGGTTTTCACCTTGATGGACCAAGTGGTGCCAGGCCGAGAGATGGGCAGCATTCTCCTCCTGTTCAGTGGTGTTAAGGCCTCCGTGCTTTAAGGCGACCTTGAGAGTACCCTGATAACTTTATATTTGGCCGCCTTTTGGATGAGGACTGCTCAGTGGCAAATGCAGCTGCCGAAATGAACCACTTTCCCAAGACATGTGACCGGCGACAGGTTCACATCTGCCGCCTTTATGCAGAATCTTGGCTGGTATTCTAGGTAACCAGGTATCACAGCCCTGTACCTGTTCATAGTCCTCCAACACCATAGTGCGTGTCGCCTGAAGGAGGCCTGAGCAACGTGCAGTTTAGCATCAGGATTCCGGTGCGCCGGGCGCAGGCTTCGTATGGTGCAGGTACACCACAGGGCTGTTAGCAAGGGCGTATCAGGAACCCGTGCACTGTGACCCAGTTTCCAATCTCTGGGTCGGGCTTTGAGAATTGAGACACCCTGTCGTGCAGCTTCCCGTGTTCACCTATTGCGACCTTTGGTATGTCGGCATTCTCCATATGAAACACATGATTGACCTAGGGAAGCAGGGCTCTAATGAACATGTTATCGATGCCCAGTACGCTGCACTTTGCAAGGACATTTGTGTGGGGGAATCTGTCCCGCCACTTACCTTTAGAAATGGATTACAGACAGTGAAATAGAAATGTTTTCATAAGCGTTCAATGAGTCTGATCCGTGTTGAAAATCTCGCGCTGACATAGAATAGGCAAAGAAAAAACATTGCCGGACAAGCTTTGATCTTCCTTCTGAGGGAAGCTCCATGTTTTTCTTTCAGAAGTCAGTGAGTGCAAACTGCCAAATGCCGAACTCGTTTATGTGAGGCGATGGTTAATTTGCTCATTCAGTTATTTCTCTTGGAGAGCATGCTGCCAAGTTAGCAAACTTCCGCACTGAACAGATGGGTGTTTAGTTCAGAGCGGCTGTGGCATCTTGGACCATGTGACCAGCGGTGATTTGATAAAGCTTCCGTATAGGCGGATATATTGTTAATGGAAAGTGTTCTGAGTCAGCACGCAACTGTATGTCTCCGCATTCTGCCCTATGAATAGTGGTCCGCGAACAAGGCTTCACTCAGTCGCTGGTCATTGGCCTATGTGCAAGGTTTTACTCTTGGTTCTTTGCAAACGTTGCTGTCTGTCCTGAAATGAATGTGTCAAGCTCTCTGAGTACAAACTGGAGAATGCCCGGAAAGTATATGACAAACAGAGCTGAAGCCATGACAGTTTCTTACTTGGCGCCGTAAGTCACATCAAAGGGGTCCACACAGATGAACCACTTTGCATCGCTCTGATTATAATATCATCGTCAAATGAGCAAATGACAATGATATTTTTTTTCATCTTTTCAGGCCGGCCTCATAATCCAGGCTGAATTGGATTTTTTATTGACCAATAATGGATAATGGTGTCATGAGGATGTACGTGTGCGCTTTGAGGGGGGTGTGGAGGGGGCGGGTGTGCGACGCAGGTTGGAGGAGTGGAGGCAGGAAAATGGAGCTGAGGCCACGATCAGTAAACCATTCTATTTTCGAGTTGCAGAACAGACTCAAGATGGCGAATGACCTACCCCTGCCCTTAATTCTTGTCTTTTTGGTGGTGTATGAAATGCAGCGGGAACCAACAGCCGGAGGCGACGGCGACTCGGTTTCATTATAATGAGTGACTCCATCGGCCAATGATTGTCGTCAGAAGACATGTGAGGGCCAAGAGTTAAATGTTCACCATGGAATATTCTCCTAGCGTTGTACTCTCGTTATCCTATTATTTTATTCAACACATTGTTTTTCAATCAGCCCAAACATCTCTCTGGATGGAGTATGTGAGTGGGTGGTTCAGGATGCTTGGCTGCCCCAAGGAATGGTTATTGAGCGTTAATGGGATCGAAATCGTCTTGAACGCTTTATTTTGAAATATTCTGGTTCAGAAAACAAAAGCCTTTCCGTACAGCTTGTACTACACATCACGTAATCACCAACACCTCCAAGTACTTTGGCTGCATTTATAATTTCCGGGCGGACAGGTGCAAATTTCTGTGCAACACCCTGGAATGTAGGCCTAGTCACCGACAGAGGTGTCAGTACCAGCGTAACCCACGGAAAGATCTGGGCAGCGGATGTCTTCCCTCTGGGCTCTTGAATGTCAAATACAAGGATCACAGATGTGCCCTGTTGAAATATATAATGTGTCCTGAAACACAAAACAGTGGGGAGCATCTGAAATTTCGCCACTACTTCTGGAGGTCCAGGACCATAGAGTTGCTAAGAATCATTTTAATTTAATTTAGTGACGGTTTATCCGGCAACAACGCCTTGTGGTTTAATCATTTCCCGCCCTGACCATCTCGGATAATATTTACCCGTTGATCACTAACATACAGCCCCTTCCATTGGTTTGACCGCTGACATCAGTCCAATATTTGACGTTTGCCTTTGAAGTGGTTGTTTTCACAAGGAGAGCGACTGACGTAATCTGTTTGTTCAATGACTGAAACTGTCTAATTTCTTCAGGGAGCATGAATGTGCTAATGGGGATTTGTATGTTGTATAAATAAGAGTTTCTCTGAACGGATCATTTCATGTTCTCCAAAAGACTCAGTGTTTCTGCTTTAGTTAGCGCTTCTCACACCGAATAGCCTTTGTTGCACTTCGTCAGATACCGGACTTATAGAAACCCATTCTCGAAGTTCTCGTTGTCTAATTTGCGTTTATTTCCATACTCTGAGACTAAAAGTGCGAATCTCTCTTATTCTATCCATTCATTGAATGTGGTCGACGCTGGCGAGGCCAGCATTTATTGCCCATCCCTAATTGCCCTTGAAAAGATGGTAGTGAGATGCATTTTTGTGCTGCTGTTGTCTGTGTTATAAGGGGTAGGTCCAGTACTTTGACTCAGAGGCAGTGAAGGAACGGCGATATATTTCCAAATCAGGGCGGTGAGTGGTTTGGAGAGGGGCTACTAGATGGTGGCGTTCCGATGTCTATGTCACCCTTGCCTTTCTAGGTGGTAGCGGACGTGGGTTTGGAAGTTTACGTACAGGGCTTCATGTCTGTAAAATGTAGCAGCTTTTCTCTCTTCCCTGTTACGAATGCTTTGGTGCCAATTTTAACCTTATATTCTGGGTTTAATTACTGTGGTATCTCCTTGCGAGTCTCGGCAGTTATATTACTTTGTTTATATTATTTTTCTGATATTAATCCAATGGGGTTTTGGAGACGGTATGTTTGAGGTCACATCGTTCCATCCATCTTGTTTACCCATCTCAGGAGAAAAGACAGCTTCTCGTAAAGATGGGAGAACTGATACTTCGCAAGATAGAATCCATTTACTACCCTATTCTCGCAGCTGTTGGTGTACCAGGTAAGAGCCTAAACACAAACAGTGGATGTATAAATGGATATTGACTTTCTTCTCAAACGGCGTTTCTGGTAACGTGAAATTGTTCCTTTTCTGTTCGAGAGTCATCAAAGTTGAGGTGTCACGTTACCTGATTTCTTACTGTTGCTGTATCTTTCACGCCGCGTTCTACAGTGTTGACACCGTGTTCATTCTTTGGGGATTGTGTTGAATTTGGATGGGGTCTGCAATAATATTGATGACCAAGTGCAGACCGTGTTTAAACTTGGAGGTAAGACATGTCTATGAAAATCAATGCAGGGGCATATTCGCATTTTGCAGAATTCAGCTTGAAGTAACTGAAAGTGTTTGCTCACGGTTTTCACCTGTTTTCCAATATCGCAAGTAGCAGAATCCCTGTCAAATCACGTACTTTTTAACAGCGATATTTTTACTAATCAGTGAGAAGTGAGGATATATGGAAGCTTGCCGGAAACACAATGCTGTGTGCGCTTCAGACATTCCCATGTCTTACTCACTTGTATATTGATAGACATGAAGTTGAGCAGCCCTTGTCCACGACCACATTGATGGAATTACTTAAAGTAAGCGTGACCGTCAATTTGTGCTCGGGATGATTCCATAGACAACATGTTGACAATGACCGGATTTTTTATTTTGTGGATTTTAGCAGAGGTATAAATATCGGTCAGGGTACAAAGGGCTACGACAATGTCGCTTTCCGAATTAGTGGAATTGAATCTTTTACGTTTTCCTCGTGAATCGATTTGACATCTGATCTTAAAGCTCCTACTTGCGATAGTGCAGAATTACTTCACTACGACAATGGAGCGTTAGCTTAGAACTTTGTTCCGAAGTCCTGGCGCCGGAATTAAATCGTTAAACATCTATCTCAGCACGGAGATTTCTACTGACTGAGCCATAAGTGGTCCGATTTTGAAAAACCTGCGCAGCCCAAGTAGTTATCTCGTTCTCCTTATTCTGCTCCATTCAATTTCTCTCCCTCCACTACCTGCTGGTGTAAATTAAACTTCCAAATCTAATTGATTTACATTGAGTATTGAAGTGAGTTGATTTAAAGCATCTTCGGACTCCCCTGTCTCTTTGTAAGTCTTGCATTGCTAAGTGACATGCAGGCGCTGACAAAAGAACATAGAGGCATAGGCAACGGGAGCAGAATGTAACAGGAGGGCCGCTCGAGCTTTCTCCACTACTCAAGTATCTCATGGCTGTGATCATGCCTTCACGTCCTACCCTTCTCATATCTCTGGAAGCATTTAATATTTAGAAATGGGTTCATCGCGCTGCCTTCAACATACCCAATGACGGATCCTCTGCCGCTGTTGCGGGAGATAATTTCAAACATTCGCTGCTCTCTGAGTGAGGAAATTCCCCCTCATATCTGCGCTAAATGAACACCTGTTATTCTGATCCTGTTTCTCATGATATTAGATACACCCGCCGGGGAAACATCCCTCCAACATCTATAACATCGAACACTGTAAGAACACTTAATGTTTCAGTGGGTCAATTCTCATTTGGCAAAGCTCCAGAAAGCATAGGTCCAGTCTCGTCAATGTCTCCACGTTGGAAAATCCCAGCTAATTCCCAGTAATCCAAGGAATTATCTTGTTGACATTCCTTGTCGCACAGCTACAACAAAAAGCGAAAAAAACTCACACCAAAATGAGAAATTGGAATGCTTGTCCTGCACCACAACCATCACCATAATAATGCCACATGGAAATTGAGGAGTTGTAGATAGGTTGGGCTTGGAACTACAAATTATGGCTGTGCACATCCCTGCTCCAGCTGATGGCCCAAAGTGCCTGTTGAATGCCCACTTTTGAGTTGCTGATTAGCTTAAAATCTACCCCATATCGCACAATGGTAGCGTCACACAATACGATGGAGGAACTTTCCAATGTGAAGGCCGACTACGTCCGCACAACGACCGTGCGGTGTTCTATCCTATCAATCCTGTAATGGGCAGGTGCATATGTTGCTTGAAGGTTGGTGAGGCGAGTTCATTTCGGGCTTTGCACCTTGTTGGTTCCCTGATCACCTGCCAAAGACCCAGTCTAGCAGTTATCTGTCTGACTCGGCCTGACCGTCCATTAGTGGTGCTACCGATCCTGTCTTGGTCATAGACGTTGACACCCGCTGCATACACTAATTTCTGTTTCTTGCCACTCCCCAAAACTTTGTTTTATGCCCTAAAGAGTGCATACGTTAAAGGTGATGGGCAGGAGGTTTAGGATTGATGGGAAGAAAAACATTTTTTCCCCAGAGGTTTGTGACTGTCTCTAATGCGCTGCCTGGGAGGGTGGTGGAGGCGGGTTGCCTCACATCCTTTAAAAAGTAACTGGATGAGCACTTGGCACGTCAATACATTCAAGGCTATGGGACAACTGCTGGTAAATGTGATTGGGAAGGTAGTTCAGCTGTTTCTCACATGCCGTTGCAGACTCGAAGGGCCGAAGGGCCTCTTCTGCAATGCGATTCCATGATTCGTCCATGGATGTTCATTCATTCATCATCTGAGGGGGACGGGAGGTGGTCAACATAAGGGAATATTCAGTGCCCCTGTTTTACGTAATGTCATGAGGTTTAATATATGTACCACGTGCTCTTAGTGCTACAAAAAATGGTGCACACTGAACGTAGAGGCGTTGCAAAATGGAATTTAGGAAAGCAACAATGCAATTGAGGGAAGCCTAAATTTCCGTTTTAGATAAAGTTATTTTGCTCAGGTGTTGGTTGATGATTGAAATGAAGTTTAAAATCAGTAAAAATAATTATTCGGTAAAGATAAACAGCTTGAATCATTAAAGCTAAGGACCGGTTGTCAATCATGCAGCCTGCTTTGCCGTGGATTAGTTCAATATTGTTGAATGTTATTGAAGCAGAACTCATCCAGAAAACTGTTGTGTATTCCAGTACATTCGTGACTTGTGCATTGTAGATGGAGGGAAGGTTTTGCAGAGTCAGGGGATGATGTCCTCGCCACAGAATTCCCACCTCCTGACCTGCCCTTCTAGTCACAGTTTCTAGTCAATGGTTTTTCCGTGGATGTTAAAAATGGGGAATTAAATTATGGTGATACCATTAAATGTCCAAGAGAATTTGTTGGATACTTTTTTTTTTGTAGGTGGTCATTGCCTGTCACTTGGGTGGGGCTAATATGACTTGTCAACTTTCAGTAGAATCCTGGATTTTCCCCAGGCATTGATGCACTCTGACAGGATTTCTTCAGCATCTGCTGAGTCGCGAATGGAGTTGAACTTTGAACAATCACCAGCGAACACAACCCCCGCCCCTCCCCCAACACAAACATTCCTCTGGGTTCATGATGCAGAGATGTTAATTAATGAAGCAACTCAAAGTGGTTTGGTTCAGGACACTGCCCATATGATCACGTGGAGTGATGTCATCGGGATAAGATGATTCACCTGCAAAACAAAACAAAAAAAAATCTTCTTTTGCGATAGGTATGACTCAAATCATTGGAGAAGGTTCCTCATTAATTTTATTGACCCCAATCATGATATATCTCCTTGATACCACAGGATGTCAAAGGTTATCTTGATGTAAATAACAGCCGCTCTCCAATCACATTGTGAATTCAGCACTTTTGACCATGTTTGGTTTAAGGCCGAAGCGAGAGCTGGAGATCGAAAGAAGCACAAAATGGTCGCCAGTGAGCAGCTCACTCCCGAGTACGTGGCGAGTGAAAGCAATGCCCATGACACATTCCATCACTTTGTTCATGATGATGATTAGGCAGATGGGGCGGTAATTCGATTAGTTGGATCTGTCGTGTTTTGTTTTTGTGGATAGGCCCAGCTGTGCAACTGCTCACATTTTCGCGTGGATGCCAGTGTTTTACTTGTACTATACCAGGTTGTCTAGGAAGGTTTATTCGGGAGCACTGATCTCCCGAACAATTGGCGGTATTTGACAGGACCCATAGTCTCTGCATCATCCAGTTCCTTCAGTCATTCCTTAACGTCAAGTGTGCTGAATCACATTGGCTCAAAACTGGCATCTGTGATGCTCTCATCCTCAGAAGGGGGCCGTGATGATTCATCCACCCGTCACGTCAGTCTGAATATGGCAGCAAGTTCTTCAGCCATGTATGTTCACTGATGTGCTGAGCTCCACAATCATTGCCGATGTGGATATTGAGTCGTTGAATTGTCCAACATCATTCAAGATGGCATGAGCAGAACTTCAGAGCTAAGTTAACGTTATTTGCTGGTGGGGTCAATTAGCCCTGTCAATCGCATGCTGCATCCGCTGCTTTGCATGCAAGTAGTCCTGTCTCGCAATTCACCAGGTATAAGCCGCGTTGTTAGGTATGATTGCTGCTGCTCCTGATATATGACAGATGTCGACAAAGGTCATCCGTTCGAGTACTTCACCTCGAAAGCCTGGAAGGGCAAGAGCAGAAGTGGCATGGGAACACTATTATTGCAAAATCATTTCCAAGTCACACCCCATCCTTACTTGGAGATACATCCGCGTTGCCTGACTGCCACTGGATCAAACACTTTTTAATGCATCGCTCGTAACAAGTGTGCACCCGCATCACATGGACAGCAACAGGAAGAATATGTGATATCGGAAAAAATGCTCATCTTGCCAATGTATCCCACGGAAAGAAAGTGCTGCATAATGCCGAATCTATGAATGATTTTGTTATTTGATAATGAAAGGACGTGCCTGCATGTTTACTTTGTAGTACTAAACTAAGGCTAACTACAACATGCATGTTTTAATTCAAATCTTGTCGCAGTACTCTGGTTCCAAACTGAGGATGTATATCTTCAATTCCCTCCTGAACACCTATATCTGTAGCCAAAAAATTTGGCTGCTAATTTCCTTCCAAATCGCACCCCGAACCCCCACCCTCACACTCCCCATCACCCCTAGCACCACCCCCCCCCCCACCCCCCCCGCCCACCACTCACCCCCCCGCCTCCCCTCCCCCGCATCACCCACCCCCCTCAAAAGCATCGAATCCGCACGAATATTATATACCTGCATCGGGGATAATGGCGTCGCGTTCTTAATTCTCCCCAGTTCCAGATGGAGACCTTTCTCCAGTTAGTAATTCACAGGATATTGAGCTTGTGAGCGAACCAGTCGTATGTTGTCCTGTTTGGTGCATTGCATTTGCCGTGGCTCAGACGAGAAAAATACGTGTTTTTGTGCAGCTACTGTGAGACGGCAAATGCGCGGAAGGGAACTCCTGCCTCCGGGAGCATGATCGAATGCTGCAGCAGATTGTGCTGGGGAAGATGGCAGCTTCTTCATGCTTTTGTTCACAGTTTTTTGTTTCTTGCCTGAGCTTTCAATGAAAAATATTTTTCCAAAAATTTTCTGAGAGGCGGTTGTTTTGAGCTTGTAGCCATACCGACTCTCTGTTCACAGCATTACACTCTGCCGCATGAGGACCAGGCGTTCACTGCTGATTGGACGCGGACACCATTTTTCATCAACATTGCCTCTTCCCTGGAATTTGATGAGTTGAAGAGGGGGAGGCCGTCTAAGGGAGGGTGAGTGGGACAAGAGGGAGAAGACCACTCATTTTGCATTTTCCCAATCTCATGTTGCCGTAAAACGTAAAATCCAGTCCGATGCCTACTTAATGTAATGTTGCTTTATAAACCTACATCACTTTTAGCGTTTTAAACCTGCAGCGGGGGAAATTGTCCTGCATTTCTACTGCAACTGTTGCTACCGAGTCTGCAGCAATTTGTCATAACCAAAAACACTGTTCAGTGGTTCTTACTCTGTGTTGCATTAGTCAGAACATTCACAACGTCCCCGGAATAAATTGGAGCTTTAGGATCTGCTTTGCATACAAACGATGCCAAAGAAAATTGTTATTTTGTGTTTACATTACGAAGCAAACATCGCTCTTGAACTGATATGGAGTTAGGAACGTGGAAAAAACTCCATCGCTCTGTTGTTCTTCAGAATGGTTTGTTTGCAGGACCGATACCAAGAGGCACATAAGTCAAAGTGCATTGAACCTGCTCTAAATTTCTTTTCATAAACAGCAAATCAATAAAAGGTCAGAAGCAGTTTGCATTTGCAGAGAGCAATTCCGCTGCTTATATACATGACCATTTCTCTAGTTAATTTATCAGGGGCTTATATGGATAATATACTTGATATCTGTATATTTAAATTGACAGGTAAAATACGGCTTAATGGTTTGTAGAGGTAACTATTAAATTCGGTAGAAAATTGTGAGGTTCATTCATGGGGCATTTCAATGTTTAATTTGGAGGAAAATCCTGGAAACATGTTGATAATTGATTGGATAATAGTTTTGACAAATAATTTGTTCCAACATTGGCTGCTTCACTATAAATTGTGTAAATTATTGTCTTTTTCCTGTTTTTAACAGTATCCTTATTTACAGTTCTGCCCAGTAGAGCTTCACGTGCTGATAATTTATTAAACCATCATTGTATAACCCAAAAAAGCGAATTGATATTTATGACTCTCAGTGAAAATTAAGGACATTGTAGGGATATGAATACCTGATTTGCTCAGGAAATAATCGGTATAGGATAAATGAATATAAAATTTATTTTTTGACGTTTCTTTTTGGCTGTAATTGAGTCAAAACGGTTTTGATTTTCGAATGCTTCCCCCGCTTTCCAGTGCAGCCTACAAGGTCAACAGAAAATCAAACTTCAAATTATTTACATTACCTCGCGTTATTAAGGCTGTTTGTGATTATCTCTGACAGTTATAATCAAGTCAATCAATGTTTGCCGCTTTCATTCGAGTTAGAACATTGTGAATCGAAGGCAGCAGCTGCCAACTGGACTGTGTATGTCACCATGTAAAGATTTTTTTTGTGTGGTCAGAGCTTGCCAATTTACAAGCTGATACAGAAATATAAAATTCTGTTTATCTTTTTCCGACTAATACGACTTACTTTTTTCAAATTTCATGTAAATAATTAAACAATATCTTCAGGAATTAACATGATCCAAAATGTTAATTCACCACCCCGTTTATAGACATTGCTCCATTGCATTGATGTTTCCTAAATTCAACTCTGTTCAAACTAAACTTTCAGTCGGCTCCAGGTTGCAAAGCCTTAAAAGCACTTGGTACTTCAATGAACTCTCTTCACTCACCCCTTGATTGTGAGAATGTGCATTTTCTATTCCTTAATCTGCGCATCCTGATTCTAAACAGAGATTTCAGCCGTAAAGCTATTCTGTACCATTGCAAGAGCCAAGAAATCGTATCCTACCCCATGGGCACCAGAACCACAAACACAATTTCAGAAGCGAACCGATTACTTACTTTGGATATTAATTAAGACTAGAGTTATTCAGCTTGCTTTGAATTGCAGATAAAATTTAAATAAACGTGTGCATTAAGTTAGTAAATGTATGGCTGCAACAAATTGGTTCTTTGAGATACACTGAGAAACTCTATTCTTCAAAATTCAACGTAGTTTTATTACGTAAACAAGAGAAACCCTCATGCAGCCATAGTTATCTGAGGCTCACGTCAATTTCGCTTGATTTATAAAGATTATTGAATTTAATCAATAATTGGTAGAAATCGTTCTACTCAATTTTCAGTATAATAGCATAACATTGAATTACGTCGCTATTACACGAAAATGTTCTAGCATTTTGAAAAATAAATATGCATTTTACCAAATAATGCTAAAATTCAAGGATGTTATGATCCAAACCAATCTAAAATGAATATAGCAGCAAAGTATGATAATTTAACCATGCATATGTCAGGAGTTAGCTCTTTATCATCAGGTAATCGACACTTCGTTGTTTTCCCCTTCTAATCATATAGTAGACCTAAAATAATTAACCTACTCAAATCGATGTAACCATCACTGTCCATGTCGACCTGGAACTTTTAGACTTGGTTTTCTGCAAGGGTCAGTGTTCAGCTTCACATTCCAAATAATTTCTCCCGGATACTGCAAATGGCACGCACGTGACTCCCTTATGCCGTTTCGGAAACAAAGTGCTTTGATCTACTGCCGATCGATCAATGCGAACGTTCTTCTGTCTCCTCAGAATAGACATTTGATTTTAACCTCATTACAATCACATCCTGGAATTGCTCGCTCACTACACTTTAACAACAATGTGTCTTGCATCGCTATGATTCCTATTGTCCCTGCATTTTTCGATATCCATTCACTACACTTTAAAACTAGTCTGTCGAGAAAGAAGCGTGGTCCTGCACAAAACCTACTCTGCCTTCCCGTTGGCCAATACATATTGCACACTTAATGTGATTGCAATGTCACCGTTCCCAGTCGGCCGTTCAATTGTCTCCTTGATCAGCATGAAATTTTTCCCAGTCGGCAAAGCAATGTTGCTTCACTTTTTCTGCAAAGAATTAGCGATGCATTCACCTGACCCATACCTTCACATTGCCCAGCCTGCATATTAATCTTGCATTACTCAGTCTGCCTTAAAACACGTGACTCGTCAGCCCTCATCCCCTACCACAACGTTTCACTGCGAAAATGCATAAAAATGTCACCATGTTTTGTAAGTCAATGGACCACATCTGTGAGGACTCCTGGTTAAATTTTTATTCGGCCTCGTCTACGCTAGTGTTTCTTTGTAGCACAGTGTCCATTCTAACATGTCCTGTTCAACTACTATTCCATCTTTACACTCCCGATCGTTCAGAGTATGTCCATGCTTCTGGGCAACACTTTACCCTCGAGCAGTCAGTCCTGTGTCACAGTTACCCTTTCAAAAACTTATCGCATCCATAAACGGTGCAGCACACATTGCACCACTACCTCTTCCAGATTATAACTCTGCTTACCCCAGATTCCATTCTGCATCTAAATTTCCCAATAAATATTGCACCTTCACACATTAATTGTCTCTCTATCCGCCCATTTACGATGTAAAATTCAACATGCCGAGCCGTTTTTGTACCTTCGAGTTGTCCAGATCACATTCTCCCTCAAAAAGCCCAGTACACAGTAGTTGTCCAGTTGAAATTGACGAAATTCCTGTCAAAAGAGGAATGAATAATTCCCTGTCCACATTTACTAAGTCCAATCCACATTTAACTCATGCTCGTCTCGGAAAGCTGGCCGTGCATGTTTGGTTCAAATGCATGAGCCTTTGCTGCACATGGAAGGGAAGTTGTCTTGTTTATCTATGTCGTCTATCTCCTTCTCTCTCTATTCCTCACTTACAGCTAATTGTGTGGCGATTGTGATCCTTTCCAGAAGAAAGTGTGGTCTCTCCAAATGCATTACACTGTATATGATGGCCATGGCCGCGTCTGATCTCCTGTTTATTTGTACTGAAGTCATACTGAAGAAGGTGCTGGGTATTTATTTTCCGAATTTATACTTGACCATGAGCACGGTGTGCCATCTAAGTGAGACATTGATTTATGTAGTCACATCAGCCTCTGTCTGGTTAACAGTGGTGTTCACCTTCGATCGTTTTGTGGCGATATGTTGTCAGGAACTGAGAAAAAAATATTGCACAGAGACAACAGGCGTAGCTGTCATATCAGTAGTGAGTGTTTTGAGTTTTTTGACAAACATTCCCTGGTATTTTGCATATGAATCTGCATATATAATGGGCAATGTAACTAGCAGTTGTGTCCTAAAGCAGACATTTTTCATTAACGCTGAATGGGCTGCATTTGATTTGTTTACGCTTATTTTGACCCCATTTGTTCCATTCATTTTAATTGTGTTGCTAAATGTTTTGACGGTGAGACGTATTTTAGCCGCCAGTGAAGTTCGCAGGGGTCTCCGCGGTTGCTGCAACGGAGAGCATCACAACGATCCAGAGATTGAAAGCCGAAGAAAGTCCATAATTTTACTCTTCAGTATAACCGGCAGCTTTATATTGCTCTGGGCAACTCCAGTTGCATATTTTATCTCTCTGCGTACAACAATTATTTCATATTCTGCCACTAATGTCCTTGAGTCATTGGGATTCATGCTTGGGGCCCTCAGTTGCTGCACAAATACATTCATTTATGTGCTGACACAAGCTAAGTTTAGGGAGGAGCTGAAGAAGGGAATGCAGTACCTTGTGAAACTCTGCGTAAAATTATTCAAATTACAGCTGAAAACCCATTGACATATGCAAGAGGACATCAACTTTGTGCCTGAAGGGACTCATATTAGCAAAATACTTGAAACAATCTATGGCTACTCTGGATAAAATTATATCCCAGCTAAAATACTCCTACATAATTTTGTCTCAAATTGAACTCCTTTTCACAGTATATTGTAATAAATGATCTACATGAGCTGTGACGATAATAATAAAAATTAAATTACTGAACTAATTGTGTTATTATTGCAGAGTTTGAGAGGATGAATTGTGATGACAGGTTCTGAAACCATAGAGCTCATTGGAACAGTTGCTATGATCAACGTGAGAACACCCGAAACATCACAGGCTGAAACATAATAACGCGAACAAGCGTAATATAGATTAACGTCACGAATACCCTTCAATGTCTCTTCTGGGCCAAATAATATATAGGGCGGTTTTCAGAACAGGTTTCATGAAACCTGGCTCCCTCAAAATATCGGACTGTTGTATAATGAGCTGCTACTCAGAGTTCCATATATCTCACATGATTAAAACAAGGAAGGCCTGGCCATCACGTGCTTTGTTGAAAGACCGGGCATTGGCGCAATTGGTCACATGGTACATTCTATCACTCATTCCCACGATCTATAGGACTTAAAGACGGTTCCATATCTTGACTTCGGATTTCCCTACGATTCCTTTGATAACTCGCGTAGCGCAAAATTAATTATTCACGCTCATAGGCGCTGCCTCCTCCCCACATGCTCATTCACGACACTCTATGTTTCATGTTATCTGATCGGTTCACACACGCGACCACCAAATGGCTGTTATCACAATTCACAGATGATGTGGCGTCTGAAAACTATTAACTTGAAGTCCACTCATCAAAATAACGAGTGAAGCTTCAACCAGATATACGCACGCATTCCCAGCTATGAAACGTCCACTCGCTCATGGCCCTACCATAAACAACTTCCTTTGTATTCCTATGCATATTGAATGTGAACATATATAATGTTCTTCTCTTCACATAACCTTATCATTTCTTCGCATTTACTTTACTTAAACAGAATTCGTAGAATGCAACCATATACTGGTTACAGCATAGAACAGATCATTTGACCCGCCCTTTCCTTATTGGTTCTCTGAAGCGAAGATATAGCCGGCAGCCTCTTTTCATCCTTCTCCATGTTGTCTGGGTCATTCGGTTTTCTCAGATACTAATCCAAAATCGCCTTGTCCTTTCCTAGTTGAGCAGCCTAATCATCCTGGAAAATGGTTGGCCAGAAGAACTGCTCATTTAAATGGCGAATGTATAGTTGCGTTAGATGCAAACCTAAACCCGCTATCAAGGAATAAATGAACATTAAAAAAAAAATATTGATTCGGTCATGGCATGAGGGGCATAGCTGGCAAGATAAGCCTTTATTTCCAACCTCCCATTGGTCTTACAGGAAACTGAACGTGAACCGCCTTTTCGAGCAGCTACAGTGAATGTGATATATTCGCACAGGATGCTGAGGACACGAATAAATAAATACCCACACTGACGGTTAGGATAGCACTCTTTTCTACTTAGTTGCTCTGTCGTTTTGACACCAGCACTTTCTAAATATCCACCCTGACTGCTGAGCTCCCAGTCCTTTTAGTTCCTGAGGGAGCCGGAGTTCCTCAGGGTAGTGGCCGCGGCTCAACCTTGTTTAGCTCCGTCATCAAGGATCTTCCCTCCATTGCAAAGTAAGAAATGGCGATGTTCGCTAAAGATGCACGATCTTCAACACCATTCCCTATTACTGAGATAGTGAGGCAGTCCATGGCCAAATGCAGCATGTTCTGGACAATGTACAGGCTTTGGATGACAATTGGAAAACAACATTCACCCAATAAAAGTGCCGGGCAATGATCGTCTCCAAAAGAGGTCATCTAAACAAAGGCAGTTGAAGTTCAATGGCATTAACGAATTTTCCACTATCAGCATTGTAACGGTTATCATTGACAAGAACCTGAACTGGATTAGGCTTATAAACACTATGTCTACAAATGCAGTTCAGAGGCTAGGAATCCTGCGGCGAGTGACACACTTCCTGGCTCCCCAAATCCTATCCACCATCTTCAAGGCAAAATATAGGATTTTGATGCTTTACACTCCACTTGCCTAGATGCGTGCAACTCCAACAAAACTCAAGAAGCTTGACAGCATCAAGAACGAAACAGCCGCTTGATTGACACCACATCGACAAACATTGTGTCCCTCCACCGCCGACGAACAATGGAAGCAGTGTGTGCCATCTACAAGAAGCACTTCCGGAATTCACCAAGGCTCATTAGGAAGCACTGTTCAAACTCACGACCGCTAACACCTAGTAGGATAAGGGGCAGCAGGTTGCAGGGAACACGAAAACCTGGAAAATCACCCCCACACCCCACGCTACTCGCAACCATGATTTGGAAATATATAGCTGTTCCTTCACTGTGGCTGGGTCAAAATCCTGGAAATCCATCCCCATCAGCACTGTGGGTGTACGGGTACAGCAGGGACTGCTGCGTTTCAAGAAGGCAGCTCATCACCATCTTCACAATGGTGACTACTGATTGGCAAGAAATGCTGCGCCAGCGATTGAAGCCAAAATCCCATAAATGAGTAATACTTTTTCGTCTACGTGGCTGCACAACTACTGCGCTTTCCAATTCTCCACTCTGAGAACCAGGCTCTACCTTAGTCAAATCAATATTCCAGCTTCTTATGAAACTCTGCCATAGCGATTTATCTCCTGCCCTTTTAGCAAATCTCTGCTCTGGGGTGAGAGCCCCTGGTAAGTTTCAACGTGTGCTTTGATTACCTCGCTCCCGCTCTTTATAAATCTCTCTTCTGGCAGCTCAGCTCCCGCTCTTTCTAAATCTCTCCTCTAGCAGCTCAGCACCCGCTCAATTTAAGTACCTGCTCTAACGTCTCAAATGTCACCTCTTTCTAAAAATACCACCTGTTGTTGCTCAGCCCCCAGCTCTCTCTAATTCACTGCTCTCACTGTTCAGCTGCAGTACTAAAAATATAACTAAATCTGACCTTACAGCCAAGCTTCCTGCCCGGAATTGGAGACGGTTGAGATTAATTGAGAATGATCACGGATTTGTAAAAGGCATGCCTCTAACTAAGAACATCCTTGAACAACATAGTTTGAGTTCTGATGTCACAACAGGGAAAATTAAGGAAGATAATCCAGGGGTTGTTGGTTAACTGGATTTTGAGGTATTAATTGTCAACTTAGCGCAGATAAGGCTGGTAATAAAATTTAGGCTCAAGAAAGAGGGCAAAAGCGGGGGTCTCTATCCAATTGGATACAATTCGGTAACGCACCGAAAACAGAAACTGTTGGTAATAGTTTTGTTTCAGTCGGGATGATGGGATCCACTGGTTTTCCCCAAGAACTTGTGTTGGGCTGGTGTTCGTTTTGCTCTCTATTAACCAGCTGGATCTTGTAATACAGGAAAACTTTTCAAAATGCGTTAATGATACACACAAGGTGGGGTGGGAGTTAACCAGTCAGGCTGATGCGATTCCGTTGCAATCAGACATGGAGAAACGCGCAGACTTGGCAGGGAATTAGCAGGTTCAATTTAATGCATTGCAGAGTATAATAATACACTTTGGAAGAAGGGGTAGAGAGGGTTAATGGAAGCAGAATGTCATGGTTCTAAAGAATGTGGCTGAATAGAGAGACCAGGGTGCACCTGCTTCGATGTTTGAATGTAGTGGACAAAGCCGGGCCTAGGGTATGGATAATTGTGGCGAACGCGCCTGGCACAGCGCTTTGGGGCATCCCGTGGGGCGCGCTGTGCTCACTTTTGAATGCGGGCGACCTTCCCTCTCTGGGTAAGAATGGAGGCGTCTGTCTAATTAACGTGCATGAGCGGCCTTATTCGTATTTAGAATGCAAAGGCTAACACGTGCAGAGAGAGAGAGAGAAACAAACGGTGGAAATATTGCTCGGGTGCGGAGAAAAGGCAGAAAAAAACGAGAAAATGAGAAGACCACGAAACGGCTCAGTCGCACTATTGCTTTCCAAACTGGCCGTCTCATAACATACATTGCTGCTGATCTGGTGCAGTAGCAGCTGGCGAGGGAACCAGCAAAAAGAAGCACAAATCTATGTTGCCTCATCCTCACCCATCTATCTGTTTTGAAGAATGTAAACATGAAAGCATCAGTAAGAGTGAGCACCAGGCACTTGTTTTGGGGACTAACTCCCTTGCTCACGTTGAGATATCCTCCATCATATAATGTGGCTCTACGAGCGTGTTAAGTCGAATTAAGTTATACTATTCTCCCAACAGTGAAATGAGCATCCATGTGGTGCGATGGGCGACCAACGGCAGCAAGATGGTATGTAGCCACAATCTGCAGCCAGTTAGCCCTGCATATACCTCACGTTGCAATTAATATCAAACTAGCTAAAATGGTTGTCGGAAGAGCGCGGGCGGTGGGGGTGAGGGGATGGTGTGGGATGGTGGTATGGGGGAACACTACTAAGTTTTCTTTAAAGTGATATGAAATAGCTTCAAAGACATATTCTGAAGCTGCAACACATTGAAATTTCCATTTCAAACATCCAAAGAAACATCTGGTGTGCAGATCGAAATGATCCTCAACAGACGGATCAGATCTCAAATCTACATCCAGACATGAGTGTCTGTGAACAATAACACAAGTAACTGGAGGCGGAGGCTGCACAAACATTCCCAACCTCATTAAAGGGGGCGCTGAACACACGAGAGCATAGGACAAGGCAGCAAGTTTTGCAACAATTTCAACCATAAGTGGGGCGTGGATGATCCAAGTAGGCAACACGTTTTTTCCCCAGTATCACAAATTCCTGTCTTTAGCCAGAAAAATTTATTCCACGTGCTGTCAAGAGAATGCTGAAGGCATTGGATACATCTAAGGGTAAGGATCCTGAAAAAACGCTGTCATATTACCGAGGACGTGTGCTCCTGAGCTAGCCAAGCTGCTTCCCAGCAACTAAAACACGTGAATTTATGTGGAAAAGTAGACAAGTGCACTGGTCTGTTCTTTTCCACTAATTTAGTAAACAATCCGGGTCGACAAAATGCGACCCCATTAATCTACTCTCGATCATAAGAATGAAATGGTGGTGAAGGCCGTTGACAAAGCTACTAATTGACATTAATTCAGCAATAAATTATTCACTCACGCTTTTGGAGTCTGCCAGGATCCCTCAGCTCCTGATCTAATTTCAAACCTGGGGGCAGATATGCGCAAATGAGGTAAACTCAAGAGCTGAGGTGAGAGTGACCGCCCCTGTTATCAAGGCAAGGATTTACCGCTCCTTCACTGCTGGCCATTGCCCCCTCTACCATGACTACATTCCCACCTCCAGGCTGCTCTTTTTAGGTGGCCAAGAAAGGAATTGTCAGCTGAATGCTGGCATTTATCAAATCGCCCAAAAAACTGTTAGTCTTCATGTTGCCCACCAATTATGAACGATTCTCCATATCACTATAGCTCCTCCCATCAGATGTAGTTCCAGCCACTCTCTCACATGCTCGCGCACACACACACAGGGCGCACACACACTCACAGACACACGAACACGATATTGTCCGTACCAACAAATCCTGCTGTCACAGTCACCCCGTGTGACATGATCATCAAGGATTAAACCCTCCCACACAGTGATCCCCCAACTCACCAAAGTCCCCCCTTCAGCCCGACTCCCCCACTGTTAGGAAAGAGGGACAGGCTAAGTTATGACAGTATTTGGAGTAAGGAATGAGATTCAGCTTTAAAGTGTAAGGCCGATTTGTGTTTCAGCATGTGTGTGTAATGAAAATGTCAAGGTGAGTCTCAGTCTCAGTGTCACTTTAAAACATGCCTGCATTACTAATGAGAGCTTACCACTGTAAGAGAAGTTAAACAAACACAGGTGTGGAGAATCTGGGCTGTGCCAGGCAACACGGTTCCAGAGAGGCAGGCCCTTCCCACAGGCACATGAAAGAAAATCGAAACAACAAAATTTTCAGCTTAATTTAAAAGACAACTGCCAGAAAGAAGCATCCCAGACGGCACATATAGCCAATTCCTAGCAAAACGTTGTTTGAAAGTAGCTTTCAGGTAGCGATTGAATCATATTGGTAAGAAAGCCAGTCCCAAGCTAAAGAAGACATTCCCCAAGAATCCAGGGACGTGCAACAGGAAAAATTTTCAGACATTCCTTCTAGTCAAAGGAGGAACTGGAACTGGAAAAAGTTCTGCTAAGCGAAGTTCAGAGTCTGGGGAAGAGAAAGACTTCAGGATGAAGTAGATGAAGGCTGATGAGAAGCCATAGTTTCCAAAGAGGCAACTGAAATTTTTAACCATTTGCTTTAGGCATGTGAAGCAGTTGTATCCTGTTGAAAGCTAGATCTCTGAGAGAGATTAAATGGGAGAAAGCTTGGACGCATGTGGTGACTTAGAGGGAAGGAACGTAGGAAGGATAGCTTGAAACCGTGGAGGTGAACCATTTAGGAAGGTGTTTTGTAGAACCGTCGGTTGAGAGAAGATTCCAAAGCCAATGATATGACGGTGGTGGTTATAAACCCTCTGTGAAAGACGTAGTTCAGTGCGATTGATTGGCTAACGGTATGACACGTACCTGCTGGAGTAGAGGAGTGACCCGTAGCTTCTGGGGCGGGATCTGTCCCTTGGCTTATGAATGTCTTGTTTTTTTTTACCACATGTTGCCAATTACTGTGAGCATCTGAGTATATGATATTTTTTGTAACTTGTGTTATCATTACAAATCTATATTTATCCGTAAAATTACAGCTAGCTCTGGTAAAGAAGTATTGTAATATAGTTTCCTTATCTTGTTAAATATACGTTTTATGCTTTTGGTAAAAGTTCATTAGCCGATTCTGGTTACTGTTCAGTAACCCCTCTCCGCGTATAGGAACAATCAAGCAACAATCACACTAGCAAAACTGGAGCAATTGAGATTCGGGGATATAACTTTCCGCTGGTTGGAGCCATAGCTATACAAAGGGAGCTGTTTCCGGTTGGTGGAGGTCAGTCGTCTCAGCTCCGATACATCACTGCAGGAGTGTTTCTGGTTAGTGTCCTTGTCCCAAACATTTTCAGCTGCTTCAAAATTGACCTTCCTTGCATCATAAGGTAAGAAGTGCTGATGATTGCACAAAGTTCATTTCGAAATCCACAGATACTGAAGCAGCCCATGCCAAAAGGCAGCAAGACCTGAACAATATCTGGGCTTGGGCTGAAATGTGGCAAGTAACAATGGCGCCACACAAGTGTCAGGAAATGACCATCTGTAACAACAGAGAATCCAACCATCGCCCGTTGATGTTCAAAGGCATTAACACCACGTAATCACTATCTATCAACATGCTGGGGTTCATCAATGACCAGAAACTGAATTGAAAGCCATGTAAATACGATGGCTACAAGAGCAAATCCGAGGATTGGAATCGTGCGACGAGTATCTCTCGAGTTCATTCAGCACATTCTAACCCTATGGTTTCCATTCATCCTGTTTCGTCTGCTCAATGTTTTCACTGTCAGGCACATTTTAACGGCCAGCAGAGCCTGTGGAGACTCTGGGATCAGAGCAGTTGGGTGCGTCACAGGAAGCCAGAGATAGAGAGTCACAGGAAATCCATGATCCGTATCGCAGCCAATTTCATACTGTTATCGGCAATATTAATGGCTTATTCCGTTTGGCACCTGATATATTGATTTGAGATATGATTCTGTACATCTAGATCTGTTTGTGCAGGCATTGGGATTGATACTGCAGCTCAGAATTGCTGCACAAACTCTTGTATTTAAACATTGGCATCACATCTGTAAAAATTCGCTACCTCCACCACTGACGCACAGTAGCAACATTGTGTATCAGCTTCAAGAGGCACTGCAGGCATTCAAAAAGGCTCCTTTAGGAGCACATTCCAAATCCAGGACCACTGCCATCCATGAGGACAAGCGCAGCAGATACACGTCACATGGAAGTTCCTCTCCAATACACTCACCATTCTGATTTGGAAACGTATCGCTGTTCCTTCACTGTCACTGTGTCAAATTCCTGAACTCCATCCCTCACAACAAAGTGGGAGGACCTACACCGCATGGACTGCAGCCTTTCAAGAACACAGCTCACCATGACCTTCTCAATGGAAATTAGGGGTGGACAATAAATGTTGGCATTGTCAGTTAAGGAAATTAAAAATCATGGACAAGGTGCAGGCGCTTGTTCAAGAGGAATTGGGTGGCCATTTGGACATGCAGGTTCTTGAATAGATAATCATGATACACATTTGCTAAGTACATTATTAATAGCATAATTATAGACAAGATATGCATTAAATTAACCATTGAATTAAATAAATGGCCTACTGCATGCAGTAATTTGAATGAAAATCATTTCATAATAAGTTGCCAATTTGCTTCAAATCAATTATGAATCATTTGCATGTTATTAATCATTTCAATAATTAATGGAAAATGCTGTCCCTTCCTTTCTTTGTTCTCTGTCTATTTTGCAGAATGGTTTCTCTCTCATTAATTCCTTTGCCATTTTCCTTTCTTGAAGTTTTAACTGAGATGGTGGCGACTTAAATTTTTTGCTTTCTTTGGAACAATATAAATCAACATATTTTGAAATGCTGAGAGGCAATGACATTCCAAGTAGTATGGCAAGTTTGTGTGTTTTTTTTTTACGAGCATCACACCAAGTTTATAATGCAGGTGTACTGAGGAAGGTAAGTGGAGTATTAGCCCACCTTGCAAGCGGATTGGTGTACAAGAGGAAATAATTAATGCTGCAGAGCAACTATGGGTGGAAGACACAGTGAGAGGGGCAAAAAGCAAGAGTTGTATAGAGGGATATATATATAAAGGTAACTATATGGAGGCGGTCAGATACAGAGGGAGAAATAATCCCATACAGATGGGAAGAGACACAGAAAATGCGGGAGACTCGGATGGACTATGGAGGGCAATAGATACAAAGGGGGAGACACAGAGAGAGAGCCAAACACTCCTACCATGTAATTAAGCTGTTCAGGTTTCGGAACTGACACTGAGGCAGACACGAACTGTACAATAGCCGATGGGAGGGAATTATTTCCTTTTAGCTGCTGTGCAAAACATCTGTCCAGGAGCTGATGCTGAGACAAACAGACAACAACATGTTTTTATATAGAATCTGTATTAGCTTTACAAGTTCAAATTCACTTCGGAAGGGCATCGTAAAGGTGAATGTGACAAATTAGGAGAGTTTTGGGACTTGGCAACTGAAGGCGTTGCTGGTAATGGTGCAACAAATGCAATGGGCAAAATTAGGGGAACACAGACTCTGGAAGAATGTGGGGCTGGAGAAGAAAGAGCGAGGAAATTAATGGAAGAAAGCATCAAACCCCTACCACCTTGGAATAAAGGAATTGTTTTCTGTCATTAATTTGGAGGTGTGTCAGACTATTGTTGGGTAGCTAGACTATTTTCTTTGCAATACGCTCCAATACCATCGTTTCCCTCCATCTACCCGAGCAGAGTCAATTATTATTTTGAAATATTTATTCAAGTGAAACTCCTAAAGTCTCAGGAATCTGCGTAAAGCTCCATTGAGACTGTCCTATCAAACACTCAATGGCCAAGGACACCGAGACGTTAGCTCTGGGGAACATGCTTCCCAGAAGCTCTCCCGTCAAACACTGTCAGGTTATAGGGCACTCTATAAAATCCTGGTTCGGCGTCAACTCGAGATTTGTGTTTAGTCCCGACATCACCCTTTGGGAAGTTTATATCCGCATTTGGGAAGGCGGAAGAAAAGCATCACTAAAATGATTCCGGGGTTGTGTAACATCAGTAATGTGAATAGATTAAACTAGTTGGATATGTTTTACTTGGAGAAGAGAAGATTGAATGTAGGTTTGATAGATATATTATAAATCATGGGAAATTTGGACAGAATACATAAGGGCGGAAAGATTTCCATTGGTGGATGAGTCAAGGTCAGAGGGCACACATTTAATAAAAGTGGCTAAAGAAGCAGAATTGACATGAGGTAAATGTGTTGTTGTTTTTTGATCACTCAGCAGGTGGTTAGGATCTGGAATGCATAGGTAAGAAAATGGTAGAGGTAGGCTCAACAGGGGTTGTAAAAGGTCTTGGGACATAATGTTATCAGAAAAAGAAATGCAGGGCTGCAAGGATACGACAGGCAGGAACAGAATCTGAACAACACCTTCAGGGACCAGCACAGATGCGATGCGCTAAATGACCTCCCTCTGCGCTGTTACCATTCCAGGGTTCTAAGTAGTTGTTTTGAAGGAGAGTATTAAAAGAGGAAAGAGACGTAGTGAGGTGGAGACTTTTCGGGGAGATTAATTTTTGATTGCCAAAAGAGACTGCATTTTACACTTTTCTTAAGAAAATGTATTTAGGATTAGGGAGCCAATGTTGATAAGGATTTCGGCCGTGACATGACTGAAAGGGTAGAACTGGCAAGAGCGGCCGAACAGCCTCCTTCCGTGTACCTAAATGTTTATTAGTATTAGATGACTCAATAAAAACGTCGACATTATGATTTAATTAGTAATGGTTTGGAATTAAGTAACAATAGGTTCTCCTATTACACAAGTGACGACAATATACCGTGTGGGATTTATGATGACGTGAACTTTTATTGTTTATCAAACTCATAAATATTTCATAAGTATTAAAAAAAGTAAATGCCATTTTCTTTCCATCATTCATCAAACTCCGACGTACTGACCCTAAAAAACTGAAAGAAATACCAAGAAACAGTTCTGGCTCTGCAGGTTTCCTTTAAGATTCTGGAGATGACCACTGTTCCCCTGAGGGTTAGAACGCAGGGTCAGGACTTCACAGACTGTCCGGGAGCTGGTGATGACCCGTAACCTCTTGACCCCGAAGTAAAGACGAGGAATTTGGAAACTGTCCTGTCCGTGTGGAAACAAGAGGACAACAGACTGAACCCCCTAAGGCCCAATCCCGATGGAGAAACAATAGCGTTTCTTTTTTCCCGAGTAAAGGCAACAGAATTTACATAGAGGATTAATGTAATTTTATGAACGTGGATCTATGTGACTATTTTTGTTCCCCCTCTGTCACTCCGTGTGCGTCTGGGTTTGATTTCTATGTTTATGTGTGCTTATCTGGACCGGAGAGGCTGACTGTGTTTATTTGCCTGTCTTTGTGCCTGTGTCTCAGCTTGTATGTCTCACCGTATTTGTGTCTCAAATGTTACAGGTGGTGAAAGACACTGGAGAACGCTCTCTTTGCATATTAAAGATCTTTCATCTTTAACAAGTCAAATTGATAGTTATATAATGGGAGAGGCAGAGGACGATAAAGAATGCATCCGCAGATGAATAGATTTTTTCAAGTCTATGCAGTTTCAACAACTTTCGTCAAACCTGGTGGGAGACACTCATCCAATATATAGCTCCCAAAATGCACACCCGAAGTGGCTTTCAGCGTCTGCCGAACTATTGCCTGTATTTTCTGTGTCGTGTTGCCCGCACTCGTGGATCTATGGAGCCCTTCCCTACATTCCTCTGTATTACAGTTTATCTCTAATATTCTGCCCAATCAATTAACCTGCACAAAATTGTTTGCACCCTCCCTACGTCCTCCCACAGCTTAACTTTCCATCTAAGTTATGCATCATCAGGAATCATAGATACATTATTCTCTGTTTCTTCATCAAAGTCATTGATGGAGATCGTACTTCTCTGAAGCCCCAGCACTGACCTTTGCAGCATGCCATTCTTTACTACCTGCTGACTTGAGGAATGCTGGTGAAGGCTCACTCTCTGGTTTATTTCCGTTAAATAATCTTCTTTCCACGTTGGTATATCACCCTTAACCTCATGTGCCCTTACCTGCCTTATCATCCGTCTGTCTGGAACTAGTTCGAACGCTTTGGAAATCCCAGCGTTTGCTATACCTGCTGATTACCCTTTATCTAACCTTCAAGTTTTATCCTCCATAAACTCTAATAAATTTGTCTATAAAGATTTACCATTAGTAAAAACAAATTGACTAGCTCAAGTCATAAGCTGCCTTTCTAATTCCATTGTTAAAACTACCTTAATGATATAATGTCGCATATTCCTAACTACTAACTCACGCTAACTGGCAAGCAGTTCACTGCTTTCTCTTTTCCTCCTTTCTTAAAAGCACTGTAACATTTGCCAACTTCATATATAATTGGAGCGTCCAGGATTCTAGACAAATTTGGAAAATCATAGAGTGTGCATTCACTATCTCTAAAGCTATCTCCCATAGAACGGTGATGTGTGAAAAATCATTTCCCGGGATTTGTCGCATCTTAGTCCTTAACATTTCTCCAATACTTTTCCCCATGCCATATTTTTTTCCGTAATTTCCCCACGCTCCTTAGCATCTATTTTACCATATATTTCATCCACGATTCGTATACATCCTCCTTTGAAGACAGGCACAACATGTTTCCATTCTTCTGCCATTTCCTCATTCCATATGATAATTTGCACTATATCTGCTCCCAACGGACTAACGTAAAATGTGTCCATCCTTTGACTTCCATTTTTTTTGCAACATTATAATCACTTCTATCAATCCAATAATATGATTACATTCCTGAATGAGCCACGGATTCGCCTCTCAGATGGCAGTCATCGTGCTCAGCAGCGCCACTTGGGAGGCGTTGGCTGCTGCCGGATGGACAGGCAAAGGAGTCCCAGCATGGGAGCAAACCAGATGAAAAGCGGGGCCAGCAGCACGGTCAGGGGTTGTCTCTCAACAGCACAAACAGTTCTGTATGCTCAACCCCTCGATCAGGCACCGAGTGGTTATGATCGCAGCACCAACATTAACGACGTGTGAAGGACAAAGTTTATAATTTGAGAATGGGGCAAATATTTTGTCTCCAGCCAGGAGGACAGTGTTGATCTTCAAGAGGGGATAGACAGGCAGGTGTCATAATTGGACATGTGGCAGATGAGAAAAAAATAATTTTCAAAATATCTCCGGTTGCACGGGATTCTTCAATATGGGCGTGGAGGCAAAAAATGAGGGCATTGATGATAAACAAGTAGATAACCATGATTCAGGCTCAAATTCAGCATTATATCCATTTCTGGGAGCCATGTTTTAGGGATGATACGAAGGCATTCGAGGGCATGCAGAAACAGTTTTATGGAAATGTTTTCAAGGACCGGGGCTTCAAGTAGGGAAAAGGTGTTGGAGAAATTTTAAGGACTAAGATCCGAGATAAGAGCAAAATAGAGTATGGAATTTACAACCTAAGCTTCTGGTGGAGAAAAAAATAGATTATGACATTTAAAAGAGAATTTGATATTTACATGAGCAGAGAAGAAATTATAAGTAAAATGGGTAAATTGCTTCCCAGTGGTGTTAGGAGAGTTGCCCTACAGAGAGCCAAAGCGACGCTATGCATCGATTGGGCTCAGTCATGGATTGTACCCATTTAGTCAATATGGTGAGCTACAAATTGTGATCCTATACTTAAATCTGCACGGAAATTATGTTAAAATTATTCCTACTGGTTAGCTTGTAATGCGAGAAGTTATAAGGTGCATTGACACAAACTCACACATACTTGAAAAATGTACTTTATTCATAAAATATCTGAAAGAACATGACAAAGTATTTCTAAATGGCCTTCACAAAAACTGCAATCAGATTCAACTTTTACACAAGGATCACGAGGTGCTTCAATACAATCAATGAACATAACAGTAATTTCAAGATGTTCATTATAGACAGCCGGAGAGTGCAATCATATTGGAACTATCGACATCCATCATGCAGCAATCTGACGTCCTTCAATACAATTATGATATATTTAATATTCACTACACACATTCATTGTGAGTCTTTCAGCCCGCTACAATTTCCAGCCCCTCGGTGCATCATTGCAGGAATTTCTTAGAGAGCGACGATTCCCCATTGCGCCTTTGCGGCGGCTGCCCCAACTTTACTGCGTCCCTCAGCAAGTAGTCCTGGTCCTTGGAATGTGCCAGTCTGCAGCACTCGGTCGGGGACAATTCTTTGCGCTTCCCTTCAACTCCATCCTCCTCTCATGCTTCCCTTCCACTCCCGGCTCCTCTCGGGCTTGCCCTCCGCACGCGGCTCCGCTTGCGCTTCACTTCCACTGTCGAAAACTCAATCCCGAACACTCTTGTGCTTCCCTTCCACGACAGAATCCTCTCACGCTTCTCTTCCGCTCCCAGCTCTTCTAGCGCTTCCCTTGCCCTTCCGACTGCTCTCGCACTTCGCTTCAGCTCCCGCTTTCTCTCGCGCCTCCCTTCTAGTCCCGGCTCCTCTCGTGCTTCTATTCACTCACCACTCCTCGCGAGATTGCCTTCCAATTCCGGATAGACTCGTTCTTTCCTTCAACACCCGGCTCCTCTCGCGCTTCTATTCACTTACCACTCTTCGCGAGATTCCCTTCCACTGCTGAATCCTCACCCGCTTCTCTTCCGCTGACTACTCCTCTCGCGCTTCCACTCCATTCCCGGCTCCTCTCGCGCTTCTCTTCAACTCCCGAGTCCTCCCGGGCTTCCCTTCCACTCCCAGCTCCTCCCGGGCTTCCCTTCCACTCCCAGCTCCTCTCCTGCTTCTGCTAAACTCCCGGCTATTCTTGCGCTTCACTTCCACCGCCGAAAGCTCTCGCGCTTCACCTCAATCCAGACTCCTCTCGTGCTGTCCTTCCACTCCCGAATCCTCCAGCGCTTCTCTTCCGTCCCCGGGTCCTCTCTCGCTTCTCTTTCCCTCCCGACTACTTACGGGCTTCCCTTCGACTTCCGGCTCCTCTCTCTCTTCCCTTCAATTCCTGAATCATCTCAAGCTTCCCTTCCACTCCATTTTCATCTCGCGTTTCCCTTCCACTCCCATCTCCTCCCGGGCATCCCTTCCGCCCTTGGCTCCACTCGCGCTTCACTTGCACTGCCCAAAACTCTCGCGCTTAACCTCAATCCCGACTCCTCAAGTGCTTCCCTTCCAGTCCCGAATCCATTAGTGCTTCTCTTCCACTTCTGGCTCCTCTCGTGCTGCCCCTTTAACTTCCAACTGTAATGGCGGTTCCCTTCAACTCCCGTCTGCTCTCGCGCTTCACTTTAACTCCCGGCTCCTCTCGCGCTGCCCTTCAACTCCCGGCTCCTCTCGCGCTGCCCTTCAACTCCCGGCTCCTCTCGCGCAGCCCTTCAACTCCCGGCTCCTCTCGCGCTGCCCTTCAACTCCTGGCTCCTCTCGCGCTGCCCCTCAACTCCCGGCTCCTCTCGCGCTGCCCTTCAACTCCCGGCTTCTCTCGCGCTGCCCTTCAACTCCCGGCTCCTCTCGCGCTGCCCTTCAACTCCCGGCTCCTCTCGCGCAGCCCTTCAACTCCCGGCTCCTCTCGCGCTGCCCTTCAACTCCTGGCTCCTCTCGCGCTGCCCCTCAACTCCCGGCTCCTCTCGCGCTGCCCTTCAACTCCCGGCTCCTCTCGCGCTGCCCTTCAACTCCCGGCTCCTCTCGCGCTGCCCCTCAACTCCCGGCTCCTCTCGCGCTGCCCCTCAACTCCCGGCTCCTCTCGCGCTTTTCTTTCTCTCCCAGCTGCTCTCCGGCTTCTATTCAACTCCCGGCTCCTCTCGCGCTGCCATTCAACTCCCTGTTCCTCTCAGGCTTCCCATCTACTGCAGGATCTTCAAGCGTTTCTCTTTCATTCCCAGCTCCTGTCGCGCTTCCATTCTACTTCTGGCTCCTCTCGGGCGTCTCCTTTTCTCTGGACTCCTCCCGCGTTTCCATTCCACCTCCAGCTCCTCTCCCTATTTCCTTCAATTCCCGACTCCTCTCGCACTCCGCGCTCCTCGCGTGCTTCCCTTCCACTCCCGAATCCGCACGCGCTTCTCTTCCATTCCCGGCTCCTTTCACTCTTCTCTTCAACTTCCGACTCCTCTCCCGCTTCCCTTGGACTCCGGGTTCCACTCCAGCTTCCCTTCAATTCCCGGCTCCTCTCACGCTTTCTTTCAGCTCCCGGCTCCTCTCGCGCTTCCCCTCAACATATGGCCATTTTAGGAATTCTCTACTACTCCCAGCTCCTAGCGAGCATCTCTTTGACTCCCGATTCAACTCGCGCTTCCCTTCGAATTCCGGCCCGTCATGCGCTTATATTCAAGTCCCGATACCTCCCGCGCTTCACTTCCACCTGCGCATGTTCCAGCGCTTCTTTTCCGCTCCGAGCTCCTCTCACGGTTCCCTTCAACTTCGATGATCTTCGCACTTCCCTTCGACTCCCTGCTTTTCTTCATTCCAGGATCCTCTCCATCTTCCATTCAGCTCCCGGTTCCTCTTGCGCTTCGTTTCAAATCCTGGCTTCTCTCGCTCTTCTCTTTCACTCCTGACTTCTTTCGTGCTTCCGTTCCACTTTCGACTCATCTCCCTCTTCTCTTCAATTCTTGACTCCTCTCGCCCTTCCCTTCCACTCTCGGATCGTTTTTCGCCTCTCTTCCATTGCCGGCTCTACTCGCGCTTCTACTAAACACCCTGCTACTCTCGCGCTTCACTTCCACTGTCGAAAACTCTCGCGCTTCACCTCAATACAGACGCCTCTCGTGCTTTCCTTCCACACACACATCCTACAACGCTTCTCTTCCGTCCTTGGGTCCTCTCTCGCATCTCTTTCAATCCCAACTCCTTTCGCACTTCCCTTCCGCCCCCGCCTCCAATCGCCCTTCAATGCAACTGCCAAAAACTCTTGCGCTTCACCTCAATCCCGACTTCTCACGTGCTTCTCTTCCGCTCCTTGCTCCTCTCGTGCTGCCTCTTCAACTTCCGACTCCTCTCGCGCTTCTCTTCAACTCCCGACTGCTGTCCCGCTTCTCTTCAACTTTTGTCTCCTCTCGCACTTCCATTCATCTCCGGTTCCTCTCGGACTTCCGTTCTATTCCCGGATCCTCAAGCGTTTCTCAATCATTCCCGTCTCCTCTCGCGCTTCCCATCAACTCCCGGCTCCTCTCGGGCTTCTCTCCTACTCCCGGCTCTAATCGCGCTTCCTTTCCACTCCCGGCTCCTCTTGCGTTTCCCATCCACACATATACAGACAAGGGACCGTAGATATGGCCGGGGATTTTAAACAAGGAGATATTCAGATGCTGCAAGGAGCAGAGTAAACGGTTAATGTTTAGGCAAATGACACAATACGTTTGATGACAGTGTAAGGATGGCACAAAAACAAAAAATGCTGGATAAACTCAGCACTCCTGCAGAATCTGTGAAGAGGGAGACAGAGTTAACGTTCCGAATATGTAGGACTTCTTCAGAGCGAAAGGGAAGTAGAAATGTGTTGAAGCATATATTGTTTAAGCCGAGTGGAACAGGTGAAGCTCAATCGAAGAACACCGATAGGTGGTGCAAAGGCGAGATTGCAAATCTGTCATAGAGAAAAATTCAAAGGGGTGTCGATCGTGGTGATATTGGCTGAATGAGATGCTAATGGTGAGAGTAAGAGCATAATGCAGAGTGTGATAATGGCCGGACCAGGGTAAGAACTCCAGACGGAACATCATGATCAAGTGACAGATGGCTCTACTGGGGGTGGGATGGTGGTTGGCGGGAAAATAATCGAAAATTGGCTAAAAGCTGTGGATAAAACAATGAATAAAAATGAAAATAGATTTTAAAAAAAAACAATAATAAAAATAGTTGGAAAATAAATTAGAACAAAAAAATGAACTTGAAGAAAGGGGATCAAAACTGGGTGAGGATGGAGGAGAGTGTTCATGGTCTGATTTTATTGAACTTACTGTTATGTCCAGAAGTCTGTAAAGTGCCTAATCAGAATATGACGTCCTTCTCCACGGTTTGCTTTGAGCTTCGCCTGAACACTGCAGCAGGCCAAGGACGGACAGGTGGGCACAAGAGCAGGATGGGTGTGTGGACATAGCAAGGGACAGGAAGGCCTGGGTTATGCTCGCCGGCAGTCAGAAGGTGTTGCTCAAAGCGGCCACCCTGTTTGCGCTTGGTCTCCCCAATGCAGTAGAGACATCGTGGGAAGCAGCGAATGCAGTGGACGAAATTCAGGGATGTGCAAGTGAAGAACTGCTTTACTTGAAAGGAGAATTTGGGCCTCTGGACGTTGAAAATGGGGGAAATAAAGGGGCAGGTGTTGCATCTTCTGCCGTTGCATGGTGAGGTGCTGTGGGCGTGGGCTGTCGTTTTGGGGGTGATGGATGAGTGGACTACGATGTCTCAAATGGAGCGTTCCCCAATAAATGCAGAAAGGGTTGGGGGATTGGGGTGTGGGGATGGTGGTGAAGTGGAGAAGTGCCTGTTGTTGGTATCATGCTGGATTTTGCGGGAATGGCGGAGGGTTATATTTGAACGCAAAGGTTGTTGGTGTGAAAAGTGAGCAGGAGGGTGACCCTATCATGGTTCTGGGAGGGAGAGGAGTGAGTGAGTGCAGAGGCGTTGGGAAATGTTCGGGCACTGTTGAGGCACTGTCAACCAACCTGGGTGGCAATCCTTGTTCAGGAAAGAGGAAGGCATGACAGAAGCAGAGTTTTGGATAGTCTTATCATCGGAAGAGTTGGGACGGAGGTGAAGGGGCTGAGAGAATGGGATGGAGCCCTTAACGGAAGCTAGGAGCGAGGAGCTGTACTCGAGGTAGCTGTGGCAGGCGTCTGCGGTTGTAATGAATATTGATGGACAGCCTGTCACCAGAATTTACCAAAAGAGTTCAAATGCGTGAAGGGACGTTTCGTAGATGGGCCATGTGAAAGTGGTGAAGGATTGGAAATTGGAAGCAAAATTGATATTTCTTTCCAGGTACAGAGAGGAACATGAAGCAGATCAGAAAGTGTCATCGATATACCGAAAAAAGTTTTGTAGGGGCCTGACTGGGACAGGAACAAGGAATGTTTCACATACCTCATTAGGAGACACGCATAACTGGCGCCGATGAGGACAGCCATAGATTTCATGTGGAGGAAGTTTAACGAGAAATTGTCCAGTGAGGGAAAAATGATGACCCCGATGCAGGAAAGTAGTGGTGGATGGGGATTGTTCGGGTCTCTGTTATTGGAAGAGGTGGAAATTTCTCAGATCATCCTGGTGGGGGACGGGGTGTGGAGGATTGGCGTCCATGGAAAAGAGGAGTTGGTCGGGGTCAGGGGACCGAAAATTGTAGATATGATGTAGGTTATCGGTGGAATCGCTTATCTAGGTGGGAGGAGACTGGAAGAGGGGGGACCAAACGGAGTCGAGATGGAATTCATTGAGTTCCGTGGAGCGGAACAGGCTGACACGATCGGTCCACCGGGAGGGAATTGTTTGTAGGTTTTGGGCATGAGGTGGAAGTGGGAACTTAGTGGTTGGGAGACTATGGCATTGGAAGCAGTGGTAGGAATATGTCCAGAGGAGATCAGGTGAGCGGCAGTCCAGGAAACTATGGCTTGATGTTCGGTGGTGCGACCAAAGTCCAGGGGGAGATAGGCAGAAGTAGCAGATATTTGGCGCTCAGCCTCTGCCAGGTAGAGGTCAGTATGGCAGACAACAACAGGACCACCATTGACGGCAGGTTTGATAACGAATTCAGGTATGGACCTGAATGAATGTATTGTGACCAGATCAGAAGGAGGCATGGTAGTGTGGGTGCAAGGAACAGATAAAGTAAGATGGCCGATGACAGTTCTCAATTAACGGATCGAAGGCATTTAACAGCACAGAGTGAGGTGTCCAATTGGCGGGAGAACACTTTAGGCGGGGAAAGGAACCAGTGCAAGTGTGTATTGTGCTTGACCAAAGAAGCTAGTTCGGAGGGGAAGGCGGGCGAAGAACAGTTCACTATTGTGCCGAGGCCGGAATTCATTGAGGTGTGGGCGGAAGGTTACGAAACTGAACCTTTGCTCAACACTGAACGTTCAGCTTCGGAGAGAGGAAAGTCAGGGGGTATGGTGAATTCAAGGCAAGGGCTGGGATTTGAATACGGGATGGACTCGACGGGGCGGGAGGGGTGGAATGCATTGGACGTGCGTAGGTGTTAATGAGTTGTTTGAACTTGCGTTCCTTAGCACGTGAAAGAAAGGGAAAAACATTCTTGTTATGGCATCGGATGGGTTCAAGAATAAAATGAAAGTGGTCTCACTGCATGAAATGTTTGAACTCTCGCTGTTGAACCTGTTTGAAGTCTCACTGATTCATCTGCTTGAATTCGCGCGCTATAAGATGCTTCAGGACTCCAGGTTTCAACCTATTTGAATAATCGCTGCTCACCTGCTTCAAGTGTCGCTTCTTAACCTTTTTGATGTCTCCCAGTTTAACCTGCTTGAAGTATCGCTGTTTAACCCGTTTGATATCTCGCTGCTTAACCTGCTGGAAGTCTCGCTGTTCAACTTGATTGAATTATCGCTGTTTAACCTGTTTGAAGTCTCGCCATTTAACCGACTGAAATCTCGCCGTTTTACCTGTTTGAAGTTTCCAGTTTAACCTGCTTGGAGTATCGCTGTTTAACCTATTTAGAGTCTTGCTGTTTAAGCTATTTGAAGTTTCGCTGTATAGTCTTTTTTGAAGTATCGCTGTATAATCTTTTTGAAGTTTCGCTGTTTAAGCTTTTTGGAGTGTCGCTGCTTAAAAGGTTTGAAGTCTCGCTGCTTAACCTGTTTCAAATTTCCCTGTTAAACTGCTTGAAGTGTCGCTCTTTAATCTGCTTGAAGACTCGCTGTTTCAAGTGCCCCGAAGTATCACAGTTTAACCTGCATTATGTCTCGCTGTTTCTTCTGTTTGAAGTCGCGCTGTTTAACCTGTTGGAAGTCCCGATGTTTCAACTGCCCTGAAGTATCGTATTTAAACTGTTTCAAGTCTCGCGGGTTCACGTGTTTGAAGTCGCCCTATTTAACCCGCCCCCATCCACCCTTTTTAACCTGTTAGAAGTCTCATTGACCTCATCTCAACTGTTTGATGGTTGGCTGATTAAGCGGTTTGAATTCACGCTGTTTAACCTGTTTGAAATCTGCTGTTCATCCTATTTAATGTCGCGCTGTTTAACGTGATTGAATTCTCGCCGTTTAACATGTTTCAAGTCTGGCTGTTTAACCTGTTTGTGAGTCTCGCTGCATAAACTGCTTGAAGTCTCGCTGTATAAGCTGTTTCAAGTCTCGCTCTTTAACCTGTTTGAAGTCTCGCTGCTTAAAGTGTTTGAAGTCTCGCTGTTTATCATATTTAATGTCGCGCTGTTTAACGTGAATTGGAGTCTCGCCGTTTAACCTGTTTAAGGTTTCGCCGTTTAACCTGTTTGAAGTCTCCCTGCTTGAACGGTTTGAAATTTCGCTGCTTACACTGTTTAAAGTCCCGCTGTTTAACCTTTCTGAAGTTTCAACTTTTAACCTGTTTGAAGCATTGCTATTTAACCTGTTTGAAGTATCGCTGTTTAATATGTTTGAAGGTTCGCTGATTAACCTGCTTGAAGTCTCGCTGTTCAACCTGTTTGAGGTTCCGCTGTTTATCCCGTTTCAAGCCCCGCTGTTTACCCTGGTTGAAATCTCGCTGTTAAATCTGATTGAAGTCTCGCTGTTTAGGCTGTTTGACGTCTCGCTGTTTAAACTTTTTCAAGTCTCCCCGATTAACCTGTTTTACGTGTCGCTCTATAGCCTGTTTGAAGCCTCGTTGTTCAACTTTCTTGCAGTATCGCTGTTTAAACTATTTGAATTATCACTGTTTAACCTGGTTGAGGTCTCCCGGTTTAACCTGATTCAACTCTCGCTGGTTACCCTGTTCGAAATCACCCTGTTTAATCGGTTTGAAGGCTCGCTGTTTAACCTCCTGGAAGTCTGTTTTTAACGTGTTTGGTGTCCAGCTGTGTACCCTGATTGAAGTCTCGCTGATTAACCTGTTTGAAGCCTCGATGTTCCAACTACCCGTAGTATCGTATTTTACCTTGTTTGACGTCTCGATGTTTCTTCTGTTTGAAAACCCGTTGTTTTCCGTGCCTGAAATCTTGCCGTTTAACCTGTTTGAAGTCTCGCAGTTTCATCTGTCCCAAAGTATCGCAGATTACCCTGCTTGAATTCTCGCTGTTTCACGTGTTTCAACTCTCGCTGTTTTAACGGTTCCATGTCTCGCTGTTGAAACTGTTTGAACTCTCACTGTCTAACCTATTTGAAGAACAGCCACTTAAACTGTTTGAAATCACGCTATTTAACCAGTTTGAAATCTCCCTTTTTAACCTATCTGAAGTTTTACTGCTTATCCTGTTTGAAGTCTCCCTGCTTATCTGTCTCCAACCTCCCTTTCTAACCTGTTAGAAGTCTCATTGTTTAAACTGTTTGAAGGTTCGCTGATTAACCGGTGTGAAGTCTCGCTGTTTAACCTGTTTAAGTCATGCTCTTTACCCTGTCTGAAATCTCGTTGTTTAAACTGCCTGAAGTCTCGCCTTTTCACCTGTTTGAAGTATTGCTATTTAACCTGTTTCAAGTCTCGCTATTTAACCTGTTTGAAGTATTGCTGTTTAACCTGTTTGAAGTATTGCTGTTTAACCTGTTTGAAGTATTGCTGTTTAATCTGTTTGAAGTCTCGCTGATTAATATGTTTGAAGGTTCGCTGATTAACCTGCTTGAAGTCTCGCTGTTCAACCTGTTTGAGGTTCCGCTGTTTATCCCGTTTCAAGCCCCGCTGTTTACCCTGATTGAAATCTCGCTGTTAAACCTGATTCAAGTATCGCTGTTTAGGCTGTTTGACGTCTCGCTGTTTAAAATTTTTCAAGTCTCCCTGATTAACCTGTTTCACGTGTCGCTGTATAGCCCGTTTGAAGCCTCGTTGTTCAACCTTCTTGCAGTATCGCTGTTTAAACTATTTGAATTATCACTGTTTTACCTGGTTGAGGTCTCCCGGTTTAACCTGATTCAACTCTCGCTGGTTACCCTGTTCGAAATCACCCTGTTTAATCGGTTTGAAGGCTCGCTTTTTAACCTCCTGGAAGTCTGTTTTTAACGTGTTTGGAGTCCGGCTGTGTACCCTGATTGAAGTCCCGCTGTTGGACCTGCTTGAAGTCTCGCTGATTAACCTGTTTGAAGAGCAGCCACTTAGACTGTTTGAAATCACGCTATTTAACCAGTTTGAAATCTCCCTTTTTAACCTATCTGAAGTTTTACTGCTTATCCTGTTTGAAGTCTCCCGGCTTAACCTGTCTCCAACCTTTCTTTCTAACCAGTTAGAAGTCTCATTGTTTAAACTGTTTGAAGGTTCGCTGATTAACCGGTGTGAAGTCTCGCTGTTTAACCTGTTTAAGTCATGCTCTTTACCCTGTCTGAAATCTCGTTGTTTAAACTGCCTGAAGTCTCGCCTTTTAACCTGTTTGAAGTATTGCTATTTAACCTGTTTGAAGTATTGCCGTTTATTCTGTTTGAAGTATTGCTGTTTAACCTGTTTGAAGTATTGCTGTTTAATCTGTTTGAAGTATTGCTGTTTAACCTGTTTGAAGTATTGCTGTTTAACCTGTTTGAAGTATTGCTCTTTAATCTGTTTGAAGTATTGCTGTTTTACCTGTTTGAAGTGTTGATGTTTAACCTGTTTGAAGTCTCTCGATTTAACCTGTTTGAAGTATTACAGTTTAACCTTTTTGAAGTATTGCTGTTTAACCTGTTTGAAGTATTGCTGTTTAACCTGTTTGAAGTATTGCTGTTTAACCTGTTTGAAGTCTCGCCATTTAACCTGTTTGAAGTATTGCTGTTTAACCTGTTTGAAGTATTGGTGTTTAATCTGTTTGAAGTATTGCTGTTTAATCTGTTTGAAGTATTGCTGTTTAACCTGTTTGAAGTATTGCTGATTAATCTGTTTGAAGTATTGGTGTTTAATCTGTTTGAAGTATTGCTGTTTAATCTGTTTGAAGTATTGCTATTTAACCTGTTTGAAGTATTGCCGTTTATTCTGTTTGAAGTATTGCTGTTTAACCTGTTTGAAGTATTGCTGTTTAATCTGTTTGAAGTATTGCTGTTTAACCTGTTTGAAGTATTGCTGTTTAACCTGTTTGAAGTATTGCTGTTTTACCTGTTTGAAGTATTGTGTTTAATCTGTTTGAAGTATTGCTGTTTAACCTGTTTGAAGTATTGCTCTTTAATCTGTTTGAAGTATTGCTGTTTTACCTGTTTGAAGTGTTGATGTTTAACCTGTTTGAAGTCTCTCGATTTAACCTGTTTGAAGTATTACAGTTTAACCTTTTTGAAGTATTGCTGTTTAACCTGTTTGAAGTATTGCTGTTTAACCTGTTTGAAGTATTGCTGTTTAACCTGTTTGAAGTCTCGCCATTTAACCTGTTTGAAGTATTGCTGTTTAACCTGTTTGAAGTATTGGTGTTTAATCTGTTTGAAGTATTGCTGTTTAATCTGTTTGAAGTATTGCTGTTTAACCTGTTTGAAGTATTGCTGATTAATCTGTTTGAAGTATTGGTGTTTAATCTGTTTGAAGTATTGCTGTTTAATCTGTTTGAAGTCTCCGTGTTTAACCTGATTCAAGTCTCGCTGGTTACCCTTTTCAAAATCACCTGTTTAATCGGTTTGAAGGTTCCCTGTTTAACCTCCTGGAAGTCTGATTTGTTAACATGTTTGGAGTCCGGCTGTGTACCCTGATTGAAGTCCCGCTGTTGAACCTGCTTGAAGTTTCGCTAATTAACCTGTTTGAAGCCTCGATGTTCCAACTAGCCGTAGTATCGCAGTTTACCTTGCTTGAAGTCTCGATGTTTCCCCTGTTTGAAATACCGCTGTTTCACGTGTTTGAAATCTTGCCGTTTAACCTGTTTGAAGTCTCGCTGTTTCATCTGCCCCAAGGTATCGCCGATTGCCCTGCTTAGATTGTCGCTGTATCACCTGTTTGAACTCTCGTTGTTCAAACGGTTTCAATTCTCGCTGTCGAATCTGTTTGAAGTCTCGCTGTCTCACATGTTTGATGGGTAGCTGCATAACCTGTTCGAAACCTCTCCGGTTAGCATGTTTGGAGTCCCGCCGTTTCGCGTGTTTGAAGTCTCGCCGCATAAACTGTTCGAAATCTCACTCTTTAACCTTCGTGAAGTCTCGCTTTTTCACCTGCAGTTTACCCGGCTTGAAGTCTCGCTGCTTCACCTGTTTGATGACTCGCTGTTTAAACAGTTTGAAGTCACGCTGTTGAACCTGTTTGCAGTCTCGCTGTTTAACCTGTTTGAAATCTCGTTGTTTAATTTGTTTGAAGTCTGGCTGTTCAATCAGTTTGAAGACTCTCTGTTCAATCAGTTTGAAGTCTGGCTGTTCAATCAGTTTGAAGTCTGGCTGTTCAATCAGTCTGAAGTATGGCTGTTCAATCAGTTTCAAGACTTTCTGTTCAATCAGTTTGAAGTCTGGCTGTTCAATCAGTTTGAAGACTCGCTGTTCAATCAGTTTGAAGAGTCGCTGTTCAATCAGTTTGGAGGCTCGCTGCTGAATCTGTTTGAAGCCACGCTGTTTCAAATGGCCCATAGTCTCGCAGTTTACATATTTGAAGTCTCGCTGTCTCATCTATTTGAACTCAGGCTCTTTAATCGGTTTGAAGTCTCGCTATTTAACCTGTTGCTAGTCTCACTGTCTAACCTGTTGGAAGTCTCCCTGTCTAACCTGAATGAAGACTCCCCGTCTATGCTTATTGAAGTGTCCCCGTGTAGTCTGTTTGCAGTCTCGTTGTTTAACCCGTTAGGAGTCTCGGTATTTTCCCTGTTTGAAGTCTCATTGTTTAACCTCGTTGAAGTCTCTCTGTTCAACTGTTCGAAGTCTCGCCGTTTAACCGGTTTGAAGTCTCGTTGTTTAACTTGCCTAAAGTCTCGCTGTTGAACCTGACTGAGGTCTCGCTGAATAAAGTGCCTGAATTCTCGCTGTTTAACCTGTCTGAAGTCTCGCTGTTTAACCTGTCTGAAGTCTCGCTGTTTAACCTGTCTGAAGTCTCGCTGTTTAACCTGTCTGAAGTCTCGTTGTTTAACCTGTCTGAAGTCTCGCTGTTTAATCTGTCAGAATTCTCGCTGTTTAACGGGTTTTGAATGATCGCTATTTAAATGGTTTGAAGTATCGCAGTTTAGATCGCCCCGAAGCATCGCATTTAAAGTGCCCCGTCGCCTCGTTATTAAAGTGGTAGAAATTCTGGCTGTTCAAATGTATTTTAGTATCTTTGTTAAATTGTCGGATGTATCAACATTTAATCTGTTCGATGTCTCATTGTTTAATCTGCCATAAATCACTCTTTGTAACCAGCCTGAAACCACGCTGTTTGAACGGTCTCAAATATCTCTGTTTAAATTGCCCGAAGTCGCGCTGTTTAAACTGCTCCGTAGTCTAGCTGTTTATACGCATTTGAAGACGGTCTGTTAAACGGAACTCTCGCCCTTTAACCAGTCCCGATGTCTCGCTTTTTAAACTGCCTGAAGTATAGCCATTCAATGTGCCCGATTTCTCGCAAATGCATGGGACCTCCCACCCTTCCGCTTCCGGCTGGGAGAGAACATGATGTATTCCCCACACCCAGCATAGCCCGGCCTCCAGCACCTCATGTACTCCCCTTAAATTGTGCCATTCCTGTGCTAAAGCTGATCACACCGGAATAATGTATGATGATCAATTAAATTTTGCTTTGTATATCTAGCCTCGATGTTCTTGTACTTTGATACTTGAAATGAAATGAATTAAAGTTTGGATATTGCTGAACAAAAGCAGCCTGGAGGCTTCGATTTTTTATTAGAACCAGAATAGCTTTTTTTTCCCAAAACATCTCATCATTCAACAAAGCAAAACAGGAAATTGGATGGCAGCACCAAGGGGATTGTTCAAGCGACGGCGTCCGGGTGAAAGCAATTAATAAGGTGTAAAAATCGGAATTCGGAAAGCGATTGGAGTATAAGAAATATAGAGGGTTAGTGACATTGATTTTTGGAGAGAAAGCAAGAAGGAACAGGAAGAATAAGAGAGGAAAATATAAAGTGAGAGAGAGAGAGGGAGCGAGCGGGTGAAGAGCAAAGGAAAGTTAAACGGAGAGCAGCCTCTGTGTGAATAGTAGATCAGGATGAAGTACTGAAAGTTCAAAAGTCATAGAAACTTATATCGCTTAAAACACGGGAATGCATTCGGCCCATCATGCGTGTGCCAGCCCTCTGCTAGAACAACACACATCGTGCCACTACCCGTCATCCTCCCCGTGGCCCTGCTACCATTTCCTCTTCCAACAATGACACATTCGTCTTGTTCAACATCTCGATTGAATCTGCTTCCACGAGATTTTTTGCTGAGCATCCCAGTTCCTGACCAATGGCTGCGTATTGACGGCATGTTTCATGTGACTTTTGCTTCTTTGTCCAATCACCTTAAATTGGTTCTCGTTAGCTCCACAATTGGGAATAATTCCTGCTTCTATACTCTGTCCAGACCATTATTATTTTGACAGCCTTTTGATCTCATGTTTGTTTTTTCTTCTCCACGGTAAACAGACCCAAATTCGCATTCAATCCACATAATTGAAGATTTTCATCGCTGGACCATTGCCGTGGAACTTTCTTCACCAGCCCTCACGTCTCAGCAGATTGTTGCCGATATCAAATCTAAAGTATTCTGCACAGTTTTGGTCTCCAACTTTAAGAAAGGGTATCAATTAATTAGAATCAGTTGAGATAGCGTTCACTCTGCTGTTACCTGGGATGCTGAGTTGGTGGAGGGTGGTGGTGGTCTGGATGTTATCCTATTCCGAATGATTGGAAAACTTTTGTCCACTGGATTCTGGAAAATGAGAGGTGCTCTGATTGAAATAGTTTGGATCCTGAGGGATTGTCCATATTGGATGCAAAGAGAACGTTTCCCGTGTCGGGGAGGTTGGAGCTAAGGGGACACAGATTACAACCTGTGGGTCTCCCGTTTAAAGAGAAGGAGGAAGCGATTTATTTCACTCAGGAGGCTGAACGGCTTTGGAACTCTCTTCCGCCAAATGCGGTGGAGGGAGGCTGATTGGATATTTTTCAGGCCGAGGCAGATATATCATTGAGTTCCAAAGGTGCCAGATGTTATTGGAGGTGGACGCAACGCGGAATTGCTCCCACAATCAGATGAGCCATGATGTTATTTAATGGCGGGGCTGGCTCGAGGAGCCGGATTCTCCAATTCCGCTCTGGATTTGTATTTATATTTTTCCAATACCCTGTGCAGATTTATCTCCTTTTGAAAGAGAAAATCTATTCCTCTTATATTTAATCCACCGTTTCGTCTTGCATGACTTCATTTTGCCCTCGTTCCTAAAACATGTCCTCCTTTCCCGTCACCGAACCCGCCTCAAGGTCTTGAAAGCCGCGTTCATTGTCTTCACCCAATCTCGATCACTCACTGGCTCGACCTCCAGCTTCCGCATCTCACTCCATCTGGAAACTGAAGCTCCCGGCCGTGGCTCTCAGGCTGTTCCCGTTTTCTAAAACCCTCTGTTGATCCTTGTAACTCATAGGAACAAACCACCTGCACCTCCGACTGTCTTGTTACATCCCAATAGTGAGTGTGGTGCTAAGTCTCATTTGCATCCGTATACTCGCGTTCACTTGAATTTGTTTATTGAACACAGCGCCCTCACTCAGATCTTCCAGTGGATTGCGTGCAAACATTCTTCGCTTTATGTTTGTGATTGTCCGAGAAATTTTGGATAATGTTATTTAGAGACATTTTTGTGACTGAATGTGTTGTCCAGGCCAATTAGCAGTTTACATGTTAAATGCCGCAAAGAGCGGAGGATTTTAGGACAGTTGGAGGCAAACTGTTCCCTTGGCTCCAGGTCTGGTGAAACAAGTCTGGAGGCGACGGCGATCCGTGTTCATTACAGTGAGTGTCTCCATCTGCCAATGAGTGTCGGCAGAAGACATGTGAGGGCCAAGAATCAAATGCTCATCGTGGAATATTCTCCCAGCGTTGTACACTAGTTATCCTATTACTTTATTCAATACACTATATTTCAATCAGCCCAAACATCTCTCTGGATGGACTATGTGAGCGGGTGGAGAAGGATGATTGGCTGTCGTGGGGAATGGCTATTTAAACTGTATGGGATCGGCATCGTCTTTAACGCTATATTTTGAAATAACATGGTTGAGAAAACAAAAGCCTTCTCCAGCAGCTTGTATTATACTTCACTTAATCACCAACACAAACCCTCCAGGTCCTATGGCTGCATTTATAATTTCCAGGCGGAATGGTGCAAATTTCTGTGCAACGCCATGGAATGTAGGCCTAGTCACCGACAGAGATGTCAGTGCCAGCCGAATCCACGGAACGATCTGGGCAGCGAATGTCTTCCCTCTGGGAGCTTGAATGTCAAAGAGAAGCCACAAACTTGTGCTTTATTGAAACATAGAATGTGTCCCGATACACTAAACAGTAAGGAACATCTGAAATTTCCCCAATACTTCTGGAGGGTCAAGATCGTTGATTTGCTCAGATTCATTTTGATGTAATGTAGTGACGATTTATCCCGCAACAACGCCTTGTGGTTTACACATTTCCCGCCCTGACCATCTGCGATAATATTTACCCGTTGATCAGTAACATACAACCCCTTCCATTCCTCTGACCGCAGACATCAGTCCAATATTTGACGCTTCACTTTGAAGTGGTTGTTTTCACAAGGAGAGCGACTGACGTAATCTGTTTGTTCAATGACTGAAACTGATTTATTTCTTCAGGGAGCATGAATGTGCTAATGGGGATTTACCTGCTGTATAAATAAGAGTTTCTCTGAATGTTTTATTTCATGTTCTCCAAAAGACTCAGTGTTTCTGCTTCAGGTAGCGCTTCTCACAGCGAATAGCGTTTGTTGCACTTCGTCAGATACGGGACATTTACAAACCCATTCTCGAAGTTCTCGTTGTCTAATGTACGTTTGTTTACATACTCTCAGGCTAGAAATATGAATTTCTCTTATTCTATCTATTCATTGAATGTGGGCGACGCTGGCCAGGCCAGCATTTATTGCCCATCCATAATTGCCCTTGAAAAGATGGTAGTGAGACGCATTTTTGAGTTGCTGTACTCTGTGTTATAAGGGGGAGGTCCAGTACTTTGACACAGAGGCAATGAAGGAACGGCGATATATTTCGAAATCAGGGCGGTGAGTGGTTTGGAGGGGAGCTGCTATATGCTGGCGTTCCCATGTGTATGTTGCCCTTTTCTTTCTAGCAGGTAGCGGACGTGGGTTTGGAAGTTTATCTACAGGGCTTCATGTCTGTAAAATGTAGTAGCTTTTCTCTCTTCCCTATTACGAATGCTTTGGTGCCAGTTTTACCCAGATATTCTGGGTTTAATTACTGTGGCATCTCCTTCCGAGTCTCGGCATTGATTTTACTTTGTTTATATTATTTTTATGAAATTAATCCAAAGGAGATGGGGTTTGTATGTTTCAGCTCACATCGTTCCATTCCATCTTGTTTACCCATCTCAGGAGGAAAGACAGCTTCTCGTAAAGATGGGAGAACTGATACTTCCCAAGATAAAAGCCATTTACTACCCTATTCTCGCAGCTGTCGGTGTACCAGGTAAGAGCCAAAACACAATCAGTGGATATATAAACGGATATTGACTTTCATCTCAAACGGCGTTTCTGGTAACGTGAAATCGTTCCTTTATTATTGGAGACTCATCATAGTTGAGGTGTCACGTTACCTGATTTCTTACTGTTGCTTTATCTTTCACGCCGCGTTCTACAGTCTTGGCACCGTATTCATTCTTTGGGGATTGTCTTGAATTTGCGTGGGCTCTGCAATAATTGTCATAACCAAGTGCAGACCGTGTTTAAACTTGGAGGTAAGACAAGTGTATGAAAAGCAATGCAGGGGCAAATTCGCGTTCTGCAGAATTGAGCTTGAACTAATTGAAAGTGCTTGCTCACGGTTTTCACAGTTTTCCAACATCGCAAGCAACAGAATCCCTTTCAAATCACTTACTTTTTAACAGCGATATTTTTTGCAAATCAGTGTGAAGTGAGGGCATCTGGAAACTTGGCTGAAAAACACAATGCTGTGTGCGCTTCAGACATTCCCATGTCTTACTCACTTGTATATTGATAGACATGAATTTGAACAGCTTTTATCCACTACCACATTGATGGAATTACTTAAAGTAAGCGTGACCGTCAATTTGTGCTCGGGAAGATTCCAAAGGCAACATGTTGACAATGACCGGATTTTTTATTTTGTGGATTTTAGCAGAGGTATAAATATCGGTCAGCACACAAGGGGCTATGAAAATGTTCCTCTTCGAATGAGTGGAATTGAATCTTTTACGTTTTCCTCGTGAATCGATTTGACATCTGTTCTTAAAGCTCTTACTTGCGGTAATGCAGAATTACTTCACTACGACAATGGAGCATTAGCCGAGAACTTTGTCCTGATGTCCTGGCACCAGAAGTAAATCGTTAAACATCTATCTCAGCACGGAGATTTCAACTGACTGAGCCATAAGTGGTCCGATTTTGGACACCTACGCACCCCGAGTATTTATCTGGTTGTGATTATTCTGCTCCATTCAATTTCTCGGACTCCACTACCAGCTGGTGTAAATCAAACTTCCAGATCTAACTGCTTTTCATTGAGTCTTGAAGTGAATTGGTTTAAAGTATTTTCGGGCACCCCTGTGTCTTTGTGAATCTCGCATTGCTAAGTGACATGCAGGCGATGGCAAAAGAACATAGAGGCATAGGCAATACGGGCAGAAGTTAACAATTTGGCCGCTCGAGCTTTCTCCACTGCTCAATTATATCATGGCTGTAATCATGCCTTCAAGTCATTCCCTTGCACTATCTCATATCTCTGGACGCATGTAATATTTAGAAATTGGTATGACTCCATTCAATGGAGAAGGTGACCCATTATTTTTATTTACCCCAATCCTGACATATCTCCCTGATACCACAGTATGTCAAATGTTGTCTTGATATAAATAACAGCCGCTCCCAACTCAACTCGTGAATTCAGCACTTTTGACCATGTTTGGTTTAAGGCTGAACCGAGAGCTGGAGCTTGTCCAAAGTCAAAAAATGGTCGCCAGTGAGCAGGTTACTCCCGAGTACGTGGCGATTGAAAGCAATGCCCATGACACATTCAAACACTTTGTTCATGATGAAGATTAGGCAGATGGGGCAGTACTTCGATTGGTTGGATTTGTCGTGTTTTGTTTTTGTGGATAGGCCCAGTTGTGAAACTGCTCACATTTTCGCGTAGATGCCAGTGTTTTAGCTGTACTATACTAGGTTGTCTAGGAAGGTTTATTCCGGAGCACTGATCTCCCGTATAATTGGCGGTATCTGACAGGACCCATAGTCTCTGCATCATCCAGTTCCTTCAGTCATTCCTTAACATCAAGTGTGAATCACATTGGCTCAAAACTGGAATCTGTGATGCTCTCACCCTCAGATGGGGGCCGGGATGATTCACGTCACGTCAGTCTGAATATGTCAGCAAGTTCTTCAGCCATGTATATGCACTGATGTGCTGCGCTCCACAATCATTGCCGATGTGGATATTGGTGTGGTGTCCACCACCATTTAGTTTTTGAATTGTCCAACACCATTCAAGATGGCATGAGCAGAACTTAAGAGCTAAGTTAACGTTATTTGCTGGTGGGATCAATTAGCCCTGTCAATCGCATGCTGCATCCGCTGCTTTGCATGCCAGTCATGACGACTTTCACCAGGACAAAGCCGCGTTGTTAGGTATGATTGCGGCTGTTCCTGATATATGACAGATGTCTACAAAGGTCATCCGTTCGAGCACTTCACCTCGAAAGCCTGGAAGGGCAAGAGCAGAAGTGGCATGGGAACACAATTATTGCAAAATCCTTTCCAAGTCACACCCCATCCTTACTTGGAGATACATCAGCGTTCCCTGACGGCCACTGGATCAAACACCTGTAAATCCATCGCTCGTAACCCTGGGTGTGCACCCGCATCACATGGACAGCAACAAGAAGAATATGTGATATCCGAAAAAAATGCTCATATTGCCAATGTATCCTAGGATAAGTATGTGCTGCATAATGCCGAATCTATGAATGTTTTTGTCATTTGATAATGAAAGGACGTCCCTGCATGTGTACTTTGTAGGACTAAGCTAAGGCTAACTACAACTTCCATGTTTTAATTCAAATCCGATCGCAGTATTCTGGTTCCTAACTGAGTATTTATATCTTCAATTCGCTCCTGAATACCTAAAACTGTAGCCAAAACGTTTGGCTGGAAATTTCTTCCCCAAATCGCACCCCGAACCCCCACCCTCACAGTCCCCATCACCCTTCGCACCCACCACGCCCACCACCTCCCCTTCCCCCGCATCACCCACCCCCCTCAAAAACCTCGAGTTCGCACGAAGATCAATAACGTGCATCGGGTATAATGGTGTCGCGTTCTTAATTCTCCCCAACTACAGATGGAGAACGCCCGGGCCCACCTTTCTCAAGTTACTAATTAACAGGATATTGAGGTTGTGAGCGAACCAATCGTATATTCTCCCGTTTGGTGCATTGCATTTGCCGTGGCTCATTCGAGAAAATGTGTGTTTTTGTGCAGCTACTGTGAGGTGGCAAATGCGCGGAAGGGAACTCCTGCCTCCGGGAGCATGATAGAATGCTGCAGCAGATTGTGCTGGGAAGATGGCAGCTTCTTCATGCCTTTTTTCTCACTTTTTTGTTTCTTGCCTGACCTTTCAATGAAAAATATTTTTCGAAAAACTTTCTGAGAGTAGGTTGTTTTGAGCTTGTAGCCATACCGATTCTCTGCTCACAGCATTACACTCTGCCGCATGAGCCCCAGGTGTTCACTGCCGATTGGACGTCGACACCATTTTTCATCACTCATTGCCTCTTCCCCGGAATCTGATGAGTTGAGGAGGGGGAGGCCGTCTAAGGGAGGGTGAGTGGGACAAGAGGGAGCAGACCACTCATTTTGCATTTCCACTATCTCCCGTTGCCGAAAAACGTAAAATCCAGTCCGATGCCTACTTAATGTAATGTTGCTTTATAAACCTAGATCACTTTAAGCGTTTTAAACCTGCTGCGGGGGAACTTGTCCTGCATTTCTACTGTAACTGTTGGTACCGAGTCTGCAGCAATGTGTCATAAACAAAAACACTGTTCAATGGATCTCACTCTGTGTTGCATTAGCCAAAGCATTCACAACGTCCCTGAAATGAATTGGAGCTATAGAATCTGCTTTACATACAAACATACAAAATTGTTATTTTGTGTTTACATTACAAAGCAAACATCGCTCTTGAACTGATATGGAGTTAGGAGCGTGGAAGAAACTCCATCGCTCTGTGGTTCATCAGAATGGGGTGTTTGAGGGATGGACACCAAGAGGCACATAAGTCAAAGTGCACTGAACCTGCTCTATGTTTCTTTCCACAAACAGCAAATCAATAACAGGTCAGAAGCAGATTGCATTTGCAGAGATCAATTCCGCAGCATATATACATGTTCATTTCTCTAGTTGGTTTTTATCAGGAGCTTACCTGGATAATATACTTGATATCTGTATATGTAATTTGACGGATAAAATAGTGCATAATGGTTTGTATAGTTCACTATTAAATTCGGTAGGAAATTGCGTGGTTCATTTCTGGGGCATTTCAATGTTTAATTGAATACTTATTGGATAATAGTTTTGATAATTAATGTGTTTAAACATTGGCAGCATCACTATATAATGTGTAAATTACTGTATTTTTCCTATTTTTAACTGTTTCCTTATTTACAGTTCTGGCCAGTACAGCTTCAGGTGCAGATAATTTGGTTAACCATCACTGTATAACTCAAAAAAGCGAATTAATAATTCTGACTCTCAGTGAATATTAATGACATTGTAGGGATATGAACACTAGATTTGCTCATGGAATAACAGGTATAGGATAAATGAATGTAAAATTCATCATTTGACGTTTCTTTTGGGCTGTAATTGAGTCAAAACCACTTTGATTTTCTAATGTTTCCCCCGCTTTCATGTGCAGCCGACATGGTCAACAGAAGATCAAACTTCAACTTATATACATTACCTGGCGATTTCAAGGCTGTTTGTGATTACCTGTGACAGTTCCCATCAAGTCAAAGTTTGACGCTTTCATTCGAGTTAGAACATTGTGAATTGGAGGCAGCAGCTGCCAACTGGGCTGTGTATGTCACCTTATGAAAACCTTTCTTTGTGTGGTCAGAGCTTGCCAACTTACAAGCTGATACAGAAATGTAAAATTCTGTTTATCTTTATCCGATACGAATTACTTTTTTCAAAGTTCATGTAAATAATTAACAAATATCTTGAGGAATTCAGCTGATCCAAAGTGTTAATTCACCACCCCTTTTATAGACATTGCTCCATTGCAAGGTTGCGAAAACCACACTTTCATTCTGCTCCAGGTGGCAAAGGCTTGGAAGCAATTGGTACTTCAATGAAGTCTCTATTCAATCATCCCTTGATTGTGAGAATGTACACTTTCTATTCCTTAATCTGGGCATCCTGACTCTGACCGTAGATGTCATCCGAAAAGCTATTCTGTACCCTTGCAAGAGCGAAGAAATCGTATCCTACACCATAGGCACAAGAACTTCAAACAAAATTTCAGAAGGGAACCAATTACTTACCTTTCATATTAATTAAGACTAGAGTTATTTAAATTGCTTTGAAATGCAGATAAAAAAATACACGTGTGCATTAAGTTATTAACTGTATGGCAGTAACAAATTGGTTCATTGAGATTCACTGAGAAACTCTATTGTTCAGAATTCAACGGAGTTTTAGTACAATAACAAAAGAGACCTTGCTGCAGCCTTGATTATTTGAGGCTCGCGTCAATTTTGCTTCATTTATAAAGATTATTGAATGTAATCAGTAATTAGTAGAAATGTTTCAAATTCATCTTCAATATAATAAAAGAACATTGAATGACGTCGCGAATTCACAGAAATGTTCTTGCAGTTTGAAAAAGAAATATGCATTTTACCAAATAATGCTAAAATTCAAGGGTGTTATGATCCAAACCAATCTAAAATGAAAATAGCTGCAAAGTATGATAATTTAACAATGCATATGATAGGAGTTAGCTCTTTATCATAAGGTAATCGACACTTTGTTTTTTTCCTCTTTTAATCATATATTAGACCTAAAATAATCCACCTACTCAAATCTATGTGCCCATCACGGTCCATGTCGACCTGGAACATTTACACTTCGTGTCGTGCAAGAGTCAGTGTTCAGCTTCACATTTCAAATCATTTCTCACGGATACTGTGAATGACACGCAACTGACTCCCTTATGCCCTATCGGAAACAAAGTGCTTTCATCAACAGCCAATCAATCAATGGGAACGTTCTCCTGTCTCCTCAGAATAAATAGTTGATGTTAATCTCATTGGAATCACATCTTCGAATTGCTCGCTCACTACACTTTACCAACAATGTCTCTTGCATCGCTGTGATTTCTATTGTCCCTGCATTTTGCGATAACCATGCATTACACTTCAAAACTCGTCTGTCCAGAAAGGAGCGTGGTCCTCCACAATACCTACTCTGCCTTCCCGATGGGCAATAAATATGGCACACTTAATCTGATAGCAATGTCACGGTTCCCATTCGGCCATTCAACTGCCCCCTTGATCAGCGCCATGTATACCCAGTCGGCAAAGCAATGTTGCTTCACTTTTTCCGCATTGAATTAGCGATGTATTCATCTGACTTATAATTTCACAATGCCCAGCTTGCATACTAATCTTACATTAGTCAGTCTGCCTTAAATCACCTCATCAGCCCTCATCCCCTACCACAACGTTTCACTGCGAATCTGCATAAAAATGTCACCTTCTTTTGATGGTCATTGGACCGCATCTGTGAGGACTCCTGGGTAAACCATTTTTCTGCCTCGTCTATACTAGTGTTCCTTTGTAGCTCAGTGACCATTCTAACATGTCCTTTGCAAATACTATTCCATCTTTAAACTCCCAAGCGTTCAGAGTATGCGCATGCTCCTGGGCAACACATTACCTTCGAGCCGTCAATCCCGTGTCACAGTAACCCTTTCAAAAACTTATCGTATCCATAAACCGTGCAGCACACATTGCACCACTATCTCTCCCAGAGTATATCTCTACTTAGCCCAGCTACCATTTTGTGTCTTCATTTCCCAATTGATATAGCACCTTCACGCATGAATTATCGCGTTACATCTCCCATTTACTATTTAAAATTCAACTTGCCCAGCCGTTTTTGTACCTTCAACTTGTCCAGCTCAGATTCTCCCTCAAAATGCTCAATCGTTGTTGCACAGTAGTTGCCCAGTTTAAATTGACGATGTTCCTATCAAAAGAGGAATGAACAATTCCCTCTCCACGTTTACTAAGTCGAATCCACATTTATTACATGCTCGTCTAGGGAAGCAGGCTGCGAATGCTTGGGTCAAATGCATGATCTTATGTTGCAACTAGAAGAGAAGTTGCCTTGTTCACCTGTGATGTCTATCTCCTTCTCTCTCTATCCCTCACTTACAGCTAATGTTGTTGCGATTGTGATCCTTTCCAGAAGAAAGTGTGGTCTCTCCAAATGCATTACACTCTACATGATTGCAATGGCAGCGGCTGATCTCCTGTTTATTTGTACTGAAGTCATACTGAAGGAAATGCTGGGTATATATTTTCCGGATTCATTCTTGACCATGAGCACGGCGTGCCATCTAACCGAGACATTGATATATGTAGTCACATCAGCCTCTGTCTGGTTCACAGTGGTGTTCACCTTCGATCGTTTTGTGGCGATATGTTGTCAGGAGCTGAGAAACAAATATTGCACGGAGACAACAGGCGTAGCTGTCATATCAGTAGTGAGTGTTTTGAGTTGTTTGACAAACATTCCCTGGTATTTTGCTTATGAACCTTCGTATATAATTGACAACATACCTCGCGGTTGCATCCTAAAACAGGCATTTTTTCATTTATGCTGAATGGGCTGCATTGGATATGTTTACGCTTACTTTAACCCCATTTGTTCCATTCATTTTAATTTTGTTGCTAAATGTTTTGACGGCTAGACGTATTTTAGCCGCCAGTAAAGTTCGCAGGGGTATCCGCGGTTGCAGCATTGGAGACCATCACAACGATCCAGAGATTGAAAGCCGAAGGAAGTCCATAATTTTACTCTTCAGTATAACCGGCAGCTTTATATTACTCTGGGCAACTCCAGTTTTAATTTATTTTATCTCTCTGCGTACAGAAATAATTTCATATTCTGGCACTAATGACCTTGAGTCATTGGTATTCATGCTTGGGCTCCTCAGTAGCTGCACAAATACATTTATTTATGTGCTGACACAGGCAAAGTTTAGGGAGGAGCTGAAGAACGGAATGCAGTACCTTATGGAATGGTGCGTAAAATTAGTCAAAGTACAGCTGAAAACCCATTGACATATGCAGGAGGACATAGACATTGTGCCTGAAGGGACTCACATTAGCAAAATACTTGAAGCAATGTATGGCCATTCTGGATAAAATTATATCCCTGCTAAAAATACATCTTTATAACATAGTCACAAATTGGACCCCTTTTCACAGTATACTGTAATAAATAGTGAACATGAGGCGTGATGATAATAATAAAAAGAAAATTACTGAACAGCCGGTATTATTATTGCAGAGTTTGACAGGACAGTGATGTCAGGTTCTGAAACCATAGAGCTCATTGGAACAGTTGCTCTGAACAACAAGAGAACAGCTCAAACATTACCAGCTGGATCACAATAACTCGGACAAGCGTAACATAGAAAAACTTCACAAATACACTTCAATGTTTCTTCTGGGCCGAATAATATATGGGGCGGTTTTCAGAACAGGTTTCATAAAATCTGGAACCCTCCAAATATCGGACAGTTGCACAATGAGCTGCTACTCAAAGTTCCATATACCTCACATGATTAAAACAAGGAAGGCCTGGCCATCACGTGCTTTGTGAAAGACTGGGCATTGGCGCAATTGATCACATGGTACCTTTAATCACTCATTCGCAAGATCTATAGGATTCAGAGACGGTTCCATATTTTGACTTCGGATTTCCCTACGATTCCTTTGAAAGCTTACATAGCTCAAACTTAATTATTCACGAACATAGGGGCTGCCTCTTCCCCACATGCTCATTCTCTACAGTCTGTGTTTCATCTTCTCTGGTCCTTTCACACACACGACCACCAAATGTTTGTTATCACAATTCACAGATGCTGTGGCGTCTGAAAATTATTAACTTGAAATCCACTCATCAAAATAACGAGTGAAGCTTCAACCAGATATCCGCACGAATTCCCAGCTATGAAACGTCCACTCGCTCATGGCCCTACCAGAAACATCTTCCTTTGAATTCCTATGCATATTGAATGTGAACAAATATAATGTAATTTCTCTCTTCACATATTCTTATCATTCATTCTCATTTACTTTACTTAAAGACAGTTCGTAGAATGCAATCATATACATTTTACAGCATAGAGCAGATAATTTGAACCACCCTTTCCTTATTGGCTCTCTGAAGCGAAGATGCAGCCGTCATCCACTCCTCCTCCTTGCGCATGCTGTCTGGATCATTCGGGTTTCTCAGATACTAACACAAAATCGCCTTGACCTTTCCCAGTTGAGCAGTCTAATCATCCGAGAATATAGTTGGCCAGAAAAACGGACAATAAAAATGGCAGATGTACAGTGGCGTTATATACAAACCTACACCCGCTGTCATGGCATAAATTAACATTTTTAAATAATGATGAAATGGCATGAGGGGCATAGCTGGCAAGAAATGCATTTATTGCCAACCTCTGATTACTGTTACTGCAAAGTGAGCGTGAACCGTTTTCTCGAGCAGCTACAGTGAATGTGATATATTCGCACACGATGCTTAGTACCTGAATTACTAAATAATCACAGCGACGGCTCGGATAACACTCTTTTCTCAATAGTTGCTCTGACTTTTTGACACCTGCACTTTCTAAATATCAACCCTGGCTGCTGAGCTCCCAGTGCCGTTAGTTCCTGAGGGAACCTGAGTTCCTCAGGGTAGTGACCGAGGCCCAACCATGTTTAGTTCCCTCATCAAGAATCATCCCTCCATTGCAAAGTCATGAATGGGGATGTTCGCTGATGATGCACAATGTTCAACAGCATTCCCGACTCCTGAGACAGTGAGGCAGCCCATGGCAAAATGCAGCATGTTCTGGACAATGTACAGGTTTTGGCTGACAATTGGCAATCAACATTCATACCGTACAAGTGCGAGGCAATGAGCGTCTCCAAAAGAGATAATCTAACCAACGGATGTTGTCGTTCAATGGCTTTAACGAATGTCCCACTATCAGCATTGTAACGGTTAGCACCGACCGGAAAGTGAACTGGATTCGGCATATAAACACGATGTCAACAAATCCATTTCAGAGGCTTGGAATCCTGCGGCGAGTAACACACTTCTGGGGTCCCAAAATCCTATCCACCATCTTCAAGGCAAAAGATAGGATTGTGATGCTAAACACTCCACTTGGCCAGATGCGTCCAGCTCCCACAAAACACCACAAGCTTGACAGCATCAAGGGCAAAACAGCCGCTAGATTGACACCACATCGAAAAACATTGTGTCCCTCCACCGCCGACGAAAAATGGCAGCAGTGTGTGCCATCTACAAGAAGCACTTCAGGCATATTTCAAGGCACCTTAGGCAGCACTTTCCAAATTCACAACCGCTCCCATCTAGTAGGATAAGGGGCAGCAGGTTAATTGAGAATGATCACGGATTTGTAAAACGCATGCCTCTAACTAAGAACATCCTTGAACAACATAGTTTGCAATTTGATGTCACAAAAGGGGAAATTAAGGAAGATAATACAGGAGTTGTTGGCTAACTGGATTTTGAGGTATTAATTGACAACTTAGCGCAGATAAGGCTGATAAGAAAATTTAGGCTCATGAAAGAGGGCAGTAGCGGGGGGTCTCTATCCAATTGTATACAATTCGGTAACGTACCGAAAATAGAAACTGTTGGTAATCGTTATGTGTCAGTCTGGATTATAGTCGCCACGGTTTCTCCACAAGAACCTGTGTTGGGCTGGTGTTTATTTTGCAGTATATAAACCAGTTGGATCTTGGAATACAGCACAACGTCTTAAAACTTGTGCATTATACAGACATGATGGGGTGGGGGTTAACCAGTGAGGATGATACGAATCCGTTGCAATTGGACACGGTGAAACGAGCAGAATTGGCAGGGAATTCCCAGATGCAATTTAATGCATTGCGGAGTAAAATAATACACGTGGGCAGAAGGTGTAGAGAGGGGTATTGGAAGCAGAATGTCACTCTTCTAAAGAATGTGGATGAATAGAGGGACCAGGGTGTATATGCTTCGATGTTTGAATGTGGTGGACACAACCGTGCCTTGGGTATGGATAATTGTGGCGAATACGTCTGGCACTGCACTTTTGGGGCGGGATGTGCGGCGCGCTGTGCTGACTTTTGAATGCGGGAGACCTTACCTTTTTGGCGATGATTGGAGGAATGTCTAATTGACGTAAATGTGCGGCTCTATTCGTATTTAGAATGCGATGTTTAGCACGTGCAGAGAGAGAAACAAACGGATGAAATACTGCTCGGGTGCGGAGAAAAGGCAGAACAAAACGACAAAATTATAAGACCCTGAAACGTTCACTGTTTAATTGAAGAATCAGAATCCCTCCTCGTTGAGGACCAATTGGAAGAAGCATTGAGGTTGGCAAGGACACAATCCGCAATCTGCTTGATGAACTTCAATGCGGATCATCAAGGGTGGCTCAGTCGCACTATTGCTTTACAAACTGGCCGCCTCATAAAACACATTGCTGCTGGAATGGCTTAGTAGCAGCTGAAAAAAAGAACACAATTCTACGTTACCTCCTTCTCACCAATCTATCTGTTTTAGATGCATGTAAACATGAAAGCAGAAGTAAGAGTGAGCACCTCACAATTGCATGGTGGACTAACCCCCTGTGCTCACATTGAGATAACCTCCATCATGTATTGTGGCTCTATGAGCGTGTTAAATTGAATAGAGTTATACTATTCTACCAACTGGAAAATGGATATCCATTAGGTGCAGTGGAAGAACAAGGGCAGCAGCATTGTATGTAACCACAATCGCTAACCCCTTGGCCCTGCACATACCTCACGTTGCAATTAATAGCAATCTGTAGCTAAACTCTGGTTGTCAGAAGAGCGCGGATAGTGGGGGGTGAGGGTGTGATGTGGGATGCTGGCATGTGGGAACACTACCAGACATTCATAAAAGTGAGATGAAATACTTTCAAATACACGTTGTAAAGCTGCAACACGTTGAAACTTCAATTACAAACATCCAAAGAAACATATGGTATGCACATCAAAATGATCCCACAAAAAACGGACCAGTTGTTAAAACTTCAGGTTTTCCACATCCAGACATGAGTGACAGTGAACGAAAACACAACTAACTGAAGGCGGAGGCTGCGCAAATATCCCCAACCTCATTGATGGCGGAGCTGAACACACGAGCGTATAAGACTAGGCAGAAATATTGGCAACAATTTCAACCATAAATGGTGCGTCGATGATCCAAATAGGCAACACGTTTTGTCCCCAGTATCACAAATGCCATTCTTTAGCCGAATAAAATTACTCCACGTGCTATCAAGAGAATGCTGAAGGCATTGGATACTGCTAAGGGTAAGGACCATGAAAAACCGCTGGCACATTACCGAGGACGTGTGTTCCTGAGCTAGCCAAGCTGCTTCCCAGCAGCTGAAACACGCGAATTTACCTGGAAATGTAGACAAGTGCCCAGGTTTGTTCTGTCCACTAATTAAAGAAAAAATCCAAGCCGACAAAGTGATATCCCATTAATCTACTCTCGATCATCAGAATAAAATGGTGGTGGAGGCCGTGGACAAAGCTCCTAATTGACATTCATTCAGCAATAAATTGTTCGCTGATGCTGAGTTTGGAATCTGCCAGGATCCCTCAGCTCCGGACCTAATTTCAAACCTGGGGGCAGATATGCGCAAATGAGGTAAACTCAAGAGCTGAGGTGAGAGTGACCGCCCTTGGTATCAAGGCAAGAATTTACCGCTCCTTCACTGCTGGCCTTGGCCCACTCTACCATGACTATATTCTCACATCCAGGCTGCTCTTTGTAGGTGGACAAGTAATGAAATGTCAGCTGAACGCTGGCATTTATCAAATCGCCCAAAAAACGGTGACTCCTCATGTTTTATTGCACCTCAATATTATTTACCATTTGACAATCGATTTCATGGTAAGGTTATCGCTGCCTAAGACACATAAAGTTGGAACTGGCACAATCATTTCTGATTTGCAATGTATTACTGGATGCAATAGCAAAATTGGAAATCATAATGAAGTCATCAAGCAAACTGGCGACTTTGCTCCTTGTCTGATTATAATTGTTGTGCCGTTTCTCTGCCTTGCAGCTAACTTGGTGACGATGGGGATTCTGTCGCGGGTTAAGTCTGGGCACTCGAAATATATCACTAGCTACTTCGTGGCCATGACAGGGGCGGACGAACTCGTCATTATCCTCGATATGATATTACCACACATTCCAATTCTTTACCAGAAGCACCTTCTTTTCCTGAAGTCTATTCCTGTGTGCCATGTCCATGCCAGTCTCATTTATGCAGCTACTAACTGCAACGTTCACGTTTGATCGATTAGAAGCCATCTGTTGCCCGAAACTGAAATGTAAATATAGCACCGGAAAAACTGCGGCTGTCGTCCTGGGAACAGTGACTGTGCTGAACTGCACAAAAAAACATGTTGTGGTATTTTATGGTAACAGACCTGTGCTGAGGAAGGTCGCCTGGATTTTTTGGGCCCGCGGGGGAGTTTGTTGTCTCGATTCTGGGCAACAATTGAGTTCACACGTGAAATTCTAAATCCCGTAGTACAATTTTTCCTGATTCTGGTGCTCATTGCTTACACTGTCAGGCACATTTTACTGAGCAGCTGAGACAGGAAGAGACTCAAGCCCCACAACAGTGGGAAGAACCCCAGAAACCCAGGAATGCAAAGTAGAAAGTAACCCATGAATATATTCTTTGCAATTTCAGCAATTCGATCCTGTTATTGTCAGTGTTAATGCTTTATTCTCTATGGACAGGATGGTATATTTGGGGTATCGATCTCTAATGACAGATGTGTTTGTGCTGCAATTGGGTTTAATGCTGCAGCATCTTAGTTGCTGCACAGACACTTGCCATCTCCCAGGCAAGGTTCAGAGCCCAGTTCAAGAATGTGTTCAAATATCCCTTTACTCTAATTATTCAGTTCCCTAAATAATTGAACAGTACAGACCACGGCACAGAAAATACTCACTGAGTGTTTCCCGGATTTGCTGTGTTTATTCCACATTTCTAGCTTGGAATTTGCTCTTGCGCTTTGGGAAAAGATCATCGGAGGCACCTGTCACAATGATGATAGATGGGTGTTGGTTGCCTCGCAATGGTGATAGAGTGGTTCAGGCCTGTCTTTTTGGAGACCAGATGAGGATCTGGGCTAGTAACAATGATGGCAGATCAGGTGTAAAAACTGGCCACTACAGTGACCAAACATTAACGTGTCCTCTTGCTCCGACAACAGTGGTGGGCCCTGGTTGATTCGTGAATATCACTGGCCGCCACAAACGTGCTGCTCCATCGCAACAACACCTGCCTGCTCACAAGCTGTCTCCATGACTAACGGGCGCACCAGGGTGGGGGTGGTTGAGTATTGCGCCAAGTACATTGCAGAATGTGAAAAACTTACATTGACGATAGGGGTGGTTTTGATATAGCAGGTACAAGCGATGAGCATAGTGGTGCTAATGGTATAATGGCGCAGATATTATATACCAAATTGACAAGCAAACATATGATGATACAGTTTACGTGGCTGATGCCTGGTGTACCTGACAGACCAGAGGAGGCTTTTGATTTTTAATGTAGAGTGGAAAAGTGCGGATACAACAGACGCAAAGCTTGTCGGGGGAGGCATACCAGTTTCACTAGGGAATGAGATACCAGGGACAAAGGGTGGAGGGAAAAACCTTGTTGAATTGTGGTGATGCGCATATGGAGGGAGGTAGGGGTAAATGAGATACAAGTTCTGCTGCGTGGAATGCTGAAAATAAGGAGTTTCTCCAGATGGAGAGACTGATATGCCACGTAAACTGGTGAGATGGGGCGATATATCAAATAGATGGAAGAAGAGGAAGGAGGTCATGAAGCACAATCAGTGGAGCCTGCAGCACCAGGAGAGGGTGTTGGTGTGCCAGGATATTTGTTCAGGTGGGGATAGGGAGGACAAACAAGAACACTGGGAGAGGTATAATGGATACAATGGGATGTTGAGATATTCCTGTACAGTGGGATAAGTCTGGTTGCCAAACAGGTCGAGAGATAAACTAGGCATGGTGCAAAGTGTTTATTCGTGCACAAAGTGGGGGAATAAGCTATAAGTGAATCAAAGGAAGAGGAGGTTGATATAAAAGGTAAACTGGCAGAGGGGTAAATGTATAATTGCTGCAGGGCTGGCAATGAAAAACAAGATTTTCCAGGGAAGAAGGAGATGTATACCAGTTCGCTGCAGGGGCTGCGGGTGAGGGAGTTTGGGGATATGCCAGGTCCAATGGACGGGGAGCGAATTGTTCGGTTTGACCCGGGAATGTGTAAAATATGCCAGGTAGATCCGCGAAGAGGATGTATATCAGCTACATCTGGGGGCCTGGGGGATATATTACAGGAAAAGTGGTGAGGAGTATATAGATACCATGAACACCGGGGGGAAGTGCAGCTGCAGAAGTTCTATTAGGTGAGCGATATCCGATGAAAGCAACGAGGGGGGTATGTATGCCGGGAACACTGGGGAAGTATGAGATTTACACCGGACGATCGGGAATTACCAATTTTCTCTCTGGAGGGTGCGCTATGACCCGGTTCTCGGGGGAGGACTATGTCATGGCGGGTGACGGATATGGTAAATCCCCTCTCTCTCTCTCCCTCTCTCTCTCGCTCTCACTCATTCTCTCCCTCTCATAAATATAAGTTCAACACCTTAAATAGCCATTCGAATATCTATAATAATCGTTACTGTTTCTGTTTTTCAGCATTTTGCTAACTTCAACTGACACATTACTTTATAAGACTCCTTGATAATTATTGAATCTCTATGTGGTCAGGGCACTGCAACATCTGTTTCACTGTTTATGGAAATAAGACAAAAAAATTCTCACTGAGCACCAAACATGGAGCAGGGAGATCTCAGGCCCCATCATGGTTTTACCTCTGCCAATATCGGCACGGGACCTCCTGTCACTTTGTCGGATGAGTGATGGAGGCAGGGGGTTACGGGATTCATGCAGTGATCCTGACAACCATTCATGTAACATGACACAGAGACCGAAATGCAGCAATGGAAGTCCTCACGTATTAGTATTTAATGTAAACGTAGTAAAACAACCAAAGATGCTGCACAGAGCATTATATGGCAAAGTGACAGCAACAGCTCATATTCATAGGGCACCTTTAGCGCAATCCCATAGCCCAAATTGCTTCAAATTAGTTCCACACAATGGAACATGACAACTGATCGAATGATTAGTCAAGCGGGTCGGTCTTAAGAATTATCTTAAAGGAGGAAAGGGACGCAGAGATTTGGAGCGGCGCTGGGAGGGAATTCCAGAGCATGGACTGTAAGCACATCAAGGCAAGTTCAGCAATGGTGACAAAAATCACAGTCGGGGAGATTCATGTAGCCGGAATTAGAGGACAAGAGTTATCACTGTGACTTGTGGGGTAGGAAGAAATTACACAGATAGGGAAGGGAAAACCATAATGAGTCATCACAGACGTCTTTGTGAGTTTTTGTTCGCAACTGACCAACGAGCGAAAGATTAGAAGGTTTCCCTCGCCTCCTGCTTCTTAGCTGAAAGATTATTGACTTTTAGTGAAGCAAGAACTGGAGGTGTCACAGGCTATCAGATCCAGGTGAGGGCGCAAAGTACAGAAAGTCCGAATAAGAACACCATGTTTTTCGAAAAAACAATGCTCGTCTTTCAGATATAAAAGACATGGGATGGATCACTAAACACGCAGAAGAAAACAGCTTTCCCAACAGAATTTGCTTGGTTTTGCTGTTTAAGTTCAAAAAAAACGTGCGTTATTACATCGATCTTGTTTAATGTGAACACCTTTGTGGGCTGAATCTTTATTTAGCCTCTAGTGGTGACAGTGATTATTTCGCCCTTTCCGCTGCCCCAGTGAAACTGACAGGAGGCGGTGTATATCAGCAGATGCTTATTACCCTCTGCATACTTTTCTCTAAGCCTTATTATTGTTTTAATCTTGTTGGTCTTATCAAAGTGATAGGGCGAGGAGGAGCGAGGAAGGCAACGTTAATCTGCGTCAGGACCCCAGGAGGGGACGGATTTAGGAAGACTGTATTGCTTCCATCATTATTTTTTCTTTCACCAACACATACTCTCAGTGAAAGTATAGTGAAATGGAAAGGGCAGGAGAGGGGTTTGAGCCTGTGGTTACAATGCGGCGCAATAACTCTTCAGATGTTTGCCTAGCAGAGACTTAATCAGGTTAGGTACAGTGTGGTAAAAAATCAACAGCTTCTCTGTCTCTCGGCCTCTCTTTCTTCCTCTCTCTCTCTCACACACAGACCTCTCATCTCTCTCTTTCTCTCGTTCTCTCTCTCATTTCTCTCAAAGTCCTCTTGTCTCGTTTGTTTTCCCTGTAATAACATCGCCTTCACGTTTTTTCCATGTTCCCGAATCCAACTCATCCATCTTTCCTGCGCATTATTCTTGGGACTGGAACTTTTAAAAAGGGAAAGTTGCCTGGACCCGGTAGTAAGTTCAAAAAGACGGGATAAAGCAAACTCTAACCCAGGGAACTGAACTGTTTATAAACACAGAGAACGGATACACCATGGGAGGCCTTATGGCTCTGGTTGGAGAGCATAACACAGAAATGTCTGCAGACACAGGGAGCAGATGCACGGTGTGAGGCCTTACCGTTCTCCAGGTAGTGAAATGCCTTAAACTATTTATAAATGCAGCGGTGGATTTGACTCGGAGAGAACACGCACATTTGGACACTCTCAGAAACATTAAAGTTTTTATAAGCACAGAAAGCTTTTAATTCTACAAAATCAGGAAATAAAATCTTAGCATAATATGCCGACTAATTGTGACAATGGAACTATTGAAGTGTCTTTTAAAATCCGGTTCTGTAATGCCATTTAGGGGAGAAAATATTTCGGCCTCACACTGCCCGGCCTACAAGTGATCCCACTCTCAAGGTAACGTGGTTGAATCTTAAGTGCCCTTTGAAATGGCCGAGCAAATAATCAGTTGTATAAACACGCTGCAGGAAAGTCGGATAAGGATGAAATCGGACTGCCTTAATAGCTTGAACCGAGGGATTGCTCAGCACCCGCTTCTCTATTGCAATTAAAGATCAACAACAAATGCAGGTCTTGGCTGTGATGCTCACCGCCGATGAACGAAGAGGGCAATGTACAATTATCCAACCCTGCGCAGTCAAGGCTCAGTCACATCTGGGGACAAATACTAAAACAGAAATCCTGATCGTTATTTTATACCAGTTTGTTCAATCTGACAGACTTAATAAATAGGTACCTACCTGGTAAAGTTACACATTCAATGTGCCGAAATAGTAACACTGACCATAAACATTGCACGGAACGTTCAGGAAGTCTGTGCTTCACAGGCCTGGATGAGTCCAACGTTGAATTACAAAGGAAACGAACACTAAAAATCCACCTGCCTTTACTTTTAAAAGTTACATATCTGGAATAAGTAGCACGTTGTTTTTAAAAAAATAATAATTTTGAATTATATAAATCCGTTTAGTGCTCTGGCGATTTTTATGGGAGACTTTAACAGGTCTAGATGGCATTTAACTCAAGACCCACAACAGTGCCATTAACATTTAACTGTCCGCTGGAAAAGTGGCCCGGAGGTCTCCACGGCCGAAAAGACATATTCGAAAAAATTACTGAATTCATGACATTAGCGAGCGACGATTTTCCAAATGGCTTAAGCGTTAACGTTCTTTTAAAATAAAATGTTATTAATTACTTTTACAATTAATTAAACATTAATCTTGATGTTTTTTTTTTCGTTTGATTGTTTTTCCCTCAATGCAAGGTGCCCTCTTATAATAGCCACAGAAGTCGTTCTGTGCCCAGTTTGAGCAGGTTACCGAGGCAGGTGAGATCTTTTTCTGTTTGCTCTCTTCTGATAAAATCCAGCAGGAAGGCATTTTTAAGGAACTGATCGCAGAAAATGTAGGCATTGATGATCCAATCAGGCAGAGTGAACATGATATTCTGAAATAACAATATTGCACAATTTCTTTCCAGTTATTTCAGGATGTAACAAGCAGGATGAGCAAAGAAGGGATATTGGATGCAGTTTTATATTGAATTTCTAAAACGTATGCGATACATTTCCACGTAAACAAAAGGTTATTACACATGTTTCATCGTCATGGTTTAAGAGTAACATTACATCATGTCTATCGGGTGACTTAACAAGAAACAGGGTCGACATAACTGGCCCGTTTTAAAATTGGCAAACTGTATCTAGACGGGAGGGGTTGTGGTGCCATAGGGTTCAGTGCAATGGCCTCATGTTTACCAAACCGTTTTACTGTGTTGACTTGGATAAAGAATTAGAGTGCAGTGCGGTCAACGTTACTGACGATATACATGTGCTTTCAGAAATAATTTTGATGACATTGCGAAGAATCTGCAAAATTAAATGTTAAGTGCTTGTGCAAAAATAATAATAAAAAAAAAAACAGGTTGCAGGAGAACATAGGTGAATGTCATTTTGTCACTTTGGTAGGTATAATAGAGGCTGAAGATTTAAAGGTAGATAAAGAGTTCTGTCTGTTGCAGTAGAAGGGCTCTAGATGTTCTCGAACACGAATCATGAAGAGTTTGCATACAGGTTCTGTAAGTGGAAACATGGATATTATTGGAAAATGAATTGCATATAAAATAAGGATAATTTCATTTTTGTCCGCAAGTTGTTTTGACCTGAAATGCGCAGCATTAATGGGCGGTGGAAACAGATTCAATAACAGCTTTAAAAAAGTTTATTTGTAAAAATACTTGAAGATGAATGGATTGTCGAGCGGTGCAGTTCAGGCAGGTTGGAATTAGGTGTAATCGGATAGTTCTATTAGAGAGATGTTACAGGCACAGTTGCCCAATGGCCTGCTCTGTTATATGTTTCCTCCGTTTATTATGCGCAGTAATTCTCTAAATCGCCTCCAGTGGAAACGTTACTCAGCATGGACCTTTTGTTTATGAATAAATGACTTGCTTTGGAGTCACGTTCAATCTTTGATTCCAGTGGCTGCTGCACTTAGTTAATGAGCTATCCATTTAACAAGTAAAATCTGTGCCACTATCCATCGTTTGTGTTTGATTATTAAACACAGAACACTCTCTGAATTCATATAAAGAGCTTATATGCTTCATTCATTTGATTGCTACTCTGAGCAAAAGAGTGGAAGATTGGGAATGCACTGCTCTTGCTGCTTGGTGTACTGGTGCTGATGCATCCCATTAATACTGTACCCATATGCTTCGTTCCTGTTTTCGAAGGCCAGTATATTTCTCAGAAGTCAATATCTAGAACCAGACATAAGAACAGTAGGAGGTTATTTGCTCCCTCATATTTGTTTTAGCACATAATTGGCTCGTTCCTTATGAGCACCCTAACTTCAGTTATAGTCATTGGCGCTGCAACTCTCAATATATTTTTTAACATTAAAAAACTCTATTAATCTCAGTGATGCGTTTTTGTAAAATAATGAACTTTGCTTATCTTTAAATTATCCTAAAAACTTTAGGTTTTTCATGTCCTCCATTGATCTGCACTTACCCGCACCTATTCCCAATTCTCATCTGCAGGGAGCTTCACGGCTAAATCACCTAAGAATACAGGGTTACTTTTTCACCTTAATAGCAACAAGCTCTGTCTCAACAACATCTCTGTGCGCTCCTTTGGTTTCCTCTTGTTTGCTTGTTTCAGCTTGTTTAAGCGACATCCAATCGCGAACATGAGACCTGTGCCCCCAACTTAATAATGGGAAGACCAAAGCCATGGTTTCCAAACAACGGACTATAGTTTATTGCCTTGCGTCCAACGACTGTCCTGTCCCAATTGAATATCTGGACACTGTTCTCAGACTTGGTCAAGTAATTCATTCGAAGATATGAGTCCTGCCACATATATTTGTCACTCTTATGAACAACTTATTCCACTCTGTAACATCCCCTGACTACCAGTGTTGAGTCGTCAGTTGCTGAAATCCTCAATTAGGCAATAGTTATATTTGGAACTGAATATTCCCACTAACTTCTTGCTGGTCCCAGACATACAGACCTCCATAAATTAGAGGCCATCAAAATTTTTGCAGTTCACATCCTGACTCTAAACAGTAAACATTATTCGTTCAAAATGATGGGCTCATTGACATATGTTAGATCATAGTTAAGAATTGTCTGGGTTTTAAACCGCTCAGCCTTGTTTTCAAATCCCTCCATTGCCTTATTGTCTTTCTATCTCCTTAATCACCTCCAGCTTCAGAATTCCACTAAATCTCTGCACTCCGATAAATGAGGCTAAAAGTGCATCGCCTTTTTTAACTGATCCAGCATTGGCCACCGTGCCTTCAGCTGCGCGGCCTAGAGCTCTGGAATTCCCTCTGGAATTAGGATGAAAGTATGGAACTCGGGGAGAGACTACGAGTTTCTTAAGCAAATTGATATAGGGAGTGGCAAGATATGGAGATGTTGGCAGGCTTAAAAGTGGACAGAACTCCAGGTCCGGATGATTACTGTCCCACACTGCCGAGGGAGGCAACAGAAGAGATCGCAGGCGCCCTGAAACAAATTATGAATTCCTCTCTTGCCACGGTGAAGGTGCCAGAGGACTAGAGAACAGCTAATGTCGCTCGGCTATTTTAGAAGGGTTGTAGAGATAAGCAATGGAACGACAGGCCAGTGGGTCTCAAGTCAGTGGTAGGGAAACTAATGGGGACAATTCTGAAGTAATGAATCTATCTCAACTTGGAGAGGCAAGGTTTGATCAGGGATAGTCAGCATGTCTTTGTCAGAGGGTTGTCATTCTTAACGGATTTGATTGAATTTTTTGAGGAGATGACCAGTTGTGTAGATGAGGGTAGTGCAGGTGATGTAGTTTAGATGAATTTCAGCAAAGCCTTTGACACGGTCCCACACGGGAGACTTATAAAGAAAGCAAATGCACATGGCATGCAGAGAAATTTCATAAGGTGGATTCAAAATTGGCTCAGTTGTAGGATACAGAGTGTGATGACAGAAGGATGATTTAGTGACTGGAAGCCAGTGTCCAGTGGTGTACCACAGGGAGCTGTGCTGGGTACCGTATTTATCGTCATTTATACAAACGACATAGATGACTATGTGGGGGGTAGGATTAGTACTTTTGTGGATCACACAAAGACTGACGCATGTTTTACCTTGATTTTTATTGTCTACGCTATGGGATGATATAGACGGGATGGTCAAATGAGCAGATAAGTGGCAGATGGAATTTAACACTGAAATGTGTGAGGTGATACACTTTGGAAGGGTTAATTTGATAAGGAAGTATTCAATGAACGGCACGACAATAAGAAGTACTGAGGAACCATGGGACCTTGGCGTGTGTGTCCATATCTGAAGGCGGAATTGACAGTTAGTGGGGTGTCGATAAAGGCATATGGGACACTTGCCTTTATCATCGAGGCTTAGGTTACAAAAGTAGGGAGATCCTGTATGAGTTGTATATAACATTGTTGCGGCCACAACTGGAGTACTGGGTACAGTTCTGGTCCCGATATTTTATGAAGAATGTGAGAGCAGTGGAGGGGTTTCAGGCGAGATTCACCAGGATGTTGCCTGGGATGAAACATTTAAGTTATAAAGAGAGATTGGATAGACTTGGGTTGTTTTCGTTGGAGCAGAGAGGACTGAGGGGCGACCAGATCAAGGTGTACACGATTATGAGGGGAATGGGCTGTTAGTTGAAGGGCCAGTCACGAGGGGGCATAAGTTCAAGATGAGGGGCAGGAGTTTCAGGGGAGATGTGAGGAAAGCTTTTTACTCAGAGGGTGGCTCTGGTCTGGAGTGCGCTGCCTGGGAGGGTGGTGGATGCGGTTTGCCTCACATACTTTAAAACCACCTGGATGAGCACATGGCATGTCATAATATTGAAAGGTTACGTGCCGAGTGCTGGAAAATGTGATCAGGTATGTAGGTCATGTTTTTCTCATGTGCTGGCGCGGACTCGATGGGCGGAAGGGCCTCTTTTACACTGTTGGATTCTGTAAGTCTGAGTGTAACAATGTGTCACTGTGCGTGACAGAGCGAGTGTGTCATTGTGTGTGTGAGGCAGAGAGCGAGTTTGTACATTGTGTTTGAGAGACAGTGAACGAGTGTGTCAGCGCGTGTCAGAGACAATGAAAGAGTGTGGCACTGTGTGTGAGAGACAGAGAGCGAGTGTGTCAGTGTGTGTGAAAGACAGTGAGAGAGTGTGGCAGTGTGTGTGAGAGAGACAAAGAGCGAGTGTGTCAGTGTGTGTGAGAGACAGGGGGCGAGTGTGTCAGTGTGTGTGAGAGACAGTGAGAGATTGTGGCAGTGTGTGTGAGAGAGACAAAGAGCGAGTGTGTCAGCGTGTGTGTTTGAGTTAGTGAGCGAGTGTGGGAGACAGAGAGGGAGTGTCTCCAGTATGTGTGTGCGGGGGCGTGGAAATGGGGTGGGTGCAATAAATCCTGAGGGAGAGAGGGATGGAACTTCCTGCTGTCTGGGTGAGAGCAACAACAGGCCCAAAATTAATTGATAATCTTGCAGAAGGAGTGGAGCCAATTCATGAAGGTGTCTTGGTAATGAGCACAGTCGGATTGTGTGAGCACCCGCTGAATGGAGTCTCTGGCTTCCCTGTAATTGTTGAAGGCAGAGACCAGGGCTCCATTTTCAACGAGAGCTCCGGTTTCATCCGCACACCTGTTGACAGAGCAGTCGATGGAATAAAAGGATAGCTTGTTTCTGCAGCGCCCCGGGGACCACACGCCCCCACACCCCCGGGGTCCACACGCACCCCCACCCTGGGGGCCACACGCCCCCACCCACACCGGAAACACGCGCCCCCACCCCACACCATGAACACACGCAACCCCCACCCCAGAACCAGATGCCCCCCCCACCCCCACAACGGGGACCACACTCCCCCACCAACCCCGGATACGGAATCAGTCCATGTCCAAATGCAGAAAGTCCTGGATAATATCCAGGCTTGGGCTGACAAGAGGCATATAATATTCACGTCACACAAGTGTCAGGCAATGGCCATCTCCAAGAAGGGAGATTCGGACCATCGCCGCTTGATGTTCAATGGCATTAACATCACTGAATCCTCCAATATCTACATCCTGGGGTTTACCATTGAGCACAAACTGAACTGGAGTAGCCAAATAAGTACTTTGTCGACAAGGGCAGGTAAAATGCTGGGATATCTGCAGCGAGTAACCCGCCTCATGACTCCCCAAAGCCTGTCCACGAACGACAAGGCCCAAGTCAGATGTGTGATGGAATATTGTCCTCTTGCCTAGATCAGTGCAACTCCCACAATCCTCAAGAACCTCGACACCGTCCAGGGCATTGCAGCCCCGCTTGACTGATATCACATCCACCAACATTCCCTCCCTGCAATGCCGACCCACAGTAGCAGCATTGTGTATCATCTACAAAATGCACTGCAGCAACTCACCTCACCTCCTTAGACAGGAACATCCAAACACATGGCCTCTAACATCTAGAAGGGCAATTACAGCAGGCACATGGGAAGACTACCACCTGGGAGTTACACTCCAAGCCACACGCCATCCTGACTTGGCACACACAGACCTTCAAATTGGGCAATTTGTGGTGGACAATAAATGTTGGCCCAGCCAGCGAATCCCTCATCCCACGAATGAGTTAGAAAAAGGTGGTGAGTGTGACACTTGACCCCAGGGACTCACAGCGGAGAATTCCTGTCAGTGCGGATCCCAAGGAGGTGCCGTGTATTTCGGTGAATAGCTGTCTGTGCGGGGTGGGCCGGAGGGCGGGTGTGCTGTGGTTGAGGTTGTCATCCGCTTCTTACAGCTTGGGCGTCTGTTTAGTCAAAATCAGTGTTATTTATGAATTCTGTGTCTGAGACTCTGGCTGATGGATCTGTCTCTGATGAAGTAAACCAGTTTGATTCACGTACCAGTGATTAGGCTATTCGCGTCTAAATTAACTTAAGTCGAAGTTTATAAAAACAACAAACAGCCCTTTTTAAACTTACATGATGAGATTAAACTCTTCCTTCTCCCATTTCTAATGTTCTTCAATGGCCGGTTCAGTGAGCCAACTCCAGGGTGCACGGAAGGTTTCAAGTCCCCCAACCCACACTATGGGGCCATTGTCAATCCTCTGATTGCGTGATGGAAACAGGTACTGTGCTGAGCAGATTTGAATGCTGCACACCGTGTACCAGGAACATGAAAAAGTCATCCCATAATTATTTGAGAGGTTACAGTGTTTAACAGCGACTGTTTACAACAGAGGTGGAAATAAGATCTCTCAGAAACCACATATCCAGGAGTATGTACAAGCAGGAGCAAGGGAACAGAGAGCTGTTTGCATTATGAAAACAGGAGAAGGAAGTACAATCCCTTAGACTTGTTCCAGTTTTCAGAGGGTCTACAGCACATATCTATTGTTACAACAGTGACTGGCTGGCACACAGAACCTTGAATATCCTTACGTACTACCGACCCAACAATGTATGCCTTGACATTCCCACTTTACACAAGGAACAGAATTCCACTGGCTTATGTGCGATTGTGTGATTCCTGACATTAACCCGGAATGGCCCAAATCTAATTTTAAGGTTATGTCCCTCAGGAGCAGACCACTCAGTGACCTGAATAGATGGGCAACAGATTATTCCTCCATGTCACAATCGGTGACACTCTGACAGTGCGGCGCTCCCTCATTACTGACCCTCCGACAGTGCAGCGCTCTCTAAGTACTGACCCTCTGACAGTGCGGTACTCCTTCATTAATGACACTCCAACTGTGCGGCAAACCCCAAGTACTGACCCTAGAACAGTGTGGCACTCCCTCAGTAATGACCTTCCAATATGCGATACTCCCTCAGGAATGACCCTCCAACAGTGTAGAACTCCCCTAGTAATGACCCTCCAACAGTGCCGCGCTACCACCGTACTGACCCTCGGACAGTGAGGCACTGATATTAATTCAACAGTAGATATACTGGAGATGGAATTCGATTAATTAATAATTGTCTTTTTAATGCATAATACATTGATGGAATTGATTTTAATAATTAGACTAATGATTTATAATATATTTTTAGAAATTAATTGATAATCCGATGTTTAATTGATCATTCATAATTAGACGTTTTAATTCATAATTGAAATTAATAATCTGACGAACAACTCAAAATATGTTATTGAATTCAATAATTAATTCATAATACATTTTTCGAATTATTAATATTTACACCAATTATACATATTATGCAGATTCAGTTAATAATTGGAATTATTAACTCAATATATTGCAATCAATTAAGAATTTAACGTATTTATTGATAATATTTTGTAGAAATTGATTATAAGCTGTACCTACGAATATACGAATGAGGAAAAGGGGAAGGACACTCTGCCCTTTGATTCTCCTCCGCCCTTCAGTAAAATCAGGGCTGATCTGATGGTAACCTCAACCCCACATTCCCGCTTCTCCAAAGATAACCTTTCAACCCCTTGTTCGTCGAGATCCAATCTTGCTTGGCCTTATATACATTCAAAGACTCTGTTTCAACCACCTTTAGAGGAAGAGAGTCCCAAAGGCTGACGACGCTATGAGATAAATTATCTCTCCTCATCTCTGAATGAATTGTTAATTTTGAAATGTATAAACTGTTTATTCTGATCAAATATTAAACACAACATGATCCATTGCTGTGAAATATAGATGCTGGTGTGAATGCTCTCTGCAAAATAGCGACTCTGTAGAGATTTATCCAAAAAACATAACCCTCCAATTATCGGAAGGAGGGCCGCACTCTCAGAGGTTCAGTACTGAGGGAGGGCAGGACTCTCGGAGGTTCAGTACAGAGGGAGAGCCACACTGACAGACGGTCAGTACTGAGGGAGTGCAGCACTCTCAGAGGATCAGTACAAAGGAAGAGCCACTCTGACCGAGGGTCAGTACTGAGGAGGTGCCACACTGTCGGAGGGTCAATACTAAGGGAGTGCCGCATTGTCAGAGGGTCAGTACTGAGGGTGTGTCACGCTGTCGGCGGGGCGGTACTGAGAGAGTGCCGCACTGTCAGAGGGTCAGTACTGAGTGATTGCCGCACTGCCGGAGGGTCAGTAATGAGGGAGTACCAGTCCTTCGGAGCGCCAGTGCTGAGGGAGTGCAGCACTGTCAAAGGGTCAGTAAAAATGTGTGCTGTATTGTTTCAGGGTCAGTACTAAGGAAGCACTGCACTGTAGGAGGGTCAATAATGAGGAAGTGCTGCACTGTTAGATGATCCATACTGAGGGCGTGCTGCCCTGGCAGATGGTCGGTAATGAGGGAGCAGCACACTGTCTGAGGGTCAGTACAGAGGGAGCGTCTTGCTGTCTGAGTGTCAGTACTGAGGATGTGCCGCATTGTTCGAGTGTCAATACTGAGGGAGTCCCTAGCTTTCTGAAGGTCAGCAATGAACATTTGCCTCACTGTCGGAGAGACAGTACATAGGGAGTGCAGCACTGTTAGAAGGTCAGTACTGAAGGCGTTAAGCTGTCATGGAGGTTCAGTACTAAGGGAGTGCTGCACTGTCGGATGGTAAGTGCTGAGCGAGTGCCGCAGGATTGGCGGGTTAATACAGTGGGAGTGCTCCACTGTCGGAGGGTCATTAATGAGTGAACTGCGAGCTGCCTGAGGCTTAGTACTGAGGATGTGCCGCACTCTCGCAGGGTCAATAGTAGGGGATTGCTGTAATTATCGGAGTGAATGCCTAGCTCTTGCAGGGTAGTACTGAGGGAGTGTAGCACTGTCGGAATCTCTCTACGGATGCTGAGAAATGACGTCGGAGGGTCAGTCCGGCAGAGTACCACACTGTCGGTTGGCCAGTACTGAGGGAGTGCCACAATGTTGGAAGGACAGTACTGAGGGAGCATCGAACAGCCGAAGGGCCAGGACTGAGGAAGAGCCGCACTGTCGGAGGGTCAGTGCTGAGGGAGTGCAGAACTATTGGATGGTCACTACTGAGGGAGTGCTTGATGTCAGAGTGTCAGGACTAAGGGAGTGCAATATCGGAGGGACATTACAGAGGGAGTGCTGCACTGCTGGATGGGCAATACTGAGGGAGCACCGCACTGTTGGATGGGCAGTACTGAACAAGCGCTGCACTGTTGGAGGAACTGGATTGAGGGAATACCGAAATGTCAGAGAGTCTGTACTGAGGGATTGCCGCACTGTCGGAGGGACTTTACTGAGGGACTGTATTATGGTAGTGCTGCACTGCCGGCGGGTCAGTACTGACGGGGAGCTGCGCTGGCAGCAATTCTAACTTGCGCAAATAATCTGTTGGCCATATATTGAAATCACTGAGTAATCTGCTCCTGTAGGACATAACTTTAAGTTTAGATTTGGGCCATTAAGGGTTAAAGTCAGTAATCATACAATCGCACACTAATCAGTGGAAAGATGTTCGGTGTGTCAGTTTGGAAGGTCAAAACAAACATTAGTGGATATTTTTTAAAACAGAATATGAAAGATTCTGGGTGCAAGCTGGGTCACCGCTGTAATAATACAGATATGTTTTGGACCCCATGAATACTTGAACAAAGCTAAGGGGGTGTATTACCTTCTCCTGTTCTCATATATAAAACAGCTCTCTATTCCCTTTATCCTGTTTGAACATGTTCCTGGATGTGTGGTTTCTGAGAGATCTTATCTCCCCCGCTCTTGTGAGCAGTCGCTGTCAAACACAGTAACATCACGAATATTTATAGGCTGACCTTTCCTTGTTCCTGATACACGGAGTGCAGAATTCAAATCTGCTCCGCACAGCGCCTGTCTCCATCAAACAACCTCATTATTCACAATGGCCCCACAGTGTGGGTGGAGGGAAGGTGAAAAACTACCCTGGACCCGGGGGTTAGCTCACTGAACCGACCATTGAAGCACATAAGAAATAGAAGCAGAAGGAGGTTAATCTCACCCTTTACATTTAAAAAGGGCTGTCTGTTTATAGAAACAGACATGAAGTATTTCAACAGTGAACAGGCTCATCAAGTGAACCTGAATTAAGCCTTCAAAACTGATTTAGTGGGACAGAGATAGAACCATCAGGCAGAGTCTAAGGCACTGAATTAACGAATAATACTGACGTTTATTGAACATGTGAAAAATCAAACAACAATGCACTTATCAAACAATCAAAGATTCATCCATCAACCTGTTCAATCAACTCAGACTGATCCAATTGTTACTAAGGGGAGACACACTGGAAAGTATACGAATCAACAAAACACTGCAGGCGTCACACTATAAAATGTACCCCCAATCTGTAAGAAGCGGATGATAATCTTAACCGCGCCCCATTCCCCCATGCTGACAGCTGTTCACCAAAGGACACTGCATCTTCCTGGAATCCACAATCTCAGGAAATCTCCTTTGTTGGACCTCTGGGCATAGTGCCACTCCCACCTTCTTTTTAATATTCATTCAGGGGTTGTTGGATTCGCTGTTTGGGCCAGCATTTATTGCCCATCTCTAATTGCCCGGTGAGAAGGTGCTGCTGAGCTGCCCCTTTGAAAGTCTGAAGCCCATGTGCTGCAGGTACACTCACAATACTGTTATGGAGGGAATTCCTGTAAGTTGACCCAGTGATGGTGAAGGAACGGCCGATATATTTCCAAGGAAGAATGGTGAGTGGATTGGAGGGGAATTTCCAGGTGGTGTTGTTCCAATTTGTCTGCTGCCCTTGCCCTTCTCGGTGGTAGGGGGCGTGGTTTTGGTAGGTGCTATCGAAGGAGCCTTGGTGTGTTGCTGCAGTGCATCCTGCAGATGGTACACAGTGGTGCTACTTTGTGTCGGTGGTGGACGGAGAGATATATGTTGAAGTGATGCCAATCAAGCAGGGCTGATTTATCCCAGACGGCCTCAACTTTTTGAGTGTTGTGGGAGGTGCACTCCTCCAGGAAAGCGTAGAGTATTCCATCACACTCCTGACTTGTGCCTTGTATATAGTGGACAGGCTTTGCGTGCTCAGGAGGTGAATTATTCGTCGGGGCAGTGCCAGGCTCTGGGCCGTTGTTGTAGCCACAGAATATATCTGGCTAGCCCAGTTCAGTGTCTCGGCAATGGGAGCCCCGAGGTTACTGATAGAGGGGAATTCAACGATGGTAATGCCACTGAGCGGCAAAGGGCATATTTGGATTCTGGGATAGGAATTCTCCTCAGTCTGTCCACCCGGGTCCGGTGCCACACTTTCCATCTCGTCCATGACAAGAATGTCCCCTTGACCTTGAGGATGTGAAGAGGTTTCCTTTCGCTTTTGGTCCAAATCAAGGCGTTTCTTTGTTTCACACCCCAGAGTGTCGACACACCACCTTAGGCCATGGTGTTCCAAATACCTCATTGGTCAATCATGCTGCCTTGGCTTACGTCATTGGTTCCAGCTGATTGCTCATGTTGTCTTCAACTACAAAGAAATTCCTCCAAACTCCTGTATTTCATATCTGATCCCTTTCTCATTATTAGCCAGAAGGGAAAATAAATGTCCGGACTCATAATCTTACTTCCCAGGTTTATTGGTGTTCCATTGAAAGGCATAATAGACCGATCCAAACCATTATTCTTAATTCTAGGATGAACTGTTTTAATTTTCCGGGAATGTGCCCAAATCCTTGCCCCCAACTTCCATCCATTTCTGGAGTCTCCAGTCGGGATGTAATCCCTCTCCATGTACCTATGTATCTACATCAGAAACTGAGGAGCTTCAATGGGATAAACTTTTTTTACTAGTACTTCAGAGACCCAATTCGTTCCAGATCACTGATGAATGGACAAGCCTCTCACCCTGGGAACCGATCGAGTGAACATTTGCCACGCCTCATCTAAGTCAAACATATCCTACCTCAGGTCAGTTGACTGAAAACGTCTTACTGCAGTTGAGACCTCCTAAGAAATAGGAGCCGGAGTAGCCAATTCGGACCCAAAAGCCTGCTTTGCCATTCAAAACAATTGTGGTCAATCTGACGGAGGCCTGAACTCCATTTAAACTGACTCTAATCTTGTAAAATTGCAGCAAGGCTCCCTTCTGTTGTGAAGTACAAACAGGTCTAATCACTTCCCAAAGCAACCGTGTGCTAACTTGTAATGTGTCCTGGACAAGCATTCCAATATCCGTCCCAGCACCAATACTAAAAATGCCCACACTGTTTCTTCAGTATTATGCTCTTCAATTCTCCCTGCCAAAGTGGATAATCTTAAGTTTCCCCACATTATACTCGACCTGCCATCATATTGGCTGCTCACTCAACCTGCCACTACCTCTTTCCAGTTATTTGTGTCCTCCTCACAGCTTTATGGCGATGCTGATAAGCCGGGTAGTGACATTTGCACCAGCAGTGGCTCCGCCGTAGTCACTGGGAGGACTGTCACACAAACGATCGTGTGCTTCTCGAAAATGCCTGTACGAGCATTCAGGCGAAACTCTCGCAGAAACGACATCCGTGGACTGGAAAGTGTGTCTGGATGGTGGAAAAGTGTATCACGCCGCCAGGACCTGTTTTCTCAACTCCCCAATGGCCAATGTTCCAGGGAAACACTTTGAAACTGGACTCGAATTTTGGCAGCATCGACGCTAATGAAAGGGAGGAGTTTGCGGCCAGTTGGTCAAAATTTTGACAACGTGTCAATCATTCTGCATCACTTTTTGAGTCGCCATGTCTTCATGATGAGGCACAGAATGGAAGGAAAGGAAGCAAATCCTGCTCTCTGGACCGCACTACCTGGTGGGACGTAATGTCCCATGTATCTGAAGCTCTGCAGCACGAGCCTCGGCCTGTTCAACCTCATGAAGAACCAAAACTGGAAGTGACCACACCAAGGAGACATCAATATCGAATCGAGCGACAGCCGAAGGTGAGGACAATTTACTGTCCAGCTTGGTGCTGTGAGCAAGGTTGGACACAGAGAACTCGATCCCCTCATTAGGTCGTTGACATCGATTGCAAATTTTGTGAGAATAGGGGTTGATGAAGATTATTAGGGGCCAGGCGAACGACAATGGGAATTTTTGTGAGTGAGATGTCGCAATGTCGGATGGTCAGTGCTGAAGGAGCGCCGCACTTTCGGAGCATCAGCACTGAGAGAGGGCCAAACTGTCCGAGGGTCATAACTGAGGATGAGGCACACTGTTGCATTGTATGTAGTGAGGTATTGCTGCATTGTTTGAGGGTCATTTCTGAAGAAGTGCAGCGCTGTAGGAGGGTCATTACTGATGGAGTACTGCACTGTTGGAGTGGCAGTACTGAGGGTGCAGCGCATTGTCAGAGGGTCAGTAGTGAGGGAGTACTCCACTGTCAGAATGACTGTACTAAGGGATTGTTGCTCTGTCAGAGAGTCAGGTCTCTGGAATTGACACACTGTCACGGGGTAAGTACTGAGCGAATGCCGGACCGTCGGATGTTCAGTTCTGATGGAGAGTTGCACTTTCAGAGAGTCAATTATGAGGCAGTGTTCCCTGTCGGAGTATCAGTTCTGAGGGAGTGCTGCACAGTCAGAAGGTCAGCGCTGAGGAAGCGCCCAGCGGTCGGAGGGACTGTACTGTGGGAGCGCTGCACTGTCACAGGCTCTGTAGTGAAGGACTGCAGCAATGGTGGAGGGTCAGTACTGATGATGTGCGGCACAGTCGGACGGTCAGTTCTGAGGGACTACCGCACTCTCCAAAAGTCAGTAATGATGGAGTACAGCAACGTCAGGTGGTCAGCACGGAGGGAGTGCCGCAATGTCAGGGGGTTGGCACTGGGTGAGTACCGCACCCTCAGAGGGTAGTTGTTGATGGAATGCCGCACTGTCCGAGGGTATGTTCTGATGGAGTATCCCACGGACAGAGGGTCAGTGCTGAGGAAATGTCGCGCTGTCGGATGTTAATTTCCGAGGGAGTGCCACATTGTCGGTGGGTCAGTACTGAGCGTTTGCTGCACTGTCGGACTGTCAGACCTGAGGGAGTGTCTCTCTGTCAGAGGAACAGTAAGTAGGAAGTGCTGTACTGTCGGAGGGGTCGCACGGAGGAAGTGCCGCCCTGACAGAGTCAGCACTGAGGCAGGGCCGCCCTGTCGGCGGGTCTGTAGAGAGGGAATGCTGCTCTGTCGGAGGTTCACTGCTGAGGGAGTGCTGCCCTGTCGGTGGGTCAGTCCTGACGGAGTGCAGCGCTGTCGGAGGGTCAATACTTAGATAGTGCCACCCTGTCGGATGGTCAGTACTGAGGGAGTTCCGCTGTCTCGGAGGATCAGTGTTGAGGGAGTGCCGCACTCTCGGAGGGACATTACTGAGGGAGCTCCGCACTGTCGGATTGGCGGTACTGAGGGAGCCCAGGACTATCCGCTAGACATTAGTGACTGAGTGCTGCACTGACGTATGATCTTTACTGAGGGAGTACCTCACTCTCAGGAAGTTACTACTGAGGGAACGCCAAACACTCGGCGGGACAGTAGAGAAGTTGCTCCGCAATGTCGGCGGGGCACTGACAGCAATACTAACATGCAGTAATAATATGTTGGCCAAATATTGAGACCAGTTAGGTGTCTGCACCTGGGGGACATAACCTTAAAATTGGATTTGGGCTTTTGAAGGTTAATATCAGGAATCAGACAATTACACACAAGTCAGTGGAAATATGTTCAGTCTGTCAATTTGGAAGGTGAAGATACAAATTAATGGGTCTTTTTTACGTATGAACATTAAAGGTTCTGGGTGCAAGCTGGGTTACCTATGTTATAATACAGATGTGTGGTAGATCGCCTGAATACTGGAACAAAGCTGAGGGGGTGCATTACCTTCTTCTGTTCTCATATTTAAAACAGCTCTCTGTTCCCTTTCTCCTGTTTGCACATGTTCCTGGATGTGTGGTTTCTGCGAGATTTTATCTCCCCCTCTCTTGTGAGCAGTCGCTGTCAAACACAGCAACATCAGAAATATTTATAGGCTGACATTTCCTTGTTCCTGATACACGGTGTGCTGCATTGAAATCTGCTCCACACAGAGCCTGACTCCATCGCACAAGCTCAGTATTGACAATGGCCCCACAGTGTGGTTACGGGAAGCTGAAAAACTACCCTGGAAATTGGAGTTAGCTCACTGAACCAGCCTTTGAAGAACCTAAGAAACAGGAGCAGCAGGATGTTAATCTCACACTTTGCGTTTAAAAAGGGTTGTTTGTTTATATAAAATTAGACTTCAATTAATTTAACAGTGAACACGCTAATCACTGGAACCTGAATTAAGCCTTCAAAACTGATTTTGTTGGACAGAGATAAAACCATCATGAATAGTCTAAGGCACTGCATTAACGAATAATACTGACGTTTATTGAACATATGCAAAATCAAACATCAATGCACGTATCAAACAATCAAAGACTCATCCATCAACTTGTTCAATCAACTCAAACTGATCCAATTCTTAATAAGGGGAGACACAGTGGAAAGTATACATATCAGCAACACCCTGCAATCGCCTCGCTTTCAGATCTACCCCCCAGTCTGTAAGAAGCAGATGACAATCTTAACTGAGCCCCGGTCCCCAACGCTGACAGCTGTTCATCAAAGGACACTACACCTTCCTGGAATCCACACTCTCAGGAAATCTCCTCTGTCCGCCCCCTGGGCCCAGAGCCACACCCACCATCTTTTTTAATATTCATTCAGGGGTTGTGGAATTCGCTGGGTGGGCCAGCATGTATTGCCCATCTCTTATTGCCCTTTTGGGAGGCGGTTATGAGCTGCCTCATTGAAAGGCTGGAGTCCATGTGATGCAGGTACACCCACAGGACTGTGAGGGAGGGAGTTCCATTAAGTTGACCCAGTGATGGCGAAGGAACGGCCGATATATTTCCAAGTAAGAATGATGAGTGGCTTCGAGGGGAAAGTACAGGTGGTGTTGTTCAAATTTTTCTGCTGTCCTGGCCCTTCTCGATGGAACGGTTCGAGGGTTTGGTAGGTGCTATCGAAGGAGCCTTGGTGAGTTGCTTCAGTGCATCCTGTAGATGGTACACACTGCTGCTGCATTGTGTCGGACATTGAGGGAGTGAATAGTTTTTGATATGGTGCCAATCAAGCAGGGCTGATTTGTCCCGGAAGGCTCAAGATTTTTGATTTTTGTGGGTGCACTCCTCTAGGAAAGCAGTGAGTATTCCATCATGCTCCATAGCTGTGCGGTGTAGATAGTGGACAGGCTTTTGGGAGTCAGGAGGTGATTTATTCGTCGGGGCGTTGCCAGGCTCTGGCCTATTCTTGAAGCCATAGATTTTATCTGGCTAGCCCAGTTCAGTTTCTGGGCAATGGTTGCCACCAGGGTGTTGAGAGTGGGGGATTCAGAAATGGTAATGCCACTGAGTGGCAAAGAGCGATGTTTGGATTCTCTCTTGTTTGACAGTGATAGTAATTCTCCTCAGTCTCCCCACCCCCCCCACCCCGATCCGGTGCCACACTCTCCACCTCCTCCCTGAAAGGCATGTCCCCTTTGACTCCGAGGGTCTGAACCGGTTTCCCTTCGCTTTTGGACCAAATCGAGACGTCTCAGTGTTTCACACCCCAGAGTGTTGACACACCACCATCGGCCATGGCGTTCCATATGGCTCATTGGTCGCTCATGCTGCCTTGGCTCACGTCATTGGTTCCAGCTGATTGTTCACGTTGCCTTCATCTGCAAAGAAATTCCTCCAAACTCCTGTCTTTCATGGCTGATCCCGTTTTTTGTCATTGGCCTGAAGGAAAGAAAATAGTCCGGACCCATACTCTTACTACCCAGATTCATTGGTGCTCCATTGAAAGGCATAATAAACCGGTTCAAACCAGTATTCTTAATTCCAGCTTTACTGTGTTAATTTTCCAGGTATATGCCCAAATCCCTGCCTCCACCCCCCATCCATTTCTGGACTATCCAGTCGGGATATCATCCCTCTGCATATACCTATGTTTCTACATCAGAAACAGAGGAGCTTCAATGGGTTACACTCTTTCCATTTGTACTGCAGAGACCCAATTTTTTCCATCTCACTGATGAGCCTCTCATCCCTGGAACCTATCGAGAGAAGATTTGCCACACCTCATCTAAGTTAAAAATTACCGACCTCAGGTCAGCTGAATGAAACCGTCTTACTGCAGCTGAGAACTCCTAAGAAATAAGAGCCGGAGTAGACAATTCGGACTCTAAATTCCGCTTCGCCATTCGATACAATTGTGGCCGATCAGACCGAGGCCTGAACTCCATTTTGACTGACTCAAATCTTATAAAACTGCAGCAAACCCCTTTGTCTTGTGAAGTACAGACACGTCAAATCACTTCTCAATGCAACCGTGTGCTAACTTGTACTGTGTCTTGGACAAGCATTGCAAAATCCCTCCCAGCACCAACATTTAAAATGCCCTCATGTTTGTTTAGTATTTTGTACTTCAATTCTCCCTGCCAAAGTGGATAATATTACATTTCCCCACATTATACTCGACCTGCCACAATATTGCCTGCTAACTCAATCTGCCACTACCTCTTTCCAGTTCTTTGTGTCCTCCTCACAGCTTTACGGTGATGCTGATAAGCGGGGTACTGACATTTCCACCAGCAGTTGCTCTGCCGCATTGACTGGGAGGACTGTTACACAAACGATCGTCAACTTCTCGAAAATGCCTGCACGAGTATTCAGGCAAAACTCTCGCAAAAACGACTTCCGTGGACTGGAAAGTAGGTCTGGGTGGTGGGAAAGTATGTCTCGCCGGCAGGTCCTGTTTTTGCATCCCTCCAATGGCCAATGTTCCAAGGGAACACTTTGAAACACGCCTCGAATTTTGGCAGCATCGACGCTAATGACTGAGAGGAGCTTGCTGCCAGATGGTAAAAATGTTGACAACATGTGAAGCATTCTGCATCACGTTTTGAGTTGTCATGTCTTAATGATGAGGTAGAGCGGCCGCACAGAATGGAAGGAAAGGAAGCAAATCCTGCTCTCCGGGCCGCACTACCTGGTGGGGCGTCCTGCGCCATGTATCTGAAGCTCTGCGGCACGAGTCTCGGCCTGTCCATGCACATGAAGACCCACAACAGGAAATGGCTACACCGAGGAGACATCATCATCGAATCGAGGGACAGCCGATGGTGAGGACAATTTATTGTCCAGCTTGGTGCTGTGACCAAGCTTGGAGGCATAACACTCCAACTTCTCATTACATCGTTGACATAGATTGAAAATTTGGTGAGAATGGGGATTGGTGAAGATTATTCTGCGCCAGTCGCACAACAAAGGGAATTTTTGTGAGGGAGATGTTGCAATGTTGGAGGGTCAGTGCTGAGGGAGCGCCGCACTGTCGGAGCATCAGCATTGTGAGATAGCCAAACTGTCCAAGGGTCAGAACTGAGGATGTGCCACACTGTTGCAAGGTATGTAGCGAGGTAGTGCTGCAGTTTTTGAGGGTCAGTACTGAAGGTTTTCAGAGCTGTTGGAGGGTTATTACTGATGGAGTACTGCACTGTTGTATGGTGTGTACTGAGGGGGCAGCGCATTGTCAGAGGGTCAGTAGTGAGGGAGTACCCCACTGTTAGAATGTAAGTACTAAGGGAGTTTTGCTCTGTCGGAGGGTTAAGTCTGTGGAAGTGGCACACTGTCATGGTGTAAGTACTGAGCGAATGCCGAACCGTCGGATTTACAGTTCTGATGGCGAGTGGCACTTTCAGAGTGTCAATTCTGAGGCAGTGTTCCCTGTCGGAGGATCAGTACTGAGGGAGTGCTGCACTGTCAAATGGTCAGTACTGAGGAAGCGCCGAGCTGTCGGAGGATCCGTACTGAAGGAACGCTGCACTGTCGCAGTCACTGTAGTGAAAGAGTGCAGCACTGTTGGAGGGTCTGTACTGATGATGTGCTGCACTGTCGGAGCGGCAGTCATTAGGCAATACCGCACTTTCTTAAAGTCAGTACTGATGGAGTACAGCACTGCCAGGTGGTCGGCATGGAGGGAGTGTTGATGCCTTGCCGCACTGTCGGACGGTATGATTTGATGGAGCTTCACATTGCCAGAGTGTCAGTGCTGAGAGAATGCCGCGCTGTCGGAGGGTTATTTCCGAGAGAGCGCCACACTGTCGGATTTTCAGTACTGAGCGTTTGCTGCAATGTCGGAGTGTAATACCTGAGGGAGTGTCGCTCTGTCAGAGGAACAGTAATTAGGAAGTGCTGTACTGTCGGAGGGTCCGCACTGAGGAAGTGCCGCCCTGACGGCGAGTCAGTACTGAGGGAGTGCCGCGCTGTCGGAGGGTTTGTACAAAGGGAATACTGCTCTGTCGGAGGTTCAGTGCTGAGGGATTGCTGCCCTGTCGGAGGGTCAGTCCTGAGGGAGTGCAACGCTGTCGGAGGGTCAGTACTGAGGTAGTCCCACCCTGTCGGATGGTCAGTTCTGATGCAGTGCCGCTGTCTTGGAGGGACAGTGTGGAGGGATTGCCGCACTCTCGGATGGACATTATTGAGGGAGCACAGCACTGTCGGAGTGGCGGTACTGATGAAGCCCCGCACTTATCCGCGGGTCATTTGTGACTGAGTGCTGCACTAACGGATGATCTGTGCTGAAGGATTACCGCACTGTCAGGAAGTCAGTACCGAGGGAATGCCACACTCTCGGAGGGACAGCACTGAGAGTGCTGAGGGATCTCCGCAGTGTCGGACGGTCACTACTGAGGGGGAGCTGCACTGGCAGGAATTCTAACGTTCAGTAATAATATGTTGGTCAAGTATTGAGACCAGTTACTGGTCTGCTCCTGAGGGACTTGAACTTAAAATCTTCAAAAAGCCCCATTCTCACCAAATTTACAATCATTGTCAACGACCTAATGAGGGGATGCAGCTTTCTGTGTCCAAGATTGGTCACAGCACCATTATTGAGGGCAACGCAAAAGACAATGTGATGGTTTGTGAGTCAGATGTCACAATATTGGAGGGTCAGTGCTGAGGGAGCGCCGCACTGTCGGAGCGTCAGCACTGAGAGAGGGCCAAACTTTCCGAGGGTCAGTACTGAGGATGTGCCACAAAGTTGCATTGTATGTAGTGAGGTAGTGCTGCACTATTCGAGGGTCATTTCTGAAGAAGTGCAGCGCTGTTGGAGTGTTAGTACTGATGGAGAACTGCCCTGTTGCAGGGTGAGTACTGAGGGAGCGACGCATTGTCATAGGGTCAGCAGTGAGGGAGTAACGCACTGTCAGAGGGTCAGTACTAAGGGAGTGTTGCTCTGTCGAAGTGCCAGGTCCACGGAAGTGGAATGCCGCACCATCGGAAGGTCAGTTCTGATGGAGAGTCTCACTGTCAGATGGTCAATTCTAAGGCTGTGTTCCTTGTGGGAGGATCAGTGCTGAGGGAATTCTGCACTATCAGAAGTTCAGTACTGAGGGAGCGCCAAGCTGTCGGAGGTTCCATACTGAGGGTGCGCTGCCCATTTGCAGGCTCTGTAGTGAAGGAATGGAAAGCTGTTGGAGGGTCAGTACTGATGATGTGGTGCACTGTCAGAGATTAAGTCCTGAGGGAGTGCAGCGCTTCCAGAATGTCAGTACTGAGGGAGTACAGCACTGTCAGCTGTTCGGCAGGAAGGGACTGCTGCACTGTCAGGGGTTCGGCACGGAGGGAGTACCCCACTATCAGAGGGTAGGTGTTGAGGGAATGCCACAATGTCGGAGGGTATTTTCTCATGGAGTGTCGCAATGTCAGAGGGTCAGTGCTAAAGGAATGTTGCGCTGTTGGGGGCGTCATTTCGGAGGCAGTGCCGTACGTTCGGGTGGTCAGTACTGACCGAGTGCTGCAGTGTCGGAGGGTCAGACCTGAAGGAGTGTCGCTCTGTCGGGTGGTAAGTAGTGATGGAGTGCCACACTGTTGGAAGTTTTGATACTGAGGGAGTGCTGCACTGTCAGATGAACAGTAATTAGGTAGTGTTGTACTGTCAAAGGTGTGGCAATGACGAAGTGCGGCCCTGAGAGCCAGTCAGTACTGAGGGAGTGACGCACAGTCGGAGGGTCAGTAGAGAGGGAGTCCCGCTATGTCGGAGGTTCAGTGCTGAGGGAGTGCTGCCCTGTCAGATGGTCATTCCTGAGGGAGTGCTGCACTGTCGGAGTTTCAATACTGAGGAAGTGACACACTGGCGGGTCATCAGTACTGAGAGAGTGCCGCTCTCTCGGAGGGTCAGTGTTGAGGGAGTTTTGCACTCTCGGAGGGAGATTACTGAGGGATAACCCAGAGGGGCGGTACTGACGGAGTCCCGCACTGTCGGCGAGTCAGTTGTGAATCAGTTCTGCACTGACGGATGATCAGTCCTGAGGGAAACCACACTAACAGGAAGTCAGTACTGCGTGAAAGCTGCACTCTCGGAGAGACAGTACTGAGGGAGCTCTGCAATGTCGGCGGGTCACGACTGAGGGGTGCTGCACTGGCAGCAATTCTAACATGCAGTACAAATCTGTTAGCCAAGTTTTGAGATCACTGTGTGGTCTGCTCCTGAGGGATATAATCTTAAAATTGGATTTGGCCCACTCACACTTAATATCAGGAATCACAAAATCACACACAAGTCAGTGGAACGATGTTTGGCATGTCAATTGGGAATGTCAAGGCATAGATTGATGGGTCTGTGCTATGAAAGGATGTTAATGGTTCTGGGTGCAAGAGGGGTACCTCTTGTAATAATACAGATGTGCTTTGGACCCCCTGAATACAGCAACAAGGCTAAATAGACGTATTACCATCTCCTCCTCTCCTAATTCAAACAGTTCTCAGTTCGCTTGCTCCTGTTTACACAAGTTCCTGTATGTGTGGTTTCTGAGAGATCTTATCTCCACCTCTGCTGTGAACAGTCGCTGTCAAACAAAGTAAGCTGAAAAATAAATATATGTAAGCTGACCTTTCCTTATCTCTGATACACGGTGTGCAGCATTCAAATTTGCTCAGCACAGTACCTGTCTGCATCACGCAACCCCATTATTAACAATAGTCCCATAGTGTGGATGGAGTGGGGGGGTGGGGGGGTGGGGGTGGGGGGGTGGGTTGGCGGTGGGGGGCAGTGAAGAACATGAGACATTGGAGCAGGAGGAGATTAATCTCACCCTGTACTTTTAAAAAGGGTTGTTTGGATTGATGAACTTATACTTGAATTTATTTAGCATTGAAAAGACTAATTCATGGAACTTGAATTAACCCGACAAACTGATTTATTTCGACAGAAACAGAAACATCAGGCAGAGTCTTAGACACTGAATTCGGAAATAATGCTGACGTTTATTGAACAGAAGCAAAATCAAACAACAATGCACTTATCAAACAATCAAAGTCTCATCAAACAACTTGTTCAGTTAACTCAAACTTATCCAATAGTTACTAAAGGGAGACAAAGTGGGAGGTATACGTAGCAACGAAACCCGACAGCAGTCACGCATTGAATTGGACCCCCATTCTGTAAGAAGCGGATGACAATCTTAACCGCGGCCCCGCCCCCCGCGCCGACAGCTGTTCCTCGAAGGACACTGCACCTTCCTGGGATCCAGACTGAAATGAATTCTCCTCTCTCTCTGCCCCCTGGGTACAATGCCACTCTCTCCACATTTTTAATATTCATTCAGGGAATGTGGGATTCGTAGGCTGATCCAGCATTTATTGCCAATTCCTAACTGCCCCTTGGCAATTTAGTGGTGAGCTGCCTTCATGAACGTTGGGAGTCCATGTGTTTTAGGTACACCCACAGTGCTGTTAGGAGAGAGCTCCAGTGTTTTGAACCAATGACGGTGAAGGAACGGCCGATAGGTTTCCAAGTCAGGACCGTGTGTGGCTTGGAGGGAACTTCCAGGTGGTGGTGTTCCCACATGTCTGTTGCCCTTGCCCTTCTAGACGTTAGGGGTCGTGTGTTTCGAAGTTGGTATCGAATGAGCCTTTGAGAGTTGCTGCATTGCATCTTGTAGATGGTACACACTGCTGTACCTGTGTGTCCGTGGTGCAGGCAGTGAATGCTTGTTGATGTGATGCCAGTCAAGCCAGGCTGCTTTGTCCTGTACAGTGTCGAACATCTTGAATGTTGTGGGAGGTGCAGCCATGCAGGAAAACGGATACTATTCCAGCACACTCCTGATTTTTGCCTTGTAGATAGTGGGCAGGCTTTGGGGAGTCAGTAGCTGAGTTACTCGCCGCAGCTTTCCTAGCATCTGGCCTGTTCTTGTTGCCACAGTATTTACCTGGCTAGTCCAGTTCAGTTTCTGATCCCCAGGATCAGCCCCAGGATGTTGTTAGTCGGGGATTCAGTGGTGGGCATGCAACTGAATGTCATGGGTCAGGTTCCCTTGTTGGAGATGGTCATTACCGGGCACTTGTCTGGCTCGAATGTTACTTGCTACTTATCCATGCAAGCTTGGATATTGTCCAGGTCTTGCTGCATTTGGGCATGCACTGCTTCCTAATCTAAGGGGTCACGAATGGTGCTGAACATTGTGCAATCATCAGCGAACATCCCCAGTTCAGACCTTATGATGGAAGGAAGATCAGTGACGCTGTATATCCTTGGGCTGAGGACACTGAACTGAGGAACTCCAGCGGTGATGTCATCTCCCCCTTGGGATGCACACTGATGGGAATTCTCCTCTGCCCGTGCCCCCGGCCACACTCACCATCTCAACCCTGAAAGGAATGTTCTCTCTGACCCCCATGGTCTGAACCAGTTTCCCTTCACTTGATGCCTACATCGAGATGATTCTCTGTTTCACACTCCCAAAGTTTTGTTACACCGCCTTAGGCCATTTCGTTCCAAATGGCTCATTGGTAACTCATGCTACCAGGGCGAACAGCACTGTTTCCAGTTCATTGCTCACGTTTCCTTCAACTGCATATAAATGCCTCCAAACTTCTTTATTTCATGGTTGATGCCCTTTTCCTAACTAGCCAGAAGGAATAAATACGTCGCACACATACTCTTATTTCCCAGTTTTTATTGGTGTTCAATTTTAAAGCCTACTAGACCGTTTCAGACCAGTATTGTTATTTCCTAATTTTTATTGCTTTTCATTTCTGGGTATGTGCCTTCGCCACCCCAATGCCTCCATCCAGTTCTGGAGTCTCCAGCCGGGATATAATCTGTCTGAATCTACCTACGGATCTGCATCAGAAACTGAGAAGCTTCAATGGGAGCAATTATTTTTGTTTGAAATTCAGAGCCCCAATTTGCTCCAGCTCACTCTTAAATGTACAACTGATCATGTGAACCTTTGCCATGCCTCATCTAAATCAAACATATCCTACCTTAGATCAGAGGACTGAAACCGTCTTCCTGCAGCTGAGACCTCCTAAGAAATAGGAGCCGGAGTAGACCATTCGGCCACTAGAGCCTGCTCACCATTTGATACAATGGTGGATGATTTAACTGTGGCCTGAACCCCACTTTCGTTCACTGAACTCTTGTAAAAAAGCAGCAAAACCTTCTTCTCCTGTGAAGTACAAACGTATAATTTCACATCCAACTGCACCCGTGTGCTAACTTGTACTGTGTCCTGTACTAGGATTCCTAAATCACTCCGAGCACCAACATTTAAAACGCCCTCACTGTTAATTAAGCGTTCTGTTTTTCTATTCTTCCTGCCAAAGTAAATGACCTCACGCTTCACCATATGATACTCGACCTGCTTTCATGTTGCCTGCTCACCCCAACTGCCACTATCTCTTTCCAGCTCTTTGTGTCCTCCTCACAGCTTTACCGTGATGCCGACATGCTGAGTAGAGATATTTCCACCAGCAGTGACTCCGCCGGATTCACTGGGAGGGCTGTCACACAGACGCTCGTGTCCATCTTCAAGGTGGCTGCATGAGCATTCTGACAAATCTCTCGCAAAATCGACATAAATCGACTGGGCACTGCGTCCAGTTGGTGGAAACGTGTCTCTCACCGCCAGGTCCTGGTTTCTCAATTCTCCAATGGTCAACGGTCGAGTGCAACACTTGGAGACTCTCCTCGAAGTGTCCCAGCATCGACGTTAATGACAGGGAGGAGCTCGCTGCCAGGCAGTGAAAATGGTGACAAAGTGTCCATCATTCTGTATCACGCTTTGAGTCTCCATGTCTTCATGATAAGGCAGAGCGGCCGAAGAGAAGAGAAGGAAAGGAAGCGACTGCTGCTCTCCGGATCCGCCGACTTGGTGGGACGTCCAGCCCTATGTGCTCGATGCCCTGCGGATGGAAAATCGACCTCTTCATTCACATGAAGACCCACAGCAGAAAATGGCGACCCCGAGGAGACATCACTCTCGAATCGAGAGACAGCTGAAGGTGAGGACAATTTATATCCAACTTGGTGCTGTTACCAAGATTGGACACAGAACACTCCGTAACCTCGTGAAGTCATTGGTATAGATTGTAAATTTGGTGAGGATGGAGATTGATGAAGATTATTGGGGACCAGGCGGTGGCCAATGGGAGGGTTTGTGAGTGAGATGGAAAATCAATCCAGATAGTGTGACTTTAAATTGCACCCCTGGGGTCTGTGAATTTGAATTTAAAAGCAAATCTATAAACAAACGGTCTGGATCAGTAAACGTCGCTAACAGTATGCTGGAGAGATTGACAGAGTGAATCTTCTCTTTCTAAAAGTGTCTCCATTAAAATCCCAACCCGCAACTCGGCAAGGCTCCTCTGACAGCACCTTCCATACCCAAAGCCGCTCGCATCTAGAAGGTCAAGGGCATCAGCCACATGGGAAGACAATCACCTGGATCTTCCCTTCCAAACCACTAACCAAACTGACATGAAATTAGGTTGTCTATTCTTTATTTGACGCTGCGTGAAAATCCTGGAACATCCTCCCGAACAGCACGGTGGGTGTACCTAGAACACCTGGACGGATGCGGTTCAACAAGGTGGCTCCCCACCACCTTCTCAAGCGGCAACTAGGGATGGGCAATAAAAGCTGGCCTACCCGGCGTTGCCCACATCCGTAGAAGGAATGAAAATATATGCCCGGAACATTACACAACTTTGACCATTAAATGCTCAGACACGGAGACAATTTCCGTCCCCCTACACCCTCCATGATTGGGTAACGGGAGGCAGGTTATGTTATGTCAAAGAGGTAAAAAAAACTGTTCCAAATATCAGGTGCAAGTTTCCTTGTTTTCACAACTACTCCTTTCATTAAAAAAAACTTAAATTTGCATGAATGCCACAATGCATATCATGTTTCAGCCAAACAGCACAGCCAGTGGTCACATGTTGCCTCCGTGGGATGGGCGGTGCTGGATGTCTTGTTACAGAGTCTGACACCACGCACAGCATATTGTACCTGAGAGTGAGAACAAAGCAAGTGAACAGGACCCCCACTGCATCTCACAGAGCATTTGAATACTCTGGTATGTAGTCAGCTATGAATGGGCCTTCGAATACAATCAGGAATTTGTCACTTTCTGGGTCTTGGCTCGGTGGGGTGTGTCTGCTTCTTCTCCTGTCCGCGAACAGGGCTCAGTAATGGAATTGTGTTCGAATATTAGCAGGGTGTCAATACAGCAGGCCTTGGAGGAGGAGCTAGAGAAGAGAGTCGGCAGGTCAGTAAGTCATCGACTTTAAACCATTGAGGCAATTGAACAAGGGAAGAGGGAAGCATTGGAGCCAAGCAATTGGTGTTGGTTCAGGACATGTAAGAAAGAACTGAAGAAGAGCCAGACGGTCTCGAAACGCTAACTCTTTTTATGTCTCCACAGATGATGTTAGGCCTGCGAAGCATTTCCAGCATTCTCTGGTTTTGGTTTTGGCTTAAACTCTATATGAAGGGGTCCCAATGAGTTTACAGTTCACCCACTATAAACCACGAATCGACTGTCTCACTCAAGAATTAAATTGCCCTCCTTTTCCCCATTCCATTAAATCCCCGTAATGCTAGTTCTTTGTTTTCCTTCCCAGAATATCACCTAGTGATGTGGACTCTGCTGCTGATTCCCGGTTTCCTGAGTAAGTGATTTACACTGTGATCAACCTTCTCCATGTTCATTTAAAATCGTTATGGAGCGAAACTTAATTTGTGATATTATTGAGCGTGGTCCTAATGCTGTATCTGCGACTCAAGAACAGATGCCATTGTTAGCAGTGTACACACAATATAATATTATGAAGAGATATTGTTCACAGAATGGACAACAGTGTGTCAATTGGGCTTGATTGTTGCCTCGTGTGAGCTCATACAGTCTGTAATCAAAAGGTGAAAACAACGATCTTTCCAATGAGTGACAATCCACAAGTGGTGGCGGCCCAAAGGGACTTGGGGATCCTTTTGCACAGATTATGACATGTTTTTAACGGGTTAACAAATTAATCCAAAAGCCTATCGGGGAGCTGACCTTTATATCTATTGTAATGACCGACAAGTTTGTAGGCTCCATGTGTCAGATTGATACCGCCTTCGTCAGACCAAACACGGAGTAACTGTGGGTAGCTCTGTGCACCACACCTGATGTAGGATAGATTGACCTCGGAGGGAGTGTCGTGTAGATTTAGCAGGACGAATCCTGGATTCCAAGGGTTAAATTATTAGGAGATTTTAGACAAAGTAAGATTGTTGTCCCCTTTTAGAGGTGGGTTGTGGGGGGTGCGGGGGGGGGGGTCGTGGGTGGTGGGGTAGGTGGGGGGGGGGGGGGGTGGGGCTGATTTGTTCAAAATTTGAAAGCTATCCTGAGGATATCAGGTGGACAGAATCTATTTCCGAGAGTCCGGATGTGGAGGACGAGGAGGCGTGATCTAAATATTAGAATCATAGTTTCTTGAGTGAAATTAACAAACACGTTTATATATCGATATAGTCGAAGATTGAATCACTCTTCTGTTAAATGCAATGGATGGTTAAATTCTAATTAGGGATTGGCATGTTTATATTCGCCAATGATCTGAAAGGATACGGGACAAAGGCTGGTAGATTGAGTTATTTCACAGATCAGCCAAAATCTCACTGGATGCTGGAAAAAACTCGAGGCGCTGAATGGTGCTTCCTCTTCCTGTCTTCTCCAACCTGATTGGAGAGGTTCAATCATGAAGTTAATTTTCAAATTCTCACATCCCAATTACGCATGCTCACAATCACAAATCAGATTGAAAATTTACCCCATGCCTGATTGCTAATAAATCCGTATCCTGACCTCCAGCCTGATCTCCAAATTAACAGCAATCAAATCTCGGAAAGCCCTGATAAAGGTGCTAAAAATAATTCTCAATGAAGATACCAGAAAGGAGAGATATTGATGCACTTGATGTCTCCATCGCTTCTTTTCCCATTCCCCTTAAGTCAGTATCTTTGTCGTTATCGCTCCTTCACCCAGTGGGAACAGGTTCTCTCGAACGACTCTCTCCAGGCCCTCACGATTTTGAACACATCGATAACATCTCCACTCAGTCGTCTCTGCTCCAAGTTAAACAGTCCCAACTTCTCCAATCTATCGATGGAACTGAAACAACTCATAACTGGAATCATTTTTGTGAATATTTTCCACGCTCTCTCCAATGCCTTCACGCCCCTCACTTTCACACTCTCTCCATCTTACTATCAAATACACTCAAATTCTCCCCCTCTTTCACAAACACTTACACTCTCTCCCTCTTTCTCACACAATCAGAATATTCCCCTCTCTTTTTCACACACACTGACATTCTCCCTCTCTCTCACTGTCACACACACTCACACTCCCCCTCTCTCTGTCACACGCACTCACACTTCCTCCCTCTCTGTCACACCTACTCACACTATCCCCATCTCTATCCCTCACACTCACAATCTCCCCCTTTCTTTGTCACACATACTCACATTCTCGTTCATTCTGTCACACAAAGTCGCACCCTCCCCGTCTCTCTCTCAGACACACTCACACTCTCCCCCTCTCTCACACACACTCTCTCCCCCACTCTCTGCCACACACACTCACATTCACCACCTCTCTCTCTCTCAAAATGTCTCCCATTGTCTCTCACACTCATCCCCTTACTCAGTCACACTCACTCTCTTCCTCGGTCACACTCCCCCCTCAAACGCTCCACTCACACTGCCACAAACACTCGCACTCTCCCCCTCTCTCTCCCTCAATCACAATCTCCTCCTTTTTCTTTGATACATACACTCTCCCCCCTTGCTCACCCATAGACAACTCTTGTCCTTTCTCTCAAACTTTCTCTCTCCCCTCGCTCTTTTACGCACGCTATCGCTCTCTCTCTCTTTCTCCCACTCTCACAATCACACTGCCCTGTCTCTCACACCCACACTCTCAATCTGCACCTCACTCTCACACTCAAACCCTGCATTTCACCCTTTCACGCAGACACACTCTGCACATCACTCTCTCACACACATTCTGCACCTCACTCTCTCACATTGACACTCTACACCTCTCTCTCACTCACACTCTCCTCCTCTCACTCACACGCTCGCTCTCTCCATCGCCCTTTTACGCACACTCTGGTCTGTCTATTTTGTCACAATCACACTGCCCCATCTCTCACACAAATTCAAACTCTGCAGCTCACTCTCGCACATTCACACCCTGCACCAGACTCTCATTCACATTCTCGTCTCTCTCACTCATAGTCTCCATCCCTCTCCTTCATAATCTGTCTCATATTCAACCTTCCTCTCTCACTCAGACCCTCCCTCTCTCACTCATTCTCTCTGTCTCTCTCTCACTCATAGTCCCAATCTCTCACTCACAGTCTAACTCCCACTCTCTCTCTCTCTCTCGCTCCCTCTTCCTCTATCTCCTTCTCTCACAATCACAAATCTCTATCTCTCTCACACACACTCCCACTCTGCTGCTCATTCTCTCACACTCACACCCTACACCTCACTCTCTCACACTCACACACACACACTGCACCTCACTCTCTCACACTCACACTCTGCACCTCACCCCCTCGCTCACACACACACTGCACCTCACTCTCTCACACTCACACTCTGCACCTCACCCTCTCACACACACACTGTCTGTACCTCACTCTCTCACAGTCACATTCTGCACCTCACTCTCCCATACTCACACCCTACACCTCACTCTCTCTCTCACACACACACTGCACCTCACTCTCTCATACTCACACTCTGCACCTCATTCTCTCACACACACACTGTCTGTACCTCACACTCTCACAGACACACTCTGCACCTCACTCTCCCACACTCACACCCTACACCTCACTGCCTCACAGTCACACTCTGCGCCTCACTCTCTCACACTCACAACCTACACCTCACTCTCTCACACACATCTTGCATCTCACCCTCACACACACATACTGTCTGTACCTCACTCTCTCACACTCACCCTACACCTCAGTCTCTCACACTCACACCCTACAACACATTCTCTCTCACACACACACTCTGCAACTCTCTATTTTTCACACACATTCTGCACATTACTCTCTCACAGTCACACTCTGCATCTCACACTCTCACACACACACTGTCTGCACCTCACTCTCTCACAGTCACACTCTGCACCTCACTCTCTCACATTCAAAACCTTCTCCTCACTCTCACTCACGCTCGCCATCTCTCTCTCACAGTCTGTTCCTTTCTCTATCTCTCACATTCAATCCCCCTCTCTCAATCAGACTCTCCCTCTTTCATTCATTCTCTCTCTCTCATGCATAGTTCCAATCTCTCACTCACAGTCTCTCTCTCTCTCGCTCTCTCTCCCTCTCTCTCATTCGCTGCCTTCATCTCTCTCTCTCAGTGTCACTCTTCCCCCTTTCACATTCAGTCTCTCTATCTCACTTAGTCTCCTTTTCTCTCTCACATTCTGCCTCCCTCTCTCTCACATTGAGTCTCCCTCTCTCTCATATTCGCAGTATCTCTCTTCCGATTGCACTCTCCCTCCGTCTCTCTCACATTCACAGCCTCTCTCTCGCTATCTCAAATTCATCCTCTCCCTCTATCTCACATTCACAGTATCCCTCTTCCTCGCATATTCATTGTCTCCCTATCAAACTCAATCTCCCTCTATATCTAAGACATTCGCAGCCTCCTTCTCTTTCACTTACATTCTTAGTCTCCCTCTCCTTCACATTCACAATCTCCCCCTCCGTCACATTCACAGTCTCCCTCCCCCTCACATTCACAGTCACCCTCCCCATCACATTCAGAGTCTCCCTCTCCCTCACATTCACAGTCTCCCTCTCCCTCACATATTCATTGTGTCCCAACCAAACGCAGTGTTCCACTATCTCTAACAAATTCATAGCCCCCCTCTCTTTATCTCACATTCTTAGCCTCCCTGTCCTCTCATTCACAGTCTCCCCCTCTCTCACGTTCACAGCCACCCTTTGTCTTACATTCACAGTCTCCCTTCTCCCATATTCACAGTGTCCCCCTCTTGCTTACAGTCTCCGGCTCTCTCACACATTCAGTGTCTCCCTCTCTCACACATTCATTGCCTCACTCTCTCTCTCACCCTCTCGCTCTCTCACACATTCACAGCACCCATCTCTCAGTCAGACTATCTCTCCCACCTCTCTCTCTCTCTCTCTACTCTCTGTCTCTCTCAAATTCGCAGTCTCCCTCTCCCTCACATTCACAGTGTCCCCCTCCCTTATATTCACAGTCTACCCCTCTCTCACATTCACAGTCTCCCCCTCCCTCACAATCACCGTCTCCCCCTCCCTCACATTCACCGTCTGCCCCTCCCTCATATTCCCAGACTCCCCCTCCCTCACATTCATAGTCTCCCTCTCCCTCACATTCAGGCTCCCTCTCCCTCACAGTCACAGTCTCCCCCTCCCTCACATTCACAGTCTCCTCTCCCTCACAGTCTCCCCCTCCCTCACATTCACAGTCTCCTCTCCCTCACCTTCACAGTCCCCCCCTCCCTCACATTCACAGTCTCCTTCTCCCTCACATGCACAGTCTCCCTCTCTCTCTCACTCATACCACCAGTCTCTAACTCACAATGCCCCCCCCTCTCTCTCAGTCGCCCCTTCTCACTCTCTCATATTCAGCATCCAGCTCTCTCTGACTGAATATCACTCTCCCCCTCTCTCCAATTTACTCCCTCCCTCTCACTCAGTCTCACTCTCTGTCTATCTCACATTCATTCTCCCTCTCTCGCTCACTTTCACCGTCTGCATCTCTCCCACATTAAAAGTCTCCCTCTCTCTCACTCAGAGAATCCCTATCTCAGACACACTCAAAGCCTACATCTCTCTCTCTCTCACTCACAGCCTCCCTCTCCCTCACACAGTCACAGCCTCACTCTCTCATTCACAGTCTCCATTTCTCAGTCACCCCAGTCTCTGACTGTCTCTCCCACACTCCCTCTATTTATCTTTCTTACATTCACAGCCTCCATCTCTCTCTTACTCACAGTCACCGCTCTCTCAATCTGAGCCTCCATCTCTCACACACTCACAGTCTCCTGCCTCTCACTCATTCACTCATATTCTCCATCTCTCTAGCTCTCACTCAGTCTCTCTCTCACATTCGCAATCTCCCTCTCTCACTCAGTCTCTCCACCCTCACAATCACAGTCTCCATCTCTCTCACTAACTATCTTCCTCTCTCTCACACATTCACATTATCCCTCCCTCTCACTCAGTCTCTCTCCCTCTCTGTCTCTCACACACATTCACAGCATCCCTCTCTCTCTCTGTCACATTCAGTCACCGTCTCTCACTCAGACTCTCCCTCCCTCACTCAGTCTCCCCTTTCTCTCTTTCGCTGCCTCCATATCTCTCTCGCTCAGCCTCACTCTCCCTCTCTCTCACATTCAATACCTCTCTCTTACTCAGTCCCCCTCAGTCTCCCTCCTTCACTCTCTCTTTCTCTCACACACACACCCACACACACATTCAGTCTCTCTCTCTCACGTTCACAGTCCCCCTTTGTCTCACATTCTCTGCCCCCCTCCCACATTCAGACTCCTCTCTCTCACATTTACAGTCCACCTCTCTCTCACAACCATTAACAAATTACCCCTTTCTCTCGCATTCAGTATCACTCTCTTCAAATTCAGTCTCCAACTCTCATATTCCATATCTCCTTCTCTCTTACATTCAGTCCCCCTCTCTCTCACACATTCATTGTTGCTACATTTCTCTCACTCACTGTCTCGCTCTTACTCTCTCGTAAATTAAGTCTCCCTCTCTCAATCAGACTCTCCCTCTGTCAATTAGTGTCTCTCTCTCTCTCTCTCTCTCTCTCTCATTCACAGACTCCCTCTCTCGCTTTATAGCACATTCAGTTTCCCTCTCTCACTCAGACTCTCCCTCTATTACTCAGTCTCTCTCCATCACGTTCACATTCTCCCTCACTCACACACATTCATTGTCTCCCTCTCTGTCTCCCACATTCACAGCCTCCCTCTCTCTATCACATGCTTTGTCAGCATTTCTCTGCCATAGCCTTTCTCTGTCCTTCTCTCATATATGGAGTCTCCTTCTCTCACAGTCTCCCTCTCTCTCTCTCTCTGCCCCAAAACTCACTTTCAGTCTCCCACTCTCAATCTCACTCTCCCTCTCCTGTCTAACATTCACAGTCTCCCTCCCTCTCACGTTCACAGACTCCCTCTCCCACACATTCACAATCTCTGTCTCCCTGATATTCACAGTGTCCCTCGCTCACACGTTCACAGTCTCCCTCTCCCTCACATTCTCAGTCTCCCTCTCCCAGACATTCACAGTCTCAAAATAAAAACAGAAACTACTGCGGATGCTGGAAATCCAAAACAAAAATAGAATTACCTGGAAAAACTCAGCAGGTCTGGCAGCATCGGCAGAGAAGAAAAGAGTTGACGTTTCGAGTCCTCATGACCCTTCCGCAGAACTGAGTAAAGTTAGGAGAGGGGTGAAATATAAGCTGGTTTAAGGTGGGTGGGGTGGGGGGAAGAGAAGTTGGGGGGGGTGGGGGGTGGTTGTAGCGACAAGCAAGCAGTGATAGGAGCAGATAATCAAAAGATGACACAGACAAAAGGAACAAAGACATGTTAAAGGTGGTGATATTATCTAAGAGAATGTGCTAATTAAGAATGGATGACAGGACACTCAAGGTACAGCTCTATTCCAGGCCCCGCAGTCTGTCACCGCCCCCAGTTTCTAGCCCCGGTCACCCCTCTACCCCCGGCCCAACCTATATCCCTGGCCCCATTCTCTACGCTGGCACTGCTCTCCATCCCCGGTCTCACTCTCAATACCCGGCCCCAGTCTCTATCCCTTGCCTTTTTCACAATCATCGGCCCCACTCTCTAGTCAGCCCCGCACTCTAACCCCGGCCTGACTCTCTGTACCCTGTCACACTCACTATACACGGCCCAACTCTCTATCCCCGCCTCCAATCTCTATCCCTGGCCCCACTCTCTAACGCCCCGGCCGCGCTCTCTATCCTTGGCCCAACACACTATACCCTGCCCCAATCTCTATCCCCAGCTCCACACTTTAACACTTGCCCAAATCACTATACCCGTCTCCTCCCTCTATCCATGGCCCCACTCTATCCCCGGCCCTATTCCATATCCCAGGCTCCAATACCTATAACCGGCCCTAAACTCTAAACACGGACCCTCTCTCTATGCCCAGAATCACTCTTGAAACCGGCCAGCGCTCTTTATCCCCGGCCCCACTCTCTGTACCCGGCCCGACACTCTATCCCTTTCTCCACTCTCTATGCCCGGCACAAGTATCTACACCCTGCTCCAATGTTATCCCCGCTCACTCTCTATCCCCGGTTCCTTTCTCTATCCATGGCTGTACTCACTGTCCCCGGTTCCACAATCTCACCCCGTCCCCACATCCTCGACGAACCTGCTCTCTATACCTACCCCTGTTCTCAACCCCCATCCCTACTCACTATAACCGGCCCCAATCTCTATTCTTTGCCATCCTCTATACCCGGCGCCAAACTCTATCCCCGGCTCCACTCTCTACCCCCGGCCCCAATATCTATGCATAGCCCCAATCTCTATCCCTGGCCCCAATCTCTATCCCGGCCCTATTCTGTATCCCCGGCCCAACTCTAAATCCAAGTTCCGAATCTCTTTAACCTGCTCCTCTCTCTATCCCTGGCCCCGCTCTCTCAACGTTGCAGCTCCCTATCTCCTGAACCGCCCCCTACCCCTGGTCCCAATCTCTATACCTGGCCCCACTCTGTATACCCGGCAGCACTCTCTACCCCCTGCCCCAACCTCTATCCCCAGCTCCACTCTCTACACACCTCCTCAATCGCTATAACCGGCCCCACTCTCTAACCCCACGGCACCGCTGTCTATCGCCGGACCAACAGACTATATCCGGCACAACTCTCTATACCCAGCTCAGTGGAGCTCTTACCCCGTGGCTCCACTCCCTTTACCCGGCTTCACTCAATATACTCAGCCCCACTGCCAATCCCCTGCTGCACTATATATCCCCGGACCCACTCTCTAGCCCAGGCCCTAATCTCTATACCTGGACCCACTCTCTATCCCCGTCCCCACAGTCCATAAGCTGCACCACTCTCTATATCCGGCCCCGCTCTCTATCCCCAGCTGCATACTCTATCCCGGGCTCCACTCTCTATCCCCAGCAGCATACTCTATCCCGGGCTCCACTCTCTATCCCCAGCTGCATACTCTATCCCCGGCTCCACTCTCTACCCCTGCCCTACTCTCTATAGCCGGCCCCACTCTCCATCACCAGCCCTAATCTCTGTAGACAGCCACATTCTCGATTCCCGGGCCCACCCTCTATATCTGGCCCGACTCTCTACCCCCGGCCCAACTCTCTATACCCGACTACGCTCTCTATCACCAGCCTCAATTAGTATCCCCGGCCCCATTCTCTATCCCCGCCCCTACTCTGTATACCCGGCTCCGATCTATCCAATCTCCAATCCCTGACACCACATTCTACCCCTAGCCTCTCTGTCTATACCCGCTCCCACATTCTGTACCCGGCCCAGCTCTCTAACCCCGGCTGCAATCTGTATCCGCGGCCACACTCTCTAAACCCCAGGTCCAACTCTCTATACCCGGCTCAACTCACTACACCCAGCACCAATCTCTATCCCAGCCTCCAAAATCTGTTCCCAGCCCTAATCTCTATACCCGGCCCCACTTTCTATCCACGCCCCCACTCTTTGTGCGGCCCCAATCTCTACCCCCAGCCCCACCCACTATCCCTCTCCCCACCCGGTATACCCGGCCAGACTCTCTATCCCCAGCTCCACTCTCTAAACCTGGCCGCACTGCCCATATCGGGCCCCACTCTGTGTTCCCGGATCCACACTCTATCCCCGGCCCCATTCTCTATCTACGGCTCCACTCACTATCCACGGGTCCACTCTCTAAAAGCGGCCCCACACTCTCAACGGCCCCGTTCTCTTTCCCCGACCCTGCTCTCTACCCCCGGCCCTACTCACTATAACCGCCCACACTCTCTATCCACAGCCCCACTGTTTAACCCCTGCCCCACTCTCAATCCTTAGCACCACACACTAGCCCCAGACTGCTATTCTATACGTGGCCCTGCTCTCTAACTTTCCATCACCGATCTCTATCACCGGCCATACAGCCTTTACCCGGCACCATTCTCTCTACCCAGCTCCAATTTCTAACCCCCAGCGCCACTCTCTACACCCGCCTCCACTAACTTTACTGGCCCCCACTCTTTATTCCCGGCCCCAATTCCTATAACTGACCCCACTCACTATCGACAACCCCAGTATCTATCCCTTGCCCCACTCTCTGTCCCCTGCACCCAACTCTACCCTCGGCCTCACTCTCAAAACCTGGCCCCACTCTCTAAACCCAGCTCCAATCACTATCATTTATCAACTATCTATCCCTGGACCCACTCTCTATCCCAGGCCCTACTCTCTATCCCCGGCCCCACTCTCTATCACTGGCTCCACTCGCTATCCCCGGCGACACTCTCTATACATGGACCCTATCCATATCACCGCCCCCACTCTCTATCCCCGGCCCTTCTGTCTTCAACAGTCCCTACCCTCTATCCCTGGCCACATTTTCTATCATCAGCCCCACTCACTATCCCTGGCCCCTTTCTCTATTCGTGGTTCCACTCTCTATCCCCGGCTCCACACTTTATCCCTGGCCCCACACTCTTGATGGCCCGGCTTTCTATCCATGGCCCTGCTCTATACCCCCGGCCAATCTCTCTAAGACCGGCCCCACTCTCTATCCCCGGCCCCCATTCCCTTCACCACTCTCAATACCCGGCCCACACTCTATCACAGCCCAAACTATCTATCCCCAGCAACAGCATCTACCCCCGGGCCAATCTACATCCCTGGCCCCATTCCCTGAACCCTGGTTCTAGTCTCTATAACCAGCCCCGCTCTCTATACCCAACTACACACTCTATCCCGGGCTCCACACTCTATCGACGGCCCCACTCACTATCCCTAGCCCCACACTTCATCCCCGGCCCTAATCTTTATAGACGGCCCCATTCTCTATCCCCGGGACCACACTCTATACCCGGCCCACTCTCTAGCCCCGGCCCAACTCTCTACACCCCACTGCTCTCTCTATCACCGGCCCCAATCAGTATCCGTGGCCCTACTCTCTATCCCTGGCCCTACCCGACTCCAATCTATCCCCAGCTCCAATCCATTCTCGGCCCCAAACTCTCGGTGGCCACACTACTCTCTATACTGGGCACCACTTTCCATTCCCGGCCACACTCTCTATCCCGTGACACACTCACTTTCCCTGCCCCAATTCCTATCCACAGCTCCACTCTCTATTCCTGGCCCTGAACTCTATAGATGGCCCGACTCTTCATTCATGGCCCCAATCTCTCTACGGCCCCGCCCTCTATCCTTGGACCCACACTCTGTCCCCTGCCCCACATTTTACCCCCGCCTCTCTGTCTATACCCGGTCCAAAATTCTATACCCGGCCCAGCTCTGTATCCCTGGCTGCAGTCTGTATCCCCGGCCCCACTCTCTAACCCCCAGGCACCCACTCTTTATACCCGGCTCAATTCAGTACACCCGGACCCTATATCTATCATAGGCTCCAAACCCTGTTCCCGGCCCAAATCTCTATATCCGGCCCCACTCTCTCTCCATGGCCCCACTCCATACCCGGCCCCACTCTCTGTCCCCGGCCACAATCTCAACCTCCGGTCCCACCCTCTATCCCTGTCCTCACCCTCTATACCCGCCCCTACTCTCTATCCACAGCCCCACTCTCTAACATCTGCCCCTCCCTCTATCCCAGGCACCACGCACTAACACCGGACAGCTTTTCTATACCTAGCCCCACTCTTTAACCCTCCGTCTCAGCACTCTATTATCGGTCATACAATCCATACCCGACACCACTCTCTATACCCAGCTCCACTCTTTAACCCGCCCCCCCCCCCCCCACCCACCCAGCCCAATTCTCTAAATTCGGCTCCACTCATTAGACTCCATCCCAGAACCCACAATCTCTCCCAGGATCTACTTTCTATAACTGGCCCAACTCACTGTCCACAGCGCCGCTCTCTATCACTTGTTCCACTCCATAACCCCGGCACCACACACTAACCCCGGCCTCATTCTCAATACCTGGCCACACTCGCTATCCCATCGGGTACCACAGTCTATCCCCTGCCCTAGAGTCTATACCGGGCACCACTCTCTGCACCCAGCTCCACTCTGTAACCTCTTGGCACACTCTCTATACCGGGCTCTACACACTATACTCAATCCAGCCCCTATCACCGACCCACTCTCTATTGCCGTGCCTATTCTCTATATCAGGCCCCACTCTCTATCCTCGGCCCCACCCTGCATCCACGACCCCACTCTCTATCCCCGGTCTCACTCTCTATCCCCGGCCCCACTCTCCATACCTGGCCTCACTCTCTATACCCGGCCCCACTCTCTATCCCCGGCTCCACTCTCGAACCATGGACCCACTCTCTAACCCTCCAGCACTGCTCGCTATCCCCATACCTACACTCTATCCCCGGCCTCACACGCTATCCCCAGCAATAATCTTTATACCCGTCCACACCCTCTATCCATGGCCACAATCTCTATGCTTGGCTCCACTCTCTTTCCCCGGCCACACTCATTCCACGGACAGGCTCCCTATCCCCGGTCCAACTCTCTATCCCCAGCCGCAACCTCTATCGCTGGCTCCACATTTCACCGCCGGCCTCACGGCCACACTCTCTATACCCGGCCTATCTCTCTATCCCGAGAAGCACTCTCTATACCCGGCCCCACTCTCTATACCCGGCCTATCTCTCTGTCCCAGGAAGCACTCTCTAACAGTGGACCAACTATCTAACTCCTGGCAATGCTCTGTATCCCCGGCCCCACTCTTTATAACCGGATCCACTCACTATCCGCTGACCCACTCTCTATTCCCAGCTCCAATCTCTGTCCCTGCACCTGCTCTCTATCCCTCCCCTGCTCTCTATACCCGGCCCCACTCTCTATCCCCGGCTCTGCTCTCTATCACCGCCCCCAGTTTCTATCCCCGGCCTACTCTCCACCCCCGGCTCCAACCTCTAACACTGGCCCCACTCTCTAACCTGGCCATACTCTGTATAAGCAGCCACACTTTCTATCCGCGGCTCCACACTCTATGTCTGGATCCACTCTCTATCCCTGGACCAACTCTCTCGACGGCCCCGCCTTCTATCGTAGACTCCACTCTTTATTCCCGGTCCTAAACATTATACCCTGACCCACACTCTATCAACGGCCCTACTCTCATTAACCGCCCCCAATCTATATCCTAGGCCACACTCTCTATCCCCGGCACCACTCTCAATTCCGGGTACCACACACTAACACTGCAACCACTCTCTAACCCCAGCCCCACTATCAATCCCCGGCTGCAATCTCTATCTCTGGACTCACACTCTATCCCCGGCCCTACATTTTACCCCCACCTCTCTGTCTATACCCGGTCCCTCATTCTATACCCGGCCCAGCTCTCTATCCCCGGCTGCAGTCTGTATCCCTGGCCCCACTCTCTAACCCTCAGGCACCTACACTTTACACCCAGCTCAATTCAGTACACCCGTACCCTATATCTATCATAGGCTCCAAACTCTGTTCCCGGCCCTAATCTCTTTACCCAGCCCCACTCTCTATCCACGGCACCACTCTATACCCAGCCCCACTCTCTGTGCCCGGCCACAATCTCTACCTACGGTCCCACCCTCTATCCCTGTCCCCACTCTCTATACCAGGCCCAACTCTCTATGCACACCCCACTCTCTAACCTCTGCCCCTCCCTCTATCACAGGCATCACGCAGTACACCTGGACAGCATTTTTATACCTGGCCCCAATCTCTAACCCTCCGGCTCTGCTCTATATCATCGATCATACAGTCCATACCCGACACCACTCACTATAACCAGCTCCAATCATTAACCCCGCAACCCCATTCTCTAAACTCGGCTCCACTCATTATACTCGACCCGACTCTCTATCCCAGAACCCACTCTCTATCCCAGGACCTACTTTCTATAACTGGCCTCACTCACTGTCCACAGCCGCGCTCTCTATCCCTTGCCTTACTCTATATTCCCGGCTCCACACTCTACCCCAGGCCTCACTCTCAATACCAGGCCCCACTCTCTATCCCCTGGGTAACACTCTCTATCCCCTGCCCTAGAGTCTCTACCCGGCACCGTTCTCTATGCCCAGCTCCACTCTCTAACCCCTTGGCGCACTCTCTATACCCGGCTCCAATCAGTATACTCAATCCAGTCTCTATCCCCGACCCACTCTCTTTTGCCGTCCCTATTCTCTATATCCGGCCCCACTCTCTATCCCTGGCCCCACTCTCTATCCTCGGCCCCAACCTGTATCCACGGCCCCAACTCTCTATCCCCGGCCCCACTCTCTTTACCTGGCCTCACTCCCTATACCCAGCCCCACTCTCTATCCCTCGCTCCACTCTCGAACCATGGACCCACTCTCTAACCCTCCAGTACCGTTCGCCATCCCCATACCTACAATCTATCCCCGGCCCCACACGCTATCCCCAGCAATAATCTTTACACCCGTCCACACCCTCTATCCATGTCCCCACTCTCAATGCTTGGCTCCACTCTCTTTCCCTGGCCACACTCATTCGACGGACCGGCTCCCTATCCCCGGTCCAACTCTCTATCCCCAGCCGCAACCTCTGTCCCTGGCTCCACATTTTTCCCGCGGCCTCACTCTCTATACCCGGCTCCACTCTCTATACCTGCCCCTGCTCTCTATCCCTCCCATGCTCTCTATACCCGGCCTCACCCTCTATACCCGGCCCCACTCTCTATACCCGGCCTATATCTCTATCCCGGGAAGAACTCTCTAATACTGGACCAACTGTCTTACTCCCGGCAACGCTCTGTATCCCCGGCCCCACACTCTATGCCGGCTTCACTGTCTTTACCCAGCTCCATTCTCTAACACCCTGGCCCTACTCTCTATATCCGGCCCCAAAATCTATCACCCCCCCCCACTTTTTGTCACCGGCCCCAATTTCTATTCCCCCTGCAACAACCTCTATCACACGGCTCCACTCTCTATCCCCACCCTCTCGGCGGCTTCACTCTCTATCCCCAGAACCTTTCCCTCCCCATCCCTACACTCTATTACTGACCCCACTCTCTATATCCACCAGTCTCTCTATTCCTGTCCCCACACTCTTTCCCCAGCCCAAACTCAACCCCCAGCCTCACGCTCGATGCCCGGACCCAATCTCTATATTCAGCCCAACACTCTATCCTCAGCTCCACTATCTAGCCCCACTCCGAATCACTAGCCTCCGGCCACGCACTCTCTACCCAGCCCTACACTCTATACCCGGCACGACTCTCTGTACACAGCCCAACTCTGTATCAACGCCCCACACTCTCTAAACTGGGCCCCACTCTCTAACCCCATCCCTATACTCTTGCCACGGCGCCACACTCTACCCCCGGCTACACCCTCTATCCCCGGCCCCACGCTCTATCATCGGATCTACTCTCCATCTCCGGCCCCACTCACTAACCCCAGCCACACTCTCTATCCCCCACTCCAATCTCAATTCCCGGCCCTACTCTTTATACCTGACCCCTTTGTCTATCAACGGCTCCACTCCCTTTTCCCAGCTCCACACTCTATCCCCAGCTCCACTATCTAACACCGGGCCCACTCTCTATGCACAGTCCCATTCTCCACCCCGGGCCCCACTCTCTATCCCCGGCCCCTAACTCTATGCACGGCTCCACTCTCTGTTCACAGCTCCACGCTCTATCTGAGGCCCCACACTCTCGACAGGCTGGCTTTTTATCTCCGGCCCTGTTCTCTACCCACAAGCCCTACACTCTATATCCAGCCACAAGCTCTATCGCCGGCCCAACTCTCTATCCCCGGCCCCACTCTCTCGACTACCTCACTCTGTATTCACGGCCCCATGCTCTATACCCGGCCGAAATCTCTATCCCTGGCTCGACTTTATAAACCTGGACCCACTCTCTAACACCCCAGCCCCACTCTCTATAACCGGATCCACTCACTATCCGCTGACCCACTCTCTATTCCCAGCTCCAATCTCTATCCCTGCACCTGCTCGCTATCCCTCACACTGGTCTCTATACCCGGCCTGACTCTCTATCCCCGGCCCTACTCTGTATCACTGCCCCCAGTTTCTATCCCCGGCCCACTCTCCACCCCCGGCTCCAACCTCTATCACCGGCCCCACTCTCTAAACTGGCCCTACTCTGTATAAGCGGCCCCACTTTCTATCCACGGCTCCACACTCTATCCCTGGATCCACTCTCTATTCCTGGACCAATGCTCTCGACGGACCCGCCTTCAATTCGTAAGCTCCACTCTCTATTCCCGGTCGTAAGCAATATAACCGGACCCACACTCTATCAATGGCCCAACTCTCACTGACCGCCCCCAGTCTCCATCCCAGGCCCCACTCTCTATCCCGGGCACCAGTGTCTATTCCGGGTGCCACATTCTAACCCTGGAACCACTCTCTAACCCGAGCCTCACTATCAATCCCCGGTTCAACTCTCTATCCCCAGACGCAAACACTCTACATCCACCCTCTTTTTCCCGGGGACTGCTCTCAACCCCGGTTCTACTCTCCATATGCAGCACCACTATCTATCCCGAGCCCCACTCTCTATCCCCGGCCCCACACTCTACCTCGGGCCTCACGCTCGATATCTGGCCCCACTCTCTATTACCAGTCCAACTCTCCATCCCCGGTACCACACACTAGCCCCAGCCCCAATCTCTATACCTGCCTCCACTCACTTTACCCGGTCCCATTCTTTACCCATGGCTCCACTCTCGATACCTGGCCCCATTCTCTATACCCGGCCCCACTCTCTATCTCTGGCCCGACTCTCTATACCCAGCTCCACACTCTACCCCGCCATACTGTCTATCCCCTGACCAACTCATTTTCCAAGGACCCAGTGTCTATTCCCGGCCCCATCGCTATATCTGGCCCAAATCTCTGTCCCCAGCCGCACTCTCGGTACCTGGCCCCACTCTCTATCCCCGGCCACAGTCTCTATCCCCGGCCTCACTCCCTGTCCCCGGCGCCAATCTCGATACCTGGCCCCACTCCCTATGCCCGGAACCGCTCCCTATCACCAGCCCCACTCTCTATCCCCGGCCCCACTCTCTATCCCTGGTCCCATTCTCTATACCCAGCCCCACCCTCTCGATGGACACAATCTCAACTCCGCAGCCAGCTCTCTAAACCCCGACCCTGCCCGCTCACCACTAGCCCTACAAACTCTCTCCCCGGAACTGTTTTCAATCGACGACACATGCTCTCTAACCCAGACCTTCATCTACCAGCCGGCCCCAGACTCTCTGCCCCGGCACTGCTCTCTAACTCTTGGTTCCAGTCTCTCCCCCTGCCTGTGCTCTCTCACCCTGGCCTCCGTCTAACCCACACAGACCGAGGCTCTCTGATCCCGTCTATGCTCCCTATCATCCTGCACCTGCTCTCTTCTAGCTGGCCTGGACTGTCTACCCAGCGCTGCTCTCAGGTCCCGCTCTCGCGCATTTGGGGACCCGATGTCGTGTCCTGTGTGGCCCAATCACGCGCCACTGGGTCCGTTCTATATCCCATTGGCTGTAGTCTCCCCCTCAGACCCGCTGTCTCTTCCCATCCTTGCTCCCTCTCCCCAGCTCTGCACTGTCCACCCAAACCGCCCTCTAACCCCTCGCCCCAAAATCCCCTGCTGGCCACGCTAACTACCCTCAAGGTTTGTTCTCTAGCCTTGGCCAAAATATGTCCCACTTAACCCACTCTCTTCACCCGGGCACCACGCTCGACACCAGACCTTTGCCCTTATCTCCATGGCCCTTCTCTCTCTCACGCCAGCTCCATACGCTCTTCCCCAGTCACTGCGCACTCTGCTGGCGCGGCCCTCTCCCCCAGCAACCCCGATTTCTCTGGTCCCCCGGCCCTGCGTTCACTTCCCTCTGGGATCTGCTTGCTCCATCCAACGCCCTGCCCCACTCTACCTCAATCCTCCCTCCTTCCCTCCCGGGCCTCATTCTCTACCCCCGGCCCCGATCTCTCCCCATTGGCCCACTCTATCCACCCCCCGGGGCTTAACTCAATAGCCCCAGCCCTGATCACTCCACCTAGGACCGCACTCTCTGCCATGGCCGCATTGTCCCCCCTGCCTGTGGCTCGCCCTCATTACCCCGGGACAACGTGCTCTACTCCCTGCTGCAATTTTTAATGCCCGACCCCGCGCGTACCAACCCCCGCTCGCGCTCCCTCCCCCGACCTTCTCAATCCACCTGGCGCCATTCGATACTCCACCATCCCTGCGCTCTCCTCTAGCCCTGCTCTTGTAACAGTCTCAATTGCAATTGACAAAGTACTTGACAAGCTATTGGGACAAAAGGCAGACAAGTCGCCATCACCTGATGGCCTGTATCCAATGGTTTTATAGGAAGTGGCTGCAGTGATATTGGAGGCTTTGGACTAAATTTACCAGAACTCACTGGATTCCGGGATTTTACCAGCGGATTTGAAAACTGCTACTTTCACAGCCCTGTTCAAGAAGGGAGGGAGAAAAATAGGAGGAAACTATAGGCCACGCAGTGTGACAAATGCCCTTGGGAAAATGCTAGAGTGCATTATTTAGAAGAAATAGGAGGACATTTAGAAACGCTTAAGTTCAAGCAAACAGAGTCAACATGATTTTGTGAAAGGGAAATCATGTTTGACAAATTTGCCAGAGTTCTTTGAGGATATAACAAGCAGAGCTGATAAAGGGGATCTGGTAGATGTTGTGTACCAGAAGGCATTCGATGAGGTGCCACATAAAAAGTTATTGCACAAGATAGGAGCTCATGGTATTGGGGTAATATATTAGCTCTCTCTTCCTGGCCCAACTCTGTCAATCCTCTGGCCCTGCTGTTTATACCCCGGGCCCCGCTCTCTGCCCCGCCTGCCCATCTCTCTAACCCCAGGTCCTGCACCCCATCTATCCCCTGACATCACGATGTTCCCCCCACCCCCACACAGGCCTGCCCTCTACCCCTCTCCCCCGCTCCCGGCCACACCTCCCCCTCTTCTGCTCCTAGTGCTGGACCTTACCTTGAAATTTCATATTTCCTCTATTTGCCTCTCGTCCAACGAAAGACTTGTTTCTCCCTGCATTTGCTGCTGATAGGCTCACTGGTGAACAAATGCATGGAGGAGCCAGTCTGTGAATGGATGAGCAGCTCCACCGCATTGTTGACATCTGAGAAATTTGAAAGTCCAAGATGTTTGTCGGGCCGAGCCCAGAGGATCCGAGGTCTGTAATCCGGCCCGCGGGCCTCCAGCTGGACAAGGCTTTTCTGCACCATCCTCCTTAGATATCACAAAGCATTCAAGTGTTGCAATGTCCACAATTCTTTGAGAATCTGCTCTGTACATACGGGCTCATTAATATGTGTCAGGTAGGGCAAGGGTCACAACACTGTTTGCTAACCTCTGTAAAACACTGTTATTTATACAAATAGGCTGATATTTAATGTAAACGTCATTGTTATTTGTCTGCATTGCTTCTATTTAGATGTAGTTTTTTATTATAATTCTAATATTTATCGATTTGTGCATTGCAATCGTCAGTTACATATGTGTTTGTTTACATTTCCCCTTAACATTTAACTATGTTTCAATTCCAACCCGAAATTTAACTTTACATTCCTTACTTTCAGCATTTAAATCGTAAATATATTATTTAGTTCGTCTAATGCATTACGAAAATACGGTTTACAGCAAGCACCCAATCTATATATCAATTCAGTATTAGTTTATTCCAGGTTTACTGTATATTTTAGAGATGAAACAGACATAACAGAATCTGATTCAGAATCTAATTTCTCTTGAGGGCTGAGATAGCTCAGGGTATTCCTCACTGACCATCGGGTGTCCCTCACCGACTGTACTCAGTGTTCACCTGGGGAATGTGATAATCAATGATATCTTTCAGTGAATATTCGCCGAGTTTCTTTTCGGTTGAGTTGATGCTGAGGCTATTGTTATTTTCTGTTAAATGAGTATGAATGGTTAATCTAGAATAGGGAATACTATCTCTGAGCAGTGTGTGAGATGGGGAAGTTGAGCTGTGAGACAGATGGACACCTGGTTCAGAGAAGTAGGAATGATTCCAAGCTGAATTTGCGAAATTTTCAAGCAGGGGGTGAGTGAAAATGGGGCTATTGCTGCTTTGGGGTTTACAATTAATTCGCTGTGTAACTTCAACTATGTTTTATAATAACGTGAATCATATTTTGTCCCTCAGTCGCAGATTCGGCACTCACTGACCCATGTGCAAATCACACCGTCCTGGACCAGACCTGGAGGAGCATCGATTGTAAATGGACTGAGTGCACTGGCCAGTGGATGTGTGATGACAAACTTCAGGAAGGATGGTACCAATTTAAAAGGTAATGTGCAGGTATACATTCTGATAAACTAGGGAAACATATGAAAGTGAGTGCAGAAGCAACAAGTGGAGAGAGGCACAGATCATCTATAATATCACTGGGAAATAGAGAACAAAAGCAAATGAATTTGCCTTTTGTAGATAGCGGTTTGATACAACTGAGCGGATTGCTCGGTCATTTCCGACTCGAGCACATCGCTGTAGGTCAGGAGTCACATGCAGGCCAGTTCAGGTAAGCACGGCAGATTTCCTTCCGAAAGATGAACCAGATGAATTGTTCCGGCAATGCTCGTTGGCTTCACGGTCGCACAGTTACTGTGACTAGCTTTATATTCCAGATGAATTATTTGCATTTAATTTAATAGCTGCAGTGATTGGACTTGAGCCTTTGTCCCGAGGACATGAGCCTGGCTCACTGGGTCACTCGTTTACTGATAATAGCACTGTGCCACAACCACACCATAAGTGGAGAGTAGCGCCATACAATCGCCAGGCAATTACCATCACCAATAAGACAGAATCTAACCTTCTGCCCTTGACACCCAAAGGCTTTACCATCGTTCAATCCCCCACTATAAGCTAACTGATTAAGTCCCCACTGAGCACCCTCCATACTCCACAATGGCAGTCCACAAGGCATTGTTCCACATCCACAAAGCACAAATCAGGAGTGTGATGGAATGTTCTCCACTTGCCTGGATAAGTGCATCTCCAACAACTCAAGAAGATCAAGTCCATGCAGGACAAAGCAGCCCCGCTTGATTGGCACCTCATCCAGCACCGTAAACGTTCACTCTTCCCACCATCGACCGGCAGCGGCAGCAGTGTGACCATCTACAAGATGCACTGCGGAATCTTACCAAGGCACCTTAGACAGCACCATTCAAACGCACGGCCCCAAACACCTTGAAGGACAAGGGCAGCAGACACATGGGAAAACCGTCATCTAGACGTTTCCGTCCAACTCACTCAACATTCTGACTTGGAAATATATCGCCCGTTCCTTCACAGTCGCTCGGTCAATGCCCTATAACTCACACCCTAACAGCACTGTGGGTGTACCTACATCACATGGGATGCAGCGGTTCAAGCAGGCGGCTCAACACCACCTTCTTAAGAGCAATTAGGGATCGGCAATAATGCTGGGCAACGGTTCCCACATCTCAAAGTATTTTTTTAAAAACCTGGGACAAGGCTTCATCTCAAGTAATGTATCGATTACTGACACCACACTTTCATGATGGAGTCAAGGCGTTGAACAGGGAATAGAGGGGGTTCACCGGAATGGCTCCAGGATTTGGATGGATGAGGGGGAGGATTTGGGGGAGGGGGGTGCTGTGGATGGGATATGGGATGGGGTGGGGGATCTCCAGCTACAGGGGGAGAAACACGGATTGTTCTCGCTCGGGCAGAGAATGGGAACGGAGAGGTTTAGCAGATGTGTTCAAATACATGAATGGAGTGAATAGAGTAGAAAAGGGGAGATTGCTAACATTGCAAAAATAATCGGGAACCAGGAGATAGAGATTGAAAGTCATTGATATAAAAAACAAGTACAATGTGAATTTGAACCTCGTTATGATCTAGGATCCTCTCGGTGTCCCGTCTCCCTGCCCGCTCCCTGATTGGGAACACTCCCTCACCCCACGCGGCCCCTCGACTTCGGCCAGGGAACCGTGGCCGTTCGCCGTCGGGAGGCCTCTCTCTCGGGCAGTTCTCTACATCGATGAAATCTCCCCGTCCCATTTACCTCGGACCACAGATCCCGCACAATCTCCTTCGTGGACCTGTTCCCATCCCTACTCCTTAGAGGACCTCTCACCGACCACTCTCCCTCGGGGACCTCTCTACATGAAAGACATCTCCCCATCCCCTGTACCTCGGGGACCTGACCCCGCAACCTCTCCTTCGTGGACCTCTTCCCGTCCCCACGCCCATGGGGTCCTCTCCTTTTCCCCTGTCCCTCGGGACCTCTACCCATCCTCTATCCCGCGAGGAACTGTATCCATCGCCTCTCTCTTGGTGAACAGCCCCCCTCACCCCTCCATCGAGGACCTCTCCCCGTCCCATCTCCGACGTGAAACTCTCCCCATCCGCTCTCCCACGGCGACCACTCCCTATCCCCACTACCTCTGGGAACTCACCCTGTTTCCACGCCCTCGGGCACCTCTCCCCACCCCATCTCCCTTGGGGACGTTTTCTCGTCCCCTCTTCCACGGGGAAATAACCCTGTCCCCTCTCACAAGGGGACCTCTCTGCTTTCTCTCTCCCTCAGTCACCTCTCCCTGATCCCTCTGCTGCGAGTACATCTCTCTGTCCCCTCTCCTTCGGGAAACTCTCCCTCTGCCCTATTCCTCTGGGTACTCTCCCTGTTAACTTTCCCTCGGGCACCTCTCACCCACGCCCTCACTCTCGGGGACTTCGCCCTGTTCCATCTCGCTTGGGGACCTCTCCATATTCCCTACCCCTCGGGGAACTCTCTATTCCCTATCCATCGGGAACACCTGCCTGCCCTACTGCCTTTTCCCTCTCGATCAAGGACCGCAACCCATCCCTTCTCTCAAACTAACCTCCCTATGTTCCCTCATCATCGGGCACCTCTACGTCCCCAATCCCCATCCGGTCCCTTTACCCTTCCCCACTCTCTGGGGGACCTCTCCCCATCCCCGCTCACTCTGGGAACTCTCCCCGCCCGATCTCCCACCGGAACCTCTCACTGTTTCCTCTCAGTTGGTGACCTCTCCCTGCTGCATATCCCTCGGGGACCGCTCCCCATCCCTTCTCCACCGGGAGTATCTCCCTGTCCCCATTGCTTTTTCCCTCTCATTCGAGGACCTCTCCCCGCCCCTTCTCCTTCAGTGACCACACCTTTTTCCCTTCCCTCGGTGTCCATCCCTCTTCCCTCTCCCTCTGGGAAAACTCATGTCACCTCTCCCTCGTTTACCTCTCCCTGTTCCCTCTCCATCGGGGACCTCTCCCCCTCCAACTCCCCTACAGGGAACTCTCCCCAGCCCCTCACCCCCGGTGACCACTCCACGTCCCCGCTCCCTCTGGGAACACTCCACGGCCCCACGCTCTCGGCGACTTCTCCCCGTCCCCACTCCCTCTGGTACATCTCCCCGATCCCTCTCCCTCGGGGACCTCTGCCTGTCCCCGCTCACTCGGTGACCTCTCCCTGTCCCCACTCCCTCGGGTAACTCTCCCTGTCACTCTTAGTTCTCGCTACATATGGGCCCCTAATTAGTTACACTGCGCATGTGCAGCTCGCTTCCCATTCAGCAGGTCTGTAGCTCGCTCCCAGTCTGTGTCATTCCTGGAATGGGAGATTTTCAGTTCAATGAGGTGGAACAGAAGGGGACTTGGATTAATGGGACAGATCTTTCAAAGAGCTTAGTTGGGACATGGTGGAACTAGTGGCCTCATTCTGAGCTGTGCATCCCTTAATCCTATGATTCTCTGATTGATGTTTCAGTTCTGGTGGATTGAAGATTCCGGACACACTCATCCCATTCGGCAGCTGTTCCACAACCTCTTCAGGCTGGTTAAATGGTGTGTTCAGACTTTATAATATCAGATTTACATTCACTGTCCAGCACTGTTCACATTGGTTCCATCCTTCAATATCTATAAACGTAATTTCAGGTTCACATCCCACCGTGGGACAGGGGGAAGTAACCAGGACAGTTTGTTTTACCTCGGGTGAAAATCGCCGCTTCTGGACCCGAGAGATAAAGATTAAAAACTGCAGCAGTTACTTCGTTTACGAGCTGAAGCCGGTGCCAGGATGTGATGCTGCTTATTGCACAGGTACATTGCTGTTTATAAATGACCCAGGAGGGTGGCTCTGGATGTGCCAGATCACTCACTGAAATAACAATGTTCCGCCTGCTCCTCATTGCTGCAAGAACCACAAGGAATAATGACCGGAAAAATAAATTAAACTTTTTATCAGAACTATAGGGAACCGAATCAGACTCTGTTTCCATCACGGTCAATAAACAGCCCACCGCTTGATAAAGTCATAGGTTTTAGTGAGTGCGACAGGGGTAGCGAGGAGGGAAGAGGGAGATTGGTTTATGGAGGGATTAACAATGCTTAAATCCCAGGCAGCTGAACACACGCTTGTCAATGTTGGGGATCTGGAATTGGAGGAGTAGAGAGTAATTTGATGGTTGAGGGCCTCGTAGGAATATTATTGAGATGCGGTGTTGCGGCTGTGGTAGTGAACTGTGGACCATGTTCTTGGGGGTGCATGACCATCAAGAATTTCGGCACCAAAATAAGGGCCCGAATTTTCTGGTCTCAGAACCGTGTAACTTTGGGTGCAAATGGGGAAATGTGCGGGGACCCAGTGGAATTTCCGAAGCACACTCATGCCCGTGAGGATTAAAGTTATGATCGGCTGCTACCCGTTGCTGGGACTCTACGCAAAACTCTCTGGTAAAATCCAATAGAATATTCCATCTTCGGCAGGCGGGCGGCCTCGCTCCCGGGAGATACCCCAAAAAAATTCACTGGGGAAGCCCCTGGAAGTCCCCAGGTGAAGGCTGCACGGAAATTGCACAGGAAGTTTGAAATTACGCTGGACAATTAGCCAGCACCAGGAACAATCTGATTATCCGATTTAAGTTGAGGAGTTTGGATCGTTTTGACTCTCGTAGTTGAATAATTACCCAGGAAAGATGCTCTTTTCTCGTAGCACTGACCCCCGCGCTGGACGCCTCCTCTTCCACCCTGACCCCGGATGCACTGTGATAAACTACTGACCTCTGGATCACCTCCCCAAACCCCAACAGCGCTCCCCCGACCATCTCCGCAGGCTCTGACTACCTTCCAAGCCTGACCAACAACGAAACCCCTGATTAAGGTCCCCATTCCCTACAACTGACTACCCCCACACACACCATCGAGTAACCCACAATTACCTTCCCACCGTGGCTACACCCTCTCACCGTGTCCTCCCAAATCTCACGGCTAACCTCCCTATTTCCTGACTACACCCCCACCAGCCGCATGACAATCACCCCCATCTTCAGGCTACCCCCAGCTCCAACCCCAACAACTTGTCTGGAGAGCCACTGACCACTTCGCCTCTCAAAGGACCCCAGTCACCCACGCCCATCAAAGCCCCATTCCCCCCAGAACCTCCACACTCAGCCGAGCCCTCTTACAATCCAAACCCACCCCATTTACACATCCACCATCTACCGCACATCACACCTTACTCACTAACCTTCACCCAGGCTCCTTAAAGTGGATGGGGCATAAAAACGTGTCTGCCACACGCCAGCGAGTTCTGCAAAAAGGGGACGTCTCTTCAGTAGCTCTAACAGCGCAGGCCTGCACTGGAAGGTCTCCAGGTGGTGCGGCCATGCACATTTCTCCTCAGGCTGAGGGGGATGTAGTGCCTGAGGCGGGTGGGATGTACTGAGTAATGAGAGTGGGATGTCGTCATTCAGGGGAGTGGGATGTCGTGATTGAGGGGATTGAGACGCAGTGCCTGAGTGGAACAGGATGTAATGTTTTGCGGGGAGAGGAATGCAGTTACTGAGGGGAGTTGGCTGCATTGGCTGCAGGGAGAGGGATGCAATGCCTGAGGGGATTGTGTTTTACTAATTTGGGTATAGCGAGGAGTGACAGGAAATATCTAATGAATTGAATGATGTTCTTAACATAATTAACAAGTACATGCTCTCTTGAGGTGAGCTGCAGTCTGCAATCTCCCATGTCTCATTAAATCATTGCAGATCCAGGGACAACACCAACTCTGAAACCTGAGGAACAGTCGACTCCTGAATACAATGTCACTGCATCATCGAGCCCAACGGGATCTGCAATAACAGGTATCAGTCTGGAGGGAAATGTCTACACAAAATCCTCACACGTTTGACCTCTGAAATCTCACACTGAACGAACTGGAATGTACTGAGTGAGGGGAGCGGGATGCAGTGACTGAAGTGTGTCTGATGCAGTGACCGTGGAGAGTGAGATGCAGTGAATAAGGGGAGTGGGATACAGTGACTGAGGGATGTCGGATGCAGTGACTGTGGGGAGCTGGATGTAGTGACTGAGGCGAGTGGGACGCCGTGAATGAGGGGACCTGGATGCAGTGAATGATAGGAGTGGGATGCAGTGACTGATAGAATGGGATACCGTGAATGGGGGGACCTTGATGCAGTGGCTGATGGAGTGTGATGGAGTTGTTTAGGGGAGTGTGATGCAAATGAGAGGTGTGAGATGCAGTGAATTAGGGGATTGAAATGTTTTTACTTAGTGGAGTGGATTGTGGTGCTTAGGCTGCGGCCAGTGTGTTATATTTTCTGAGAGGAGTGGGATTATTGAACGCAGGGAGTGGGATGTACAGAGTAGGGTGATGGAATTCTGTTACTCTCAGTGGTCATATTTATGAATGGGTGTAGTGTCGTGCTGTCTTCGAGACGATTGGTTCATCCTTAGATTGGCATCTGTGTTTTACTGAACACTAATATGCACTCTTCAGGTTTACGGTCACTCATGCGCTGATATCTGTTAATTTTCTGATGGGAGTGGGATGCAGTGATTGAAGGGATAGCGATGCAGTGAGTGAAGGAATTGTGATGAAGTGACGGAGCAGAGTGGGATGTAGAGATTGAGGGGAGTGGGATGAAGTGACTGAAGGGATTATGATGCATTGACGGAGGAGCTTGGGATGCAGTGACGGAGAGGAGTGAGATACAGTGGCTGAGGGGAGTGTTTTTCAGTGAATGAGGGGAATGTGTTTCAGTTACTGGGTTATAGCCAGGAGTGACAGAGTGACATCGGTTTCAGTCTGTTTAAATAATGAAGTGAATAATTTTCTAAACTTTCCAACCAAGTAAATGATATCTTGAGGTGATCTGCATTCTGCAATCTGTAAACCCTCCTTCCTTCATTGCATATCCAGGGACAAGAACAACTCCAGAATCTGAGGCGCAGACGACCGGAAAATCCAGTGTAACTGCATCAACGAGCCCAACCACATCTGAACTAGAAGGTACCAATCTGCAGCGAATAATCTAAAGACAATATTTACACATTTGATCTCCGAAATCTCATCCTGAACGAAGTGGTATGCAGTGACTGAAGGAAGTGGGATATGGTGACTGAGGGGAGTAGGGGCGTTGTTACAGAAGGAATTGGGATTTAGTGTTGGAGCGGATTGGGATGTACTGGTTGAGGTGAATGTGATACAGTGACTGAGGGGAGTATGATGTCGTGGCGGAGGGGAGTGCGATCCAGTGACTGAGGGGCATGTGATGCTGTAGCTATGGAGGCTACGAGGTTGTGACTGAGGGTAGTGTGATGCAGTGACTGAGGGGCATAGGAGGCATTGACTGAGGGGTGTGGAAAGAGGTTACCAAGGGGAGTGGGATCTATTGACTGAGGGGAGTGGGATGTAGTGACTTAGGGGAGTGTGATGCAGTGACTGAGGGGAGTGTGATGCAGTGACTTAGGGGAGTGGGATGAAATTACTAAGGTGTGTGGGATGCAGTGATTGAGTGAAGTTGGATGCTGGGACTGAATGGAGTGAAATGTAGCGACTGAGGGAGTTAGAATGCAGGAACTGCGTAGAGTGGGATGCAACGATTGAGGGGGGAAGAATGCATGACTGAGGGGAGTGGGATGCAGTGATTGCAGGCAGCGGTATGCAGTGACTGAGTTGATTGGGAAGTTTTTACTGAGGGAAATGACTTTCAGTGGATAGTTCATTGGGCTGCATTGACTGAGGCCATTGTGCTGTATTGTCTGAGGAGAGTAGGATTATTGAACGCGGGGAGAGATGTGGAGACTGACGTGCTGGAATTCTGAGACTTTAGGTGGTCGCATTTATGAATCGGGGCAGTGTGGTGCTGTTGCCGAGCCGACTGGTTCACACTTAGATTGGCATCTGTGATTTATTGAACATTAGTATGAATTGCTTAATTCTCTGTCACTTCCGTGCTGACCTCTGTTTATATTGAGAGTAGTGGGATGCAGTGACGGAGGGCAGTGGGTTGTACTGGTTGAGGGGAGTGTGATACAGTTACAGAGTGGAGTGTGAGGCAGTGACTGAGGGGAGTGGTATGCAGTGACTTCGGGGAGTATGATGCCATGACTGAGGAGAGTGTGATGCAGTGGCTGTGGTCAGAAGGAGGCAGTGACTGAGGGGAGTGGGAAGCAGTGACTGAGTAGTGTACGAGGCACTGACTGAGGGGAGTTTCATGAAGTTACTAAGGGGCGGGGATGTATTGACTGAGGGGTGTGGGATGCAATGACTGAGGGGTGTGGGATGCAGTGACTTAGTGGAGTTGGATGCTGGGACTGAGTGGATTGTAATGCAGCAGCTGAGGGAGCGGGATGCACTGATTGAGGGGAGTGCGATGCAATGACTTCGGGGAGTGGGATGCAATGGCCGATGGGTGTGGGATTCAGTGCCTGAGTGGATTTGCATGCTGGGACTCAGTGGAGTGGAATGCAGCGACTGAAGGAAGTAAGATGCAGGGACTGAGGGGAGTGTGATGCAGTGAGTGAGGGGAGTGTGATGCAGGGAGTGAGGGGAGTGTGATGTAGTGAGTGAGGGGAGTGGGATGCAGTGAGTGTGGGGAGTGGGATGCAGTGAGTGAGGGGTGTGGGATGCATTGATTGTGGCGAGTGGGATGCAGTGACTGAGTAGAGTGGGATAAAGTGACTGAGGAGAGTGAGATGCAGTGGCTGAGGGAAGCGCGATGTACTGACTGAGGGGAGTGGGTTGCAGTTTCTTAGGGGAGTGGGATGCAAGGACTGAGGGGTGTGGGATGCAGTGACTGATTGGAGTTTGATGCTGCGACTGAGTGGAGTGGAATGTAGCGACTGAGGGAAATAAGTTGCCGGGACTGCGGAGAGTATGATGCAGCGATTGAGGGGGGTAGGATGCATGACCGAGGGGAGTGGGATGCAGTGACTGCGGGAAGCGGTATGCAGTGACTGAGTGGATTGGCATGTTTTTACTTCGGGGAATGACTTTCAGTGGATGAGATAATTGGGCTGCATTGACTGAGGCCAGTGTGCTGTATTGTCTGAGGAGAGTAGGGTTATTGAACGCGGGGATAGATGTAGAGACTGACGTGTTGGAATTCTGTGACCGTAGGTGGTCGCAATAATGAGTCGGGGCAGTGTGGTGCTGTCGCCGAACCGACTGGTTCACACTTAGATTGGCATCTGTGATTTATTGAACATTTGTATGAACTGTTTAACTTTTCTGTCACTCACGCGCTGACCTCTGTTTATATTGACAGCAGTGGGATGCAGTGGCGGTAGGGAATGGAATGCAGTGGCTGCAGGGAGCGGGGTGCAGTGCCTGAGGAGAATTGGTTTCAGTCACTGGGGTATAGCCATGCATGAGATTGACATTGGCGTGATTCAGACAGAGGATCAAAAAATTTGTATCACTTTCTAAACATTACTACCAAGTACATCACCTCTTGAGGTGATCTGCACTCTGCAATCTCCCATGTCTCCTTATCTCATTGCAGAACAAGGGACAACACCAACTCTGAAATCTGAGGAACAATCCACTCGTGAATATACTTTTACTGCATCATCCAGCCCAACAGCTTCTGAACTAACAGGTATCAGTCTGGAGGCAATATTCTACAGAAAATCTTCACACTTTTGATCTCTGAAATTTCACACTGACGGAACTGGAATGTAGTGCCTGAGAGGAGCGGGATGGAATGGTTGAAGGGTGTCTGATGCATTGACCGTGGGGAGTTGAATACCATGACTCGGGGGAGAGGGGTGCAGTGACTGAATTATGTGGCATTCCGTGACTGTGGGGAGTGTGATGCAATGACGGAGGGAATGGGGAAGCAGTGAATGATGGGATAATAAAGTAATGACTGAGAGTTATGGGATCTAGTGAATGAGAAGAGTGGGATGTCATGCCTGAGGGGAATGGAATGTCCTGACTGAGGGGAGGGGGTCCTAGTAACTGATGGGAGTTGGATCTCCTGACCGAGGGAAGTGGATTTTCATGACCGAGGGGAGTGGGATGTTATCATCGAGGTGCATGTGTGGTAGTGGGATGCAGTGACTGAGGGGAGTGCGACTTAGTGACTTATGGGAGTGAGATTACTGATGGAGTGGTGTGGGATGTAGGGACTGAGGGTAGTGGGATGCAATGCTTGAGCGAAGTGGGATGTAGTGACTGAGGGGCATAGGAGGTAGTGAGTGAGGGAGTGGGACGCAGTTGCTGGTGCACGTGGGATGTAGTGACTGAGGGAAGAGGGATGTAGTGACTGAGGGGAGTGGGATGTAGTGAGTCAGGGGAGTGTGATGTCTTGATTGAGGATATTTAGATGCAGTGCCTGAGGGGAGCAGGATGCAATGACTGCGGGGAGCGGGAAGAATTTACTTTGGGGAGTGGGATGCATTGGCTGCGGGGAGTGGGATGCAGTGACTGAGAGGAGTTGGTTTTAGTAATTGGGCTATAGCTGGGGGTGACAGAGTATAAGTAATGAGTGGAATCATGTTCCAAACATTATTAACAAGTAAATGCTGTCTTGAGCTGATGTGCAGTCTGCAATCTCCCATATCTCCTTACTTCATTGCAGATCCAGGGACAACAGCAACTCCAAAATCTGAGGAACTGTCGATTCGAGAATCCACTGTCCCTGCATCATCTAGCCAAACAGGATCTGAAATGACAGGTGTCAGTCTGGAGGGAATATCCTCCAGAATATCTTCACACATATGCTCTTCGAAATGTTGTTTTGTGGGGAAGTGGGATTGAATTTTTGAGGGGAGTGGGAAGTTGAGACTGAGGAAATTGGGATATTTTTACTGAGTGTATTGAGATGCAGTGGATGACGGGATGGCGTGCATTGACTGAGGCCAGTTTGTTGTATTGTCTGAGGGGAGTGGTATTATTGAGCGTGGGGAATGGTATGTAGAAATTGATGGGCTGCAATCCTGTGACTGTGGCTGGTCATATTTATGAATCTGGGCAGTCTGCTGCTGTCGCCGAGCCGAATGTTTCAGACTTAGCTTGGCATCTGTGTTTTACTGGACAGTAAAATCTACTGTTCAGGTTCTCTCTCACTCCTGCGCTGACGTCTGTTTATATTCATTTACTACATATCCAGGGTCTTCCACAATTCAGAAACCCGAAGATTCAACAACTGAAACATCCACTGAGAAATCACCTTCTAAACGTACTGGGCCTTTCACTGCAGGTATCTGTCTTGTGGGATTAAATCAATAACATTCTTTACCCAAAGTGCACTCCCCGAGAGGCACTTATTCCCAATAATGCAAGAATTCTCCGATGAAAAATTGTCATTCCCCATCTCCAGTCTTCCTCTGAATTATCCCTTCAGGAGAGGGGAGTACTGTCCGGTCTTATGATCGATCTGTAAGTATCTGTGGAAATTATATATGCACTCTATGCGTTCCTTACTAACGATCGGTACAGGGTCAGCACGTTATAACAGGAGAGTTAGATTCTGACACTGTGTGCTGGAACTGAGGGTGTGGGATTTACACCACAGGAATAGGCCACTCTGACCAATTGGTCCACTCTGGGGGTCATTCTGCACACGACCATTCTGCATCCTCCTTCATCCAGCCCAATTCATCTGTTCTATTATCACTCATGAGTATAAAGTCATTTTTTTTAAAAAAAATATACTTATTGTAATTGACTATTTCATACTTTATCTTCATCTGAAACGCTCGGTCTCTCCCTTTGACCACCCAGTGTTTTTTTTTATCTCTGACTCTGTCTCTCTCTGCATCTATCAATCTGTCATTTTCTCTATATCGTTACCTTTCTACATTTCTCTATGTCTCTCTCTCCCATTATCAGCAACTTTACTTGTCAACCTGCAAATGTCCGATTTCCGTAGCAACTAGAATTTATGAGTTGTAGTGGCTGATGGAGACTCCATTCACGGTCTGAATGTATTCAAACGTAGTTACTGAGGTAACATGGATGTAGTGACTGAGGGGACTGGGATGTAGTGACTGAAGTGACTGGAATGTCGTGACTGAGGGTAGTGGGATGAAGTGACTGAGGCGACTGAGATGCTGTGATTGAGGAGAGCGGGATGTAGTAAATGAATGGAGTGGAATGCAGTGACTGAGGAGAGTGGGATGTATTGACTGAGGGGAGTGGGATGTAGTGACTGAGGGGAGTAGGATGCTGACTCTGTGAAGATTCGCAATGAGTCAGTTTGGGAAGTCGAATGTGTTGATTGAATTTATAGCCTCTACCTAGTTCGCAGTCTGTGTTGACAGACGGAAGATTCATCAGATAGGTTATAAACACAGCTGCCTGACGTTCTCTAGACAGTTCTGGCAAATAAGGTTGAGCTGTTTAAGGGGATCACCATATTGCCCCTTTTCTCTCACCCTTTATTCCATATCGAGGGACATTGACAACTAAGGAACCTTAGGAACAATCTACCAGAGAATCCAGTGAGAGACTATCCTCTATCTCACCTTTGTCTCTAGACTTAGGTATCTGCTCTGTGGCGTTCTTTCTAAGCTGATCCTTCACTCATTGTGAGTCAACAATGACTCAGACACAGAGATTTATCCTATATCTTGCTGAGGGTGTGGGATGCCGTGACTGAAGTCTGTGTGATTTTGAGCAGAGTCACAGGGGTGAACTGATGAACTTTTAGCGCAATAATAACATGTTTATTAATATATATATATATATATGTAATATATATATAATATATATGTATATATATAATATACATATACACACATATGATATATAAATAAATATATATACATATATATATATATATTTTTACATATATAGATTTGTAAGGATACCGCAAGATACAAAGCTATCCCATACTCTAATTTTCACAGTATGTTCACAGGCCATGTAAACTATGACACCCTGTGATCATGTAAACTATACCCTGGCATCAAGTGACAGATGCCACCTCAACCAGATGCTATGGATCTCTCATCAACTTCTCCCAGGCACCTTTCACACCAGGGCTTGCCCTGCTAACCACACTCTGTCTTTCATGTGAAGAATCCCATTCTCCACTATCCAAGACCTCAGCTTGGAATCTTCTCCCAAACTGGCGCTTTCTCTCGTTCACCTTCCACAATTCTTCAGCTGCGGGTTTCAAGCTCTCTTTCTGATGCTATTCTTCCCTGAGCCGCCACATGCATCCAAGCTGTCTTCCATGTGCTCTATCTCACCGAATGAGCTATAACAGTGCAGTACCTTCACATGTCCTAGCAAAGAGATACAGACATTCAGCCATCTTTTCAGTCATTCTTGCCTCTTACAAGCCCTTTCGGCTTTAAGTCTGATTTATGCAGTTTTTGTCTCTTTAAATCTGAAGATTTGATACATTCGCTCTGCCCCTCCCCCTTAACTTCATTAACAGGACCCATTCCAGGTTCCTGCCCTTCCTTCGCCCACAAGGCCTGCTTGGACATTCCTTCTGTTCCACTGCCCTGGATGTTGCGGCCTTCACTTTAGAATTGGATTGTTTATCTGTCCCCTTTGCACCAGTCCCTCTGGTAGATACTTTCATCCAATTTTAGCTTGGGACTAACTATCTTCCCCTTTTATGTGACTTCTGCTTGGCAAGTGGCTCACAAACAACCTGGTGCAGTTTTTCTTCTGTTTGTGTCTGGGGGAGTGACCTGCGTCTCTGGGCCACTGTTGCTGGGCAATAGCACGGTTTTTATCTGCTCTTGCGTTTGCTTAGCTTATTAAGTCATATACTTTCAATAGGAATGAGAGCACCATTTTAAAGTGAAACTGAAACTCAACTTGACATTTCCTAACACTCAAAATCAGAAATACAAATGAAACTTAAACTTTAAAACTGACATCCACTCCTAACACCTACAAATACCACTCTAAGCTACTTAAACTATCTTTATGTCATAAAATGGGTGACGGTCACTGAAGCTTCATGTTAAATGGTTGAAATTTCCAGGTGTCCACAGTCCTCATTCCCTCATCGCCCTCCTCCTTTATTGCAGATGCCGGGACTTCCCCACCTCTGGAACCCGAGGAACAATCGACAAGTGAATTCGTTGATATTTCAGCCTCTATTTCAGCGAAGACTTCAAGTACAGGTATCTGCAACGTGGGGTTGATTCTAAACTGATCCTTCACTTGTTTGGCTCCAGGAGGATGCAATCTAAGGGTTTATTCTATATCTAATAGAGGGAACTTGATGTAGTCTCAGTGGGCAATGGTATGCAATTTTTCATTAAAGTAGGATGTGGTGATTGTGGGAGTGGGGTGCATCCTCTCAGCAGAGTGGGGTATGGTGACAGAGGGGAATGGGATTTTGTGACTGAGCGGAGTGAGATGTAATGACTGAACGCAGGTCGATCCAGTGACTGAGGGGATTGGTCTGATCCAATGTGACTGAGTGGAAAGGGACGTAGTGACTGAGCGGAGTGGGACACAATGAGTGAGGGGAGTGGGATTTAATTACTGAAGGAGCTGGGATGCAGTAAGTGAGGGGATTGGGATTGGCTGAGTGACTGGAATGGGAGCGAGTGACCTGGCAATGGGATATAGCGACTAATCAGATTGGGATGGAGTCAGTGAGGGGAATGTAATTGAGCGACTGAGGGGCAAAGGATGTAGTGTGTGAGGGGAGTGAGTGTTGTGACTGAAGTGAGTGATGTGTTGTGACTGATGTGAGTAGGATGTTGTGACTGAGCAGAGTGCGATCTTTTGACTGAGCGGAGTGGGATGTAACGAACGAGGGAGTGTGAGCTAGTGGCTGAGGGGAGTGGGGTTTTGTGACTGAGCGGAGTGGGATGTAATGAATGAGGGAGTGTGAGGTAGTGACTGAGGGGAGTGGCGTTTTGTGACTGAGCGGATTGGGATGCAGCGACTGAGCGGTGGAATCCTAATTAGGATTTTCCCCAATTTTACATCACATTCTCGCCACTTGCAATCTGCTCTCTCTTTAACCGTGCTTTATGCAGCTTTTGACTCTGTATATCTGAAGCATGTTGCATTTCACTCTTCCCCTCACTCTTAACTTAATTAACATGACCTGCTTGAGACTTTCTCCTGTTCCACACCCATAGATTTCATGGTATTTTCTTCAGTTTGGGACTGGTTATCTGTCACCTTTGCTCTAATCTCTCTGGCAGATACTTTGCACCAAATTTCGCTTGGGACTAGCTATCTGGCACTTTTCCGTGGCTTCATTTGGCAACATTCTTGAAAGCCAGCAGACCTCCAACAGCTTCCCACACAAGCTGCTGTCTTTCTTACTCCGTGTGTGACTGTGAGATATACGTGCCTGACTAGACCCCTGTTGCTGGGCAACAGCATTATTTTATTATAAACTTGTGTTTGCTTAATTAATAAGTTGCAAACACTCATTAGATATGAAGAACTTTTTAAAACTGAAACCAAAATCCATGTTGACCTCTCTCATCAAACAAGTACAGAAATGCAAAACAAGCTTAGACTTTAATATATGTACTAAGATGTGTGACGTTTACTGAAGCTTCATGTCAAACAGGTGAAATTTCCTTTTTCCCCAAATCCTCGCTCCCTCATCTCCCTCCTCCGTTATAGCAGATCCAGGGGCCTTACTAACTCCAGAACCAACAGAACAATCGACGACAGAATCCGTTGATATTTCTCCCTCTGTATCAGCAAAGACTTCAGGTATCTGCACAGTGGGGTTGTTTCAAAATGGATTGTTCACTTAATTTCTTCTTCATATCACACTTGTTCCTAAGTGGACTCTTTGGACCCGGAGTGAGCTCACTCACATGGCCCCATTGAAAAAATATATATCAGAGCGATTAATGGGGCCAGAACGTGCAAGTGTGAATGCAGGACTCGTTCTCAATCAAATGCAATATTCAATCTCTTATAAACGGGATGTGAAAGATTGCGAGAGGAAAATGATATGTAATATTCCATTAAACTAGACTGCAGTGACTGAGGGAGTGGGTTGTAATATCTTAGCAGAATGGAATGTGGTGACTGAGTGGACTAGTATTTAGTGTTTAAAGTTGTAGTCACTAAGGGCAGTGTGATGTAGTGACTTAGTGGAGTGAGATGTAGTGACTTAGTGAAGCAATGACTGACAGGATTAGTAATGTAGTGAAGGAGATGACTGGGATGCAGTGACTGAGTGGAGTGTGATGTAATGATTCCGGGGGTGGGACGCACTGACTAAGGGCTGTGGGTTGGAACTACTGAGGGGGCGGGTTGCAATGACTGAGCGGAGTGAGATGGAGTGAGTGAGGGGAGCGGAAAGCAATCCGTGAGGGGAATGGGAAGTAGTCAATGAGGGGAGTAGGACTTAGTGACTGAGGGGAGAGAGTTGTCGTGACTGAGGGGAGTGGGGTAGAGCGAATGAGGGGAGAAAGCTCTAATGAATGGAGGGAGTGGGATATAGTGAGTGAGGTCAATGGGGCGCAGCGACTGAGGGGACTGGGAGTTAGTGACTGGGGTAAAATCAGGTGTGACAGAGCAGAGTAACATTTGTGTATTCCAAATTATATAATTATGAATTGAAACATTTTCTAAACTTTGCTACCAGTAGCATGGTCTCTTGGGCTGACAAGTGCTCTGCAATCTCCCATCTCTCCTTGCTTCATTTCAGATCCAGGAAAAACACCAACTCCGGAATCTGAGGAATACTCGACTCGAAAATCTACTCTCCCTGAATCATCCAGCAAGAAAGGATGTGAAATATCAGGTAGCAGTCTGGAGATGATATTCTGCAGAAAATCTTCACAAAATGTGTTCGCTGCAAACTGATACTGCAGATTGTGGGATGTGCTGACTGATGGGAGTGGGATGATGTGACTGAGGGGAGTGGCATGTAGTCAGTGGGGGCAGTGTGATTTATTGACTGAAGGGAGTGGTATGTAGTCAGTGAGGGTAATTGGATGCGTTGACTCAGGGCGAAGTATGTAGTGACTGAGTCGAGTGGGACACGGGCTGAAGGGAGTTGTATGCACAGCCTTTAGGGAGCGGGATGCAGTGACTGAGGGGAGTGGTGCGCAGTGAGTGAGGGGAACGGGACGTAGTGACTGATGGGTGTTGAACGTAGTCAGTTTGGGGAGTGGGATGCAGTGAATATGGGCAGTTGGACGCAGTGAGTCAGCACATTGGAATTTAGTGATTGAGGGTATTTTGTATAATTAGCCTAATCCAGCCCCTTTTCTCTCTTCCTCCATTTTCCAGTCACATATCTTCACTCTCACACTTGTTTCTCTCACTCTGTGATCTCTTATCGCTTAGTTCAGTTGTTTGTCGCATGTTCCTTCACTCCTGTTCCCCGCTCCATGCTGAAGTTTTAGTTTTGCTGGTTTATCTGAGAATTTGGAGAGTTTGGACCCGGCGAATTTATTTCTCAGTTGAAATGTAGAAGATTCTGCAGCTGAGGACTTCTGACGAATCCCTTGGTGAGTAATGGTACAGAATGATTCGCTGTGGTGAAGCAGTGAAATCAGGTTAAATAGGAAGTGAGGATGTCCAGAATAGAAGATCAGAAGTCATAGGAGCAGAAGTAAACCATTCTATCCTTCGAGCCTGTTCCACCAAACAATACGATCGTGGCTGATCTTGGGATTTACCTGAACTTTCCTGCCCGCTCCTCATATCCATTGATATCTTGAGACACAAAAACTTTGTCTAACTCTGGATTAGAAATATTTTTAGAAAGCCATTCCTTGCACTGACTAAGCATTCCGAATCGCTGTCAAAACCCTGTCTTTCCGGAATGTCCCTTTAGGGAGGGAAATCTGCCATCCCTCCCAGCTCTGGATGCTATGTGACTCCAGTTCCACAGCAATGTGACTGACTCCTAACTGTCCTCTGGTATGGCCCAGGCAACCACTCAGTTGCGTGAGGCCGCTTGAGAATGGAGAGCACACGCACTGCATCGCTTCAAAAAGGCGCCTGCTCACCACCTTCTCAAGGTCAGTTATGGGTGGATTGTAAATGCTGGCCTAGCCCGCGATGCAGACACAAAACAAATTAAAATAAAACAAAGCAGCCGTTTCGCTTTGTGTGAAATCGATGGAAACACGGCCTGCAGCTTTGTAAACATTTACTGAGATTCTAACTCAATTTTCTGTCTCTGTGTCACTTGTGGCTTCATCTCTCTGTCTGCCTCTCCCTCCCTATCCCTTTCTCATTCTCTCTGACAAGACGTAAACATGGGATGAAAATGATATAAGAGGTAACAAGGGGCTGACATTGAAGAGTAAGTAAAGCGAATGATAATAAGGAAATCATAGAATTGAGATAAGATGGAGTGAGATGAAGAGATATATGGAGAGGGAAAACGGTAAAAGGGGATGATAAAGAGGATTAGAGGAAGCAGATCTTAAACGGAAGTGATTTTTCTAAATACAAATTGTGCCTTATGTGAAATTCAGGGTATGTTTAACCTGCTGATGTTGTGACTGTTGTGTTAGATACTAAGTTCAACACGATTCGCGTGAAGGTCACTTCAGTACGAGGGCTCAATGAAGAGAGAGCGAGGGACATCATTATGGATCGGGTGAGAGAATGCACTGCACTCAGGACAAACATGACATAAACCGGATCCTTCCTTTCACACTCCGCATCCACTGATCTGGAGCTCCCCCCTCAGATTACTGTTCCAATTTACACTCTGTTTATTCTACTGCCCATTGATCAGAAACTGAACTGAACTCGCCAAGAAATACTGTGGCTACAAGAGTCGTTCAGAGGCTGGGAATTGTGCGGCGAGCAACACACCTCCTGACCAACCCAAAAACCTGTACACCATGTACAAGGCACATGTCAGGAGTGTGAGGGAATTCTCTCCATTTACCTAGGTGAGTGCAGCTCCCACAACACTCAAGAAGCTTGACACCGTTCAAGACAAAGCAGCCCCTTTTGATTGCCCCAACCCACAACCCCCACACCAGCCACAATCATTCACTCCCTCCACCACTGACACACAGTAGCAGTAGTGTGTACCATCTACAAGATATACTGCATGATTTCACCGAGGCTCCTTAGACAGCATCTTCCAAACCCACGACCGCCAGCATCTGGAAGGACAAGGGCAGTAGATACAAGGGAAAACCACCACATGGAAGCCCACAACACACGAATGAATTTTAAAGATTAGTTATTTCTCATTATCAATCCACTTCATTCACATCCAATCATCTTGGCCAATCCCTCCCTTGATTGTGTCACTCACCCATCATTTCTTCTCTTTGCGGCAGCTCCAGAAGGATCAATGTCTAGTCGGCTTGAAGCGCGAAGACATTCAGTGCTCAGGTGTGGACCCTCCAGAACCGTGAAAGAGATAGAAAGTGTCACCGAGCAGCCGTGATCCTATCTCCGTGTGCTGTATTCGCTCGCTCGATGACGGCTCTGCTTAACCGTCAGCATCTTTAACGCAATGAATCTGTCAGCAAAGTGATCATATACTAGTCGTGCGTGATTCTGGTACCGCTATTGATTCAGCTCCATACTGCAGGAGTGGGGGAGCTTTCAACCATTGCTTTGTTAAATATAGAATTAGGCCCCTCTTTTAGATCAGTGACCTCTGGCCAGCCTGAAGCCAGGCTGGCCCTCCAGTTTCGACCTCTTTCAGGATTAATGTGATCTCCTGTTTAATGAATGTTTTCGATTAAAGATCTCCAAATTTATACAGACCCTAAAGTTTCATGGAACTGTCGACACTGAGAATGGGCACAGGGACAACAGATAGTCCTTTGTTGAAGGACAGCCTCTGGGAAGTTACGATGTTCTTATTCATTGTTTCTTTAGAATTGGGGAATAATTTAGTGCTGGGCTTTGCAGAATCAAATATAGGCTCACAAGTCAAGATTATATTGAATGTAAGAGTAAATTAGTTTGACAATAGCTGTGTTAGATCTGCTGTATAAATTTACTATGATGTTGGTGTGACAGAAGAAAATGTAAGGGGAGCAGCTGAATTAAGTGAAGTGACTGATAAGAGGTGGATTCCTTGGACGGAATTATATTCATGACGTAGTGAAAAGTAATGTTTTTTTTTCTACATTTTCACTGACGGCCATCAATATAAATGTTGTGAAATGACGCATTGACCTTAATGAGTAATCCTTTCAAACTGCACAGGTCAGCAAGCTGGGCTTCCATTGATGGGCAATCAGACAAGGACGTCTCTCAGCTGGAAAGGCATCAATAAAATTGCAGAATGCAAAGAGCATTCCAATTCCAATGGTTTGAGTGTCTGAATATTCAACTTACAACTGGAACACATTTGCATCACTGATAACCCACTGTGATGTGAAATTTGTTTGATTTGAAACTTTGTGTGTAATTGCTACTGCTTGAGTTATGTGCTCAATAAATTTCTGAACGCTTAACATGAACGTTTTAGGAAGCTCTTTCAACTTTTACTGGAATGGCTGGATCACCTGACACCTTTCTTCTCTCCCTTTCTCTTTAACGGCTGCTCACTGAGTGGCGAGGGTCACTATCAGGAAGGTATGGGAGTGTGAGTGATGAGTTGGTTCCAAATTCCCAGCCCCTAGAGTCAAAGCCTCTTCTCAAAATCTTTTCACTGTCTTGTGATTAAAGTGATACAACCCCACCCTCTGCTGGACGATGACTGCCTCTACAGGCGCTGCTCTTAGCCCATCTCAGAGAAGTTAATTTACTGCATGGCTGCATTTGGAAACAGATTGATGAAGTGTGAATATTGAACAATGTTGAAAGGCATTGAAGTTTGCAGCGGGGTGCTAAGTTCACTCGGGTGGTGCATTTGCTACTTTACCACGTGACCCTTTGCACGAACTCTCTCCTCATTCCCCACTGGAGTTATGGGCTGGAGATGGTAGTTGGGGATTATTTCAGACAACGATGTGCACTTTTGGTTAAATTATCAGGCTCTAATCCCGTTCAGTATGGAAGTAGGTAAACGTTGCTGTACTCAGTTATTCCTTTGCAATACATTGGCAATGTTTGACCCGACACATTGGATCTTGGTAAAGGTTTTCATTAAAAATGTCTTCATGGTAATTTTCTCAATTTCTCTCACATTTTTTGTCAATAGAAAATATATTGAAAAAAATACAGAGTTAGGGAAAAAAAATTGTTGTTATCTTTAATTTCATAAGAATCCTCCAGTGGTGAACATGGTACATCCCATCCCACCATCTCCCTGGTATATCTCACTCTTCCCCAGTGAACCTGTAGTAGACTCAGCCTCACCCAGTCCCACTGGCGTGGATTTCCCTCTTCCTGTTCTTATTTACCTGCAGGCCGACGATGGCATTTAACCCCCCGCCCCCTCTACATCTAGGAAACTAATGTATGAGGGCCATAGAGTGAGACAGCTGACTCCAGGACTGAGATTACACCGTGGCCCCTCCAGTGGCCATGAAGACGGATATTAGCTTGACACTTTCCGCATCGAGAAAGCGCCCTCCCCTCTTTTTTACCAGAGTCATAGAATCCGCTCGCCCCTCTGCCAACAGAGCCAGAGGGAATGCCTCACTCTACATCCACAAGCGACAGGTGTCCCTCACTGACACGAGAGCGACAGGCCCCGTTCCCCCTCTGTTACCACAGTAATACCACCAGCCTCACTGTACTCGGGTCAGCAGAGACCTCCCGGCTCTCTAACTATAGTCAAAGGCTCCACCAACCCCTCTGTTACCAGAGCAGTAGGCGACAGCCCGAGGTCCGGACAAATCCCCATTCTGTCAAAAGAAAGGCAGCTCGCCGCCTTGCAGGTAGAAAGAAAACAAATGTTAAAATAGTGGAAACTCTCAGTGATTCATTTCTTCAAAGGATCGAAAGAATCGAAAAATTGTAGAACAGGGATATTTCAGCACATTCTTCAAATGTTCCCTGAACTTAATCTGTGTCACAGAGTACATCCAACTCTATGTGCAGCAACTCAGGAGTTGCAGCATGAAGCCCAATTCCCGCACCTACTCACCCATCCATTGCGGAACAGGGATCATGTAAAACATCCGCCTCCATATAGAAAAAACCATTAGCATCGCCCACAACAGGATGAAATTGGCCGAGAAAACACACAGTATAATGATGTATTTCCTCCAACTCACCATTCCTGGGTCTCTGGGATTCTCCCTACTTCTGTGAGCCCGGACTTTCCTGCGGGCTCTGCTCTTCACTATAATGTGTCTGACTGTGAAAACCTTGAGCATCAGAATCAGGAAAAATGGAACACACCGTGTTAGAATGTGATGGAGCAATTCTATCGTTACCCAGGCCCTGGAGAGCTGAACCTCTAATGTCACAATACAAAACAAGGGTCTGTTTATCAGCAAATACCAATCTGATAACATAAAATACCAGAAAACATTCTTTAAAAAGCTCAGCACAGTCACGGTTCCCAGAACCCCAGCCGCGGTTTTCTCCCTGCAATATTAAATTCTCAGCTTCTGGCAACAAACGGCCACAAACCGATCAAAGTTGAAAGAGACGGTGTACAAGACAGAGCTGTCAGTGGATGTCTAAAGCAGGACGGCGTGGATATTACACACACGCAAGGCCCATAGGAAATTAATGTATTCCCAATGAACAATCGGAATGTGTCTCAATATCAGGTCGAAAATAATAACCAGTAGATCTGCTGCTGCCATGGACACCAGGTAGCGACTGACACATTTAGAGAGGCGACAATTTCTACGTGTTAAGATCACAATCGTCAATACGTTTACTGCAAGGAACAGAGAAAACAGTGGAATTATGCAACATGCTTAATTTAAAAAATATATATGTTTTCCTGAAGGCGCTGAAATGTTCTGCTATGTTACTGCATCTAGTGACCTATTGAAAGTGCTGTAGAAGTCCTAATAAAGCGAAATGTCTGTTTTATGGTGGAAGACAGAATAGATTAAAGTTCATGCTGAAATTACGGAATTCGATGATAATCATAACCCTCATGTTTTTGCTTACCTGTACTGGTTGAAAATAGTTGCAAACTCGAAACACTTCTAATGTTGATGGAGGAAAGTAATGCAGTTAAACATGGTTCATACAATTAATGTTCATATACAGTGATACTGAGGCAGCGACACCAATAATAGCGAGGTTGGGATAGTATCCGGCCTGATTAACCTGGAGCGCGCAATTCATCCAGTGTTCCAGTGCCATCCAATTATTAGATGTAGAAACTTAATACAGCGCCGCTGATAAATTCCTGCTCATTGTTTCAAAATTTCAATCTAATGTTCTCAGATTCTAATCCATTGTTGTAACATTCCAATCTATCGTTTTCACATCCTGATCCATTGTAGGAAGATTCCAACCTATTGCTCTCAGGTTGTGATGTAGTCTCCCCCTCTCGTGGAACAGAACATCCCTGTTAGTCACGGTTGAAGCTTCCACTCACAGTATGAGCTAACAGAATGAGGAGACTCCCTTCTTAACAGTTTCTGGAAGGATCCATGGAGGCTGACATTAATTCCAGCCAGTGAACAAATAGGTTCAGTTAGCCCTTTCAACCAATCCTTTTTGAACTCCACTCAATTGGTACATTTACCTGTTCCAGCTGGGATGTACGAGAGTTTTTGAGGGACCGAATAGCGTAAAGAGGGGATGCAGAAATAGAACATCAGGCAAATTTTGGAGTTGTTCAATACAGAATCTGGGGTGGCTATAAGCAATTGATTAAATATGGCGCGGTACACCTATTAGATTATTAAAATAAAAAATATAGCAAATCGGTCAAACGTGAACGTGGCAGTGAACCAGACTGAACAATCGATGGCTGCATAAAGCATGAGAGCATGGATATTACAGATACAAAGGAACAGGAGGAAATGAAGCTGCTCCCGATTAACAATTGGACTATGCCTCAATATAAGGTCGCGTATAATGACCAGCAGATCTGCCTTTGCCATAGACCCCAGGGAGTGAATTACACATTTGGAGAGACCACAGGTTCCCCGAGAAATGATCACAGTTGTCACTGATATAATGGTGAGGAAGCAAAATAAACAGGAAAAGGCTATATCCAGCTAGCAGAAAAGTTCTGTTGATAACGTATTGCCATTTTCAAAGGTGTCACTATAACCATTGATACATTCAATTTATTTTACCGGAAATGACAAATTGTGGATCTGTATTATGTTGTATGGTTTGGGAGGTCAAATGATCAAAGTACCATACTGCTATTATTGAGAGCGATTTTATTGGAGGTAGAGGAACACAGCGAGCTTGGCTGCCAGTGGCCAATAATTTAACAGGGCAGGCGGGGTTATCAAAGGTTGTTAATAAAATAGACGGAACCTCCACTTTGATGGATGGAGACAAACTCCACAATTTAGGCCGCATACGTTCAAAACACTAGTTTGGCTGTATGTATAGTATTGTGCCGAATAATGCACCTCGCACTTTAGGAAGAATGAGAAGAATGTGTAGAGGGTACAGAGGAAACAGGCTAAAGTGGCACCACGGGTTAGTGATTACAGTAATGTGGATAGATTCGAGCATCTGAGGTATTTTCTTCAATCGTAGAATCACAGAATGCTGCAGCTGAGGACGAAACGGCATTTTATGAAGGTTTAACATCTCCATCTTCCTTTCGTACTCTAAGCCTCTCCTCATGAAGCCCAGGATGCGGGAAGGAGATTGCACCACTTTCTGAACCCACGCAGCCACCCTGACGGACTCATGCACATCCACATACAAGTCACTCTGCTCCTGATCCCTTTCGAATTTGTTGGTGTCTCTTAACGTTGAAGCTGTTGTGAATTGGTTGGTGATTTCATTGCAGAAGTTGTTGTTGAAGTTGCTTGTCTGTTTCAGTGTTGAATGTGGTGTTGAATTTGATTCACAGTAGTGCGGTTTTGGTTGAATAAGTGCTTGTTTTTCAATTTTGAGCTTGTTTTTGAATATTATGATGTGTTCAATGATAAGCTTATGTTGGTGTTGTTGGTGTTTTTCAGTGTTGAGGTTGTTCTTGAATTTGTTGGTGATTTTCAATTTGTGTTTCAGTTCAAATTTATTGGTGTTTCTTGATATGTGCTTTCAATATTCTGGTTCTTGATATGTTTTTGTTCTTGATAAGTTTCTTGATATGTTTTTTTAAATATTCTGGTTAGTTTTAAATTTGTTGCTGTTATTCAATGTTAACGTTGATGAACCTTTTGGCCATTTCAGTGTTGAAATTGTTCTTCAATGTGTTTGTCTTCCATAATGTTGAGGTTGTTGTTCAATTTGTTGGTGATTTTCAATGCGGACGTTATCTTTATGTTTGTTGAGATTTTTCCATGTTTAAGTTGTTGTTGAATCCCTTTGTGTATTTCAGTATTAACCTAGTTGTTGAATGGTTGGAGTTTTGCAATGTTAACATTATTATTGGATTTGTTTGTGTTTTTCAAGGTAGATTTGTGTATTAATTATTTGTTGTTTTGCAACGTTGAGATTGTTAATGAATTAGTTGGTCTTTTGCAATGACCAGGTTCTTGTTGAATTTTTTGGTGATTTTCAACGGCGAGGCTCTTTTTGAATTTGTTGGTGGTTATCAATCTTGTTAAATTTGCTGGTGCTTTGCAATGTTGAATATGTGCAATTTGCTCATTTTTTCTTTGCTGTTGCTGTTGAGTTTGTTTGTAATATACTGTGTTGAAGTTGTTGCTGAATTTGTTGGCGTTATTTCATTGTTGAGGGTTTTTGTTGAATTAGTTCATGTTTTCAATGTTGATGTTCTTGACTTTTTTGGTGCTATTCAGTGTTGAGCTTGTTGTTGAATTTGTTTTAGCTTTTCAATGTCCCGCTGTTGAATTTGTTCATGTCATTCAATTTTGATGTTGTTGAACATGTTGCTCTTTGTCAATATCAATGTTGTTGTACAATTTGTTGATTGTTTTCAATGTTGAGCTTGTTGCTGAATTTATTGACTTTCAAAAGTTCAGGTTGTTGTGGAATTTGTTCATTCACATAATCGGAGAATCACACAGTGCAGACGAGGCCCTTTGGCCCAGCGAGTCAGTACCGACACGTGAGAAAAACGTGACCTACCTGCCTAATCAAATTTACCAGCACTTGGCCCATAGACTTGAACGTTAGGACGTGCCAAGTGCTCATCCCGGTACTTGTTAATGTTGACGGTATTTGGAATGTGTTGATATTTCTTAATGTTGAGGTTGTTGTTGACTTTGTTTGTGATTGTGAATGTTGAGTATATGTCGAATGTGTTTATATTTCTTAATGTAGAGGCTGTTGTTGATCTTGGTGATCTTCAATGTTGAGTATATGTCGAATGTGTTTATATTTCTTAATGTTGAGGCTGTTGTTGATCTTGGTGATTTTCAATTCCGACGTTGTTTTTTAATGTGTTGGTGTTTTTCAATGTTGAAGCTGTTGTTGAATTTGTTAGTTTGCTTCATGCTGAAGTTGTTTCTGAATTTGTTTGTAAATGTTGAGGTTGGCTTTGAATATGTGGGCGTTTTTCAATTTTGTGGTTGTTGTTGATTTTGTTCGTGTTTTGAGTGATAAACTTGTTGTTGGATTTGTTGTTGTACTTCAATCTTGAGGTTGTTCTTGAATTTGTTCCTCGGTTTCAATTGCGGGTTTGTTTTTGAATGTTTTGGTGTTGTTCACTCTTGTTTGTTGAATTTGTGGATGTTTTTCAGTATTGCTGCTGAGTTTGTTGATTTTTTTCCAATATTCTGGTTGTTGAATTTTCTACGGTTTTTCAATGTTGAGGATGTTGCTGAGTATCTTGTTGTTTTCGCTGTTCAGCTTGTTATTGAATTGTTGATTTGTTTTTAATTTTCTGGTTGCTGTTGAATTTGTTGTTTTGTTTTGCAGCCTATTCTTCTTGTATTTGTTGGTGCTTTTTCATGTTGAGGTTCTGTTATATTTGGTTTTTTTTTCAACGACAAAATGTTGGAAGTTGTTTCTGTTTTTCAATTTAAGTGTATTTTTGAATTTGTTGGCACTTTGAACGCTGAGGTTGTTGATAAACTTGTCGGTGATTCTCAATGACAAGTTTTCCTTTGAATTTATTTTTGTTTTGAAATCTTGTTTGTTGAATTTGTTGATGTTTTTCAGTGTTTTGGTTGTCGTTGGATTTTTTTTGATGTTTTTCAATGTTGATAATGTTGTTGAACTGTTGGTGTTTTCCAATGTTAAGGTTATTGTTGAATTTGATCATATTTTTTCAATGTTGACTTTGTTATCGTATTTTTTGGAGTGTTTATATCTTGATGCTGATGTTGAATGTGTTGGTGGTTTTGAAAATTGCCGTTCTTTATGAAATTGTTGTTTCTTTCAATGTTGAAGTTGTTGTTAAAAGTGTTGGTTGTCATGACTCACTGGATGCAGTGAACTGTTATCTTAAGCCCCACTGCTGCGGGGGTGGTGGGGGTGGGGGGTGGGTGGGGGGGCGAGAACAATGTGAAAACGTTTGATTAGACCACAAAATTGCCCAATTCTACCTAACTGTTTAATTTAGGTTAACAGAATACGAACAGCAGGCTTGTAAACTAAACACGTAAATTACTGTGTATTAACGAGTGGTACTAACCAGTGGCAAAGGAAAGAAACATGAGCTGTTAACTTTTAACTCTATAACTTCACCTTCTATGCGTTCTTAATCCGTATACACAAACACAGACAAATATAAAACATACAAAGCATGGTCTTCAAAGGTGAGATAAAACAGTTCAATATCACCAATCCAGAGTTCGGGGTCAGATGGGTTCATTTTGATTGATGTCTTCCCAATTTCCTTGCAGTGCATTGTTGATGACATGAGACGGTTTTCCAGCACTTTCAGTCTGTCGTTCAATGGTTTAAAATTTCAATGTCTCTGCTGGTGATTTTCCCCTTCACACACAGGAAAAATAAATTTTAGGTCTGTTCTCTTTGCAGGCAAGGATCTCTCTACTCACTGCTCTCACAGACAGCCTTCGTCACCTGATCAGGAGCCAATTAAAATTTTGTTTATAGGCAGTTCCTCTGAGTTCAGGACACCATTCCAGCACCATTGTGTTCAACCTGGCACACTCAGTTCCAGGAGATACCCACATTGTATATTCCTCATCATGTTCCAGTGAACATGCCATTTACCTGCAGCCACGCTCGTTTGTAAAGCCACTGTCCAATTTTTAGAAACACAATCCGACAGAAATAAATACGAAGAAAATGACATGTCCCTCTCATGCCTCCACCCTTGAGAGGGATGAGACGCCACTTCAAAAATGTATTTGATCACAAGGTGTGTGGTACCTAGATAACGAAACACGAGACTTACATTCATTCATTCCTCTCCCCCCTTAAACAATCTGAATATACAATTCTCTCTCAGCTGCTTTCCTGGTTTCCCCGTGAAGAGTTTTATAATGTGCATCTGAACCATCCCATCTCGTAGCGAGTTCCACATTCTCACGACTTTCTGGACATGAGGTCTCTCCTGAATTCCCTATTGGGTAATTTGCTGATTGTCGTACATTGATGACCATTTAGTTGCGTCCCTCCCCACAAGAGATATATTCTCTCTGTATCCAATCCCTAAAAATGCCTGCATTTTAAACACCTCTATTGTGCCATTGCGGAGACTCGTTTGCAGTTTACCAGAGAGAAGAGCCACAGCCTGAAAATTCCTCTTGATATGTTTACCCACACATTCCTGGTATCATCCTTATCAATTCTCTCTGCGCGAGTGCCTCTGTATCGCTTTTATAACCATGTATGTTGACTATGCGTTCAATCGCTTACGTTTGGTCAACAAATGTTTTAATCAGGTTCAGCATATATTTCCGATTTTTCAATTCTATCCCCTAAGGCATGAAGACAAGTCTTTGGTTTGGATTTTTTTAACAACCTGTAAACATATAGGTCAACTTGTAGTGATTTATGTATTTTTACTCTCAAATCGCTGTATATCTCTACCTCTTCGAGAGGAAAGATGAAAGAAGAAGAGCCTCGTTTCCTCGTGTCACTGGGATCAGTTCTGGACAGCGGGCACATTTAAGGCTTTTTGGGTTGAACCGTGGGCCACTATTGTGGGTAGTGATAGGGTTTTTGGGGGGTGGTGGTGCGGCATGGGAATAGGAACAAATGTACAAGCCAATTCCGTTTGCTGGTGAGGCGGGCCTCATGACCCTCTGCTGTAGCCGATGTGGAAGCTTGAACTGAAGCCCCAGTTGAGCCCTCATTTAGCGTCAGGTGACATCTTGGAGAAAGGGATTTAATCCAGATCCTCAAAGTGACATCACCTAAAAATAGCGAGTGTTTGCGCTGCTATGCGATATTGGACTCCTTATAGAATTGTCATAGATGATATTCGTGGAGACTGGGTAAGTCCACAATAACTAAAATACCATTATTTGTTGTTTCTTTAAAGGGCCCGAAACCGAAGTGATGGGTTTACATTTGGAGAGGGTTTTAATGGTTATGGGATAAAATTGGGGTGATGGTGTTCAGCACACATCAGACTGCTGTCAGTTGAACGGAGGGACATGCTTGAAGTGCGAAATAGATTCCTCCTGTTCCAATCAATATTGATCTACGGTGGCTGCTGTGAAATATGCTCACCTCTATTATGCTCAGTTCCAATAAAGAGCATCTGTGCTCCAGTTATCTCATTGAATCTCTGATGTGCCTAAGAGAAGATGTGGAAAGCTTTATTCTTGCTATTTGAATTTCCGGTGTTCTACCAGCACAGATGCTCTTTATTGGAATCGAGGAGCAATTATGTAGTTAATAATATGCACACAATGAAGATTGTCCTCCACTTTGAGCATGGTAAAGAGACAGTCACCCAAGCCGGGTTCTTGTTAACCATCAGAGAGACTGATATGTGTAATGATTGAACTGGTGAAGGTTTAAAATAATTGTTAACGATTTATAAGGTAAGAGCCAATCTGCAGAGAAGAGGGCCTTTTAGCCCATTGAGCATCTACTGGATCTTTGAAATTGCTGCCGAATACTGCCCACTCTATCTCTTCACTTTCCCCATTGCTCTACCATCGCTCTTTTTTCCGTTCAATTACGTCCAAAACCCCTCATTTTTGATTTAACATTGCACCTTCTTCCATTACCCTTTCAGGAATCACCTTACAGGTCACACGGACAGGTTGTGTATAAATACTTTTTCCACATCTTCCATCGGGTTATCTGCCAATTACCTTCAATGCGTTTCAGCCGATCATCCAAAATCCCACAATGATTGCCACCATTGGAAGAAACGCATATGTCTCCCTTGGGGCCGATATTGATCATTTGACCAGCATCAGCAAAACAGATTACCTGGTTATTAACACGCTGGTGAGTTTCGATGCTTGAAACGTTAACAACAGTAACTCATTATATGTTCAGAGCTCTGGGTCAGCCCAAGGACGGCAATGGTCTGCAGGAATTTACCCATTTCACATGTTAGTTTTCTGCATTTCCCCTCATTTCTCTCTCTCTCCCTCTGTCGCTGTCCTTTCCTCTCCATATTACCTTCTAGCTCAGTCTCTCTTCCTCTCTACTTCCTCTCTCTCTCACTCTCTCGCTCCGCATCTCCCTCTCCCCACTCCCTCCCTTTTCTGTCGCGTGTTGACAAAGGTGTAACAGGTATCACTAAGACAATGCCTATTAGCATATTATTATTCACTATACATTCAACATTCATTCTATATACATGTGTTAAACCTCTGAGATGGCAAGCAGTCAAGGCATTAGCTTTATTTCGTGAAAGATTAAATAAATGTTCATTAGTTACCAATAAAGTAACTACCTCTTCATTTATCTGTTTTAAATTCTCTCGGGCTTGTTGCAGTCTCCAGGGTTCGTAGGTGCTGCAGACATCATTTCTGCTTGCTTCATCTGAAATATGTTTTCCTATCCCGATCAAATTATTGATTGTCCCCGTATGACCTTCCAGCACGGTAGTCAGTTTATGAATTAATTGTATCATGTAATGGCCGGTATGAAATTGGGTGTTGTGAATTCCCTGTCCCCTTTTAAAATTTCCTTAAGCTTGGAGATCAAGGACCGGACATTTTGGTCAACAATTTACAGGTCAGTCGAGTTAACCAAAATCCTTTTGCACTGAAGCATTCTGAAGTTTCTCTCCATTTAAATAGTATGTCGCCTTTTTATTCTTCCGAACAATATGTATAATCTCACAA